>NC_137156.1:100260388-100860388 GCF_951394435.1 Stenella coeruleoalba | reverse complement strand
GAAAGTGTTCCCTTCAGGGGTCAGCCCCCTCACTGCCCACCTCGGGGGACCTGAGAAAAGTCCTGGGTTGAAAAGTGATGGAGCAGGGCCCAGGCCCACTGGGAATAGCCACAGTTGTCATGGATCCCAGCCAACAGCCAGGTGTGTGGTCTGATAGGTGGGAAGGGACATAGGGAGTCTTGGGACCACATGCTATGAAATCATTTACTGCTCCCCCCCAACCCAAGTGTTACAACTTTGTACAAGTAAATAAACATTAGAGGGTTTATTTTAGGGGCCAGAGACCACAAATCTGATGGCGCACAGACCGTCTCAATCTGCAGGCTCTTTAACTTGGGATGCACATTTAACATTTTTTAATTTAAAAGTCTTTGTGGGAGGGGAGAGCCCTTCCAGAATAGCGGAGTAAGGACCTCTGAAAATCCAGTCCTCCATAAGAACAATGAGAATGCCGGCAAAAATAGTCAAAATTAACTTTTTCAGTACTCTGGAAATTAACCAAAGGCTTACAACAATCCCAGGAACATTTACTTTAAGAAGAACAAACTGAATCTCAGTAAGAACAGTGAGCTTTGTGGCTATTATCCTATTCCATTCTCCTCTCCCAGCTCTTCAGTAGCCTTGAAAACCAATAGCTTTACGGTCATAATAGCTAGGAAAACCAGCAACTTAGCAGCATCTGGAGGGGGAAGAAGGCTTTGGTGCTCCCTAAAATGCCCTATCTCCAGAGCATTGTCATTATTTGACCTGCTGGAAGTTAATTGGTAATCCCCACTCCCAGAGTTTGTCTTTATTTGACCTGACTTATCTCTGTCAGTGTGAACAGCCTTTTCCCTGGGGGACTTTTTTCACAAAAGAAAAAAAAGATCAGCAGCAATAATTTAACATTGACGCTGCCTGAGGCACTGATAACAGATGGAACAAACAAGAGCTGAACAAAAAAATTTAAAAGAAAAGCTGGGGAATGGGATATCCATAGAGGGCTTTGAAAAGCTCCAATAGATTTTTGGGGATCTAGATGGCCACGCACATGGGCTGGGCTGGGCACCTGCCCAGGAAATACCTGAGATGGCCCTAATCCCTCACCTCTGGCTGACCTTGAGGCTCTGCTGAAGCAGAAAGTGAAGGTTGCAAAACTGTCTGATGGAACATTAAGAGCATGTCTCAACACACACACAGCCTCTCATCCAAGGCTGGGAGACTTATTGGCTCAAAGAACTTAAAGAAATCTCTGTTCAATCATTAGCTGACCACTAAGCTAACCGGGAAGAGATTTTAGTGGCCACACATGGCGAAGAATACAGATTTTACAGAATTTGTTCAGGAAAGTCACCAAACAAACAAACAGCAGCAGCAACAGCAACAATGAATAGCAACAACAACAAACCCTGGGGAGGGGGCAAAATCTGATTTCTAGAACTGCCACACTTATTTAAAATGTAAACATTTCAGCAAAATTACAACACACACAAAGAAACAGGAAAGTATGACCCATACACAGGGAAAAAAGAAGCCAGTTGAAACTGTCTTTGAGGAACGCTGGACTGTGGACTTACTAGACAAAGACTATTATTTTTTTGTTAATTTTTATTGGAGTATAGCTGTTTTACATTGTTGTGCTCGTTTCAGGTGTACACCAAAGTGAATCAGTTATATGTATACATAGATCCATTCTTTTTTTTAGATTCTTTTCTCACATAGGCCATTCCAGAATATTGAGTAGATTTCCCTGTGCTATACAGCAGGTCCTTATTAGTTATCTATTTTATATATGGTAGTGTGCACAAAGACTTTAAATCAGCTATTTTAAATATATTCAAAGAACTAAAGGAAACCATGTCAAAAGAAGTGAAGGAAAGCATGAGAATAATGTTTCACCAAACAGAGAATATAAATAAAGAGTTAGAAATGATAAAATAAGACAGGTAAAAAGAACTAAGTAGAGATTCTGAAATTGAGACGTATAATTACTGAAATGGAAAATCACTAGAGGGGCTCAACAGTAGATTTGAGCTTGGCAGAAGAAAGAATCAGTTAATGTGAAGATAGATCAACTGCAATTATCTAGAATGAGGAACAGAAAGAAAAAAGAATGAGGAAAAAGCAGCAGAGCCTTAGAGACCATCAAGGACACATCCCATCAAGGACACCAAAATACATTTAATGGTAATCCCAGAAGTAGAGGAAAGGGAAGTGAGAAAGGGGAAGGAAGAATATTTGAAAACATAATGTCAAATGCCCAAATTAGATGAAAAAACAGTAACCTACACGACACAGAAACTCAACAGACTCAAAGAGATAAACCCAAAGTAGGATAAACTCAGAGAGATCCACACGTAGATACATCATAATCAAAATGGTGAAAGACAAAGACAAAGAGAAAATCTTGAAAGCAGCAAGAGAGAAGAGTGACTCATTGCATACAAGTGGTCCTTAATAAGCTTAACAGATAATTTTTCATTCAGAAACTATAGAGAACAGAAGGCAATGGGATGACATGCTCAAAGTGCTGAAAGAAAAAGACTGTCAACAAAGAATTCTATACCTAGCAAAGCTGAAACCACTGGGTGGCATTTCACAGGGCTCTGAGGAGCTCTGGTTCTTTATGTCTCAGCTCAGAAAGAATTCAGTAAGAGGCAAAGTGACAGATAAGAAGTGATTTATTATAATAGGATGCTTGTGAGGCTTACAAGCAGGCAGGCAAACAAGCTTAGCACTGCCCTGAGTACTTACTGGGTTACATTTTTAAAATCAAAGGAAAAGAGGGCAGTGGGAGAAGACCACCTTCTTCCTTGTTCTTCAAGTCTTCCATCATTAACTCTTCCTACGTGTCAGGCAGGGGAGTTTTTGACCCTATATGGCTCATCTGGGACGGTCATGGTGCTATGGAAAAATTATTTCAGGTCTCAGTGTAATGAGGGTCTTTCACATTTCCCTAAATTATTGTTTTTTGTGTGTGCAGAGAGAATTTCCTAAGGGTCATTAACTTGTTGATATCACTGGGCAGGATGTAGACCTTATTTTTCCACTATTGTTTTATTATCTTGAGGCATGACTCGTGCCTTCACTGCATGGCTTTGTTGCTAAGCAAGTGAGCTTGGTTTTATTGTTACGCAAGCCTGTCTGGCTCTGATGCTAAGCAACTTGCTCTGCTTCATGAGTCAAGCAAGCCCACATTGTTTCAGGATTTTCCTATTGCTGGTTTTTTTTTTTTTTTTTAATCTATTGGCTGCATGACATGCGTGATCTTAGTTCCATGACAAGGGATCGAACCCACACCCCCTGCACTGGCGGTACAGAGTGTTAAACACTAGGCCACCAGGGAAGTCCCCTCCCATTGCTTTCTTGAGTGATCATTAACTTGCTGTGGTCTCCCAAAGCCCCCTAAAGTTCCCTCTCTATCTACAATCCCCCAGTAGGATTTCTGGACTATTTGATTACCCTACTCTATCCCTTTCAAAAATGAATCAGATAGGGCTTTCTTGGTGGCACAGTGGTTAAGAATCCGCCTGCCAATGCAGGGGACATGGGTTCGAACCCTGGCCCGGGAAGATCTCACATGCTGTGGAGCAACTAAGCCCATGTGTCACAACTACTGAGCCTGAGCTCTAGAGCCTGCAAGCCACAACTACTGAGCTCACGTGCCACAACTACTGAAGCCTGTGTGCCTAGAGCCCGTGCTCCACAACAAGAGAAGCCATGACAATGAGAAGCCCACGTACTGCAACGAAGAGTACCCCCACTCATCACAACTAGAGAAAGCCTGCATGCAGCAATGAAGACCCAACGCAGCCAAAAATAAATTAATTAATTAAGTAATTTTTTAAAAAAATGAAGTAGATACTTGTATGCCAATGTTCATTGCAGCATTATTCACAATAGCCAAAAGATGGAAACAACCCAAATGTCCATCAATAAGCAAAATGTGATATATATATACCATGGAATATTACTTAGCCATAAAAAGGTCTGGAGTACTGACACGTGTCACTACACAGATGAACCTTGAACTCATACTAACTGAATGAGCCAGGTACAAAAGGACAAATATTATAGGGTTCCAATTATATGAGGTACCCAGAGAGGTCATATTCACAGAGTGGAAAGTAGATTACAGGTTCCCAGATGCGGGGAGGAGGGACTAATAGAAAGTTATTGCCTAATGCTTACGTAAAGCAGTCCTTGAGGCTGAAATCAAAGGGCACCCGAGAGTAACTCAAATCCACCTGAAGAAATAAAGAGCACCAGTAAAGGCAACTACATAGGTAAATATAGAAGATAGCATAAATGTAGTTTTTGGTTTGTAAGCTCTTTTTTTCTTTTGTCTAATTTAAGAAACAGTTGCATAAAACAATAATTATAAGACTGTGTTGATGAGTTTATAATACATGAAGCTATAATTTGTGTGACCATAGGAGAACAAAGAAGGGGAGGGAATAGAAATATATAGGCGTTCTGGGCACACAGTTCGGCAATCTCAGCCCATCCCAAAGCTCGGTTCCGGCCCTGGCTCCCTAGTCAATCATCTGACCTTTATTCATCTCCTCTGGGGGATCTAGTGGTGGCCAAGGCAGACCCAGTCATCCCTGCCTTTGCAGGCTCCACAGAAGGGATGAGAAGGAATGGTTCGGCATCTGTTCACAGGGGAGGGGCTGAATTCTGCTTGTGAGTTTTAGAAGAATTTTGTCAGGCTTTGGCATTAGGGAGAGAGTTCTAGGTATCAGGCCATCTTTCACATTTTCTGCACTGCACTTTCCCCCTTGCTTCTGTTTCCCCTCCCCTACTTTTGCTCTTCAAATTCTTTCTTCATCATGCAAAGTATTTTCTCTCACCTTCTTGACCTGGGAGCTAGGGGTGGGGGTGGGCTGGTAGGGCAGGGAAGTTGTAAAAGGGTAGGGTGGGAAGGGAAGGCACCAGAATCAGAGTGTGCAGAGCCCTCAACTTCTACCCCCAAGCCAACTCTCCTTCCTGCCCCTGTACAGAAACACATGGAGGTCTCCCTGCAAAAATTCAGTAGTATAAACTGTTCTCTATCTCTTTGCACATGTAATTGTGTGTGTAACAGGATGTTAAATTGCAACTTCCTACTCAGTCACCAAGATAAAATAGATAAGACATTCCAGACCAAGACGTAAATGTTCAGAGGAAATTAGCAAAAACCCATTATAAGACCTGCAAAGGTCTTCCCAGCTTTGAGGATCTAATGATGTAGTTATTGGAGGTTAAATAAATTTGTGAGGAGAACTTCTTTGGAGAGAATAGGACTTTGCCTTTGCTCTTCCTCAGCCCTGCCCCACCCACAGGGAGAGCACTCTAAAGGGCTGGAGAAAAAGAGCTTCAGAGAAGAGGCTGAGAGGGAAGCCTTGCCTTCCAGGTTGTCAGAAGAATGAGCAAATGTGAGGATTTCCCCTACATGAGATGTGGGCCCCTCAGGAGAGCTGACCTGATCATGCCCCAGAGGACATCTAAGGAATGATGTCATGTTAACAGAGATTCCATGTTGTTTATGTCCAGGTTGTGGGGAGGGAAGAATAAAAACAGGAGCCGAGAGTCACCAGCAGGAGGTAAATGTGTTGCCCAAATCAAAAAGGTAAAATGAAATGTTCTCAAGGGTCTCTAGAATCTACGAAAGCATCCCCTGAGAGGGATCAGCTTTACACACAGGTCAGGACAAAACCATCCTGTGTAGCAGCATCAGGGCGGTAAGGACTTTTCCGCTCCCCGACATCTCCTCCCTTCCTTCTTTCTTGCCTCTCCACCCCTGTCCCATGGCAGGGGTTAGAAACCACCTGAGCAAGATAGAGGAGGCTTTAAGGTGGGAAAAGAGAAAGAAGGATCCATCCACACGCTAGTAGGGGGAGGGGCCATCTGTAACTTTTCAAAAAGTTGGAAGCTTTAGCTATTCCCCATACCCGACATTCTAACTTCTGCACTAAGGCTGTGTTTACAAACCTAAAATGAATAGAGTTTTGTTTGTTTGCTTGCTTAATCTGGTGTATTTGTCGGGGCTCTCCAGGGAAGCAAAATCCCTCTCTCTCTCTCTCTCTCTCTCTCTGCCTATCTATCAATTAATCAATCTATCTATCTATCTATGGGGGGAGAGAGAGAGAGAGAGAGAGAGAGAGAGAGAGAGAGAGAGAGAGAGGGAAATTCATTATAAGGAATTAGAGTCCAAGGCTGTCTGCTGGAGAATTCTCTCTCTCTCTCTCTTTTTTTGGGGGGGATTCTCTTTTGCTCAGGGAAGGCTTGTCTTTGTGTTCTATTTAGGTCTTCAACTGATTGGGTGAGGCCCACTCACATTCTGGAGAGCAATCTGTTTCCTCAGGGTCCACTGATTTTAATGCTAATCTCATCCAAATGTTAATCTCATCTGGGTGTCTCACAGAAGCACCCAGAATAGCGTTTGACCAAATATCTGAGCACCCAGTGGCTCAGCCAAATTGACATATAAAATGAACCATCACACCTGGGAATGATCAGAAAACCTCCGGGAGTGTCCACATTTTCACTCAGGGACAGGGGTAGAGCTTCCTCCACTGAATGCCTTTTACAAAGGTAATAGGAAGCAAAATAAATATTTGTGATTCTACCTCATGAGTAGATTGCTCAGTCGTTACAGCTGTTACCTGTATTTTGTCAGGGAGTGGAGGGGAAAAGCTGTTCTTAATAGGGGCCCATTTCTTTGGTGGCACTAGAGTTACCCTTTGGGCAAAGATTGCTCTTTTAGTTGGAAAAGCACTTCCAAGGGCCCTTCTATTATCTAAGATAAAGTGAGATCCCTCTTCTAGAAGGAAGTAACCTTGGCCCCAGAGTTCTGCCAGAGCAAGGAGGCGGCAACTTTGAAGAGACTGTTGGGTTTTTTTCTTGGTTTACTGCTCTGGCTGGGGCCTGGCCTAGGAAGTGAGGATTCCTAGACTCTGGGAAGAGAACAAGGGATTCTGATGGCGTGGCCGCTCACTAAAATCAGAGGCAAAGGGCTGAGGAGAGAAGCAGCCAGCAGGGGCCCCCAGGGCAGGGCTCTCCAGGGCAGGAGCTGGCCAGGGCAGATATCTACTGACTGGGTTTCAGCTTTCCTTTCACTCCCTTGGGCTTTCAGCAAGATTGTGTAAGGACTCCAGGCTGGAGTCGCGCTCCTCAGAGGAATTTGGAGAGGAGCAGTGTGGGAAGGTCCCAGAACAACCTGCCCGGCAGCCCAGAGCAGCAGGTCAGAGGCAGCTGATGGACGGGGTGAACAAGCAATTCATCTGTTCACGATGACTCTGGGACCACAGGCTCCCACTGCGAGTGAGTGACCCTAGGGGTCATGGTGGGGGGCTGGAGGGTTCTCGGGGCTACTTCAGAGGTGGGGCGCCTGGTGTCCTGCAGCCTGGAGCGAATCAGACTTTGGAGAAGTGTTGTAGCGTGGATGTTCACAGGGTTCTCTGCAGCCAGGCTGCCTGACTCCGCAGGTTAGTCCATCTCCCTCTGATTTCAATTTGCTCGTCTGTCAAAGTGAGGCTGTGTGAGGATTAAATGAGTGGGTAGTGGGAAGCGCAGAGTGTAAAGCATGGGATGTATGTGTTTGTGAAGTAAATAAATGGTGTTGAGTGAGGGCGAGATTGGGGAGTGTGGGCAGGTTACAGAGGCTCCTGTAAGTCCCACTGGAGACCCACCCAAGGCCCTAAGCAAAGGGGAGTGAAGGCAGGTGCATGGGTTTTGAGGGCAGATAGGAGGACATTCCTGGTCTCCAGAGAGGTATCTGCAGGAGTGAGGGGCTCTCCCCATGCCCCTGAAACCCCTCGTGTGTCCCAGTCTTGCTCGTACTGCTGAGAGTAGAGGGAGGAAAAAAAAAAAAAGGTGTTTAGCTTTTTCTCAAACTCTTTCCTTCCCTTTGGTGGCATTGTCAGGTCAGGCAGAGGTCATTCCATTTTTGTTTTTCTCTAATATGCTTCCAGCCCAGTGACAGGGGCACAGAGGCCTAAAAATACTGTGAGCCGCCAGGTTGGATCACATCAGCCTCTGGCCGCCAGGCTGCCCGGCCTCTGCTCGGCGTTCCGTGTGGGCTTCACTCACTGGCATCTCTGGGGCACCCACTCCCCACTCTGACACTGGGGAGTGGGATTTGGAGAGACAGAGCCTGAGATCTGGGGCTCAGGGGTGGGGGTCTCCTTAAGAGGGGCTGAGGCCCAGCCGATGGCCTCAGGATCCAGGGATGGACAGTGTCTCCAAGGTAATCTTGGCCAGCCTTCCCCTTTGTAGAGCTGGAAACGATGAGTCCCCAAAAGGGGAGGCTTTGTGGCTTTCTGAGCTGCCTGCACTGCCTTCCCCCCCGCCGCCCCACCCTGCCTTTTCCCAACTTTATTCAAAGCTGTTATCTCCCACAAAAGCTTCTAAGGATCCCGAGAAGAAAAGTCCACGGGCTGGGCTGCACTGCGAGTTCAAAGTCCTGGCTCCAGTCTCCCAGGAGAGGTGGGCCCTCACTTGTCACCTGCTTCTGGGCCTCAGTTCCTTCAGGTGTAGGAGTGAGGGGTGAGGCCCTGTGGGATTCTGCAAAGATGTGAGGGAAGTTGGCAGGAAAGCTGGGGTGGGGGGTCCCTGGGAACCATCCCCACTTCACCTGAAGCTCTTCTTCTTTCACCTATTTTCTGTCCTAGGAATCATAAGGTTTCATCTGAAAAAGGGTTCTGCTACTAAAATAGAGAGGTTTCAAGGGTGTGAAGGTTTTTTCTGGCTCCCGTGGTCTGTGGTTAGCTTCAGCTGCCGTCACACCCAAGTTACACCCCTCAATCCATCTGCCCTAAACACCTTGCAGCTCCCCCAGCCTGTCTCATCCCAGACTTTTGCACATAACACCTGCTATCCTCCACCTCTTCACGAGGTCACTTGGCAAACCTCAGCCCATCCTTTAAGTCACAACTCAGGCACCATCTCTTCCTGGAAGCCTTCCAGTCCTGTCCCAGACCTGCTTAAAGGCCTCCTTGGGGCTGCCACAAATTACAAGGTAACTCCTATCACAGCACTTATAGTACCTTTGTAATTGCCTCTACATTTGTTTATCTATCATCAGGGAATACCTGAGTTTAAATTCCAGTTCTGCCACTTCCCAGCTGTGTGACCCTGAGCAAGTGACCTAACCTCTCTGTGCTTCAGTTTCTGCATCTCTAAAATAGTATCAGCAACACAAAACGCTTGCTATGTGCCAGTTCCTGTCTTATGTGCTTTATTTAATCCATGCAACGTCCCTATAAGATTGGTATGAAAACCTTTTATTTTAAACAAATGAGAAAACTGGGAATTCCCTGGTGGTCCAGTGGTTAGGACTTGGCACTTTCACTGCCGGGGCCCTGGCGGGGTTCTATTCCTGGTCAGGGAACTAAGATCCTGCAAGCCATGCGACATGGTCAAAAAAAAAAAGAGAGAAAGAAAACTGAGGCCCGAGTTCACACAGCTTGTAAGTGGCAGGGTCAGTGTTCAAAATCATGCAGCCCAACTGCAGAGGGATTCTACTGCCTCTCAGAAGCTACATCAGCAGATGTTGTGAGGGTGATATGAGTAAATAAATAAAGCTGGGGCTTCCCTGGTGGCACAGTGGTTGAGAGTCTGCCTGCCGATGCAGGGGACACGGGTTCATGCCCCGGTCCGGGAAGATCCCACATGCCGCGGAGCGGCTGGGCCCGTGAGCCATGGCCGCTGAGCCTGCGCGTCCGGAGCCTGTGCTCTGCAACGGAAGAGACCACAACAGTGAGAGGCCCGCGTACAGCAAAAAAAAAACAAAAACAAAAACAAAAAAATAAATAAAGCTGTTTGGCACCTAGTAGGTACTCAATAAGTGCTTAGTATTTATGTTTTCCAGTGTCCCCTTCTCTGTCAGTTTACACTTGGGGATTTAAAATAGGAACCGGACATATTTTTACAGTTATTTTTCTTACTGTGCTCGCCTGTTTACTGTCATAGAATCATTACATGTCAGTGCTGGATAGAACATATGAAATAATGGGAATAATCATAATAGCTAGCACTTTTCGAATACTTACTATGTGTCACTGTGCTAATGTATTTTTTTAAATAGATTTTATTTTTTGACACAGTTTTAGGTTCACAGCAAAATTAAGCAGAAGTTACAGAGATTTCCCACATATTCCCTGCCCACCCCCAACCTCCACCGTATCAACATCCCCCACCAGAGTGGTACATTTGTTACAACCGATAAACCTGTATTGACACATCATTATCACCCAAAGTCCATAGTTCATGTTAGGGTTCACTCTTGGGGTTGTACAATCTATGCATTTTGACAAATGTATAATGACGTGTATCCACCATTATAGTGTAATATAAAGTATTTTCACTACCCTAAAGATCCTCTGTGCCCTGCAGATTCAGCTCCTTCTCCCCCTTCCCCCAGCAACCACTGATCCTTTTACTGTCTCCATGGTTTTGCCTTTTTCAGAACGTCATATGGTTGGAATCATACAATGTATAGCCTTTTCAGGTTGGCTTCTTTCACTTAGTAATAAGCATTTAAGGTTCCTCCATGTCTTTTCAAGGCTTGACAGTTCATTCGTTTCGAACACTGAAGAATATTCCATTGTCTTGACGTACTACAGTTTATTTACCCATTCACTTACTGAAGGACATCTTAGTCGCTTCCAAGGTTTGGCAGTTAAGAGTAAAGCTGTTATAAATATCTGTATGCAGTTTGTTTCATGAACGTAAATTTTCATCTCCTTTGGGTAAATACCAAGGAGCACAATTATTGGATTGTTTGGTAAGAGTATGTTTAGGTTTGTAAAAAACCACCAAACTTCTTCCAAAGTGGCTGTATCATTTTGCATGCCCACCAGCGATAAAAAGGGAGCTCTTGCTGCTTCACATCCTCAAGAGTGGTACTGTCAGTGTTACAGATTCTGGCCATTCTAATAGGTGTGTAGTGGTATCTCATTGTTTTAATTTGCATTTCCCTAATGACAGATGATGTGGAACATCTTTTCATATGCTTATTTGCCACCTGTATATTTTCTTTGATGAGGTGTCTGTTTGGATCTTCTGCTCATTTTTTAATCAGTTGTTCATTTTCTTATTGTTGAGTTGTAAGAGTTCTTTGTATATTTTGGGTATGTCTTTTGCAAATATTTTCTCCCAGTCTGTGGCTTGTTTTCTCACTTTCCTGACTGTGTCTTTCACAGATCAGAAGTTTTTAATTTTAATGAAGTTCCGTTTATCAATTATTTCTTTCATGGTGCTATGGTCTGAAGGTTTGTGTCCCCTCAAAATTTATATGTTGAAATCCTAACCCCTAAAGATGATGATATTAGGAGGTGGGGCCTGTAAGAGGTTTTTAAATCCCTCAGGAGTGGGATTAGTACCTCATAAAAGAGGCTCCAGGGAGATTTCTCAGCCCCTTCTACCATGTGAGGATACAAGATGTCTGAAACTCAGAAGATGGTTCTCACCTAACAATGCCAACACTACAACCTTGGACTTCCAGCTTCCAGATCTGGGAGAAATAAATTTCTGCTGTTTACAAGCTAACCAGTCTGTGGTACATTGTTATAGCAGGCTGAATGGACTAAGACATATAGGTCATGCTTTTGTGTTGTATCTAAAAACTTATCACAATACCCAGGGTTGTCTAGATTTTCTCCTATGTTATCTTCTAGGAGTTTCAAGTTTTGTCTTTTATACTTAGGCCTATGATACATTTTGAGTTCATTTCTGTGAAGGCTATAAAGTCTGTATTTAGATTCATTTTTCGCATATGAATGTCCAGTTGTCCCAGAACCATTTGTTGAAAAGATTGCTTTTCTCCATTGCATTGAATTTGCTCTTTTGTCAAAGAAAAGTTGATTATATTTATATGGATCTATTTCTGGGTTCTGTATTCTGTTCCATTCATCTATTTGTCCATTCTTTCACCAATACCACTCCATCTTAATTACTGTAGCTTTATAGTGAGGCTTAAAGTCAGATAGTGTCTGTTCTCTAAGCTCTTCTTCAATATTGTGTTGACTCTTCTGGGTTTTTGTCTCTCTGTATAAACTTTAAAATTTATTTATTTATTTTTGGCTGCATTGGGTCTTCGTTGCTGTGCGTGCGCTTTCTCTAGTTGCATCAAGCAGGGGTTACTCTTCGTTGCAGCGTGCGGGCCTCTCATTGCTGTGGCTTCTCTTGCTGTGGAGCCTGGGCTCTAGGCACGCGGGCTTCAGTAGCTGTGGCACACAGGCTCAGTAGTTGTGACTCGCAGGCTCTAGAGCACAGGCTCAGTAGTTGTGGCGCACGGGCTTAGTTGCTCTGCGGCAAGTGGGATCTTCCTGGACCAGGGATTGAACCCGTGTCCCCTGCATTGGCAGGAGGATTCTTAACCACTACGCCACCAGGGAGGTCCCTTTCTGTGCTTTAATGTGAATACTTTCTGCTGCATGTCTTTTAGTTCACTAATCCTCTGTTCTTCTGTTTCTAACCTGCTATAAATCCCATCAAATGAATTCTTTTTTAACAATAACTTCATTAGGGTATACTATATATGCAATAACCACTGTGCCACCAGGGAGGTCCCACTACTCTCTTTTTGAGAAACAGCCTTTGGCTTGCTACAGAGCCTTAACAGAGACTGAACTCTTAACCATGAGCCATCAAGTTACCATGTGACTGGAGCTGCCCATCACGAATGACCTGGGTGTTGTCTGATCCACAAGCTATAAAGTTGTGCATGCCCAGCTGTGCTCCATTTTCAGTGAAGTGGCATGTATGAGACTGGGCTTGAATGAGCACACATAAGGCACAAGTAAGTTGTGTGAAGAAGTGGCCCACATGCCCACGGCCACTGCTCCTGCTGCACTGTCTTCTCTCTCTCAGCCCACACCTACAGTCTCATGGGGCATCCTCTATGACCAGCAGACTGGGGAAGAGAAAATTCAGTCGTGGTTTACAGCCTGGTTTACACAGGTCCCGTACAATATGCAGGCTCGGTGAAAACAGACTGCTGCAGCGCTGCAGCCCCTTTCTGGATACTCTTGAAGAATAACAGTGAAGGAATAGCCTACCTTTTGGCAAAACCTCAAGCAGTGCACCTGGTTGCTCATTTTGCCTGGAAGGAGAAATGGCCAGAAGCTCTGCTAGTCTAGAGGTCTTAGTTCCAAAGGGAAAAATGTTTCCATTAGGAGACACAAAAATGTTTGTTAAATTGGAAGTTGAGGTTGTCATTTGGTCTTTTGGGGAATCTCATGCTTCTCAATCAACAGGCAAAGATTTGATTGCTGCTGCACAACGGAGATGTATTAATAATACAGTTAACTTTATAGCACAGTACTAAGTTACAGGATGTCAAAAGCAGAAAGGGAATATCACCCAAGAAGTTTGCATCCTCTTTTGTTTTTTAATTTATTTTATTTATTTACTTTTGGCTGTGTTGGGTCTTCGTTGCTGCGTGCAGGCTTTCTCTAGTTGCAGCAAGAGCAGGTGCTGCTCTTCATTGCATTGTGCGGGCTTCTCATTGCAGTGGCATCTCTTGCTGCAGAGCACGGGCTCTAGCTGTGCAGGCTTCAGTAGTTGTGGCATGAGAGCTCAGTAGTTGTGGCTTGTGGGCTCTAGAGCACAGGCTCAGTAGTTGTGGCACACGGGCTTAGTTGCTCCATGGCATGTGGGACCTTCCCGGACCAGGGCTCGAACCTGTGTCCCCTGCGTTGGCAGGCGGAGTTTTAACCACTGCACCACCAGGAAAGTGCTGCATCCTCTTTTGTGGAAAGTGTTATATGTGTTTTGGTTGTATGCAGGTTAATTGTGTCATGTTAGGTGGAAGTATGACTTTGTTATTATCTTTATTTGGAGCTTAAGTATAGTTAAGGATATGTGTAGGAATGTGGTTGCTGGGTCATCAATCTTTTTAATTCTAGCTACTGTAATGAGGGTGTAGAGGCATCTCCTTGTGGTTTTAGTTTGCAAATCCCTGGATGACAAAAGATACTGAACGTCTTTTTGTTGCTTATTGGCCACTTAAAGAAAATATTTATTTATTTAGGCTGCGCCGGGTCTTAGTTGCAGCATGCGGGATCTTCACTGCGGCACGTGGGCTTCTTAGTTGCGGCATGTGGACTCTTACTTGCGGCATGCATGTTGGATCTAGTTCCCCGACCAGGATCAAACCCAGGTCCCCTGCATTGGGAGCTTGGAGTCTTACCCACTGGACCACCAGGGAAGTCCCTTACTTGCCATTTTTATATCTTCTTCAGTGAAGTGTTTATTAAAATCTTTTGCCCATTGTTTTTTGGGTTGTCTTACTATTCACTTATAAGAGTTCTTTATATATTCTGGATTCAAGTTTTTTGTCAAATATATTGTACTCCAAATCCCCCCTGCCATCTATGGCTTGCCTTTTCATTTTCTTTATGGTGTCTTTCAAAGAACAAAAGTTTAAAATTTTGATTAAGTTCAACTTATGAATCATTTCTTTTATGGTTCATGCTTTCTGTGTCCTAAGAAATCTTTGCCTATGTCATAATCACAAAGACTTTTTTCTGTATGTTTTTATCTAGAAATTTACTTAATAGTTTTAGCTTTTACATTTATCGTCCATTCTGAGTTACTTTCCTCAACGGCCTTCTTCAAGAGCGCCTGAGATCTACAGATACATCCGCACCAACCTCAAATCTAACAGTCAACCTTGCCACCTCCTTGGCCTCAATCTTAATCAATCTATCAAGTCCTGTCCATTAACTCCCTAAAAAGGACTCTTCTCTACCACCAGTCTACCTTGCTTTGACTGTTAAGGCAGCCTCCTAACTGGTCCTCTGCCCCGACTCACACTCCACTCCACATTCAGTGGCCCATTCCGGCCACGCCAAGCTCTCATCCCCTGGACATAATTAAGTCCCTCCAAGTCAGCCTTCAGATTCCAGCTGGAAAATCCTTGCCTGAATCAATCTCCTTCCTTCCTCCCCCTAATACAGGCTCTCTTAGCACCATGCACCTCTCAGAAGAGATTTTACTATTTGCAAATTTTAATTTTTTTGTGATCCTCCCTTTAACGTTTTCCTTCTCCACGGGTTTTAACTTCATGACTCTTTATCCCCACGTTGTACTTCCAGTAACTCATACAGGGCCTAGCACACGGAAGGAGCCTCAATACATAAGCGATGAACGAATAAATGAATTAGGAAAATGCAGTAATAAAGGGGTAGGCTGATAGCTGCTTGTGTTCCCCTGAGTGGTAAAAGCGGACGTGAAATAGTAATAAGCCCCTGCCAGCAGCGGCCGAAAACCTGCTGGATCCGAGGAGGAAAGAAGGCCTTACGATTGACGGTAAGCAGAACAGGTGAGGGACCCGGAGCATTGGTCAGAAATCCGCTCACACCTGAGCTGCCGTGGCCCTTCGCTCTCAGAAATCGGGGCCAGGCCAGAGGAACTCGCTTCCCAGAGCTTCAGGCGGTGAAGAGCTAACCTGCAGCGAAACAGCCCAGGCCCCCGGCACCGCGTGGGTGGGCGGGGCCACGTCTTTCGGGGCCGTGCCCCCCCTGCAGCGTGCGCGCGCCCGCCGCCGCCTCGCGCGTGCGCCGCCTGCCGGGGGCGGAGGTTGTGGGTGGTGGCGGCGGGCGCGCGCGCTCTGGCCTCCTCGCGCCGGTTCGCGCTCCCGTGCTGGGACTGAGGAGGCTGTGGCGACTGCGGCGGCTGCGGAGGCGGCGGCTGAGGCGGCTGAGGCGGCGCGGGGGGAGGGCCGGGAGGGGGGTGGTTGGGGGGGGATGGACCGGGCTCGGCGGCCGCAGCGGCAGGAGCCGGTGCTTGAGCGCGAGCGACGGCGCTGGCGGAGACGCCGGCTGCTCCTCCCCTCCCCGCCGGTGAGTGAGTGCCCCCGCCTCCGACGCTGGCGGCGGCCGCGGCCCCTCAACGGCCCCTGTGGCCCGGGAGGGGAGAGTTGTGAGGGGAGCGTGGCCGGGCGGCGCCGCCGACGCGGCCCGGGCCTCCCGCTCGCGGCCTGGGGCGGGTGGGACCCTTGGTCGCCACCGTTCGGGGCTGAAGCCCTGGGCCTAGGGCTCGACCCCCAGCATCCCTCCGGGCCTCTTTCCTCTCCTGGCCCGTTCCGCTGTCATTTTGACCCTGGGGTTTCTCTCCCCTCCCCTTCGCCTCGCCCCCTTCCCAGCACCCCATCCAGGGCCGCGGGGAGGGAGGGACGTGTGAGGAGGTGGGCCGAGGCCCGAAGGACTGTCTGGAAGCTGGCTCTAGGGGGTCGGGGATCCTACGAGCCCTCGCTTGCCCTGGCGTCCCTAGAAGTTGGCCACTGGGGCTTAGCCGTTGCCACCTGAAAGCAGTTTTGCACCTTTTGTTTTGACTTTGAACTTGTCGTTTGAGGGGAGGAGGGAGCCGGCAGTTCTGGGAACGGGGGGAATTGGTGGTGCGCGGTGGCATGCGAGTCTGGGCTGGGTCCCAGGTGCCTTTTATTAACCCTTTTAGGAAGGGAAGAGGGGCTCAGTGAGTTGCACCTTCTCTAAAGGGCCAGAGATCCATTTATAGCTTGCAGACCCCAGCTTTTTCAGCTTAAGCAAAGGTATGTGTAGTGTTTGTCCAGGGGTTGGTTTGGTTCATCGCTAACATTGATGGTGAACATCCCCCAGGTGAATCTGCAGTAGTTTCTTGAAGCAGCCCACTTAAACTGTTGGCTGATTTCCCCTCTCTTCTTTGGTGACACTTTACACATTAGTCTTGGTAGATCTTAGCCAGTGCTTTTGCAGGCTGCCTTTTCATCCTGACTTGTCATAGAGGAAAGGAAGATGAACACACACTTGTCTTAATCCAAAATGGTTGCTGTTAAGTCTGACATACTTATCAGAGGTACCTGTACCATAAGCATCTCTATGAAAGGTCTGAATTCCTAAATTAAAAAGCAGGTAGCTGCTTTAGAATAAAACAAAACTTTGATTTGTTTATGCCGTCTGACCAGTATCTTACATTTGGAAGTTATTGACTAAACCAAATCCTTGTCTTTGAAGTACCTGTGTATAGAAATTGTTGCAAAGCCTGGAAGGAGAGAACCTTATGAAAATGTTAATGTGTTAATGACAAGATTCCTCCAGGAGGTAGATACATTTTTTTCTCCACTTGTATTGGAAGAGTGAGACTCGGATTATGAGTAGGTGGTAGTTTTACTAGTGTGTAACAAATGATGCTTATGGGTGGGATTTTAATGCAACAATACCTTGTTCTCTACCGACAGAGTTGACTTGTATTTTTTTTTGAAATCACACACCCACTCTCTGGCTAGTATAGAAAGATTATAAAGCTGCTTCTGGTCTGTGGGTGGTAACCTTTTAATTTCTGAAGAGTTTTCAGCTGCTTACAGAATAGATTGATGATCAGCAGCATAGGAAGGATTCAGATATTAAAAATTCATTAGCACGTGATCTAGATCTATTAAAATTATGAGTACTTATTAAGCTTTGGCATGGTGTGGCTGCTGTGTACCAGGTATAGGAAATGAGATTTCTCAGAGTATTTGCATCTTACGATAAACAGAAGCACAGTCAGCTGACAGTGTTGTGACACCTTACAGTAGTTGAGAGAATCTTTTATGAGCACAAAAAACCTGTACAATTTAATGAAGAAACCCAATAACCTGGACTAATTGATGACCACCATTACTTTAAACTCTTTGCTCCCCTCTACTGGAATATTTCCCCTTTTCTTTTGCCTGTCATATATGTACAAAACCTATAATGGCTGAAGGCTTAAGTTTGAACTCCTCAGAGTGGTATTTATGGATCACTCATTAATTTATCAGTCAAGTATTTGTTGAGCCCTTATTTTGTTCCAGGATTTTTTTCTAGGTAAGTACTGAGCAACAGTGGGGGGCAGAGTCCCTGCCCTCATGGAGCTTTATTCTGTGTGTGTGAGAATGAGGATAGCAAATAAGCAAATAGAGATAATTTCAGGTAATGCTACAAATTAGTGATTAGCAAACTTTTTCTGTAAAAGACCAGAAACTAAATATTTTAGGCTTTATGGGCCATACAGTCTCTGTTGCAGCTGCTCAACTGTCTTGTTTTAGTGCAAAAGCAGCCACAGGCAGTACAGTACATGAACGAGTGTGTCTGTGTTCTCATTAAACTTTGGACGTTGAAATTTTAATTTCATACAATTTTCCCGTGTCACAAAACGTTTGAATTCTGCTTTTTGATTTTTTTCAACCATTTAAAAATGTAAAAACCATTCTTAGCTCATAGGCCATACAAAAACATGGGGCAAGCTGGATTTGGCCTGTGATCTGGCCCTTTAAAGAAAAAGTTTGCTGACTCCTAATGTGAACCATGAAGAAAATAAAACAAGCTGATGTGACAAGTGAGTGACTGGTGGGGGTGGTGGGGAGGCCTCAAAGAGGAGAAGATGTTTGAGCTGTGGCCTAAGAGATGAAAGAGCTTTCCTGGCAGATGAAATAGCAAATACAGGCAACTACTGATGGAAATGAGCTTCTGTGTTTCCCCAGCATTGGGCTTTTCCACATACCATGTCATTCTTGCCTTGGTGTCTTTCTTCATTTTCTTGTTCTCAGCTAGATTGCCCACCTGTCAGGTTTTAAAAGTCTTCCCATTATAGAATCTAAGATTTGGAAGAGATTTTAGCTTCTTACCCAATTGCTCTCTTCTCATATGTTCTCAGTGATTTTTCAGCCTCTGTTTGAACACCCTTGATGACAGAAAATTCATTACTTTGAGGTAGCCCGTGCCATTTTTAGATAGCTCTGATTGTTGTTAGAATGTTCTTCTTCATGTTGCAGTAGGAGTCAGCCTCTCTACCTCCTTTCCCTGATGCTGCCTTACAGTGCCCATGGAATAAGCCTGAGATGGGGCTGCACCTCATCCACAGGATTTGGCTCTAAAGTCAGTGCTTGAGACAAAAATTACATAAGATGAAAACTGTATTTGAAAATCCCTTAAATTGTTTAAAAAGCGTAGTGTGCATGTTTTTGCATTTATAATTATTTAGTTCTTAAGCATTTTACAGACCGAGAGCCACTAAGCTTGACTGAAGGAAGGAGCAAGAGGGAGAAAATTATGTAGATATGTAGGCCTTCAAAAAAATTTTGCCTTTTAAGAGCTATCAAATGCTTATCAGAGAGTGGGGGATGGTGGAGAATTTTAATGTGTTCCTGCTTTCTTGCAGGATTAATTTTACTGTATTTGTACATTGAGGCTGTTAATGTATAAATACAAAACATTAATAAATGTTTATCGATATGTTATGAATATTAAATGAGATAATATGTATGGAAGCACCTGGCGCATGGTAAGTGGTCAATAAATGTTTGCAGGATTTGAATCTAAGTTTCTGCTTCATTGGGCTCACATGCACACTGTCCTCTGAAAGTTGTAGAGAAGAACTTGGCCACCTGCTTCCTGTCTTTCCAAATTGGCATTTCCTGTTGTGGCTCTGTAGAGCAGCTGTCACTCTCTTTGTCCTTGAGTGTTGGTCACATTTTACCAGAGGTCAGCTAGTAAGTTAAATGGGCATATGATGTAACTCTGTTAGTTCTGTTACATGACCCTTGAAGTATTTGGACACTGCTCTTATGCCTCTTATTTAAGTCTTCACTTTTCAGGGCTAAATACTTTCATTTCTTTTAGTTTTTCCTTGCTTCTTCACCCTTCTGTTTCTTGTAAGTGTACCAATTTATCATCGTTCTTTTTTACTTTGGTACCCTGAAGTACATTTTAAGGTACAAACTTAAGTTTTACCTCCTTGATGAAGTTTTCCCTTACACTTGTAGACCTTCTCCATATTCCTAAATACTTTTATCTGTATTTCTCAATTTAATATTTTCTTACTTTTGTATTTTATACTTCTTTCATGAGCATGTATCTTACCTCACAATGAGACAAGCTTCTTGAGGGCCAAGACCATGTATAAATGTTTACAACTTTATAAAAATAAACTTTAAAAATAAATGTTTTAGGGGCTTCCCTGGTGGCGCAGTGGTTGAGAGTCCGCCTGCTGATGCAGGGGACACGGGTTCGTCCCCCGGTCCGGGAGGATCCCAGATGCCGCGGAGCGGCTGGGCCCGTGAGCCATGGCCGCTGAGCCTGCGCGTCCGGAGCCTGTGCTCCCCAACGGGAGAGGCCACAACAGTGAGAGGCCCGCGTACCGCAAAAAAAATTAAAAAATAATAAATGTTTTATTTAGAGCAGTGTTAGATTTAGTGAATTATTGTAGAGCTAGTACAGAGAGTTCCTGTCTATCCCACACCCGGTTTCCCACACCCAATTATTAACATCTTACATTAATGTGTTACATATGTCACAATTAATCAATATTGATGCATTGTTACTAAGTCTATACTTTATTCAGAGTTCCACAGTTTTTTCTTTAATGTCCTTTTTTGTGTTCCAGGATCCCATTCAGCATGCCACATTACATTTAATAGTCATGTCTCCTTAGCTTCTCTTGGTTGAGGCAATATATCAGACTTTCCTTGTTTTTAATGACCTTGGCAATTTTGAAGATAACTGATCAGGTATTTTTGTAGAATGTCTTTCAATTGGACATTTGTCTGATGTTTTTCTAATGGTTAGACTGATGTAGTATGATTTTGGAAGGAAGACCACAGAGGTAAAGTGCCATTCTCATCACATATCAAGAGTACATATGACTTATCAGTGTTACTGTTAATCTTCATCACTTAACTTGTGCTAGTGTTTGTTTTCTCCACTGTAAAGCTACCCTTTTGTGCCTCCCTTTCTATACTATACTCTGGAAGAAAGTCACTATGCATAGCCCACACTTGGTGAGTGATGAGTTATGCTCTACCTCCTTAAAGGTAGAGTATCTACATAAATATCATTGCTCAAATTGTCCAGCTTTGGCCACTGGGAGCCCTTTCAGTTGGCTCCTGTATCCCTCCCCTTTGTGTGTGAATACTTTCTTTTTGGCAACATAAAATGCTTCAGGCTCATCTTTTATATGTCATTCCTCAGTCGTACAGTCATTTTTCTAAGGAGCTCTAGTTCCTTGTGTTGGAAAATGGTATTTGAAACCAAGATTTGGGTGCTAGATGTGCTGGTTGCTACCAGAGTGTTGTTGCTTCTAGGCAGTCTGAGTGACAGAGCAAGGAGATGGGTGTATATATTAAGCTGTGTATATACACATATCTATAAATATTTCTGTATGTAGCCATTTGTCTATTAAGCTAAACATGAATTCATACTGATATTTCCAACGCTAATTCCTTACCACATGGATCATTGTAACCTCTTCCACTCCACCAGTGAGAAACCTGGCTCCCACCCTCTGGCATCCATTTACTTAATTCTTCAGTTCCAGTATTCATGTGAAGTGGTTTGAGAATTGTTAATCTGTCCCCCTGTGGGAAAACACTTTATCAACTAGAGTACAGTGCTTATGGATAGTTCCTTTTGCCTTTAGACTGATAGACTCCACTTATTTCCATCATTACTTAGGGGTCAGCACCTTATTCCTCCACCTCCAAATGAGGTGGTTTCATATGTGTAATAGATTTAGATTGTTTTATTGCATTCTACATTCCATGCTGAGATCTCTTTATCTCTCAAATGATTGTTTCAAAATTTGCACACATTAAGGTTTATTCTTTGTGCTTTAAAGTTCTATGGGTTTTGACAAACTTCTAATATCTTATATTCAGCATTACAGTGTCATATAGAGTAGTTTCAGTGCTCTAAAAAACTTGTGCCTCACCTATTTAACTCCCCCCTCACCAGCCCCTGACAACCAGTGATCCGTGTACTGTCTCTGTTCTTTTCTAGAATGTCAGTATATTAAATTTTTAAAAAGTGTTTTTGAAAGATTTTTATGAACACAGCATTTGGTTAAGTAGTGAGAGATACAGGTACTAAATAACTAACACTTAGAAAATACTTCTTTTTTCCTACTGAGGTAAAATTCACATAACATAAAATTCATCATTTTCACCATTTAAAATGTGTGGTTCAGAGGCTTTTAGTACATTCACAATGTTGTGCAGCCACCACCACCACCACCACCACTGTCTAGATCCAGAATATTTTCATCATCCCAAAATGAAACCTCGTATCCGTTAAGCAGTTCCTTTCCTCATCCTCTGTCAATCACTAGTCTGATTTTTGTCCCTATTGGTTTGTCTGTTCTGTACATTTCATTTAAATGAAATCATATAACAAATGGCCTTTTGTTTCTGGCTTCTTTTACTTAATTTTTTAAAAATTTATTTATCTTTACTATTTATTTTTTGTTGGCTGCGTTGGGTCTTCGTTCCTGTGCACGGGCTCCTCATGGCGGTGGCTTCTCTTGCTGCAGAGCGCGGGCTCTAGACGCGCGGGCTCTAGAGCGCAGGCTCTAGACGCGCGGGCTCTAGAGCGCAGGCTCTAGACGCGCGGGCTTTAGAGCGCAGGCTCAGTAGTTGTGGTGCACGGGCTTAGTTGCACCGCGGCATGTGGGATCTTCCCGGACCGGGGATCAAACCCATGTCCCCTGCATTGGCAGACGGATTCTTAACCACTGCGCCAACAGGGAAGCCCTCTTTTACTTAATGTTTTTAAGGTTCATCTATGTTGTAGCATGTTTCAGTACTTAATGTCTTTCTTATGGCTGAATAATAATTCATTGTATGGATAGATCACATTTTGTTGAATCATTCATCAGTGATGGACATTTGCATTGTTTTCACTTTTTGGCAATTATGAATAATGCTGTTATGAACATTCGTGTATAAGTTTTTGTTTGAACATACGTTTTAAATTCTCTTGGGTTTATAACTAATAATATTTCTTTTGATAAATTTTATTTTTATATTAGGAGGACAGTTACCTGTTGGCTTACTTGGAGTAAAGTGCTGAAAGAAGGCTACTTTCTCTTGGCATGATATTCATTATGAAATCACATAATTTTCCTTTTGTCTTTACAGAGTAAAGAATGTTGGTCCAGATAGGGTAACAGCAGTAGCTTTCCCCTAGAATTCTGTTAGAGGAATATCCTGAATTATGCTGTGTACCATTTAGTCTTTCTGAGAGTGAGATTCACTCACTGTGAAGTTGGATTATAAGATCTGCCTGTGGTCTCAAGGAATCTGAGTGTATGAATTGTGTTTAACATTTTGTATTCAGAGGGATAGTAGGCAAGATTCCCATTCTGTAGTCTGTTTGGCATCAGTGATTTTACAGAGGTTTTATTCTTACTAACCACATTCCCTCTGAGGTTTGGACTATAATAGAGTGGCATTAAATATTAGTGTTTTCTTTTTCCTATTTCAGCACCCAACCCTGAAGCTTTGTTTTGCTGTTACTGCTTTGACACCTTTGCTTTGATAAATTCATTTTCCTCAAGAAGACTTGGCAAATGTTTTCTTCTTTTGCCAATTTGGGGTAACCTGACCAATTTATTAAAAGCTAATATTGTTTTTCAGACTTCTTGGAAGCAAGGAACATTCTTTGCTGTCTTTGTAGCTTCTAAGTGACTCTGGGGTTCCCTGGAGATGATGGAAAATAGATAAATTATATATTAACTGCCATCATACTTTATTCCAGGGAAATGTCTGTAGGCAGGCCCTTTAAAAGGGTTTGTGTAATAGAACACTGGACTGGAACCAAGAATATTTTAATTTCAGTTCTCTAAGAGACTCACTATTACTGGACAAATAACTTGTACCTTGGGGTTTCTTTTTTGTTTAATTTTTTTTTTTTTTTTTTGCGGTATGCGGGCCTCTCACTGTCGTGGCCTCTCCCGTTGCGGAGCACAGGCTCCGGACGCGCAGGCTCAGCGGCCATGGCTCACGGGCCCAGCCGCTCCGCGGCATGTGGGATCTTCCCTGACCGGGGCACGAACCCATGTCCCCTGCATCGGCAGGCGGACTCTCAACCACTGCGACACCAGGGAAGCCCGGGGTTTCTTTTTATAAAAAAGATAATATTGACTCTGTAATTTACAGAAATGTGTGATGGGAAATGAGTTCGGTTAATCAAGGTACTTTATTTTGGAAGACAGGCATTTTGGAAGATACGTGTATTATGATATGTGTATCTTGTTAGTGTTAACCCTAACGCTTTATTTTAATAATGTAGGTGAATCTTCTATCTCATTGTAATTAAAGCCTTTGTCAAGTACTGTATGTGTATTCTATTTACCATTTCCAGTGCTCTTCATTTTTCTTTGTAGTTATAGATTTCTACCTGGTACATTTTCCTTCTGAAAGATGGACTTCTTTTAACATTTCTTGTGGTGCAGATTTGCTGGCAATGAATCCTTTCATGGATTTTTGTATGTCTGAAGAAGTCTTTAATTTGCCTTGATTTATAGAGGCTGTTTTCGCTGGATATAGAATTCTTGGCTGGCAGTCTTTTTGTTTGTTTGTTTTTTGTTTCAGTACTTTAGAGATGTTGCTTCACTGTCTTCTGGCCTGCATTCTTTCCAATAAGAAGTTGGCTGTCATTCTTGTCTTTATCCCTGTGTACATAATGTGCGATTGTTTTCTTCTGGCTACCTTTCATTTTTCTTTAAATTTTTAAAAATTCTGGTATAACATAAAATTACCATAACATAAAATTTACCATGTTAATTATCTTAAGTACTGTTCAGTGGTATTAAGTACATTTATATCATTTTGTGAACATTACAGCCATCTATCTCCAGAACGCTTTTCATCTTGCAGAACTGAAATGCTATACCTATTAAACAATAACTCCCCATTCCCCCCTCCCTCCAGCCCCTGGCAACTGCCAATCTACTTTCTGTCATTATGATTTTGAGTACTCTTAGTACTTCATATAAGTGGAATCATATAGTATTTGTCCTTTTGTGACTGGCTTGTTTCATTTAGCATAATGTTGTCAAAGTTCATGCATGTTGTAGCATATGTTGGAATTTCCTTCCTTTTTTAAGACCAAATAATATTCCATTGTAGGTATACACCACATTTGGCTTATCCATTCATCTGTTGTTTTCACTTGGGTTGTTTTGTTTGTTTTGTTTTCACTTGGGTTGTTCTTTGTTTTGTTTTCACTTGGCTTGTTTTTATGTTTTAGCTATTGTGCTTCATGCTGCTGTGAACAGAGATGTACAGATACCTATTTCAGATCTTGGTTTTAATTCTCTTGAGTTTATACCCAGAAGTGGAATTGCTGGATCATATGGTAATGCTGTGTTTAAATTTTGAAGAATTGCCATACTGTTTTCCATAGCGGCTGTGGAAAGGTGGAATGTTTTATGTTCCCACCAACAGTGCATAAGGGTCCCAGTTTCTCCACATCCTTGCCAACATTGTTATTTTCTGTTTTTGTTTGTTTGTTTGGTTTGTTTTGGGATAGTAGCCATCCTAATGAGTATGAGGTGGTATCTCATTGTGGTTTTGATTTGTGTTTTCTTTTTTTTTTTTTTTTTTTTTTTTTTGCGGTATGCAGGCCTCTCACCGTTGTGGCCTCTCCCGTTGCGGAGCACAGGCTCTGGACGCGCAGGCCCAGCGGCCATGGCTCACGGGCCTCGCCGCTCCACGGCATGTGGGACCTTCCCAGACCTGGGCACGAACCCGTGTCCCCTGCATCGGCAGGCGGACTTTCAACCACTGCGCCACCAGGGAACCCCTGATTTGTGTTTTCTTGATAAGTTATGTTGAGCATCATTCATGTGCTAATTGGCCATTCATATATTTTTGGATAAATGTCTTTTTCAAGTCGTTTGCCCATTTTGAATTGGATTTTTTTTTATGATCATTGATTTGTAGGCGTTCTTTCTATATTCTGGATATTAATTACTTATCAGATATATGATTTTCAAATGTTTTCTCCCATTTTGTATTCCTCTACCTGCTTTTAAGATTTTTTCCTCTGTATCTCTGATTTTAAGCATTTTGACTTTGGTTATTCCTTGTTGGAATTTTCATTTTCTTCATGTTTCTTGTACTTGGTGTTTATTGAGCTTCTTGGCTCTGTGGGTATATGGTCTTCATCAAATTTGGCAAATTTTTGTATATTATTTTTTCAAACTTCCTCCACTCCCATACACACCCAAGCTTCTAATTATACGTATATTATTAGGTTCCTTGAGTTTGTCCCATAGGTCACTGATGCTCTGCTCTTTTTCTTCTTGTATTCCAGGTTTCATTTTGGATAGTTGCTGTTATGTCTTTACATTCACTAATCCTTTCTAATGCATTGTCCCTATCTTCTGTTAATGCCATTCAATGTACAGTTGACCCTTGAGCAGTGCAGGAGTTAATCCACATATAATTTATAGTTGGCCCTCTGTATCTAAGGTTCCTGTGCATCCTCGGATTTGACCAGCCATGAACTGCGTAGTATTGTAATATTTACCATCAAAAAATATCCATGTATGAGTGGACCTGTACAGTTGAAATCCATGTTGGTCAAGGGTCAATTGTATTTCATTTCCGCCTTCTATATATTCTATAATTTGTAGTGTGATAGAAATGTGGTGATATGGCAGGTATTAGGAAACACTACCTTAATTTGCCACCAAAATATAACAAGTTCTGTAAGATACCTAACAGGGGTACACAAAATCACCCTATGTGTTAAATTAACTTTGATGTCCCTCAGTTTCCACATTAACTTTGCTTTTCTGTGAGACCTAAATATGTATTTTTTGCATGATTATTCTGTATTTTTTGCTGACATAGACATCTGCATTGGTAGTTCTACAGTATTTGTTTTATAAGGCACTAGAGTGCTTTGGTGTTTTTGGCAATATTATTTGCCTATGTTTGGTTGTATGATATGACCATCATCTTGCAATAAAAAACATGAAATAGATTTCTATATTTTCTTTACTGCTTATTTATTATTAATCAGAGAGCTGGATTGCTGCTGTCATTGATAACCCCAGTCTGACTGGGCTAGGTCACTTGTGTTACCTCCATGTGATCTGATGTTCACTATATCAACCTGAAAAATGTTGCAGAGTAACAACTGGTAATTGTTTGCTAGCCAGACGTTTGCATTCAGTAGTATTTTTTTCTCTTCTAGCTCCTCTGTTCCAACAGGTATTACTCTCTTGAGAGTAATAGACTCTTAAGACTCTCTTCTAGCTCCTCTGTTCCAGCAGGTATTACTCTCTTTACTCGACAGCACTTTATTAAGATGCTGACAGTTGGTGAACAGCTGCTCTTGAGCATAAGATTTAGAAGACAGTCTCCATCTTCCCAGATTAAATTTCTTTTTATATGGATCTTCTACTTCTCTTTTTATTTATTTATTTATTTATTTATTTTTTGTGGTACACGGGCCTGTCACTGTTGTGGCCTCTCCCGTTGTGGAGCACAGGCTCCGGAGGCACAGGCTCACTGGCCTAGCCGGTCCGCGGCATGTGGGATCTTCCCGGACCAGGGCACGAACCCGTGTCCCCTGCATCGGCAGGTGGACTCTCAACCACTGTGCCACCAGGGAAGCCTTCTCTGTCTTTTTTAAAAATAAATTTTTGGGAAACATTGGATTACAACTGTTGATCCTCATCTATGCAAAGAAAAGAAAGCCATTGTGCTGGGATTTTGAGGAGGTATGTCTTTTTTCTTCTGTTGCAAAATTGCATCACTTAGGCACTCAGCAGTATGACATCATATTATAACGCTGACTCTTTCCTCAGTAGAACTCAGTTCTCATTTATTCCATCTTACTTTCTCCTATTCTTCCTTTTTTCTAGCAGTCATCATAGCTCAGTAATAACTTTATTTTTGTTTGGCTGCGCCGCGAGGCATGCGGGATCTTATTTCCTTGGGATTGAACCTTTGCCCCCTGCAGTGGAAGTACAGAGTCTTACACACTGGACCACCAGGGAAGTCCCAGGAATAACTTTCTTGATGTGCAATATAACAAGCTCATTTCTTTTTTTTTTTTGCGGTACGCGGGCCTCTCACTGTTGTGACCTCTCCCGTTGCGGAGCACAGGCTCCGGATGAGCAGGCTCAGCGGCCATGGCTCACGGGCCCAGCAGCTCCGCGGCACGTGGGATCTTCCCGGACTGGGGCATGAACCCGTGTCCCCTGCATCAGCAGGCAGACTCTCAACCACTGCGCCACCAGGGAAGCCCCTCATTTCTTATATTCTTGGTGAATGTCATTGGACTCTGGGTTAACCTTATAAAGTAACAGGAAGAAGCAGTCCGAATCCTTATTCCTCAACTTGAGGTTGTGACTTTAATGAGTTTGTTTGCTCCCATTCTGCATAGGCACTGGGTGGTTTGGGAAAGCTCACTGTCTTCAGCATAATATATGGCTATATGATTTTATAGTCTCGTTCAGTATCATTTGCAAGAGGAGGTGTGATATTGTAGAGTTTTGATCTAAATATTGAGAGACTTCAGTCCCAGTTTTGACATTATTATGGCCATACTTTGAGAGTTAAAGAGTGTTTGTTTTCTCATCTCTAAAATGTGTTATCGATGCTTGCTTTACACAAACCTTATTGGATTGTTGAGAATCAGATGAAAAAATTTGGAAGACTGTTTTATCAATATAAAGGATTGTTATTGCATTGAAAGAGCTGTAGGCATATCTGTTTTATTTTCACTCAAAGACTCAGGTTTTATTTCTGCAAACTTTTTGATGGTACAGCCCAGTCATGAATCAGATTTTTTTTTAATTTCTTTTTTTTTTACATCTTTATTGGAGTATAATTGCTTTACAATGGTGTGTTTCTTCTTTATAACAAAGTGAATCAGTTATACATATGTTCCCATATCTCTTCCCTCTTGCGTCTCCCTCCCTCCCACCCTCCCGATCCCACCCCTCTAGGTGGTCACAAAGCACCGAGCTGATCTCCCTGTGCTATGCGGCTGCTTCCCACTAGCTATCTACCTTACGTTTGGTAGTGTATATATGTCCATGCCTCTCTCTCGCTTTGTCGCAGCTTACCCTTCCCCCTCCCCATATCCTCAAGTCCATTCTCTAGTAGGTCTGTGTCTTTATTCCTGTTTTACCCCTAGGTTCTTCATGACATATTTTTTTTCCTAAATTCCATATATATGTGTTAACATACGGTATTTGTTTTTCTCTTTCTGACTTACTTCACTCTGTATAACAGACTCTAGGTCCATCCACCTCATTACAAATAGCTCAATTTCGTTTCTTTTTATGGCTGAGTAATATTCCATGTATATATGTGCCACAACTTCTTTATCCATTCATCCGATAATGGACACTTAGGTTGTATGAATCAGATTTTTAAATCTCCATTTTTAATCATGGTTGGACATTAGTGTTTATAGTGCCTAATTATATAGTAGGTGCTCATTATATTATAAAAAGTGGATCTATGTGGTGTAATGCTGAGAAAATGTTGGTTTGTATGGTAAGGAACCATTTTACAAGATCTTTTGGGTAGTGTTTTGAAGAGAGACCTCATTTGTTTATTTTATGTCTTAAAAATATTTATTGAGTGCTTACTGTGTTCTAGGCACTGGGGAAGAAAACTGACAAAAATCTCTGCCTTTATAGAGCTTATTTTATATGTTATATGGGGAGATAGAATAAACAAAATAAATAAGTAAAAATGTAGTTTTTTTAACCTATGATGACAAGTTCTGATGAGAAAAGTAAAAATGGGAAAGAGGAATAGGGCTTATTGAGGGGAGGGATTTAGTGATCACAGACAACCTTACAGAGAAGGTCACATTTGAGTCAAGTCTTGAAAGAGGTGAGAGAGAAATGCAGAAATATGAGAAGAGCATTCCAGGCATAGCAAATGGCAAGTGTAAAGGTCCTGAGACACAAGCTTGCATGAGGAATGGCAAGGGTTGGGGAGGGTAGGTTCTTATCTTATGGTGCCTTATGGAAGTGCTTTTCAAACTTTAATGTGCACATAAATTACCTAGGGTGTTCTTTTTAAACTTCAGATTCTGATTTTTTAGGTCTGAGGTGGGGCCCATTTCTAAGCTTCCAGTTGTTGCTGGTCCTGTTGGTCCTTCTAAGACTTTAGCTTTTTTTTTTTTAATAACTTTATTTATTTATTTATTTATGGCTGCGTTGGGTCTTCATTGCTGCGCACAGGCTTTCTCTAGTTGCGGCGAGTGGGGGCTGCTTTTCTTTGCGGTGCATGGGCTTCTCATTGCAGTGGCTTCTCTTGTTGCAGAGCACAGGCTCTAGGCGCGTGGGCTTCAGTAATTGTGGCTTGCAGACTCTAGAGCGCAGGCTCAGTAGTTGTGGCACACGGGCTTAGTTGCTCCACGGCATGTGGGATCTTCCCGGAACAGGGGTCAAACCTGTGTCCCCTGCATTGGCAGGTGGATTCTTAACCACTGCACCACCAGGGGAGCTCAAGACTTTAGCTTTATGTTGAGTGAAGTAAGCCTTTGGAGGATTTTGGGCGGTGGTATGACATGATCTGACTTCCATTTTGACATTGTCACTACTCTGGCCCGTTTTTTTTTTAAGTAAAGTGTATTTTTTCTTTAAATTTTATTTATTCATTTTTGGCTGTGTTAGGTCTTCGTTGCCATGCGCTGGCTTTCTCTAGTTGGCGGCGAGTGGGGGCTGCTCTTTGTTGCAGTGCGCGGGCTTCTCATTGCGGTGGCTTCTTTCGTTGTGGAGCACAGGCTCTAGGTGCGCGGGCTCAGTAGTTGTGGTGCACAGGCTTAGTTGCTCCGCGGCACGTGGGATCTTCCCGGACCAGGGATCGAACCCATGTTCCCTGCATTAGCAGGCAGATTCTGAAACACTGTGCCACCAGGGAAGCCCCTGACCCGCTTTTTAAATTCTTTTTTTTCTTGCATAATGTAAGTCTAAAAGCAATTTTAATTTTTTTATTTCAAACATTTTTTGAATAGAAATACTCAAATGTTGCAACAATTTAGGAATGAAAAAAAATGTCCCTTTAATCTCTGATGGCCAACCCCCAGTTCTTCTCCTTAGAAGCGACCATTTATTTTTTTACCAGTTTTTTGTATATCCTTCCAGAGATATTTTACATGCATGTTTGTATATGTATTTATTTATATCTCACCTTTTAAAAATTCACATGGAGCCCTACTATTCCAACAGTTCCATTTTTGTGTGCAGAGCTTTTTTCTCATAAAATATATCACTACTTAAAAACTTGTCACTTTTTTTAACAGCTGCATAGTGTTCCATGTCATGTATTTACTATAATTTTATTTCTTTCGGTTTCCCATGTGCCCAACATTAAGACAACCAGGACTAGTCTGAGACCACTAGCAAGTCTTGGCCCCAAATCTGCTACTTCATTTCCACAAGTATTTAAGCTCCATTAGTTTCCATGGATAGACATGAAGTGTATCATTTAGGATACATTCAGTTGTAAAAGTAACGGAATATCTAACACTGACTTAAACAGTAAAAAGTTTAAATTGTCTGATATAAACAGAAGTAAGGAGATAGGTGGCTCAGGGCTAGTTCAATAGTTTGGTAATACTTAGGACCAACATTTTTCCAGTCATTAACTCAGCTAATCCTCAGTAGGTTGGCTTTTCCATTTTCCCGTGTAGCCTCATGGTTGTTGGATGGCCACCTCAGCTCTAAGCAGTACAACTAGCTGCAGTTAAAGAAAGGGAATGGAGGACAAAATATTTTTCTCCTGGGAAGACTGTCATTTTATTTTATTTATTAATTTTTTATACTTATTTATTTATTTTTGGCTGTGTTGGGTCTTTGTTGCTGCACTCAGGCTTTCTCTAGGTGCGGCAAGAAGGGGCTACTCTTTGTTGTGGTGTGCAGGCTTCTCATTGCAGTGGCATCTCTTGTTGCAGAGCACGGGCTCTAGGTGTGCGGGCTTCAGTAGTTGCAGCACGCAGCCTCAGTAGTTGTGGGTCGCGGGCTCTAGAGCGCAGGCTCAGTAGTTGTGGTGCACGGGCTTAGTTGCTCTGCGGCATGTGGGATCCTCCCGGACCAGGGCTCAAACCCGTGTCCCCTGCGTTGGCAGGCGGATTCTTAACCACTGCACCACCAGGGGAGTCCAAGACTGTCATTTTAAATGGGAAGGAAATAATTCCCAGAAGTCTCTTAAACAGTGTTTCATGAATTTTAGTGTGTGTAAGACTTACCTAGGGAGCTTGTTAAAATATGAATTCCTGGGATCCACTGACAGAGATTCTGAAATCTATAGGTTTAGAGTGGGGCCTGAGAATTTGTATTTCTAATGAGGTCCCATGTGATGCTGATGCTGTGGATCAGCAAACCACAGTTTGAGTAGCACTGCTGTGTACGCCATCTTCTTACATTTCAGTGAGGGTCATGTTGCTGCCCCTGACCTCCAGCGTGTTTTGGAAAGTGATTATCTGGCAAAGAGAATGTGATAGCCATAGTTGGCTGCAGCCAATTAGGAGTCATCTTTTGGGGTTGGGCAAATAACCACCCTGAACAAAATTTGAGTTCTGATTAAGGAGGTAGAAGGGAAAAATGGATGTTGGGTGGACCACTAACAGTGTCTAGCACTTTTTCTATTACAAATAATGCTGTGCTGAATATCCATGTTCCATAGAAAAGATAGGTGTAATTAAATTTTTAATAGATATTTCCACATTGTACTCTAAAGAGTTGGAATCAGTTTACATTCCCATCAGCAATCTATAAGAGTGCTTGTTTCCCCACACTGCTTACAAATTAGATGTGTTATCAATATCAGACATTTTGATCTTACCACTCAGGTAAAAAATGGTATCACATTATATTGATAGATTTAATTTACATTGCCCTTTTTGAGGGGAGAGGTTGAAGATCTTTTCATCTATATAATAATCATTTGTATTTCCTTTTCTGTGAACTGGCTGTTCATGTTAGACTTCGGTTCTTTTTTCTTTTTTAAAAAATATTTATTTATTTATTTATTTATTTTGGCTGTGCTGGGTCTTAGTTGCGGCAAGCGGGATCTTAGTTGCAGCATGCGATCTCTTTAGTTGCGGCATGCATGTGGGATCTACTTCCCCAGCCAGGGATCAAACCCAGACCTCCTGCATTGAGAGCGCGGAGTCTTATGCCCTGGGCCACCAGGGAAGTCCCGGTTCTTTTTTCATTGATTAATTGATTTTTTTTCCCTTATGAATTTGTAGGAGCCATTTTTGGTAATGAAATCAGCCTATTACTATGTATTGCAAATATCTTTTCCTGGTTTGTCTTTTAAACTTAATTTGCTTATTAATTTTGTTACAAAGCACAGTGATTACACAGGATTGTAAGTTCTGCTTTTGCCAACCTATATGGATTTGGATTTGAATATAGTGCTATAACATGCATGCTTACCAAAAATTTTGTAAATGATGCTAAAACTCTGAGGGTATCTAATATGTTGCATCAAAGAAAATCAAGTTGATCTAAGCAAGATGCAGTATGAAAGTGGCAAGATAGGTGTGATAGAAATCGAAGGTCCTACTCTTTAACAGAAATGATCTGGTCCCAAATAGTTTGTTTTTCATTTGAAAGCCACCATAATCTATAAAGTAGTTGTATGATGTAGCTGTGAAAAGAGGCTAACATTGATGAACATTTATAGATGTAGTGTTAGATTAAAAGAAGTAATAGTCCCTTTGTTCTTGTACTGTCAGATTATGTCTTGAGTATTGTGTCCACCTATGGATTCTACACTTCAGTGGGACAATGATAATCTAAATTGTCCAGATTAAAGTGAACAGAATACTACTGAGAGCTGTAGCTACCTTTATCTAGTGAAGAACAGTGGAAGAGTCAGGAGCTATTTTGCTGTAGAAGATAACACTTGGAAACTTAACTATCTAGATATATTTGTAGAGTTTTAAGCAAGAGGGAACAGACTTCTCTTCTGTATTGCTCCAGAGGACAGACATCAGGTAGAAGCTACATCAGTGGAGGTGAATTTCATCCTGCTGTGGGGAAGACCTTTCAAACATAAGATCTGTCCAACAATGGAATAGCTAAATTATGAGGTCTCTGTCATTAGACATATTCAGATGTAGGCTGGATGCTTGTCTTCTGGAGATAATATGAGAGGAGTTCCTGCAAGAGTTTGGACTGCATGGTTTTTCTCATCCCTCAGAGCTCTTAAGATTTTCTAATTTCAAATGGTCTCTTTCCTTAGTGCTAATATCGGTAATGATGAGAAAGTAATAAAAAGTCTTACTGACTTAGTTCCCTAATAAGGGGAAGAAAAGAAAAAATGAAATGTTTGCCAACCAGCAAGAGAGGACAGTTTAAAAAGGCAGTTTTTTAAAAAGTGTGTAAAGTAGAATACTAGATCTGTACATGGAATTTCATTTTTACTTTATAATTATTTTTTCAACAGAGCATCTCTTAAGACTAGTCTTTCAAGGGCATAATTTGGGACATGTTATCCTCAAGGATTGTTAGAGAGTTTATAATTTTACTCTGCATAATAAAAAGTAAAGGCTGCTATAGTGTAGAAGAAGGCAGGGATGTGTGTGTTAAAACTAGATTTCGTCCCCATCTCTGCCACTTGCTGTGTACAGTGTGAAATTTAACGATGAGATTTAATTTTCTTATCTGCTTTTGGGGCCCATGTCTACCTTTCAGAATTGCATACACTGGAAATAATTTATCCTAAGTTTAATGCCTGGTACAAAGCACATAGATGGCATAAAATTACTGCTAATTATTATTAGTAGCAACTATTCTGACAACATTCCTTAAATTTGTGGGTTTTCTGTTCATGTGTGTGCAGCAAGGTAAGCTGGGAGATTATATCAACAAATCCAGTTGTATGTTCAAGCTTTACAAATATAGACTAGGAATTAACTACTTTTGTGTGGGTTTTTCCATACCACAACCATTTGTTCAATTCTGTGACACCAACTGAGTGTCCAGCTATTCAATTCTGACCCTGTCTACCTGGAGTTAGTGTCAGATCCATAAGTTAAAAGTCTCAGTTCCATAAGACTGCCCCCAATGTAGACACTAGTTGTAAGCCCTGGGCCACCTGTACTCCTTTCTGACTTTGCTGCAAATTCTAGGGTTCCCATGACCCCCTCCTCAGGTTCAATAATTTGCTGGGATGACTCACAAAACTCAGAAAAACCACTTCACTTACATTTACAGGTTTATTATAAAGGATACAACTCAGAAACAGCCAAATATAAGAGATGTATAGGGCTGGTATGGGGAGCTTCCGTGCCCTCTGAAGGTGCATCACCCTCCCAGTTCCTTGATGTGTTCACCCATCCACAAGCTCCCTGAACCCCATTGTTTAGGGGGTCTTGTGGAGTTTCCATCACCTGGGAATGATTGATTAAATCATTGGCATTGGTGGCTAACTCAGTGTCCAGTCTCTCCCTTCCACAGATTGGGGTCAGGGTCTGAAAGTTCCAAACCTGTAATCACAGGGATAGTTCCTGTGGCAACCGGCTTCTATCTGGAAGCTATCTAGGGTTCCCACCAAGAGTCGTCTTGTTAGCATAAACTCAGGTATGGTTGAAAGAGACTTGTTTTGAATAACAAAAGACACTGCTGTAACTCAGGAAATTCCAAGAGTTTCAGGAGCTCTGTGTCAGGAACTGGAGACAAAGACCAAATATGTATTTCTTATCATAGTACGATTTCAATCGTAGTACGATTACGTAAAACTAGATTTTGTTTTTAGAGTAGAAGGCTGAGTTTCAGAACATCAGTATTGAATTACCTCTAGGTCACTGATATGTTTCTTTATTGGGCCATGGAGCCACCGTTTTGATTCTTGGTAATATAAATAACGTTTTGAGATCCTTAGATGAAAGGTGCCATTGAAACAGCTAAATGTCATTTTCCGGAGGGTCTTTATCAAATTCCAGTATCAGTTCTTTTTCTGCCTAGACTTTTGTCCTCAGATGGCTGTACTCTAATCCTGTGACAGAGTTAATTCTTTAGTGTGAGAAAAACAGATCATTTTTCTGACAGGAATAAGGCTCATTTTTCTTAGACTGTTGGGTCATGAAATTTGGGTAGAGATGTCTTTTGATGGTTTTAATCTTTTTAGTGGTAAACAGCATGTGAACTTTCCTAGCCAGGAAGGAAGGGTAAATTGTTTGAGTTCCAAATTCGTTCCTACTTTAAAGGTTTTTTTCCCCTCTGTCTGCTTATTTTAATATGCTTGGCCTTGTCCTTATAGAGAAATTTAGTTAGAGAGAATGTAACCCTTAAATGTTTTTGAACGTCTCCAGGAGGTATCTTGATATACAGTAGTGGGCAGTGGTCTAACACAGTGCCTAGCAGAGTTCGCCACAGGTATTAGGCACTCAATATACACCTGTTGCTCTTCCAGGAGTTAGAAGCCTCAGTTCTACCTTTGCTACCAACTACCTGTGTAAACTAAGTAGAATATCATTTTTTATCTTTAAAATCATTAGAATCCTTTCTAGCTCTGATTCTGCGACTCAGTTTATTCTTAACCTTATTTTTAAAAATTTAGTTTCAGTATGGCCTTGAAGTCAGTTTCTTGAAAACAAGCAAACACAGAATTACCAGATAGGCTGAACTGGGAAGTGTTGTGAAATTACACACCCTCTGTGGTTTCACGTATTTGCTTGGCCACATGTTCTTTCTTTAGTAGAGTTACCTTAGATTTTCTACTCATACTCAGTTGGGACTAGGTATTTATCAATAACTAGATTTTTTTTAGCACCTATCCAAAGAGGATGGAATGGGAGCTTCGTAAAATGACTGATCATTTTTCCAGTCATATAGAACCCTAAATGGTGCTGTGTGCAGTGTAGTTCGGGTTCAGATGAATACTATTTAAGCTTTTTTATTATTTTTTTTATTTTTTAAATTGTTTTCTTAAGGTAGGTTTAGAAAAATCTAGCCAGTTGACCAAACTTTTTAAAGAATTGTAGACATTTTTCCCATGTTTAAATATGTCATGTTTTGGACAATGGATATAAGTGTACTGAAGAAGTGTAGTATTATGATTGTCAGATTTCTAGTTTGATTTTATTGAGAGTTTGCTTAATTTCTTTTTTTTATATATAGCAAGTTCTTATTAGTCATCAGTTTTATACACATCAGTGTATACATGTCAATCCCAATCGCCCAATTCATCACACCCCCACCCCCACCCCCGTGCCGCTTTCCCCACTGGGTGTCCATACGTTTGTTCTCTACATCTGTGTCTCAATTTCTGCCCTGCAAACTGGTTCACCTGTACCATTTTTCTAGGTTCCACACATATGCGTTAATATACAATATTTGTTTTTCTCTTTCTATCTTACTTCACTCAGTATGACAGTCTCTAGATCCATCCACATCTCCACAAATGACCCAGTTGCATTCCTTTTTATGGCTGTGTAATATTCCATTGTATATCTTTACCACATCTTCTTTATCCATTCGTCTGTTGATGGGCATTTAGGTTGCTTCCATGACCTGGCTATTGTAAATAGTGCTGCAGTGAACATTGGGGTGCATGTGTCTTTTTGAATTATGGTTTTCTCTGGGTATATGCCCAGTAGTGGGATTGCTGGATCATATGGTAATTCTATTTTTAGTTTTTTAAGGAACCTCCATACTGTTCTCCATAGTGGCTGTATCAATTTACATTCCCACCAACAGTGCAAGAGGGTTCCCTTTTCTCCACACCCTCTCAAGCATTTGTCATTTGTAGATTTTCTGATGATGCCCATTCTGAGTGGTGTGAGGTGATACCTCATTGTAGTTTTGATTTGCATTTCTCTAATAATTAGTGATGTTGAGCAGCTTTTCTTGTGCTTCTTGGCCATCTGTATGTCTTCTTTGGAGAAATGTCTGTTTAGGTCTTCTGCCCATTTTTGGATTGGGTTGTTTGTTTTTTTAATATTGAGCTGTGTGAGCTGTTTATATATTTTGGAGATTAATCCTTTGTCCGTTGATTCATTTACAAATATTTTCTCCCATTCTGAAAGTTGTCTTTTCGTCTTGTTTATAGTTTCCTTTGCTGTGCAAAAGCTTTGAAGTTTCATTAGGTCCCATTTGTTTATTTTTGTTTTATTTTCCATTACTCTAGGAGGTGGATCAAAAAAGATCTTGCTGTGATTTATGTCAGAGTGTTCTTCCAGTGTTTTCCTCTAAGAGTTTTATAGTGTCCGGTCTTACATTTAGGTCTCTAATCCATTTTGAGTTTATTTTTGTGTATGGTGTTAGGGCATGTTCTAATTTCATTCTTTTACATGTAGCTGTCCAGTTTTCCCAGCACCACTTATTGAAGAGACTGTCTTTTCTCCATTGTATATCCTTGCCTCCTTTGTCAGAGATTAGTTGACCATAGGTGCGTGGGCTTATCTCTGGGCTTTCTATCTTGTTCCATTGATCTATGTTTCTGTTTTTGTGCCAGTACCATATTGTCTTGATTACCGTAGGTTTATACTATAGTCTGAAGTCAGGGAGTCTGATTCCTCCAGCTCCGTTTATTTCCCTCAAGACAGCTTTGGCTATTCAGGGTCTCTTGTGTCTCCATACAAATTTTAAGATTTTTTGTTCTAGTTCCGTAAAAAATGCCATTGGTGATTTGCTAGGGATTGCATTGAATCTGTAGATTGCTTTGGGTAGTATAGTCATTTTCACAATATTGATTCTTCCAATCCAAGAACGTGGTATATCTCTCCATCTGTTGGTATCATCTTTAATTTCTTTCATCAGTGTCTTATAGTTTTCTGCATAGAGGTCTTTTGTCTCCCTAGGTAGGTTTATCCCTAGGTATTTTATTCTTTTTGTTGCAGTGGTAATTGGGAGTGTTTCCTTAATTTCTCTTACAGATTTTTCATCATTAGTGTATAGGAATGCAAGAGATTTCTGTGCATTAATTTTGTATCCTGCAACTTTACCAAATTCATTGATTAGCTCTAGTAGTTTTCAGGGACATCTTTAGGATTATCTATGTATAGTATCATGTCATCTGCAAACAGTGACAGTTTTACTTCTTCTTTTCCAATTTGTATTCCTCTTATTTCTTCTTCTTCTCTGATTGCCGTGGCTAGGACTTCCAAAACTATGTTGAATAATAGTGGCGAGAGTGGACATCCTTGTCTTGTTCCTGATCTTAGAGGAAATGCTTTCAGTTTTTCACCATTGAGAATGATGTTTGCTGTGGGTTTGTCATATATTGCTTTTATTATGTTGAGGTAGGTTCCTTCTATACCCACTTCCTGGAGAGTTTTTATCATAAATGGGTGTTGAATTTTGTCAAAAGCTTTTTCTGCATCTATTGAGATGATCATATGCTTTTTCTTTTTCAGTTTGTTAATATGGTGTATCACATTGATTGATTTGCATATATTGAAGAATCCTTGCATCCCTGGGATAAATCCCACTTGGTCATGGTGTATGATCCTTTTAATGTGTTGTTGGATTCTGTTTGCTAGTATTTTGTTGAGGATTTTTGCATCTGTATTCATCAGTGATATTGGTCTGTAATTTTCTTTTTTTTGTAGTATCTTTCCCTGGTTTTGGTATCAGGGTGATGGTGGCCTCATATAATGAGTTTGGGAGTGTTCCTTCCTCAGCAATTTTTTGGAAGAGTTTGAGAAGGATGGCTGTTAGCCCTTCTCTAAATGTTTGATACTGGGAAGCCATCTGGTCCTGACTTTTGTTTGTTGGAAAATTTTTAATCACAGTTTCAATTTTATTACTTGTGATTGGTCTGTTCATATTTCGTATTTCTTCCTGGTTCAGTCTTGGAATGTTATACCCTCCTAAGAATTTGTCCATTTCTTCCAGGTTGTCCATTTTATTGGCATAGAGTTGCTGTAGTAGTCTCTTAGGATGCTTTTTATTTCTGCTGTGTGTTGTAACTTCTCCTTTTTCGTTTCTAGTTTTATTGATTTGAGTCCTCTCCCTCTTTTTCTTGATGAGTCTGGCTAATGGTTTATCAATTTTGTTTATCTTCTCAAAGAACCAGCTTTTAGTTTTATTGATCTTTGCTATTGTTTTCTTTGTTTCTATTTCATTTATTTCTGCTCTGATCTTTATGATTTCTTTCCTTCTGCTAACTTTGGGTTTTGTTCTTTCTCTAGTTCCTTTAGGTGTAAGTTTAGATTGTTCATTTGAGATTTTTCTTGTTTCTTGAGGTAGGCTTGTATAGCTGTAAGCTTCCCTCTTAGAAGTACTTTTGCTGCATCCCATAGGTTTTGGATCATCGTGTTTTCATTGTCATTTGTCTCTAGGTATTTTTTGATTTCCTCTTTGATTTCTTCAGTGATCTCTTGGTTATGTAGTAACGTGTTGTTTAGCCACCATGTGTTTGTGTTTTTTACGTTTTTTTTCCCTGTGATTCATTTCTAATCTCATAGCGTTGTGGTCAGAAAAGATGCTTGATATGATTTCAGTTTTCTTAAATTTACTGAGGCTTGATTTGTGACCCAAGATGTGATCGATCCTGGAGAATGTTCCGTGCGCACTTGAGAAGAAAGTGTAATCTGCTGTTTTTGGATGGAATGTCCTATAAATATCAATTAAATCTATCTGTTCTGTTGTGAGCTTCTGTTTCCTTATTTATTTTCATTTTGGATGATCTGTCCATTGGTGTAAGTAAGGTGTTAAAGCCTCCCACTTATTATTGTGTTACTGTCGATTTCCTCTTTTATAGCTGTTAGCAGTTGCCTTATGTATTGAGGTGCTCCTATGTTGGGTGCATATATATTTATAATTGTTATCTCTTCTTCTTGGATTGATCCCCTGATTACTATGTAGTGTCCTTCCTTGTCTCTTGTAACATTCTTTATTTTAAAGTCTATTTTATCTGATATGAGTATTGCTACTCCAGCTTTCTTTTGATTTCCATTTGCATGAAATATCTTTTTCCATCCCCTCACTTTCAGTCTGTATGTGTCCCTAGGCCTGAAGTGGGTCTCTTGTAGACAGCATATAGATGGGTCTTGTTTTTTTTGTGTGTGTGTGTGTGTGTGTGGTACGCGGGCCTCTCACTGTTGTGGCGTCTCCCGTTGCGGAGCACACGCTCCAGACGCGCGGCCGTGGCTCACGGGCCCAGCCGCTCTGCGGCATGTAGGATCTTCCCGGACTGGGGCCTGAACCCGTGTCCCCTGCATCGGCAGGTGGACTCTCAACCACTGCGCCACCAGGGAAGCCCCAGGTCTTGTTTTTGTATCCATTCAGCAAGCCTGTGTCTTTTGGTTGGAGCATTTAATCCAATCACATTTAGGGTAATTATCGATATGTATGTTCCTATGACCATTTTCTTAATTGTTTTGGGTTTGTTTTTGTAGGTCCTTTTCTTCTCTTGTGTTTCCCACTTAGAGGAGTTCCTTCAGCATTTGTTGTACAGCTGGTTTGGTGGTGCTGAATTCTCTTAGCTTTTGCTTGTCTGTAAAGCTTTTGATTTCTCCATCGAATCTGAATGAGATCCTTGCTGGGTAGAGTAATCTTGGTTGTAGATTCTTCCCTTTCATCACTTTAAGTGTATCATGCCACTCGCTTCTGGCATGTAGAGTTTCTGCTGAGAAATCAGCTGTTAAGCATATGGGAGTTCCCTTGTATGTTATTTGTCGTTTTTCCCTTGCTGTTTTTAATAATTTTTCTTTGTCTTTAATTTTTGCCAGTATGATTACTGTGTGTCTCGGCATGTTTCTCCTTGGGTTTATGCTGTATGGGACTCTCTGTGATACTGGCCTCGGGTGGCTATATCCTTTCCCATATTAGGGAAGTTTTCGACTATAATCTCTTCACATATTTTCTCTGGTCCTTTCTCTCTCTTCTCCTTCTGGGACCCCTAGAATGCGAATGTTGTGTTTAATGTTGTCCCAGAGGTCTCTTAGGCTGTCTTAATTTCTTTTCATTCTTTTTTCTTTATTCTGTTCCACAGCAGTGAATTCCACCATTCTGTCTTCCAGGCCACCTCTCCATTCTTCTGCCTCAATTATTCTGCTATTGATTCCTTCTAGTGTTCTTTTCATTTCAGTGATTGAATTGTTCATCTCTGTTTGTTCTTTAATTCTTCTAAGTCTTTGTTGAACATTTCTTGCATCTTCTCGATCTTTGCCTCCATTCTTTTTCTGAGGTCCTGGATCGTCTTCACTATCATTATTCTGAATTCTTTTTCTGGGAGGTTGCCTATCTCCACTTCATTTATTTGTTTTTCTGTGGTTTATCTTGTTCCTTCATCTGGTACATAAACCTCTGCCTTTTCATCTTGTCTATCTTTCTGTGAATGTGGTTTTTGTTCACAGGCTGCAGGATTGTAGTTCTTCTTGCTTCTGCTGTCTGCCCTCTGCTGCTTAATTTCTTTATGTACCTAGAGAATTTGCATTGCTCTTTCAAGTATTCTGAAATAAGAATTGCCTTTTTCTCTTTTATTTTGCAGAAATAACTGTTTCTTTTACTGTGGTTTGGTAATTAGGCTTTTCTTTCTTGTGGTCCTAAAATGAGATGATGGACTTGGCCATTTAAAAAGTAAACTAGAAGGCGGAGGGAAGAAAGAAATAGGTGAGGGAGATTAAGAGGTACAAAGTTCCAGTTGCAAAACAAATGAGTCTTGGGTGTGAAATGTACAGCATGGGGAGTATAGTTAATAACTGTGTAATATCTTTTTGTGGTGATGTATTGTAACTAGATTTATTATGGTGATCATTTTGAAATGTATAGAAATATTGAATCACTGTTGTGTAACAGGAACTAACATAGTATTAAGGGTCAATTATACTTCAAAAACAGACAAACAGGGACTTCCTTGGTGGTTCCCTGGGTAACACTCCCTGCTCCCAATGCAGCGGGCCCGGGTTCAATCCCTGGTCGGACAAGTAGATCCCGCATGCATGCTGTAACTAAGAAGTCCGCATGCGGCAACTAAAATATTCCACAGGCCACAACTAACTAAGACCCGGCGCAGGGCAAAAATAAATTAAAAAACAAAAAACAAACCAAAAAAACCCAGACAAACAAGCTCATAAAAAAAGAGATCAGATTTGTTGTTACTAGAGGTGGGGGGATGGGGTGGGTCAAGGGGGGATTGGATAAAGGCAGTCGAAAGGTACAAACTTCCAGTTACAAAATACCAGGGATGTAATGTACAACATGATAAATATAATTAACACTGCTCTGTGTTATATATGAAAGTTGTGAAGAGAATAAATCCTAAGGGTTCTCATCACAAGAAAAACATTTTTTTTCTTCTAGTTCTTTAATTTTGTACCTATATGAGATGATGGATTTTTATTAAACTTATTGTAATAATCACTTCATGATGTATGTAAATCAAATTATTATGCATATTATGCATTATTTTTCAAATCCATGAACACTGTATATATTTACATTTGTTTGTGTTGTTCTCATTTTCTTTTATCAGTGTCTTAAGTTTCCTGAGCACAGGTCTTTACCTCCTTATTCCTAGGTATTTTATTCATTTTGATGTGATTGTAAATGGGATTATCTCCTTCATTTCTTTTCTGATAGTTGTTAGTGTATAGAAATGCAGCAGATTTCTGTATGTTAATTTTGTATCCTTCAACTTTCCTGAATTAATTGATGAGCTCTAGTAGGTTTTTAGTAGTGTCTTTAGGACTTTCTTTGTATAATAACATGTCTTCTGCAAACAATGAATAGTTTTACTTCTTCGTTTCCAATTCAGATTAGCCTTATGTTGTGTGTTTCTGCATTTAGAGTATAGCCTAACCTACTTGTTGACCTTTTGAGCTTAGAGTAAGGTCAGTTTAAAATATGAAGGATGGATTTTGAGAGGTAGAGTTGGAACAAAGGAAATGAGAAGGTTTTGATTTTGTTTTCAATTCATAGGTAGAATGAATTGGAGGGGGAAGAGACTCGCATAGGTGAGGATAGTTGGAAGTATCATGTTGTAATCCCAGAATAAGTTGGAAAAAAGTATCAAAAAAACCCTTTTCCTGCCCTATCATGTGAATAAACATCTGTAAAGACATGGTCTATTGATAAAGGATGCTCTCTCAAAACACTTGTTTTTTCAAAAGTATTTCAAGTTTCAAACTGAAACTTTAAAAAGTCAGTAGTATGTGGAAAATTATTGTATCATGACAGTTTGCCAGTGAATAATGTTGAATAAAACTAGTATATAAATTTTGTATGTTTATGGTAAATAATACCATGTGTATTGAATTTCTTATGTTTCCTGTATCTGTGAACCCAGAATTCTGTCTGTAGCAAATAGTGAAAATATGAAATATAGCTGTGGGCCTTTGTATCCTATTAGGAAGCAAATGAGAGATGAAGACTCTATAAAGTATATTTATTCATAATCTGCGTTTAAAAATCGGTGAGGCAAAAAGATCAGGTTAGGGCATCAGGGCACCCAGAAGAGTGGTGTATTCCGTTTTGATCTGCATGTTCTACTCTGTCATCGACAAAGAGCATGAGGGTCCATAAACTATGGTGTGTGGTAGCTCTGATCTCTGATATAAACTTCTAGGAGTGACTTCCAAATCTGTATCTTCAGGGTAGATTCCCCACTGGTTCCTGAAACTTAATGTCTTCCAAGTTCATTGGCATTTTGCCATGATCTCTTTGCTTTTCTCTATACCTATACCTCCTGTAGATTTACTTATCTTGATTAATGGCTCATCATTCTCTTAGCCAAGTAGTCCAAAAAACTTAGGGTTATCTTTGATTTCTTCCTGTTGCTGGCCTTTATGTTGATCAACAAACGTATATTTTACTTCTGAAATGTGTCTTCTTCTTTGAGCCTTCAGGATATTCATTTGTTCACTCATTCACTCTTTTGTTTATTTTGACACATTTATTGAGCACCTCATATGTGCTAGGCAGTGTGCAAGGTACTAGTAATATAGTGATAAATAAGACAGATCAATTTCCTGCCCTTTTAGAGCTTATAGTCCAAGCTTTCATCATTTCCCCTGCACCCTCTTTGAGTTTCTTTGATAGCCATTCTTATTTTTTCTGATTATAAGTATAATACATTCTTATTTTAAGAAGTGCAAGAGTTGTTGAAATGTATAAACACCAAAAGGGGGAGACTCCCTATATTTTCATCTACCAGAGATACCAGTGATAAAAATTTGGTACCATTTCTCCAGATTAGAAAAAACAATGTAACCAAAACTTTCTAATGCGTCTCTTTGCCTTTACTCCCTTTCTTGTCTGTCTGTATTATAAATGCTACCAAAGATATCTTGTTAAAAAACAGTTGATTGTTACTTTGTTCAAAAACCCCTCAGTGTTTTTCTCTCATCCACAGAATGAAGTCTGAACACCTTAACGTAGTGATTACCACCCATTAGGTTTCTACCATCTCACTTTCTTGTTTCTCTAGAAACTTTCCCAGAAGTAGCCCTTCTTACAAGTGTAAATAAAAGATCTCAAGTGTGCTGCATTAGTGTCCCCCATGTGACAAATAATACTCCAAATAGGGGAGACAGGTTGATACAAGTACACTAATAGTTTATTCAGTTTTCTTTTGTGTGCTTGCCCTCTCCCACTCACCTTGTTTACAGGAAAATTAAAAAAATTACAGGAGTATTCTTAAAAATTAAAGCAGAAAAGTGTAAAGAAGTTGAAACAATCTGAAATTCCATCTCACGTGGATGATTACCATTAAAAGTTTTGTAAATATTTTTCCATACATGTGTCTTTGAAAATGTATCTACACATATAGATGTATGAATATGAAGTAATTTTACACAAATAGGATAATATTATAATGCTGTTTTTCTTTTGCCTCAGACATAGGTTTTGGAGATTTTTGTGTCAATAGAGACCAGTGTTCAAGATGGTATATTTCTTTTTTGGCTGCACTGCACAGCTTGGGGGATCTTAGTTCCCTGACCAGGGATTGAACCCCAGGCCCTTGGCAGTGAAAGGGCGGAATCCTAACCACTGGACGGCCAGGCAATTCCCAAAATGGTATATTTCAAGAATGATGAGGGGCTTCCCTGGTGGCGCAGTGGTTGAGAGTCCGCCTGCCAATGCAGAGGACACGAGTTCGTGCCCCGGTCCGGGAGGATCCCACGTGCCGCAGAGCGGCTGGGCCCGTGGGCCATGGCCGTTGAGCCTGCGCGTCTGGAGCCTGTGCTCCGTAGCGGGAGAGGCCACAACAGTGAGAGGCCCGCGTACCCCCCCAAAAAAAAATAAATAAAAAGAATGATGAGAAGCCTGCTTGCTTGAGAGAGTAAGAAGCTGGTCTGACTTCCCTGACCTTCTAGATTAGAGTAGATGTTGCTCCTCTGGGCTTCCACAGCACCCTGGTTGTCCCATCATGGCCCTTACTGCATTCCGTTGTTTGTCTACTTAAACCAAAGTCCCCCGTATCTGTCTCTGTATTCCTTGAGCCCAGAACAGTGCCTGACACCTAGTGGACATTTCAGTGTTTGCTGAATGGATGAATGACCGTATGAATGTCTTAGATGAAGTAAGGTGGTTTGCCATGAAAAGAACTTGCCGCATGTATTCTTTAAAAACACTTATCTCTGTTTGCTTTGATTATTCATTTACCAAGTAACGTTTTGGTATTAATTCAGTTTACCAGTTAATTACCAGGGATTTTACTGCTGAGAAAAGAAGGTACTGACTGTAAACTGGTTGACAGTTATAATTCTGATTATAAATTAAAATAATAGTGCTGTGGGACAGATGAGTGTGAGACTTTGGATAATATGAACCATTTTTTCTCCAGAGTATAATTATTCCTTTAGATAAGGTGGTATCCAGGTTCTGTCTGAGCAGCGATATAGGTGTGGTGTGGTGAATAGAAGGCGGGATTCAACTTTTTTTTTTATACATTTTTTATTGTAGTAAAATATACAGAATGTAAAATGTACTATCTAAACCATTTTTTTTTTTTTTTTTTTTTTTTTTTTTTGCGGTATGCGGGCCTCTCACTGTTGAGGCCTCTCCCGTTGCGGAGCACAGGCTCCAGATGCGCAGGCTCAGCGGCCATGGCTCATGGGCCCAGCTGCTCCGCGGCATGTGGGATCTTCCCGGACTGGGGCATGAACCCATGTCCCCTGCATCGGCAGGCAGACTCTCAACCACCGCGCCACCAGGGAAGCCCTAAACCATTTTCAAGTGTACAATTCATTGGCATTAAGTACGTTCACAATGTTGTGCAACCATCGTTATAACAGATATAATTTTGTATAATGTGCATAGCATATATTTCAAACCCACAGTTATACAAATTTCTTAAGCAATGCAGACATTTGTATAAATTGTGTAAAAATCATAAATTAGGGGCAGTGTACACATGCAATTATAGTCAGTCTGATGCCTTAATTCAATTTTTTCACAACTTCCTCAGTTTTACTGTAAAGTTGTCTGTAGCTCAAAATTTCCTGTAATCTTTTCAATAAAATTAGTAATATCACTTATAGAACATGAATTTCAGAACATGCTTTTCCACATTTATTTAACTGATAGGGTTTTTCTCATGATGAATTCTTTGCTGCTGCTTCAGTAAAGGCTAATTTTAAGTTTTCCCACATTTAACAAAGCTCCCTTGTTTTTATGACTTCTTTGATGGAGATTGAGATGTATCTTCCAGTTAAAAGATTTCCCACATGTGTTGCATTTATTTTGTTGCTCTGCTGTGAGTTGAGTAATGTTTAAGGAAATGTGATCTCTTGATGAAGGCTTTGCCACATTCAGTGCACCCGTGGGGTTTCTCGCCTGTATGAATTCTCTGATGCATGATCAACACTGATGATTCTGCAAAGGCTTTGCCACATTCTCTGCATTGGTATGGTTTCTCGTCTGTATGGATTCTGGAGTGTTTATAAAGGGATGAGCTATACTTGAAGCTTTTCCCACACTCCCTACATTCAAATGAGTTCTCAGGTGTGTGCGATTTCACATGCTGAGTAAAGGAGGAGTTCCAGGTGAATGATTTCCCACATTGACCACATTCATAAGCCTTCTCTCCAGTGTGGAGTCTCTGATGGACCACGGGTTGTGCTTTATGCGTAAAAGCTTTCCTACAATCACTGCACACAAAGGGTTTCTCACCACTATGAATTTTTTGATGAGCTGCAAGGTGTCCCTTACTGTTAAAGGCTTTCCCACAGTCACTGCGTTCAAAGGTGTTTTTTTTTTCTTGTATGCTTTTTTCATGTCTAATGAGACGAGACTTCTTTTTGGAAGGCTTTCCCACATTCACTGCACCCAAAGGTTTTTTTCCTTCTGTGCTTTTTTTCATGTCTAATAAGACACAACTTGTTTCTGAAGGCTTTTCCACATTCCTTGTATTCATGAGTTTTCTCTGATATAACTTTTATTCTAACTAAGAAAGTATGTTAGGTTGCAAACACTTTCCATTTGATTCACACTTATGTTGTTTTTGTCTTGAAGAAATAAAATTTATACTCAGTTTACAATTTTGGACTGTCTTGTTGGTCAGTGTTTTCTTGAAGGTGAACATACCTTGGTTTAAAAATTTGTCTTTGCTTCCTTCTCCTTCCTGTCCCTCTAGCTCATCATCAAGTAAGTAGATAACTTCCACTGAGATGAGGTTTCTAAAGTTCTCCAGCATCACATTCCAATACAGCTTCCTCTGAGCACATCGCAGCAGCTGCCACTCCTCCAGGGTGAAGTCCACAGCCACATCCTGGAATGTCACTGATCCCATCCTGTGGCCCTAGGTTGGCTTTTTGTAGATTTTAACCAGGGCCGCTGGAAACTGAAACAGGCAGGAATATACAAGAGGGACCCTCAGGTTCAATTACACAGCCTTCAATTTTGCTTTCTTCACATGAACTGAGAAGCCGATCTCTGCTCTCCACCTGTCCCTCAAGCCCTTCTGGCTCACCCGCCGCTCACTACTGAAACACCCAGGATTCAATTTTGACTCTGCCACTTATTAGCTCTGAGATATTAGGCAAGTCCCTTAACCATTTTAAGATTTACTTTCTTTATTCATTAAGTGAATAACTGGCTGCTCAGATCTAGCCCAACTCTAAAACTCTGTGACTATGAAATAAGAGCCATACTTTACCTTGGTCCATTGAAGCCTAAACTGTATACACTTCTTACTATCTCACTCAAGACATGTAAATGGCCTAAAGTAAAGGCCGGGGAGTATAGTGCCTCAGACCCTTAGAAAAACTACAGAATGAAGCAAGAGGTAGCACTGTGATAGTGTTTAGAGGAAGTATGAAGCTGAAACTTCTTTTGCATTCTTTGCATTATTTCATAACCAGTTCTAGATTAAAATAATTATGTTGTTTGTGAATAATAATATGTCACTTGGGGATAGAGAGGATGTTGATTTGGTTCCTCAGTTTTCTAGCCTTATTCTGGGTAACTTGGTGAACTAGGATTGATTGTGTCCTCTTTCTTTCTCTGACTTTTTTTTTTACTCTCAGTAGAAGGCTCTCGAGATTCAGTCTCATTGTCTGTGACACACATAGGTTAGATCAGTGATAGAAAAGAGTTGGGAGACTTGTTTTCCTTCTTCATTTTGAGTTAACAAAGCAAATTGCTTTACTTCTCCATGCTTGATTCTTTTTACTAATAGAAGACGAAATCTGACTGTTCTTACATTATGTGCTTTGGGATAATGAGGTAATTCTTTGGAACCTTTTTAAAAATTTCATTTAAAAAAACTTGATGGGGCTTCCCTGGTGGCGCAGTGGTTGGGAGTCCGCCTGCCGGTGCCGGGGATGCGGGTTCATGCCACAGTCCGCAAGGATCCCGCATGCCGCGGAGCGGCTGGGCCCGTGAGCCATGGCCGCTGGGCTTGCGCGTCCGGAGCCTGTGCTCCGCGGCGGGAGAGGCTGCGGCAGTGAGAGCCCTGCGTACCGCAAAAACAAAAAACAAAAACCAAAAAAGCTTGATGTACAATTTCTAGTAAATGCATAAATCTAAGATGTATATATAGCTTAATGAATTTTTACATATGTATGCTGCTGTATGTGTATAATTATAACTACCAGTCAGACCAAGGCGTAGAACATTTTCCTCCCCCTAGAATTCCTTTATGCCCCTTTCCAGTCAGTACCCTCTTTTTGAACACTTTGAGTGCTTTATTATTCATATTAGGAAGCCAGTGAAGGGGCTTCCCTGGTGGCGCAGTAGTTGAGAGTCCACCTGCTGATGCAGGGGACACGGGTTCGTGCCCCAGTCCGGGAAGATCCCACGTGCCGCGGAGCGGCTGGGCCCGTGAGCCATGGCCGCAGAGCCTGTGCATCCGGAGCCTGTGCTCCGCAACGGGAGAGGCCACAACATTGAGAGGCCCTGTGTACCGCAAAAAAAGAAAAAGAAAGCCAGTGAAGGCAAATCTTTTATGTTTCATCAGTAATTTGAATCTTGAAACCTGTAATAAAGTCTGATCTGTAGATCGTAAGGTCTTTAGCCTTTTAGAAATAGATAAGGCATAATTGTGTAAAAATGCTTTTCTAATAAAATTTTAATCCAGGCTACAGAGGGAGTAGTTTTTTTTTTAAGATTTTTTTTTTTTTGACGTGGACCATTTTTAAAGTCTTCATTGAATTTGTTACAATATTGCTTCTGTTTTATGTTTTGGGGTTTTGGCTGTGAGGCATGTGGGATCTTAGTTCCCTGACCAGGGATAGAACTCACAGCCCCTGCAGGGGAAGGGGGAGTCGCAACCACTGAACTGCCAGGGATGTTCCCAGAGGGAGTAGTTTTACACTGATAAAGGGGCAGTGTTATTTACCAGCATTTCCTTTTCTGTGTAGACATTTTCCTGAAAATTTTTGGGTTGTCTGAAAGTCAGTTTATTTGGAAAGTTGTAAGTAAGTGGGAAAAGGAAAGTTGTTTGGGCAGATGAATGAAGAAGTTGTTCAAGGTCTGTGAGTTCCAGTCTTCCTTCTACGTGTGCCGTTGTGTAACCCTGTGAACAAGGCCTAACCTTATTTTTTACATCTAATATTTTGTCATGAATTATTTTATCCACTGTTTTTAATGACTTTGAATTATTGAAACACCATTGAGAACTGTTTGCTTACCGTCAAAACAGGCAATTCCCCTAAGCAACCATATCTATACACAGGCTTTACTCAGTCACTGAAATAGCCTGGGGTTTTTAGGCCAAGGAAGCTATCCAAGAATTTTGTGAATAAGGCTGAGTATTGACTTTGCCAGAATTCATGGGGACGTTGTCTTCTTGTTTTGTATGGTGGAAGAGGGTTTTTCATCCAAACATTGCCCCAATGTTTTTTCCTTTTCCTACTGAGGTTTTTTTTTTTTTAATGTCTAGAGATTTAAACTTCTTTAAAAATTTATTTTTTTTAATTTTTATTTTATTTTGGAGTATAGTGGTTTACACTGTTTCAGGTGTACAGCAAGGAGATTCTGTTATACACACAGACACACACACACACACACACATCTAGTTTCCAGATTCTTTTCCTATATAGGTTATTACAGAGTATTGAGTAGAGTTCCCTGTGCTATACAGTAGGTCCTCGTTGATTGTTTTGTATATGATAACGTGTATATGTTAATCCCAACCTCCTAATTTATCCCTCCCCCCTTCCTTTCCCCTTTAGTAACTATAAGTTTCTTTTCTAAGTCTGTGAATCTGTTTCTGTTTTGTAAATAAGTTCATTTGTATCATTTTTTTTAGATTCCACATATAAGTGATATCATTTGATATTTGTCTTTCTCTGTCTGACTTCACTTAGTATGATCATGTCTGGGTCCATCCACGTTGCTGCACATGGCATAATTTCATTCTTTTTTATGGCTGAGTAATATTCCATTGTATATATATACACATCTCTTTTAAAATAAAATTTATTATTTATTTTTGGCTGTGTTGGGTCTTTGTTGCTGCCTGTGGGCTTTCTCTAGTTGTGGTGAGCGGGGACTGCTCTTCGTTGCGATGCGTGGGCTTCTCCTTGCCGTGGCTTCTCGTTGCAGAACACGGGATCTAGGCGCGCGGGCTTCAGTAATTGTGTCTCGTGGGCTCTAGAGCACAGGCTCAGTAGTTGTGGTGCACGGGCTTAGTTGCTACGCGGCATGTGGGATCTTCCCGGATCAGGGATCGAACCCGTGTCCCCTGAATTGGCAGGTGGATTCTTAACCACTGCACCACTAGGGAAGTCCCTGTACCATATCCTCTTTATCCATTCCTCTGTTGATGGACATTTAGGTTGCTTCCATGTCTTGGCTCTTGTAATTAGTGCTGCAGTGAACACTGGGGTGCATGTATCTTTTCGAATTATGGTTTTCTCCAGTTATATGCCCAGGAGTGGGATTGCTGGATCATATGGTAGCTCTATTTTTAGTTTTTTAAGGAACCTCCATACTGTTCTCCATGGTGGCTGTACCAGTTTCCCACAACAGTGTAGGAGGGTTCCCTTTTCTCCACACCCTCTCCAGCATTTACTGTTTGTAGATTTTTGATGATGGCCACTCTGACCAGTGTGAGGTGATACCTCATTGTAGTTTTGATTTGTGTTTCCCCAATAATTAGTGATATTGAGCATCTTTTCGTGTGCTTTTTAGCCATCTGTATGTCTTCTTTGGAGAAATGTCTACTTAGATCTGCCCATTTTTTGGTTGGGCTGTTGTTTTTTTGATATTGAGCTGCATGAGCTGTTGTATATTTTGGAGATTAATCTGTTGTCAGTCTCATCTTTTGCAAATATTTTCTCCCATTCCGAGGGTTGTCTTTTTGTTTTGGGTATGGTTTCCTTTGCTGTGCAAAAGCTTTTAAGTTTAATTAGGTCCCACTTGTTTATTTTTGTTTTCATTTTCATTACTCTAGGAGGTGAATCCAAAAAGATATTGCTGAGATTTATGTCAAAGAGTGTTCTTCCTATGTTTTCCTCTCAGAGTTTTATAGTATCCGGTCTTACATTTAGGTCTTTAGTCCATTTTGAGTTTATTTTTGTGTATGGTGTTAGTGTTCTAATTTCTTTCTTTTACATGTGGCCGGTTTTCCCACCATTTATGGAAGAAACTGTCTCTTCTCCCTTGTATATTCTTACCTCCTTTGTCATAGATTAATTGACCATAGTTGTATGGGTAAACTTGTTTAAATGTTATTTTTTGGTAGACTTTTATTTTCAGTAATTTGTTTTGAGATAAGTTGAGTAGGAGGTTCAGATTCCAAGACAAACGGGGATTTATCTTTGCTTTGGGACTTGACAGCGAGATATTAAAAAAATAATAATTTTGTTTTGAAAATTGTAATCAAACTTAGATTTAGATTGCTTTATTTTAGAGTATTCAATGGAGTTTGATTTTTTGATGGTTTCCTCATGTAAATAGGAAGCCAGCAGAAGAAGGCCTGTGATGAATAAACTTCATTATCTCTGCTAAAGGGACCTTTTTAAAGGAAATTAGATGTAGTAAAGATCATGATGTTGGGAGCTTGACCTAGTATTGAACGTTTTGTGATTTCAGGCACCTGAACTTTGACCTAGGCAATGTGGACCATGTTTGATGGTTCTTGAGCATGGTTCATGCATTTGATCATTCATGCAACATATTTTTATTGAAGTAACCAGGCATTGAGGATATAATGTGGAGGAAACCCTGATGTGATACCATCCCCCATGGAACCTGTGGGCTGGTGGAGGAAATAAATATTAATATTAAATTAAATGTAAAATTATAACTGCAGCAGTGGTATAAGTGATATTAGTGAAACTTGACCAGGTTAGAAAATGCATCCTCAAGAAATGGTACTTCTGCTATGATTTGATGGAAGAGTAGGTATTGACTTGGCAAAGAGAGGAAGGATGGTTGTCCAGGCAGAAGGAACAGCAGGTGCAAAGGCCCTGTGGTAGAAGGGAAAATGGTGAAATGAGGCTAGTGTGGCCTGAGAAGTGACAGCTAGAGGGAGAATGAAATGGTTTGAGGTGGAGAGATAGGCCTGCTCTTGCAGGTTTTTATTAAAGATTTTGTTAAGTTTTTGCCTTTATTCTAAGAGGAACAAGGAACCGTTAGAGGGCTTTAAGCAAGAAGGGACAAAGTCAGACTTGTTTTTTTTCTTTTTTTTCTTTTTGGCTGTGCCACATGGCTTGTGGGATCTCAGTTCCCCAACCAGGGATTGAACCTGGAGCCACTGCAGTGAAAGCCTGGAATCCTAATGACTAGGCAACCACAGAACTCCCCAGACTTGCTTTTTTTTTTTTTTTTTTTTTTTTTGCGGTATGCGGGCCTCTCACTGCTGTGGCCTCTCCCGTTGCGGAGCACAGGCTCCGGACGCGCAGGCTCAGCGGCCATGGCTCACGGGCCCAGCCGCTCCGCGGCATGTGGGATCTTCCCGGACCGGGGCACGAACCCATGTCCCCTGCATCGGCAGGCGGACTCTCAACCACTGCGCCACCAGGGAAGCCCCAGACTTGCTTTTTGATGTGAGCATTTTTTACCTCAAGGCAGAGAATGGATTGAGGTGCACCAGAGTGGAGGCAGAGATACTAGTTAGGAACTTAGACTAGTTCAGGTGAGAGATAGTGGTGACTTACTTAGACAAGACTGGCGTTGGTGGAGAGGACAGAAAGGAATTAATTCAGGAATATTTAGGAGGCGTGGTGATCATTTTGTAATGTATAGAAACATCGAATCACTATGTTGTACACCAGGAACTTACATAGTGTAGGTGAACTATACTTCAACAGACAAACAAACTTATAGAAAAAAAGATCAGATTTGTGGTTACCAGAGGTGGGGGGAGGGGGAATTGGATGAAGGTGGTGAAGAAGTACAAACAGAAGGAGATGTCTTAGTGCAGGAGAGAACTCATTGGTTAAATTTAGATATACCCTCTTATTGTGTTTAGTTCGATAGTTTTGTTCTTAAGATGCAAATAAATACATATGTGAGAATTGCTTTTCCATACTGGTATGCTTATCAGTGCTTTCTCCGTCCTGTAGGTTTTTACACGTGTTGATGTGTACTGCAGGTTTTTTGTGGTTTGTTTTTTGGTTTGTTTTTTTTGCGGTATGCGGGCCTCTCACTGCTGTGGCCTCTCCCGTTGCGGAGCACAGGCTCTGGACGCGCAGGCTCAGCGGCCATGGCTCACGGGCCCAGCCGCTCCGCGGCATGTGGGATCTTCCCGGACCGGGGCACGAACCCGTGTCCCCTGCATCGGCAGGCGGACTCTCAACCACTGCGCCACCAGGGAAGCCTGTACTGCAGTTTTAACCAAAGAGTAGGCATTGGATAATATTTCCTGAATGAATGACTAGATCAGTAATTTTAATGCTTTCCAGAAATAGTGTTCTGCTGCTCATGTTTCTCATGTTGGCAAATAATTAAGGCTGCATTATTAATTGATATTTGCACTTAATAATAGTGTACTCTCCCTACCCAACAACCCCTTCCCCTTCCATAAGCCATGACCTGATTGCTCAGAAGCATGTTACCTAATGGAATCAACATAGAAAATTAAAAATAGCTATCTGCATGGTATTATTTAGCTTTGAGTTATTTTGTTCTCTACTTATGCTAGCTGGTTTATAATTTGATGAAAGTAGCATATTTGAGTATTTTCTTATTCTTTTGATCATTAAAAAAACTAAAATATATTGAATTCATTTTTTTTAAAATTTATTTTATTATTCTTTTGATCATTAAAAAAACTATATTGAATTTTCATTGTTGTCTTTTTTTTTTTTTTTTTTTTTTTTTTTGGCGGTACGCGGGCCTCTCACTGTTGTGGCCTCTCCCGTTGCGGAGCACAGGCTCCGGACGCGCAGGCTCAGCGGCCATGGCTCACGCGCCCAGCCGCTCCGCGGCATGTGGGATCCTCCCAGACCGGGGCACGAATCCGTGTCCCCTGCACCGGCAGGCGGACTCGCAACCACTGCGCCACCAGGGAAGCCCCATTGTTGTCTTTTTTTTTTAATTTATTTAAAAATTAAAAATTTAATTTATTTTTGGCTACGTTGGGTCTTTGTTGCTGAGCACAGGCTTTCTCTAGTTGGGTGAGCGGGGGCTACTCTTCATTGCCTTGCGCGGGCTTCTCATTGCGGTGACTTCTCTTGTTGTGGAGCACGGGCTCTAGGTGCGCGGGCACAGTAGTTGTGGTGCACGGGCTTATTTGCTCCGCGGCACGTGGGATCTTCCCAGACAAGGGCTCGAACCTGTGTACCCTGCATTGGCAGGCAGACTCTTAGCCACTGCGCCATTAGGAAAGTCCCCTCGTTGTTGTCTTTTATAACTAAGTTGCCTTCATTTCTGTTGAGCAGATGCTTGCTGGAAGGGATTTAAATGACAAGCCTTTTCTGTTTACCCTGCTGGAAGTTTGATCCACTCAGCTGACAGCTTTATTTTTCTTTCCTCAAAAGCCAGAACTAGGCCTACAGGAAGGAAAGGAACGTATTTCGGAGCCAAAGGCTGATGTTGCATAGGCCTGTGGGGGTGCATATTTCAGAAGCTGTGCAGTTGGTTGGCCTGGATCTGTCAAAACAGGTTTGGTTGGTTCTGGCTGTGCCATGGTTTATTTATATGCTTCTGAGTAGTGATCTTGGGAATTAATACATTATGAGTACAGTTTGGAAAGTTGTTGTATCGATTGCTGAGGGAAGTAAAAAAAACCCACCCGAGGAACCCCACTGTTGAACAGGTCTTGGGTTCACTGGTTTAATTTTCTGTGAGTGCCGTCCAGTGATTAAACCTTTGCCTCATCTCAGCAGCAACTGCCAGTTTTTTGGACGCAAGTTAGTTCATGGAAGAGACTTTGTGTGATAGGAAGACAAAACGTGAAATTAAATATATCTTAGCTCTGGCCTAAGTAGATATTGTTAAACATGAGTGAGTTGGATATAACATAAGCTTTCTCTTCTGGTTTCAGGAAAGCATAGTGGAAAAAACCGTAGGATTCTTTTCTAATTTCTGTTGATCCAGCTAGGATATTATGTCTTGCATTTTTAAGGCATTCAAACATTTGTTTAATTGAATTGTGGGAAAAGGATAGACAGAAGAACAGGACATTCAGTGTTTGAACAGTGTTAAGTAGAAGAACATGAATTGATGAGGTAATTGTATCCTTCTACATTTTTGACTATCAGGATTTAGATTTGGTTACAGATTATGCAATTATATTTACAAAAGAAATGCAGACATTTCAGTAAAGTACTAACAGTTTTCAGATGAGACCTAATCTGAGTGTTAATTAGAAAAGAATTTACAATTTTGCATTAAATGTAATCCTTCTTAAATCTTACTATTAAATTTATGATCACGATGAGGTACATTTCTTTAAAAAATAATTTTTATTGAATTTTTTAGAGCTGGTTTACAATGTTGTATTAGTTTCAAGTGTACAGCAAGGTGATTCAGTTTTTTATATATATATATATATATATATATATATTTTTTTTTTTTTTTTTTTTTTTCCGATTCTTTTGCCATATAGGTTATTACAGAGTACTGAGTAGGGTTCCGTGTGCTACACAGTAGATCCTTATTAGTTATCTGTTTTACATATAGTAGTATGTATATCTCAATTCCAGTCTCCCAATTTATCCCTCTCCCCCTTACCCCTTGGTAACTATAAGTTTGTTTTCTACATCTGTAACTCTATTTCTGTTTTGCAGATAAGTTCATTTGTACCCTTTTTTTAGATTCCACATATAAGTGGTATCATATGATATTTATCTTTCTCTGACTTCACTCAGTATGGCAATCTCTAGGTCCATCCATGTTGCTGCATATGGCATTATTTCATTCTGTTCTTATGCCTGAGTAATATTCCATTGTGTATATATACCATGTCTTCTTTTATCCATTCCTCTGTTGATGGACATTTAGGTTGCTTCCATGTCTTGGCTATTGTAAATAGTACTGCAGTGAACATTGGGGTGCATGTATCTTTTCGAATTATGGTTTTCTCCGGATATATGCCCAGGAGTGGGATTGCTGGATCATATGGTAGCTCTATTTTTAGTTTTTTAAGGAACCTCCATACTGTTCTCCATGGTGGCTGTACCAGTTTACATTCCCACAGCAGTGTAGGAGGGTTCCCTTTTCTCCACACCCTCTCCAGCATTTACTGTTTGTAGATTTTTTGATGATGGCCATTCTGACCAGTGTGAGGTGATACCTCATTGTAGTTTTGATTTGTGTTTCCCTAATAATTACTGATGTTGAACATCTTTTCATGTGCTTTTTAGCCATCTGAATGTCTTCTTTGGAGAAATTTTTTGTTTTTTAATTTATTTGTTTATTTTTGGCTGCGTTGGGTCTTTGTTGCTGCGCGTCGGCTTCCTCTATTTGTGGCGGGCGGGGGCTACTCGTTGTGGTGCGCGGGCTTCTCACTGAGGTGTCTTGTTGCGGAGCACGGGCTCTAGGCCCACGGGCTTCAGTCGTTGTGGCTCGTGGGCTCTAGAGCGCAGGTTCAGTAGTTGTGGCGCACGGGATTAGCTGCTCCACGGCATGTGGGATCTTCCCAGACCAGGGCTCAAACCCATGTCCCCTGCATTGGCAGGTGGATTCTTGACCACTACGCCACCAGGGAAGCCCTGGAGAAATATTTATTTAGATCTTTTGCCCATTTTTTGATTGGGTTTTTTTGTTGTTGATATTGAGCTGCATGAGCTGTTTGTATATTATGGAGATTGATCCCTTGTTGATCGCTTCATTTGCAAATATTTTCTCCCATTCTGTGGGTTGTCTTTTCGTTTTGTTTATCGTTTCCTTTGCTGTGCAAAAACTTTTAAGTTTAATCAGGTCCCATTTGTTAACTTCTGTTTTTATTTTCATTACTGTAGGAGGTGGATCCAAAAAGATATTGCTGTGATTTATGTCAAAGAGTGTTTTCCTCTAAGAGTTTTATAGTATCCAGTCTTACATTTAGGTCTTTAATTCATTTTGAGTTTATTTTTGTTTATGGTGTTAGGGAGTGTTCTAATTTTATTTGTTTACATGTAGCTGTCCAGTTTTCCCAGCACCACTTATTGAAGAGACTGTCTTTTCTCCATTGTATATTTTTGCCTCCTTTGTCATAGATTAGGTGACCATAGGTGCATGGGTTTATCTCTGGACTTTCTATCATGTTTCATTGATCTGTATTTCTGTTTTTGTGCCAGTACCACACTGTTTTGATTTCAGTAGCTTTGTGGTATAGTCTGAAGTCGGGGAGCCTGATTCCTCTAGCTTCATTTTTCTTTCTCAAGATTGCTTGGGGACACAGACATAGAGAATGGACTTGAGGACACAGAGAGGAGGAAGGGTAAGCTGGGACGAAGTGAGAGAGTGACATTGACATATATACACTACCAAATGTAAAATAGCTAGTGGGAAGCAGCCACATAGCACAGGGAGATCAGCTTGGTGCTTTGTGACCACCTAGAGGGGTGGGATAGGGAGGGTGGGAGGGAGATGTAAGAGGGAGGGGATATGGAGATATATGTATACATATCGCTGGTTCACTTTGTTATACAGCAGAAACTAACACAACAGTGTAAAGCAATTATACTCCAATAAAGATGTTAAAATTTAAAAAAAGGATTGCTTTGGCTATTTGTGGTCTTTTGTGTTTCCATACAAATTGTAAAATTTTTTGTTCTAATTCTGTGAAAAATGCTAGTGGTAATTTAATAGGTATTGCATTGAATCTGTAGATTGCTTTGGGTAGTTTAGTCACTTTGACATTATTGATTATTCCAATCTAAGAACATGGTATATCTCTCCATCTCTTTGTGTCATCTTTGATGTCTTTCATCAGTGTCTTATAGTTTTCTGTGTACAGGTCTTTTGTCTCCTTTGGTAGGTTTATTCCTGGGTATTTTATTCTTTTTGATGCTGTGGTAAATGGGATTGTTTCCTTGATTTCTCTTTCTGATCTTTCGTTGTTAGTGTATAGGAATGCAAGAGATTGCTGTGTATTAATTTTGTATCCTGCAGCTTTACCAAATTTATTGTTGCGCTCTAGTAGTTTTCTCGTAGCAGCTATAGAATTTTCTATGTACAGTATCATGTCATCTGCAAATAGTGACAATTTTACTTCTTTTCCAATTTGGATTCTTTTTATTATTATTTTTTTCTTCTCTGATTACTGTGGTTAGGACTTCCAAAACTATGTTGAGTAAAAGTGGCGAGAGTGGACATCTTTGTCTTGTTCCTGATCTTAGAGGAAATGCTTTCAGTTTTTCACTGTTGAGAAAGACATTTGCTGTGGGTTTGTCATATATGGCCTTTATTATATTGAGGTAGGTTCCCTCTGTGCCCACTTTCTGGAGATTTTTATCATAAATGGGTGTTGATTTTGTCAAAAGCTTTTTCTGCATCTATTGAGATGATCATGTGGTTTTTATTCTTCAATTTGTTGAAGTGGTGTATCACACTGATTGATTTGCAGATATTGAAAAATCCTTGCATCCCTGGGATAAATCCCACTTGATCATGGTGTATGATCCTTTTAATGTGTTGTTGGATTCGATTTGCTAGTATTCTGTTGAGGATTTTTGTGTCTATGTTCATCATTGATATTGGCCTGCAATTTCCTTTTTTTGTGATATCTTTGTCTGGTTTTGGTATCAGGGTGATGGTGGCCTCATAGAATGAGCTTGGGAGTGTTCCTTCCTCTGCGATTTTTTGTAAGAGTTTCAGAAGGGTAGGTGTTAACTCTTCTCTAAATGTTTGATAGCATATGCCTGTGAAGCCATCTGGTCCCGGACTTTTGTTTGTTGGAAGAGTTTAATCACAGTTTCAATTTCAGTACTTGTAATTGGTCTGTTCATATTTTCTACTTATTCCTGGTTCAGTCTTGGAAGGTTGTGCCTTTCTAAGAATTTGTCCATTTCTGCTCAGTTGTCCATTTTATTGGTGTATATTTGCTTGTAGTAGTCTCTTATGATCCTTTGTATTTCTGTGGTGTCCATTGTAACTTCTCCTTTTTCATTTCTAATTTTATTGATTTGAGTCCTCTCCCTTTTTTTCTGGATGAGTCTGGCTAAAGGTTTATCAATGTTGTTTATCTTCTCAAAGAACCAGCTTTTAGTTTCATTGATCTTTGCTATTGTTTTCTTCATCTCTATTTCATTTATTTCTGCTCTGGTCTTCATGATTTCTTTCCTTCTGCTAACTTAGGGTTTTTTTTTGTGTGTGTATACACATTTAGTTTTATTGTAACAAAGCAACTTGTACACTTTTAACGTTTAACACTGAGCATCATCTTTCCTTTCCAGAGAAACAAAAAGAAAACTTTTAAAATAAACAGGAACAAAATTACAATAGAGAATGTCAATTGCATATAAGATCCTACAGGTTCTGCTGATTCTCCCATTGAGTGGCAGGGCTCAAGTCATCATTAGGAGAGAATTTTATTTTAAAAGTGTCATCTTAAACTGCAGGGATGTCCATTAAACATCACAATTAAACATGCCAGAGGAGAAGCCATGTTGTCAAAATGCCCACTTAACCCACCCAAACATCTCAAACCCATTCTTTGCTGACCTTCTATAACCCCATTTTTTAAAGTTTTTTTTCTTTTTTTAAACAAGAGAAAGTAGACAGATACATGTTGGTAAATGCTAACTGTCCATATTCACATAGAGACACAGTGCAATCTCTGAGTCCAGTATACAGAGAAAGGAGGAAAAAAGCTAGAATTCTATGCACTACTGCACAGGGGCCTAGCACCCTCCAGCTTCCAGCAGAGCTAAGGGAGCAGAAGGTTTTTCTTTTTTCCCACAGAGCATGGTGGTGTTGATTCCATAAAGTTTTTGTTGAGACAAGAAGGGATAAAAATGAATTTGAAACAGAAAGGGGTAGAGATTCTTTTCTCACTGAATTCTGCTCAAGGTATTTTCCCCCAGAATAAGTTGTGAGCCATGGTATAAAGGAGAAAAGAGACCTCAAAAACAGGGCGACTGAGCACAAGAGGAGGAGGAGAAAAAAAAAGACTGCAACTTGCTCCCAGGGACTGGAGAAAATTAAAAAAGGAAGGTTGGAATCCATCAGTGTTCCATTAGTCATCTTCTCCTTCATCTTCCTTCATCCTTATCCCCTTCTTCATCAATATCTTCCAATCCTTCTTCCTCTTCATCATCATCGTCACCTTCTTCTCCTTCCCTCTCCTCATCATCCATGTCCGGAACCAAGTAGTACTGTAATGGATTTGGCCAAATATCATCTTTGATGACCTCTCCTAACTCATCTGCACCTGCATCAGAATGATCAGTAAACCAGGTGAAGAAGATTTCTGGTTCCTTATGCTGTCTCATCCTGCTGGCTTTATTCTGCGTTTGACTTGAACGTTTTGTCACATCCTTTCTGGATTTCCATTTGATTTCAGTGGACTTTGAAGACGGATCATCACTCTCGTTCCGATGAAATTCTTTGGAGAGATCTTTATTTTCGAAGTAAGGGTTTTCATCAAAATAAGAATCTATTCTGTAACCTGATTTAATATCTCCAAATTCTGTCACTTCAACTCTTGTCAAATAATGCAGCGCCTCTTCATCCTCCTCCCCAAGCAGTGCAGACACTTGCGGATGGTTAACAAATGATATTACCCAAAAATGTGGGGTTTTGGCGATCAATTCTGACGTCTTCTGAAGAAATGGTTGGCGGAGTTTGTTATATTTCTGTTGTACTTTCAAAATCTCCTCACTGGCTTGTTCGTCAAGTCTGTCCGTTTTCATTTTGTACTTCATCAGTATGTTCAATTGCTTCTTGCTATTCTTTTTCTTCCTTCGGCAAATTCGGAGAAGCAGATATTTCCTCTGGCCTGGAGGCAGGAGTCAGTCTCGGTTTCTTCGGTTTCTTTGCTTGGGGTGGAAGTGAAAACTGGTGTTTGGGGGCCATGCTGGGAGAAAAGCCAAGAATCCACCCAAGGAAAGAGGCTCGTACCAGGAGCTCTGAGAACTTTAACTTTGGGTTTTGTTTGTTCTTCTTTCTCTAGTTGCTTTAGGTGTAAGGCTAGGTTAGAGGTATGTGTTTAATAGTAGTTTAAAAAAAAAAAATAGCAGCTAACACTTACTGAGTATTTGCTTACTTCTTGCCAGGCACTATATAAAGTACTTTCCATGCATGCATTTCTCATTTATTCTTTACAGTAACCCCATGAGATGGGAAATATTTTAATCCATACTTTAGAGATCAAATTCAGTAATTTGCTCAAGGACCCACAGTTAGTAGGCAAGTGAGCCATAATAGCATGTACTGCATGTTTTAAAATTTTACTTCATTTAAGAAATACTGAAAGGTTTTGTATGAAAGTCTGATTTCAGTAGACCATTTTGTTTCAGCTTTGAGGAATTTATGTCTTTAGGATTGTTGAGAATCATACAAAGTAAATTATTTAGAGCTACAGAAAATGTTTTGTCATATATGGTAATATTTCATTTGTTTAATATTGAAAGGGGATAAAGAGTTATAAATGTTTCCAGATTGGTAAAGTTTACCTCTGTTGAAGAAATGTAGCTTTCAAAGAAATTAACCATTTTAGAATAGTAATTTTTCTGAAATGTGTGTTCCTTTTTGGCCTTGTAAGAAAAAAATTTTCACCCTGTTAAAGACAGTTTTCTGTGTATGATGAATCTGTTCTTTATTTATTTATTTATTTTTAATTTTTTGACTGCACTCCATGGCATGTGGGATCTTAGTTCCCCAACCAGGGATCGAACCTGGGCCCCCTGCATTGGTGGCGCAGAATCTTAACCACTGGACTGCCAGGGAAGTCCCTAATGAATCTGTTCTTGATAACTCAGGGCTTTTGTTAGGACCATCAGTTAATTTATTTCACTGTAATGCACTACTTTTTTTCTTTTCCCTTGCTCTAAGTTCTCTTATTGTTTGTGCACACTGCTTCTTATAATTCTTTTATTTAAATAAACGTAAGAATTAATATGTAAGTCAAGAATTAGATTGGCCTCACCTGTAAAGAAGCATGCAGCTCACCAGATTCTGGGGGGAAAAAAAGATAGTATTCTTATAGCTACCATTAATTGGGTACTTCCAAATTTGGCAGAGGTGATTTTCATATATTATTTCTTTTAATTCTTACAACAACCATATGAGTTAGATATTATTATAGAAAATGAGACTGAGGCTTAGAAAGCCAAGACTCCCTTTGCTACCAATTATTGAAACTGACAATCAAATATAGGACTGATTGGTTCTAAGGTCTAGATTCTTATCTACTATTTCATACTCCTTGCATTTGTTTCCTGATTGTTTCACAGTTCTTGGCTCAGTGTTGAGTATGTAGGTGTTCAAAACTAATGTTTGTTTCTTTATCACTTTATTAAATTTTTTTAAATTTTAATGAAGTATAATTAACATGCAATAAGTTGCACATAAAGTTTTTAATTTAGTGAGTTTTGACATAAGTATACACTTTTGAAACCATCACCATAATCAAGATAAATATTTTCATCACCCCCCAAAGTTTCCCCTTGTCCCTTGTAATCCATCTTTCCCTCCAATTCCATGCACAGGCAATCACTGTAGGTTAATTTTATATGCATACATATATATGTATATTATATATAATTTTTTATATAAATGGAATCATAAAGCTTGTATTTTTGCTTGGCTTCTTTTACTCAGCATAATGCTTTTGAAGTTCATTGATGTTATTGCATGTATTGATCTTTTTTTTTTTTAGTTTTTATTGCTGAGCAGTGTTCTATCATATGGATTGTTATCCATCTAGTTTGGGGGCTATTATAAATAAAGCTGCTGTAAACATCTATGTACAAGTCTTTGATGTATGTTTTCATTTCTCTTGGGTAAAAATCTGGAATGGAATGGATAGGTCATATGGAGGGTGTTTGTTAAATTTTTTAAGAAAGTGCTGTTAGCTTCCTATTGCTGTAACAAATGACCACAAACTTAATGGCTTAAAACAACACATGTTTATTGTCTTACATTTTTGGGGGCCAGAAGTCTGAAATGGATCTCACTAGGCTAAATTCAAGATGTTGGCAAGGCTGTATTTTTTCTGGAGATTCTAGGGGAGAATCCTATTTTCTTGCCTCTTGCTTCTAGAGGCTGTTTATACTCCTTGGTTCATGACCCCCTTTCATCTTCAAAATATAATCATACCGACCTCTCTTTCTGTGTCCCATCGCCTCTGACTCTGACACTCTTGCCTCCCTCTTTCACTTATAAGGACCTATGTGATTACATTGAGCCCTCCTGGATAATGCAGGATAACCTCCCAGTGTCAAAATCTTTGATTCCATCACGTCTGCACAGTCTCTCTTGTCAGGTAAGGTAACACATTCACAGGATAGAAACATCTTTGGGGGACCGTTCTGCCTACCATACTGCCACACGTTTTCCAAAGAGGTTATACCATTTAGTATTAGCACTAGCTGCAGTTGCTCCACATCCTCTCTGATACTTAGTTTGAGTGATCTTTTAAATCAATTTAATTAAAAGAATTTTAATTTTCATTTTGAAATAATTTCAAATCTATAAAGAGTTGCAAAACTAGCCAAAGAATCCCCCGAATTCTTCACCCAGAGTCCCCAAAGTTCACATTTTATTGACCACAGTACAATTACCAAAATCAGGAAGTGAACATCAATACAATACTGTTATCTAACCTATAAATCCTGTTCAAATTTTGCCAATTATCTTTTCTTTTGTTTCCCGGTCCAAGATCTAGGGCAGAGTCGGTATAGTCTCCTTTAATTTGGGACCATTCCTCAGTCTTTCTTTAACTTTCGTGAATTAGACCAGTATTAAACTGGTATTAGGCCTCCTTTATACTTAGATTATTGAGGACCCCAAAAAGCTTTTGTTTATTTGGGTTATGTTTATTGATATTTACTGTATTAGCAATCAAAACAGATTTTAAAGAATATTTAATTAATTTAAAAAGTAATAAACCCATTACATGTTAATATGAATAACACGTCATTTTCTAAAATAATATTTAATAAGAGTAGGATTATTTTACATTTGTGCCAATCTCTTTAATGTTTGACTTCATACAAGACAGCTAGATTCTTATATCCCATTAGCCCTAAGAGCCATGAGAACGTCACGTTATCCTCATGAGAGGGTGAAAGTGAAAAAGGCAAAAAATGTCTCAATATTATAATAAGGGTTATGATAATAACCCTGTTGTTTTCTCTTCTTGAGGTGGTTTTGTCTGGTTTTGGTATCAGTAATGCTGGCTTCATAGGATGATTAGGAAGTATTCCCTCCTCTTCAATTTTTTGGAAAAGTTTAAGAAAGATTGGTATTAGTTCTTCTTTAAATGCTTGGTAGAATTGACCAGTGAAACAAATCAAGTCAGGACTTTTATTTGTCAGGAGATTTTTGATTACTGATTCAATCTCCTTACTCTTTATAGGTCTATTTTCCTATTTCCTCTTTCTTTTAAAAAAAAAAAAATTATTTATTTATTTATTTATGGCTGTGTTGGGTCTTTGTTGCTGCACGTGCGCAGGCTTTCTGTAGTTGTGGTGAGCGGGAGCTACTCTTCGTTGTGGTGCGTGGGCTTCTCATTGCGGTGGCTTCTCTTGTTGTGGAGCACGGGCTCTAGGCACGCGGGCTTCAGTGGTTGTGGCTCGTGGGCTCTAGAGTGCAGGCTCAGTAGTTGGGGCACACGGGCTTAGTTGCTTTGCGGCATGTGGGATCTTCCCGGACCAGGGCTCGAACCTGTGTCCCCTGCATTGGCAGGCGGATTCTTAGCCACTGCGCCACCAGGGAAGTCCCTTTCTATTTCTTCTTGATTTAGTCTTGGTAGATTTTGTGTTTCTAGGAATTTGTTAGCTAATATATGGTCTGTCCTGGAAGGTGTCCCATGTGAACTTGAGAAGAATGTGTATGCAGTTGCTTTCCAACATCCTAGTCTTTAGGCTCTTGCTCCCGATAGGGGGGAAAGGAGGCGGGGAGAAGGATTGGGAGAACAGGAAACCAGTCCTTTAAATAAATCCCTTGGAAGTCACTTAGCTGGAGAGGGAGGGCCTTGCAACTACAGGGTGGTGCGGGGTGGTGGGGAGGTAAGGTGCAACAAAAATGGGCACCTGTCTCTTTGCAGCTTTGTGATCAGAAGCAATAATCAGTGATCAGGGCATAGATCTGTGATATTTGGAAGACAGGGTCTTTTTTTTGCCCACCCTAGGTCCCACAAGCTGTGTCCAAGCTGTTGTAGGAACCTTGCTCAGCTCACGTCCATGTTGCTGGAGGAAGCTGTGTAGCTGCTACAGTGCTAAGAGTTGAAATTGAAATTAAATGCAACTTATTGTCCAAGCCTTCCCCCTTGGAAGATCCAAGCCTTAAATAGACTCCATAGTTCCAAAATACATCAGATAGAGTCTGCCAGTGCATTTGCTGTCTAGCAGTTATCAACTACTCACTGGGCAGTCTCACTTTGACCATATTTCTCACTTTAATGAAACACTGTATCTTAGTATTTTGTATCCTCATGTTTGCGTGTTCATTCATTCACAGAACAGTTTAAGCTAAGGCCCTATAACTACCTGTTCTTTGTAGTCACTGTAAGGTCCTCTTGCTTTGGCCATATTTATTGAATAAACTCAAGGAAGTGTGATAAAACTATATTTGTGACTGAAGAGATTACATTTTTCAAAGTAGTAAATGTCTATTGAATTTCCTTGATTATATCTTTCTCATTTCTGTCTCAAGAGAAAGATTTGTTTTGAGTGTGAATGACTGGGCTGGGAAAAGATGTTGCTAAATCACAAATCCCCTTAGGAGGTAGCTGGAAAAATGTTGTCCCTTATAAAATAGAAGCATGAGAAGAAATAATGACTTCAAGAATAGAACTGTTGAATAAATTTGCAGTGTAGCAAAGCATAAAGTATGTGTTACCATTGAAACCATCTCAAATGACCTACAGTGAAGGAGAAAGAGCATAAGTTAGAGACTTTTTTAAAATCTGAAAAACATGACGAAGTTTCATTTCTAAACTTTGTGTTCATCCATTTACTCTAGAGAGATTTACGACTGGCTCTGTGGCAGTTGAGCAAAATTTGACATTCTGAAGGCGTATTGAAATGTAACATACGTCATATGTTTATTATGAGTGTTTTTTCCTTTTTCTTTTGAATGACATATTGTGACTGCTTGATGATGTAAGAAATTTGAAATCAGGATTTTTTAAAAATTGAAGTATAGTTGATTTACAGCGTTGTGTTAGTTTCAGGTGTACAGCAAAGTGATTCAGTTATACACACACACACAAACACACACACACATATATCTATTCTTTTTCAGATTCTTTTCCATTTTAGGTTATTACAAGATATTGAACATAGCTCCCTGTGCTATACAGTAGGCCTTGTTTATCTGTTTTATATATAGTAGTATGTATCTGTTAAGCACAAAGTCCCAGTTTATCCCTACCCCCTTTCCGCTTTGGCAAGCGTAAGTTTGTTTTCTCTGTCTGTGAGTCTGTTTCTGTCTTGTAAATAAGTTTATTTCATTCTTTTTTATGGCTGAGTAGTAGTCCATTGTATACATAATACCACATCTTCTTCAACCATTCATCTGTTGATGGACATTTAGGTTGCTTCCATGTCTTGGCTATTGTAACTAGTGCTGCTATGAATATTGGGGTGCATGTATCTTTTTTAATTAGAGTTTTCTCCGGACATATGCCCAAGAGTGGGATTGCTGGATCGTATGGCAACTCTATTTTTAGTTTTTTAGGGAACCTCCATACTGTTTTCCATAGTGGCTGCACCAGCTTACATTGGGAAAGTCCTTATTTCCTCTTCATTTATGAAGGATATTTTCACTGGATATAGAATACTGGTTCAGCAGTTTTTTCTTACATTTTAAAGTTGCTACTCCAGTATCATCTTGCTTGGACAGTTGCTGACAAGAAGCTTATTATAATCCTTATCCTGTTCCTCTGTATATAATATGTTTTTTCCCCTCTCTGACTGCCTTCAAGATTTTCTCTTTGCCTTTCAGCGATTTGAATATGATATGCTTAGTTTTTTTGTTTTTGTTTTTTTGTTATTTATCCTGTTTGATGTTTTTGGACCTTTTTAAGTCTGTAGTTTGGTGTCTTGTTACTAATTTTGGTAAGTTCTTGGCCATTCAAATATTTCTTCTGCTCTGTTCTTTCTTCTCCAGGCACTCTGAGTGTTACACGGTTTGATATTTTCCCACAGTTCTTGGATGTTTTTTTTCTGTTTTATTTTCCTATTCTTTTTCTTCCTTACATTTCAGTTTGAGCAATTTCTATTAGCCAGTCTTCAAGTTCACTGATTCTTTTTTTAGCTGTTTCAAATCTACCAATAAGCTTGTCAGAAGCATTTGTTATTTATTACCATGTTTTTTCCACTTGATTTTTTCTTATGATTTCCATGTCTCTCTGAAATTACCTATCTGATCTTGCATGTTGTCTACCTTTTCCATTAGAGTCTTCACCATATTAATCATGTTTTAAATTCCCTGATAACTCTAAAATCTATATCATGTCTGAATCTAGTTCTGATAATTGTTTTGTTTCCTCAAACTGTGTTTTTATTACTGCCTTTGGCATGCTTCATAATTTCTTGTTGAAACGTGACCATTTTGTATAGAACAGGAAGTACTGAGGTAAATATCTGATATGCTTGGAGAACACTGCAAGTTTCCTTCTGCTAGTCCTTTAGGGTGGAATTTGAATTAATCTGTTAGGGGTTGAGCTATGTTTAAACATTATTATTGCTATGGTTACCAGAGTTGACATTTGTTGTTGCCATGGAAACCAGAGACTTCAGATTTCCCTAGTGTCTCTTATCTCCCTGCTTGGCTTTGGGTTTTCACTTTGTGCTGTTTCACACAGTGAGTTCGTCCTTTGCAGCTATATTCCATTGTTATTTTTACTCAAAGCTTATTAGCCTGGTAGTGGAGGGTGGGGGGAGTTCTGTGGTGGTTTGTTAAACCTCAGATTTTGGCAGGCACTAGAACCTGGATCTCGGAGCTGTGGCCTTCATAAAACTTTCTACTTCTAGGAGTGGAGTTGTTCCCTGTCCTTGTTTTTCCCCAACTGCTGCGTCTGGGTTAGGTTTTCTAACACCACCACCCCCTTTTTTTAAGGCAAAGTTTTTTTTTTAAATAGATTTTAACCAATAATGGTTTATTCTTTATTTGAATTTTCTATTTAAAGCAGCCTTCTCTGCCCCTGTATTTTATTTTATTTTATTTTTTTGGCCATACCACAGGATCTTAGTTCCCCAACCAGGGATCCATCCCATGCCCCCTGCAATGGAAGTGTGGAGTCTCAACCACTGGACCGCCAGGGAAGTCCCTAAGTTAAAGTTTTTAAAGCCCTTTCCCCCTGTATTAAGATTGTTACTTTAGAGAAATAGTGAAGATTGGGTGTAGTCTCCTTTTCTTTCTTCCAGCTATAGTGAGATTCTGCCAGTGTTCTCAGGGTACAGGCCTTGGTGATTTTTTTTTTTCTCGCAGATTAAGTCTTTCATTCCATAGGGAGATAGAGGAAATAGATCTGGGCTGATTGGCATTGGCTGCCAAGCTCCACAGAGGTGGGGGCAGGGATGAGGAACTTTCTTTGCATTCTCTCAGATCCCCCCCCCCCCCGCCCCCGCATTAGAGAGCCTTTTGGGATTTCTGGAGGAAAAGCCTGTAATAGGCTGGAAACTCTCCTATGATTGCAGCCCCCAGAGACTTTACACTCTCATGCTAGCCCACATTCAGTCTTCAGCAATTTATCATAATTTGTGGTTTAATCTTCCTGACCGCAATGGGATTCTTTCATGCTCTTGGGGCTATATTTCCTTTGGTTAGAGAGAAAGCTTTCTCTCTTTTAGGGTTTTGGGTGCTTGTCCAGCCTCTGTATTGCTTCATCCCATCTGTATTGCCGACAGGTTGGGTCAGGAGACAGTGTGGGTGGTGGGGAGAATGTGATTTCATCTACTCTTTCTAAACCTTAGGAATCCACATTGTGGTCAGAGAATAACTTGTGAAACTTGCCTTAGTGCTCAGCATATGGATCAGTTTTTGTAAGTGATCTCTTTGTGCTTGATAGAGTATTTATTCTGCAGTTACTGGGTGCTGTGTTACATAAATGTCTGTTTAGTTCCAGTTTGTTAACCATGCTATTCAAATCTATATTTATCTCTTTATTTCCTCCTATTTAGGTCATTTATTCTATCAATTACTGAGATAGATGTTAAAAATTTCCCCATTATGATTATGGATATATTTCACTTCTCCTTGTAGTTCTGCTAAGTTGTGCTTTATGTATTTGGAGGCTATGTTATTGCATGCATACAAATTTAAAATTATGTCTTCCTGATGAATTCTACATTTAATCCTATGAATTACTCCTCTGTTAACACTTTTTGCATTATAATCTACTTTGAGTACTATTAATAAAGCTAGAGCAGCTTTTGTTTAGTTTATGTTTGTGTGACCTTTTCCATACGTTTTATTTTAATTGTTCTCTATATTTTTGGTGTGATTCTTTTAGACACCATAAGATTGAAATTTTTTTTTTTTGGCCATGCTGCGCAGCTTGTGGGATCTTAGTTCCTAGACCAGGGATTGAACCTGGACCACTGCAGTGAAAGCACTGAGTCCTAACCACTGGACCACCAATTCCCTGTTTTTTATTTAGTACAATGATTTTTTTCTTTTGGTCCACTTACTTTTAATGTAATTACTGGAATATTTGGGTTTACAGTTGACATCTTATATTTTGCTTTTTATATGTTCTACTTATCTGTGATCTTGCTTTCCCGCCTTTTTACATTTATTTGGGTATTTTAATTCTACTTTTCCTTTCTATTAGCCTAGTAGTTATATACTCTTCTACTATTTTTAAATGTTTACCCTAGAGATTAAAACATGTAAACATGTATTTACTTTCTTTTTTTCAAATATGTAAGTTTATTTTTTCTCAACATAATAATAGTCATAAAGTACAAAATTCAAAAGGTAGAAAAAGTTTAAAGATGGAAAATCCTCCATTCACATCTGCCCACCAGCCACTTAGTTCTCCAGATGACTCAGAAATGAGTATCCACCAGTACAGGCATCTGGCCTCTTCACTAGCCCCCAAACGTATACTGTATTTACTGATCTGTGCTGTGTTTACTGCTCTCTAGCTGGGAATCTTGGCCTATATTTTCCTGCTTATTCATCCATCTTCTCATCCTTCATTAAAGCTTCTTTCTCCTTCTTGAAGCTTTTCTGAACAAATCTAATCTAACTAATCTGCTTCTGATGGTAATCACAGTTTTCCTCCCACAATTTAGCACTTAATTATGTTGTTTTGTGCTGTTTTCCTTAAGTTGCAAGTATGTAAATCTTACTTTCCATCCTAGATTGTGAGTTCCTTGAGGGTAAGATAGGATACGTTATTTGGTCTGTATAATGCTGAGCACAAAGCAGATGCCCCCCAAATATGTGCCTAAGTAAATTGCTTCTCTGGTAATGGCTGTCAGAAACTTGTTTTCCAGGAAATTTTCAATTTTGGTGCATCTTGAGCCTCAATTGTTCAGGGTAGATATAGTTTTTAAGAGTTGCTTTTAAATATAAAATGCAGATAGACAATTGGAAGCTACTTGAAAAATATTTGCTTATAAAATTATGCTGTTTTTCATGTATGTACTTGTTTTGCATTTCATGTTACTTTAAGATCAGAATTAATGGAATAACCATTCCTAATTCAGTATCATAGTGTAAAAATATTCATTGCTATTTATAAAACACGCCACTTTCTTTTTTAAGTATTGACAAGTTTCTTTTTTTCCCAAGGTATTTTTCCTTGATTACAGTTTTTTATTATACCTTTGCAAAATTAGAAAATACTAAAAAACACTAGAAAAAATTACCCTACTCCCACCAGTGAGAGATAAATGTTAACATTTTGTTATGTGTATACTTACTTTTCTTTGTTTATATAGATGTTTCCATCCTGTAAGTTTCTCACTTTGTATTTCTTAATGTTTGCTTTTCAGCTTTTCCTAAAACGATTCCAGAACACCTTAGAAGTGCTTGAGGAAGAGTGATAAAGGCAAGTATCCAACTCTTTATCATCAATGAAATAACTTGGTTCATAGCCAAACCAGAAAGCTTTGGTCACCATATCTATGACAAAAACTAAACAGTTGGGAAGAAAAACTTAAAGGAAAAAAAGAAAGACAATTCATATATAATTTGGAATTTTTTTGCAAAACTGTTGTAGAAAAATTCTTAAAAATTCTGAGAATTTAACAAAGTTATCTGAAATACCTGGTTTGTTGGTGGCTACCAGTTTTCTTCCTCTTTTTTCCCCACTTTTCACCCCTTCCCCCTGCCCCCTTTCTCCCATGTCCTTTTGTTCCCTTTGCTCTTTACCCATTTCCTCTGGTTTACTAAAAAGAACTTTACTTTTCAGAGAAGCTGAATGAATAAAAGAGAAGCTAACATTTCCTTCTTTCGAAAGCACACTTAGCTTTACTGTTGTACTTGTTCGTGTTAAACCAGAGACCCCAATATGGTTATTTGAGAAATTTTATAAACTGAGCAGCAGTTATTATTGATTTGAATTTTACTACTGTTTTACAGAAGAAAATAGGGGAGTTCTAAAAAACTTTCACATTATTGAATTCCTTTAGTGCTTGCTTTTCTTACTGTCACAAGTTTTATATAATTAATTATTATAGCATTACTGTCTTTGGTATTTTTGGCATAGCATTTGACCTTCCTTAATATTTGTCGCAAATTAAAAGGTGGCCTTAAAGATTTTTTCTTGGCCTACAGAAAGTTTTACCAAGTTTCACAGTATTTGACAAGAAATACTTCTTTCTTTCTTTTTCTTTTTTTTTTTGGACAAGCAATATTTCTTGTTTGTGTTGATATCACAGCAATAATGCAGATGATAGGTACAAGTACCAGATTACATTTTATAATCAGTGCAACAGGTTGTTTTTCAAAATTCTTGTCTAACAACTTGATGTTCAAAGCTCAATTAAGTTTCTTTAGTGTTCCATGTTAAGTAAGCTTCTGTTAGTATCATTAATATATGTTTTGCCTTTAGAAATCCCAGAATTTATTACTCTTCTTCTAGGTAATCTTTGCAGCTATGTCGATATCCTGTGCAAGCTTTGGCTTGAAAATTAACACTTTATTTCTAGGTTTTCCTAGACATGCTGGAATTTCCTTGTAATTGATCATTTTGAATTATTTGAAAATAAATAATGTAGACATGCTAGTGAAATCTCAAATGAAGTTACTGACATTTAAAATGTACCAGATTCTCCATTTTTTAAAAAATAAGAAGCAGGTGACCACCTGATTAGTTTATAATACTGCCTAATAAAACTGATTTGCTGAGTAATAAATTCCTGATATGTTTATATATGAGACAAGTGGGTCATTTGGTTTTCCAGCTAACCTTGACACCATTCCTCTCTTCATGGTATCTTTTATTCTCATGGGAGAAGCTTATTTTACATATTTACTTTCAAAATCAACCAAAAAAAAAAATCAGTTGTATTATTTAGCTAATGCAATATAAATAAGAAAAAAAGTAAATTACTTCCTCATTATCAGCCTGCTGCTTTCACAGTGGAAGAAGAGATTACTTGATATACACTGTTACTGGATTATCTTGGTTACATAGCCCTTTTTCTCTGAGAAGCTTAATGCTTTGCAGAGTGAAAATAATTCAATAACTATTAGTATGTGCTACAAACTCTTGAGAGAAGATGAGGATAATTAAACACATACACTATTGTCAACATTTTTCCCCACAAGGAGCCACAGAAAACTCCAGTACAAACCAAGACAGTTGTTAATCTAGTAAGGATTAAGGGCCTCTTTCTTGGCTCTTGAAAAGGGAGAAGGAAATATAAAGCAATACACAGTCAGGAAGAAGGTAGGAGGCCCCCAGTGGTGTGGCAAGATTTCGGTGTGGCCACAAAGAATTTGAGGGAAAGGCCGTGAAATTTCCCATTCTCATGGCTCCTACTCATTTGCTTAGTTTGGGAGCAAAGAATTTTGTGGTATTTAGACAGTAGGAAGGTACCGGTGAGAGACAAAGGTCTTTAACCCTGTCAGCACAGTTTACTCTCCTGAGTCATGAAGAGGTTAGCAGATGGGAAAATAGGCATGAAAGAATATGGTCAGCAGAGCCACAGTGACAATGTCCATATACATGATGAGAAGGTCTTCTGAGAGTAGTTACCAGGAAGAAAGGTCTAGTGGGTTTGCATTCCTGTCCCTTTGACCTCTAGTAGCCTAGAGGTCACAGTGAACTCTTAAATCCAGCTAATTTATGCCTTTTAGATTGCTACTTGGTGGCCAGGGGTCTGCATATCCCCAGAACGTGACCGCCTTAGGTGCTTCACTAGTAGTGACTTAGACTGTTCAAAGTACTTGGTGTAGTGTAGGGGAGTTTTAAAGCTGTTTGAATGAAAGTCTGAGGTAAAATATGGAAATAAAGACCTTCCTACACCATATTTTGCCCTCCCTAGCAGGTTCTGTACATTAATACAATTTTGTTTTATATATTTGCAGAAACTCAATTAAAAAAAAACACACTTTCTGCTTTGAAAAATCTCATCCTTACCATCCCCCCCTTTTTTTGGCATGTGATTCCTGTAACCATGGCAATTGTGCTGACCTTGCATCTCTTAGTTTCAACTTCCTTTTAATTTCCTGCATTTAATATTGGTATGTGGTTGCTATTTGACCTTTCTTTTTCTCTACTTTCAGTCATACCCAGTTACTGTGTCACTTCTTTGCTTTTGAATTTTTGTGAATGCAGTTGTCCCTTGGTATCCTTGGAGGATTGGTTCCAGGACCCCTGCAAATACACAGAGATCCTCAGATGCTCAAGTCCTTTATATAAAATGGCATAGTATTTGCATATAACTATGCACATCCTCCCATATACTTTAAATCATCTTTAGAGTATTTATAATACCTAATACTATGTAAATGCTATGAAAATAGTTATAGATGCAATGTAAATGCTATGTAAATAGTTGCTGGGCACATGGCAAATTCAGGTTCTGCTTTTTGGAACATTCTGGAACTCCCCCACCCCCAATATTTTCCGTCTGAAATTGGTTAAATCTGCAGATGTGGAACCTGTGGATATGGAGGACTGACTGTGTATGGGAAGCCTCTGTCTGGGTTGACACTGTTCAAAGAAAAGCATTTCTTTGAGTATCTTATCTTGATAGCTGGTACTGAGCAAAGCTTTAGTCTCTCTGAAGACAGATTCTCTCTGGATCATTCACTCATGTGGTGCCAAAAGGTCATTTGGGCTTCAGCAGAGAATTCAACTTATAAGATTTGAATTTACATTTTCTTCTCAAAAGAGCAGAACTGTCACTTCTAGTTGCCAGTGACCTTGATGAGTATGCAAGTTAACCAGAAATTCCTCTTTTCCATTAAAATCCACATATAGTTAGGTTGGGATATTCACTTCTCACTATTATTCTTTGAATTTACTCTACTGAGCTTTAGCGTACAGATAATTGTGATTTTGAATGAGAGGAATAATTTAAATTGCCTCAGCAAGACTATATATATTGAATGCTCTGTGCTCTGTTCTCTCTTATTCCCCAAGTAATGGCTGTTCTCTTAAATATTATGGTTTCCATTCCAAGATGACTCCTCTAGTATTCAGTTCTTCTTCATATTGAAACTTGTAGGGATTTTTTAAAACGTTGCTCTTTTCATTTCCTGTGTACTTGTTTCTGAGCTTTTTCTCCTATTCTAGAAGATAATCATTACCCACTATCTGGAAAACTATCTTTTAATCTTCTGATTAAAGATTGCTTAATTGTTTGGCTAGTGGCATGTTTTTCTTTGTTTTAACCCTGGAGTTTCTGCATGGATTTATAATATGAGGTTCTTTTTTTTTTTTCTTTTCTTTTTTAACATTAGATAGGCATGAAGCCTTCGCCTCAAAGCTGCATGTGTAGTTACTGTTGAAGCAATGCCTACCTAATTTGACAGTCTTGGTGTGTTTAAAAATTTTTGAGTTTGCAAATAATCGTATTAAGTCTACTGATGGAGCCTTCGGGCAGTGAACAGTTATTTGAGGACCCTGATCCTGGAGGCAGATCCCAAGATGCAGAGGCCAGAAAGCAGACAGAATCAGAACAAAAGTTGTCTAAAATGACCCACAATGCTTTGGAGAACATTAATGTGATTGGCCAAGGCTTGAAGCATCTCTTCCAGCACCAGCGCAGGAGGTCATCAGTGTCTCCACATGATGTGCAACAAATTCAGGCAGACCCAGAACCTGAAATGGATCTAGAAAGCCAGAACGCGTGTGCTGAGATTGATGGTGTCCCCACCCACCCCACAGCTCTGAATCGTGTCCTGCAGCAGATCCGAGTGCCACCCAAGATGAAGAGAGGGACGAGCTTGCATAGTAGGCGGGGCAAGCCAGAGGCCCCAAAGGGAAGTCCCCAAATCAACAGGAAGTCTGGCCAGGAGATGGCAACTGTTATGCAGTCCGGCCGACCCAGATCTTCATCCACTACTGATGCTCCTACCAGCTCCACTGTGATGGAAATAGCTTGTGCTGCTGCTGCTGCTGCTGCTGCGTGTCTGCCAGGGGATGAGGCATCTGCAGAACGGGTAAGTCTGTTAGATTATCTGTTAACTTATTGTTCTTTGTATCTAGGACTCTGCAAACTTTGCTTTGGTGACTAAAAAGATGTATCTGGGCTTTGCTGGTGGCGCAGTGGCTGAGAGTCCGCCTGCCGATGCAGGGGACACGGGTTCGTGACCCGGTCCGGGAAGATCCCACATGCCGCGGAGCGGCTGGGCCCGTGAGCCATGGCCACTGAGCCTGCATGTCCGGAGCCTGTGCTCCACAGCGGGAGAGGCCACAACAGTGAGAGGCCCGCGTACCACAAAAAAAAAGAAAAAAAAAGAGGTATCTATCTCATCAAGTACCTCAAAGTTGTGGCAAAAGATGGTTTCCCTTTTCATTAAATAAGTGAGATGAATAATAATCGTTATAGCTAATAATGAATGCTTATAATTATATTCCTATTTGCTTTCTAACATATTGCTATATTTTATTTATTTTGACCTTTTGCTAAAACCTTCAGTATATTTCATGTGCTCTTCATGTATTATATGAAAAGGCTCAGTTTTATGGTAGAGAAATAAAGATGCTTTGTTTGTTCTTGTTGCTTTAGTTTTGCACATGAACTGGCTTTCTTACATTAGTGAACATAATGAATAGAGTTCTGGAATCTGGGTTTGTGCTTAGCATGGAAATATACTAAATTGCTTATAATTTCATTATACACTGTACCACATTATCAGCATTCAGTATACATTTTGCTTTCTACAGTAGAACGTATGCATTCTTACCATTTACTTTTTTAAAAAATTTTTGAATTTTATTTTTTTATACAGCAGGTTCTTATTAGTCATCAATTTTATACACATCAGTGTATACATGTCAATCCCAATCACCCAATTCATCACACGACCATCCCCACCCCCACCTGCAGCTTTCCCCGCTTGGTGTCTATACGTTTGTTCTCTACATCTGTGTCTCAACTTCTGCCCTGCAAACCGGTTCATCTGTACCATTTTTCTAGGTTCCACCTACATGCGTTAATATACGATCTTTGTTTTTCTCTTTTTGACTTAGTTCACTCTGTATGACAGTCTCTAGATCCATCCACGTCTCAACAAATGACCCAATTTCATTCCTTTTATGGCTGAGTAATATTCCATTGTATATATGTACCACATCTTCTTTATCCATTCGTCTGTCGATGGGCATTTAGGTTGCTTCCATGACCTGGCTATTGTAAATAGTGCTGCAATGAACATTGGGGTACCTGTGTCTTTTAGAATTATGGTTTTCTCTGGGTATATGCCCAGTAGTGGGATTGCTGGATCATATGGTAATTCTATTTTTAGTTGTTTTTTTTTGTTTGTTTGTTTGTTTTTGCGGTACGCGGGCCTCCCACTGTTTTGGCCTCTCCCGTTGGGGAGCACAGGCTCCGGACGCGCAGGCTCAGCGGCCATGGCTCACGGGCCCAGCCACTCCGCGGCATGTGGGATCTTCCCGGACCGGGGCACGAACCCGTGTCCCCTGCACCAGCAGGTGGACTCTCAACCACTGCGCCACCAGGGAAGCGCCCTATTTTTAGATTTTTAAAGAACCTCCATACTGTTCTCCATAGTGGCTGTATCAATTTATATTCCCACCAACAGTGCAAGAGGATTCCCTTTTCTCCACATCCTCTCCAGCATTTGTTGTTTGTAGATTTTCTGATGATGCCCATTCTAACTGGTGTGAAGTGATACCTCATTGTAGTTTTGATTTGCATTTCTCTAATAATTAGTGATGTTGAACAGCTTTTCATGTGCTTCTTGGCCATCTGTATGTCTCCTTTGGAGAAATGTCTGTTTAGGTCTTTTGCCCATTTTTGGATAGGATTGTTTGTTTTTTTAATATTGAGCTGCATGAGCTGTTTATATATTTTGGAGATTAGTCCTTTGTCTGTTGATTTGTTTGCAAATATTTTCTCCCATTCCGAGGGTTGCCTTTTCATCTTGTTTATGGTTTCCTTTGCTGTGCAAAAGCTTTGAAGTTTCATTAGGTCCCATTTGTTTATTTTTGTTTTTTATTTCCATTACTCTAGGAGGTGGATCAAAAAAGATCTTGCTGTGATTTATGTCAAAGAGTGTTCTTCCTATGTTTTCCTCTAAGAGTTTTATAGTGTCCAGTCTTACATTTAGGTCTCTAATCCATTTTGAGTTTATTTTTGTGTATGGTTTTAGGGCATGTTCTAATTTCATTCTTTTACATGTAGCTGTCCAGTTTTCCCAGCACCACTTATTGAAGAGACTGTCTTTTCTCCATTGTATATCCTTGCCTCCTTTGTCATAGATTAGTTGACCATAGGTGTGTGGGTTTATCTCTGGGCTTTCTATCTTGTTCCAATGATCTGTGTTTCTGTTTTTGTGCCAGTACCATATTGTCTTGATCACTGTAGCTTTGTAGTATAGTCTGAAGTCAGAGAGTCTCATTCCTCCCACTCCATTTTTTTCCCTCAAGACTTCTTTGGCTATTCGGGGTCTTTTGTGTCTCCATACAAATTTTAAGATTTTTTGTTCTAGTTCCGTAAAAAATGCCATTGGTAATTTGATAGGGATTACGTTGAATCTGTAGATTGCTTTGGGTAGTATAGTCATTTCCATAATATTGATTCTTCCAATCCAGGAACATGGTATATCTCTCCATCTGTTGGTATCATCTTCAATTTTTCATCAGTGTCTTATAGTTGCCTGCATAGAGGTCTTTTGTCTCCCTAGGTAGGTTTATCCCTAGGTATTTTATTCTTTTTGTTGCAGTGGTAAATGGGAGTGTTTCCTTAATTTCTCTTTCAGATTTTTCATCATTAGTGTATAGGAATGCAAGAGATTTCTGTGCATTAATTTTGTATCCTGCAACTTTGCCAAATTCATTGATTAGCTCTGGTAGTTTTCAGGTGGCATTTTTCGGATTCTCTATGTATAGTATCATGTGATTTGCAAACAGTGACAGTTTTACTTCTTCTTTTCCAATTTGTATTCCTCTTATTTCTTTTTCTTCTCTGATTGCCGTGGCTAGGACTTCCAAAACTAGGTTGAATAATAGTGGTGAGAGTGGACATCCTTATCTTGTTCCTGATCTTAGAGGAAATGCTTTCAGTTTTTCACCATTGAGAATGATGTTTGCTGTGGGTTTGTCGTGTATGGCCTTTATTATGTTGAGGTAGGTTCCCTCTATGCTCACTTTCTGGAGAGTTTTCATCATAAATGGGTGTTGAATATTGTCAAAAGCTTTTTCTGCATCTATTGAGATGATCATATGGTTTATATTCTTCAATTTGTTATTATGGTGTATCACATTGATTGATTGTGTATATTGAAGAATCCTTGCATCCCTGGGATAAATCCCACTTGAATATGGTGTCTGATCCTTTTAATGTGTTTTTGGATTCTGTTTGCTAGTATTTTGTTGAGGATATTTGCATCTATATTCATCAGTGATATTGGTTTGTAATTTTCTTGTTTTGTAGTATCATTGTCTGGTTTTAGTATCAGGGTGATGGTGGCCTCATATAATGAGTTTGGGAGTGTTCCTTCCTCTGCAATTTTTTGGAAGAGTTTGAGAAGGATGGCTGTTAGCTGTTCTCTAAATGTTTGATAGAATTCACCTGTGAAGCCATCTGGTCCTGGACTTTTCTTTGTTGGAAGATATTTAAGCAGTTTCAATTTCATTACTTGTGATTGGTCTGTTCATGTTTTCTATTTCTTCCTGGTTCAGTCTTGGAATGTTATACCTTTCTAAGAATTTGTCCATTTCTTCCAGGTTGTCCATTTTATTGGCATAGAGTTGCTTGTAGTAGTCTCTTAGGATGCTTTGTATTTCTGCTGTGTGTTGTAACTTCTCCTTTTTCATTTGTAATTTTATTGATTTGAGTCCTCTCCCTCTTTTTCTTGATGAGTCTGACTAATGGTTTATCAATTTTGTTTATCTTCTCCAAGAACCAGCTTTTAGTTTTATTGGTCTTTGCTGTTGTTTTCTTTGTTTCTATTTCATTTATTTCTGCTCTGATCTTTAAGATTTCTTTCCTTCTGCTAACTTTGGGTTTTGTTTGTTCTTCTTTCTCTAGTTCCTTTAGGTGTAAGGTTAGATTGTTTGAGATTTTTGTTTCTTGAGATAGGCTTGTATAGCTATAAACTTCGCTCTTAGAACTGCTTTTGCTGCATCCCATAGGTTTTGGATCGTCGTGTTTTCATTGTCATTTGTCTCTAGGTATTTTTTGATTTCCTCTTTGATTTCTTCAGTGATCTCTTGGTTATTTAGTAATGTATTGTTTAGCCACTATGTGTTTGTGTTTTTTACGTTTTTTTCCCTGTAATTCATTTCTAATCTCATAGTGTTGTGGTCAGAAAAGATGCTTGATATGATTTCAATTTTCTTAAATTTACTGAGGCTTGATTTGTGACCCAAGATGTGATCGATCCTGGAGAATGTTCCGTGCGCACTTGAGAAGAAAGTGTAATCTGCTGTTTTTGGATGGAATGTCCTATAAATATCAATTAAATCTGTCTTGTCTGTTGTGTCATTTAAAACTTGTGTTTCCTTATTAATTTTCTGTTTGGATGATCTGTCCATTGGTGTAAGTGAAGTGTTAAAGTCTCCCACCGTTATTGTGTTACTGTCGATCGGGTGTATATTTATTTATAATTGTTATATCGTCTTCTTAGATTGATCCCCTGATCATTGTGTAGTGTTCTTCCTTGTCTCTTGTAACATTCTTTATTTTAAAGTCTATTTTATCTGATATGAGTATTGCTACTCCAGCTTTCTTTTGATTTCTATTTGCATGGAATATCTTTTTCCATCCCCTCACTTTCAGTCTGTATGTGTCCCTAGGTCTGAGGTGGGTCTCTTGTAGACAGCATATATATGGGTCTTGTTTTTGTATCCGTTCAGCAAGCCTGTGTCTTTTGGTTGGAGCATTTAATCCATTCACGTTTAAGGTAATTATTGATACGTATGTTCCTATGACCATTTTCTTAATTGTTTTGGGTTTGTTTTTATAGGTCCTTTTCTTCTCTTGTGTTTCCCACTTAGAGGAGTTCCTTTAGCATTTGTTGTACAGCTGGTTTGGTGGTGCTGAATTCTCTTAGCTTTTGCTTGTGTGTAAAGCTTTTGATTTCTCCATCGAATCTGAATGCGATCCTTGCTGGGTAGAGTAATCTTGGTTATAGATTCTTCCCTTTCATCACTTTAAGTATATCATGCCAGTCCCTTCTGGCAGTGTAGAGTTTCTGCTGAGAAATCAGCTGTTAAGCATATGGGAGTTCCCTTGTATGTTATTTGTAGTTTTTCCCTTGTTGCTTTCAGTAATTTTTCATTGTCTTTAATTTTTGCCAATTTGATTACTATGTGTCTCGGCGAGTTTCTCCTTGGGTTTATCCTGTATGGGACTCGCTGTGCTTCCTGGCCTTGGGTGGCTATTTCCTTCCCATGTTAAGGAAGTTTTCGACTATAATCTCTTCAAATATTTTCTCAGGTCCTTTCTCTCTCTCTTCTCCTTCTGGGACCCCTATAATGCAAATGTTGTTGTGTTTAATGTTGTCCCAGAGGTCTCTTAGGCTGTCTTCATTTCTTTTCATTCTTTTTTCTTTATTCTGTTCCACAGCAATGAATTCCACCATTCTGTCTTCCAGGTCACTTATCCGTTCTTCTGCCTCAGTTATTCTGCTTTTGATTCCTTCTAGTATAGTTTTCATTTCAGTTATTGTATTATTCATCTCTGTTTCTTTGCTCTTTAATTCTTTTCAGTCTTTTTTAAACATTTCTTGTATCTTCTCGATCTTTGCCTCCATTCTTTTTCCGAGGTCCTAGATCATCTTCACTATCATTATTCTGAATTCTTTTTCTGGAAGGTTGCGTATCTCCACTTCATTTATTTGTTTTCCTGGGGTTTTATCTTGTTCCTTCATTTGGTACATAGCCCTCTGCCTTTTCATCTTGTCTGTCTTTCTGTGAATGTGGTTTTTGTTCCACAGGCTGCAGGATTATAGTTCTTCTTGCTTCTGCTGTCTGCCCTCTGGTGGATGAGGCTACCTAAGAGGCTTGTGTAAGTTTCCTGATGGGAGGGACTCTTATCATTTACTCTTAATGAACAGGTTTTTTTGGTCTGCCTGGAAGGAGAACTAAGCATAACAAATTTAGGGGGAACTCCATTCATATAACTCTAACTTCATCTCTCAGTTATGCTTAGTTGAGGCACTAACCTCAAACTGTTTCAAACTAGGGTTTGAAAACTCAGATACGTGTAGCCAGGTACGTAGTGACAATGAGTGAACTCAAGTGTTAGAGGCTTGGATGGACTAAAGAAAGAGTATGTGCCCTGTCTAAAGGGACAGTGTCTTCTGAACTTTAGCTGATTGTTGTAAATTAGGACTGTGAGCCCAGTATTGCCAAGGCTTCTGAATTTTCAAGAGAAACTAGAAAGTTAAATGAATAATCTCTTGATTTTTAACATACTGTGCAAGCCAAAACAGAACACATTTGTGGGTGAGGTCTGTCCCTTAGTGTCACCAACTTGCTATCTTTTGGCTTTACTTTTATGTATTCCTTAAGGCTTTTATGATAGTAAATCACTTTCATTCTGTGTCTCCTTCTGGCACTAGTAAGTTTATTTTACAGCATATTTAACCTAGAAATCTAAATATCGAGTCTAGGACCTTTAAACCTCTCCTATCTAAAGAAGACACTAGGGGCTTCCGTGGTGGTACAGTGGTTAAGAATCCACCTGCCAGTGCAGGGGACACAGGTTTGAGCCCTGGTCTGGGAAAATCCCACATGCTGTGGAGCAACTAAGCCCGTGCGCCATAACTACTGAGCCTGTGCTTTAGAGCCTGTGAGCCACAACTACTGAGCCCGTGTGCCGCAACTACTGAAGCCCACACGCCTAGAGCCTGTGCTCTGCAACAAGAGAAGCCACCACAGTGAGAAGCCCGTGAGCCACAGCGACTGAGCCCACGCACCACAACTACTGAAGCCCACATGCGTAGAGCCATGCTCCGCAGCAAGAGAAGCCACCACAACGAGAAGCCCGCGCACCACAACGAAGAGTAGCCCCCACTCTCTGCAGCTAGAGAAAGCCCACACGCAGCAGCGAAGACCCAACGCAGCCAAAAATAAGTAAATAAAATAAATAAAATAAATAAATAAAATAAAAAAGACACTAAAGAGAAACAAACAGATAGTGGACAGTAAATCACTTTAAGAAGTTAAATGTGTCAGAAAAGCAAATCCACCAGAATAACAGAATCATCAGAATAATGATTCACTTCATTAAAATTAAAAGTATAAATGAGGAAAAGTAGCATATATTTATGATGTAATTCAAGTAAAAAGGACATTTGTTGTCAATTATGCAATGTACTTGGCAATACAAACTAACAATGTGATTGTATAATTTGTCTTAATCTGTACCAGAGAACATTAAGAAATTTATTGGTAGTGATTTTAGGATTACAGACTTTTATGTTATAATGAAAAAGCATAAGTAAAGCATATTGTATGCATTTATATTGTTTTGAAAACTTCATAGAAACAAAGCCAAGGGAGAATCTTTTTTAATAAAATTGTTTTTTTAATGTTCTTTGTCAACTTTACTGACATATACTTCAATAAAACCCAGTAATTTTAAGTGTGCAGTTTTATTAGTTTTGAGAAATGAATAGTCATGTAACAGCAATCATGGTATAGAACATCTCCATCACCCCAGAATGATTTCTTATGCTCCTTTGCTGTAAGTCCTCTGTTCTCTAACCAACCCTTGGCCCCTAGCAACCACTGATTTGCTTTCTATCACTATTGTTTTGCCTTTTCTAGAATTTAATGTAAATGGGATCATACAGTGCATAGTCTTTTGTGTTTGGCTTCTTTCACTTGGCATAATGCTTGGGAGTTTCACCTATGTTCTTGCATCATTTTTATTGCTGAATAGTATTGCATTGTGTATCTATTTGTTTATCCATTCACCAGCTGATGGACATTTGGATCATTTCCATTTTCTGGCTATAATGAATTAAACTGCTATGAACTTTTGGATATAGGTCTTACAGACAGTCAGTAAAAGATTTTATTATCAAAAAAATTATTTAAAAAGATATGTACTTTGAATATTTTATTTTATTTTTATCTTTTAATTTAATTTTTTTTTGGCTGCACTGCATGGCTTGTGGGATCTTAGTTCCCTGACAAGGGGTCGAACCCAGGCCCCGGCAGTGAAAGCACCAAGTCCTAACCACTGGACTACCAGGGAATTCCCTTATTTTAAAAATTTTATTGAAGTATATTTGAATATTTTATTTTAACTTAAAACTAAGGTTGTCTTACATTTTATTTTCCTTTTTAAATTGAACTATAGTTGACATACAATATTATATTCGTTGCAGATGTACAGCATTGTGATTTGACATTCACATACGTTATGAATTGATCACCACAATAAGTTAAGTAACCATCTGGCACCATACAAAGTTATTACAATGTTATTAACTATATTTCCTAGGCTGTACATTACATCCTCTTCACCCATTTTGCCCGCCTCCCCACCCTTCCATCCTCTGGCAGCCACCAGTTTGTTTTCTCTATCTATGGGACTCTGTCTTGTTTTTTAGATTCCACATATAAGTGAACTCACATGGTATTTGTCTTTCTCTGACTTATTTCACTTAGCATAATAGCCTCTAGGTCCATCCATGTTGCTGCAAATGGCAGGATTTCATTCTTTTTTATGGCTGAGTAATACACCATTGTGTATATATCTTCTTTATCCATTTATCTATCAGTGGACAGTTAGATTGCTTCCATATCTTGCCTATTGTAAATAATGCTGCAGTGAGCATAGGGGTGCATATATCTTTTCAAATTAGTGTTTTCATTTTCTTTGAATAAATACCTAGAAGTGGAATTGCTGGATTGTATAGTAGTTCAATTTTTAATTTTTTTGAGGAACCCTCATAGTGTTTTCCATAGTGGTTGCACCAATTTCCATTGCCACCAATAGTGCGTGAAGGTTCCCCTTTCTCTGCATCCTCGCCAACACTTGTTATTTGTTGTCTTTTTGATGATAGCCATTCTGAGAACTGTGAGGTGATATCTCATTGTAGTTTTTTTTTTCTTTTTTTTTTTGCGGTACGTGGGCCTCTCACTGTTGTGGCCTTTCCCGTTGCGGAGCACAGGCTCCGGACGTGCAGGATCAGCGGCCATGGCTCACGGGCCCAGCCGCTCCGCGGCATGTGGGATCTTCCTAGACCGGGGCACGAACCCGTGTCCCCTGCATCGGCAGGCGGACTCTCAACCACTGCGCCACCAGGGAAGCCCTCATTGTGGTTTTGATTTGCATTTCCCTGATGATTAGTGATGTTGAGCATCTTTTCATGTATCTGTTGACCCATCTGTATGTCTTCCTTGGAAAAATGTCTTTTCAGGTCCTCTGCCAATTTTTTTAATTGGATTGTTTGGTTCTTTGATATTGAGTTGCGTAAGTTCTTTATATATTTTGGCTATTAACCCCTTATTGGATATATCATTTACAAATATATTTTTCCATTCAGTAGATTGTCTTTTCGTTTTGTTGATGGTTTCCTTCACTGTGCAAAAGCTTTTGAGTTTTTGTTTATTTTTGCTTTCATTGCCCTTGCCAGAGGAGACAGATCCAAAAAAAAAATACGGCTAAGACTGATGTCAAAGAGCATAACAGTTTTTTCTTTTTTTAAAAGCCAAACCTTTTTTTTTTTTTTTAAATAAATTTACTTATTTATTTATTTTTGGCTGTGTTGGGTCTTCGCTGCTGTGCGCGGGCCTTCTCCAGTTGCAGTGAGCGGGGGCTACTCTTTGTCACGGTGCGTGGGCTTCTCACTGCGGTGGCTCCTCCTGCTGCGGAGCACGGGCTCCAGGCGCATGGGCTTCAGTAGTTGTGGCTCATGGGCTCTAGAGTGCAGGCTCAGTAGTTGTGGCGCACAGGCCCAGCTGCTCTGCAGCATATGGGATCTTCCCAGACTGGGGATCGAACCCGTGTCCCCTGCATTGGCAGGCGGATTCTCAACCACTGCGCCACTGGGGGAAGCCCCAGAGCATAACATTTTAAAAACATAAATCTACTATTGGACTTCTGTTCCTTTCTTGTACTCATTGTATGGACTGTAATTTCTAGATTTAATTTTTATAAAGTGGAGTGATATCTTAATGACACTTGTGAAGCAGTTGGGGTCCGAATCTTAGGTTTTAATAATCTCTTGAAATGTCTTGCCCACCTTAAATTCATTTTTTTAAAAGCAGCTTACCTGTATTGAGTCTTAAAGTGCTTTACTTAGTTTTCATAGAAACAACAGCCCTTTTTCTACTCATATCTGATTGGTTTATTTAGTTAAACTATTTAATTATAATGAGTATAAGAAACTGATATGGGAGCAAGATATGTACGGAAGTACTAGCCATGAACATTGATTCTCATGAGGGCATAAAGTCCATATGTCTTTTGAAGAAAAGAGAGAGTTTAAGAATAATATGACATAAAAAAAAGAATAATATGACAAGTTGGTTAAGTAGAGATTAGTCTGGAGAACTTCTACTCTGCTGTATCTTAGTATGTGAGATTGATCATTTGGAATTCTAAATATTGGCTCCTCTATTTTTATATCTATTTTTTTCTCTCTTGAGTCAAAGTTCTGAGTATGAAAATGTTTCAGTACTGGTTATAAACATTTAAGTACACTGCCATTTCTGTCCCATGGAGTTAATATCATTCTTATAGACTTGCACGTGCATGTAACCATGTGCACACACAACCGGAAGACAAATGTTGAGTTGATTTTCAAGTGTATCCATTGTGTTTGACAGCTACCTGCTTTTGCCTTAGCCATCTGCCACATAACCAGTCTAGTTGTTTTTGTTTTTATTATTATTATTTATTTACTTACTTATTTTTGGCTGCCTTTGGTCTTCGTTTCTGTGCGAGGGCTTTCTCCAGTTGCGGCAAGTGGGGGCCACTCTTCATCGCAGTGCGTGGGCCTCTCACTATCATGGCCTCTCTTGCTGTGGAGCACAGGCTGCAGACGCGCAGGCTCAGTAGTTGTGGCTCACGGGCCTAGTTGCTCCGCGGCATGTGGGATCTTCCCAGACCAGGGCTCGAACCCATGTCCCGTGCATCAGCAGGCAGATTCTCAACCACTGTGCCACCAGGGAAGCCCCCAGTCTAGTTTTTAAATTAGATTCTTGGCCTTTAAGCTCGATTACTTTTTAAAAAAAAAAAAAATCAGATTTGGCAAGTATTTATTTGTGCCTAATATGTGCAGACCATGGCTTTGACCTAATGTTGGAAATGGGACCTGGTTGGAACAGCCATGACATGTTGAATACAAAGGTTCTGTATTCCCTTTCTTTTCAGGTTTACTAACGTCAATCTTTTTCTTGCAGAAAAATCTTATTGACAAATTCAGTCCGCTACAGTACTTGTATATACTTGGTCAAATTACGTTATTTAAAGGATCATCTTTAAATTTACACAGGCAGATTGATATAGTCATAAGCAGTTTTATCTATAAGTGCTTTGTGATTTGAAAGTTAAAAAGTTAATTTTTTTGAATTCAAAAGAAATATGTCCAGTGTAGAAAACTTTGAAAATACCGAATATTTTGGTGTTTTTTCTCAATATATTACTTACATATGAAAAACATATAGAAGAAAATTTAAATTTATTTTTATTTAGTTTTATTAAGATTAACATTTTAAGATAAAACCAGAATCTTATTAAATGCACAGTTTGTTTTTCTATTATTTTTTATTAAAGTTCTATCGTGATCATTTTTAGATATTTATAAATATTCTTCATAGATTTTTACTGACTGCATAATATTATAACATATTTTGTTGTAATGCCATAATTTGTGTTAACCATTTTTAGATATTCAGTTGGAGATGGAGAAATTAATATATTTACATTTTCAATATAATTTCCTTTATGTAAAACTATATGAAATATTAATCAAGAGATATTTAGGAGTACCTAGTGGTAGTGATGATAATGATAGGCTACCATTCGTCTTGTGCTTATTATGTGGCAGACAGTGTGTTTACACAAGTTATGTAATTTTCTCATTAATTCTAAAACAGCCCTCTCTTTTGTATTTTCCCTTTTTTGTTGATGAAATAACAGAGGCATAGAACAGTTAAGTATGCCATGATTTCACAGCTAGCATATTTCCAACTAGAGTGTTTCAGAACTAAAATAATAAGTCTAGGCCATTTATATTTTGATTAGATATGTTTTAGTAACTGCTGTGTGCTAGACACTATCTGATTCGAAAAATCTTTTATCATACTGAACTCTCTCTCCATTTTTATGTATTGGGCATTGGTCAGAGGAATCTGGGAAAGCTTTGAAGGAAGGGCAGCAGGATATTGTTGGGGGTAATAGGGAGTAAGGATATCCTCTACGTTAAAGACGTTTTGGAATAAAACTAACTAGTGTTTTCTTAGTAAACTTACAGTCTTTCAAGGTATATTACGGACTTGAACAATAAGGCCTGTGACATTTTGGATGATATGTTGAGAGAATGCCTAGTGTCCACAGGGCTTGCAAGACAGGCGCCAGGTCTTAGCTTTGTATCCCTCCGAGCACCTAAAAGGACAACATTTGACACACAAATACCTCATGCAGAAATAGCATTTTAGGGTATTTACTAACTAATGAGTAAATCCTCTTCTCTGTCTATATCTTAAGTGTTGTGTCCTTCTAAGTTTTAACCATAGCCTGTACCACTCTTTTTACTCCTTTGTGAACTTAAATGCTTCCACAAAATTTTGGTCTCCAACCTGACCAATCGTATGTGATCTTTGGAATTGGTTATTCATCTGTTGGTTGTCTGCATAGACAGTTCAAACTCATCATTTACAAATTTAAATTCATCATCATCATCTCTCATAAACTTTTTTGCCTTCTATTGTGTTTTTTACCTCAGTTGTTTCAAAACTTGAGTGAACACAGTAAAAATCACTTTGGACACTCGTTGAAAATAAGATTTCCGTGCCCCATTCCCAGAATTTCTGATTTAGAAGATCTGGTATGGAGCCTAGAAATGTGTATATTTTAAAAAAAATAAATTTATTTATTTATTTTTTGCTGTGTTGGGTCTTCATTGCTGTGTGAGGGCTTTCTCTAGTTGCGACGAGGGAGTGCTATTCTTCATTGCAGTGCGTGGGCTTCTCACTGCGGTGGCTTCTCTTGTCGCGCAGCACGGGCTCTAGGCTTGTGGGCCTCAGTTGTGGCATGCAGGCTCAGTAGTTGTGGCTTGCGGGCTGTAGAGCGCAGGCTCAGTATAGAAATGTATATTTTTAATCAAGGCGTCAGATGATTCTAGTGCAGTCAGCCCATGAGTTTAAGAATTACTGGATCTGAATTTCTGGAGCCACCAGTCACCCGGGTTGGCAAGCTTTGAGTTATCTGGACCCCTCCTACTCTTTAATCACATGATCCCCATTCTCCATTCCTAAATCAGTGTCCTAGTTTAGGCCTTCATTCATCTCATTGCCCTTTCAAAGCCTTTCTCCATGCTGTGCACAGCTTGTGAGAGCTGTCTAAAATCAAAACAAATCATTGTCATTTCCACTGCTTAAAAACCCTTCACTGGCTCCATCATTTCCTGAGGGATATGTTCCTTGAAATGACATGCAAGACCTTCCATGATTTAGCCCATGTGGACTTCTTTACCTCATACCACTCCCAGCTCATACAGCAACTAGCACTCCTTTCCCACACTTTTTATTCTTCCTCTAAAGTTTTTCCTATTTCCATATTTTGGCTTATGCTTTCATTGTCATTCATTCAACAAACATATATTGATATATTCTAGGCACTGTGGATACTGTGATGAACAAAAACAGATGTGATCCTTACTCTCATGGAGTTTATTATCAGATGGGTACACATATTAAATAATCATTTGGCGAATTCCCTGGCGGTCCAGTGGTTAAGACTCCATGCTTCCACTGTAGGGGGGGCGGGTTCGATCCCTGGTCGGGGAATTAAGATCCTGCATGCTGTACAGTGCGGCCAAAACAAACAAAACTAAACTAAAAAAAAATCATTCAAACAAATCTAAATTTTCAGCTGTGACAAGTGCTACTAGAGCCTGTTACTGGAGCATTTGACCTAGTTAAGGAAGTCAGGGTATACTTCCATGAGGAAGTGATAGAGATCTGTAGGATAAGCTGGGGTAATTAGGTGATGGAATGAGAACTGCAGGTGTAGAGGTGCTAAGATAGAAGGAAGTTTACTGAGTATGAGGGATAGGATGGCAGGTGTGTATGTCTGTGTGTGTGCACATGGAAGCACTCAATGGTTAAGGCTGGAGAGAGAGAGAGGAAGCAGTTCATACAGAGGTTTGCAGAGAGTGTTAAGGGGTTTTTCTCTACCTAAGAGGAATGAGTAGCATCAAAGCATTTTAACACGTTACTGACCGGGCGATTTTTGCAGAAACTAACACCTGGGGCCGTAATACATCTCCAGTCAAAAATGTGTTAAGCAAGTGGGGGCAGTTTCAACTTTGTGATTAGAAAATATCACTATGCTTATAGCATGGAGAATGGATTGACTGGGTTCAGATGGAATGCAGGTAGATGAACCAGATGGCTGTCGTGTCCAGGTGAGAGATGACAGTAGTTTGGATCAAAGAAGTGATGATGGGAGTGGAGAGAAGAATTACCTAAGGGCAGGAGTGTGTCTTATTCATATTTCAATTCCCCATGCCTAATACTTTGGCCTTTGGATTATTTGTTTGATGAATTAGTAGTAAATAGAGATAGGGAGCAAGAAAGGATGTCTAATTAGTGAGTTTGAGAATGTACATGGATAAGTTTCTGAAATGTAGTAAGCTTTCATTCAGTTATTCATCAGTACTTATTAAATACATACTATGCACTAGGCAATGTTCTAGGTAGCTAGAATACACCAAAAAATGAAACAGGCAAAAATTTCTGTCCTTATGGAGCTTACTTTGTATTGAAGGAGATATTGTACAATAGATACAATAAATGAATGGTATGTTATGTTGGAAGATGATAAGTATTACAGAAAAAAAAGAACAAAATTAGACCAAGATAAGAGATCAGGAGTGTGTATAGAGGGGAGGTGAGTTGCAGTATAAAGTAGGATGATAAGGGTAAGCCTCTTTGAGAAGGTAACATTTGAGTGCAGACTTGAGATGAAGGAGTTAAGTCACAAGGCTGGCCCTCTGGGGGATAAGTACTTAAGCAGATGAAGTAACTCCAGGATGGGAGCCTGCCTGACATGTCCAAGGAATAGCAAGGAGGCCAGTGAGGAAAAGCTGAGTGAGCAGGGGACAGTAGTAAGAGATGGGGTCAGAGAGGTCACAGGTAGCCAGATGGGGTAGGGCCTCATAGACATCATAAAGACTTTGGCTGTACTCTGAATGAGACAGGGAGCCATTGGAGGGTTTTGAGCATAAGGGTGATATGATCTGACTTACCTTTTTTTTTTTTTTAACATCTTTATTGGAGTATAATTGCTTTACAATGGTGTGTTAGTTTCTGCTTTATAACAGTGAATCAGCTATACATATACATATATCCCCATATCTCCTCCCTCTTGCATCTCCCTCCCACCCTCCCTATCCCACCCCTCTAGGTGGTCACAAAGCACTGAGCTGATCTCCCTGTGCTATGCGGCTGCTTCCCACTAGCTATCTATTTTACATTTGGTAGTATATATAAGTCCATGCCACTCTCTCACTTCGTCCCAGCTTACCCTTCCCCCTCCCTGTGTCCTCAAGTCCATTCTCTACGTCTGTGTCTTTATTCCTGTCCTGCCCCTAGGTTCTTCATAACAGATTGCCAACAAACACATGAAAGAATGCTCAACATCACTAATCATTAGAGAAATGCAAATTAAAACTACAATGAGGTATCACTTCACACCAGTCAGAATGGCCATCATCAAAAAATCTACGAACAGTAAATGCTGGAGAGGGTGTGGAGAAAAGGGAACCCTCTTGCACTGTTGGTGGGAATGTAAATTGATACAGCCACTATGGAGAACAGTATGGAGGTTCCTTAAAAAACTAAAAATAGAACTACCATGTGACCCAGCAATCCCACTACTGGGCATGTACCCTGAGAAAACCATAATTCAAAAAGAGTCATGTACCACAATGTTCATTGCAGCTCTATTTACAATAGCCAGGATGGAAGCAACTTAAGTGTCCATTGACATATGAATGGATAAAGAAGATGTGGCACATATATACAATGGAATATTACTCAGCCATAAAAACAAATGAAATTGAGTTATTTGTAGTGAGGTGGATGGACCTAGAGTCTGTCCTACAGAGTGAAGTAAGTCAGAAAGAGAAAAACAAATACCATATGCTAACACATATATATGGAATCTAAAAAAAAAAAAAAAAAGTTACTTTTTAAAAAGGATCACTCTGGCTGCTGTGTGAATAGACTGCAGGGGGTTGAGGGTGGATACTCGGAGGACCTGTTAGGAGTCTGTTGTAGAATCTAGGCAAGAAAGAATGATACTGAAAGCAGGGTCTTAGCTGCCTCAAATAGAGCAGTCAGAGAGATCAAAGCAAGAGAATAACAATGGTCAGTTTGAAAGATTTTGAAGGTCCCAATAGTATGTCCCTGGAAGGCAAGTGGAGTTAATTAACAGTATGTCAAGAAAGGGATTCTCTATGAAGAAAAGAATAATGAGCTTTGATGTAGATTTTATGCAACATCATAAAACATTTTAGAAAAACTACTAAATTATTCAGCAGAGGCCCAATGAAAGAATCAAAATTTAAGGAGTTGGCAATTGAATACATGTTTTCATGACAGTAGGTTAGAGATAGGCCATGTTTTGAAACAATGCTAAGATTCATAGTGGTTCAGAAGTCAAGTATACATTTCATGGTGTAAATTGAGATTATTTAAGTAAATGCTTTGAAATTTCAGTGTAGTACAGTTGACCCTTGAACAAAGTGGGAGTTCAGGGTGCCAATCCCCCACCCAGTTGAAAATCCACATATTGCCATCTCTGCATCAAAAACAAAGGAATTGATATAGAACGAACTTATGGTTGGGAGGGAGGGAAGGGTGGGGAGGAGGGATAGTTGGGGAGTTTGGGATTGACATGTTCACAGTGCTATGTTTGGAATGGGTGACCGACGGGGACCTACTGTGTAGCACGGGGAATTCTGCTCAGTATTGTGTGGCAACCTGATTGGGAAAAGGATTTGGGGGGGGGGAAATGATTTATAAAGTGTAGAACTGCCTAAAACACCAAACCAAAACAAAAAAACCCATAAAACCCCCAAAGGAGTTGATAAATTACTCACCCAAGGACAGGAAGCTGAAACAGTTTGGTTTGGGTAGAATCCGGACTCAAACCCTAATTCTTTTGAATTCACTATTGTGATCTCTAATCAAACACAGACTTTCCCCCCACACTTAGTTAAAGATCTGTAGGATGAAAATACAGGTGCTATATTTATTGAAAAAAATCCACATGTAAGTGGACCTGTGCAATTCAAACCCATGTTGTTCAAGGGTCAATTGTATATAAATGTGCCACAGTATTAGGCTAGTGTTATATTAAAAATAACGTGGTGTCATCAGAGGAGAAATGGACAGTAGAGTTAGAGGAGAAAGGAGGCCTGCTAATCCAGGGTAGTTTAATTTGGTTCAGTTCCCTCAAGTTTTTGTATATTGTAATTGTTGTTTTATGATGAGTCAAACTTGTAAACACTCAGGTTACTCGTAACATTATAAAGCCAGATTTTGTACCTCATTCTCAAATAGAAGAGTGTAAAATGATTGATTAAAATGTGCTTGATTATAATGGAAAATAGTGTTAAAAAAAAAAGCTTCTGTCCTTGATTTGCCATTTACTAGCAAGTGATTTTAGGGAAGTCACTTAACTATCTCATCTTTAGTGCTCCTGCCCATTTTTTTCTTTGTTTATGATGTGGAATATGAAAAATTGTATAGATGAAAGTGCAAGCCTGGTTAAGCATACTAAAGGCTTTCATGGTGATAGTTTAGATGCTCTTCTGTTATATATTGTATAAAATACCGTGGGATCAGAAATGTTTTCCCCCTATGTATGTTTGTTTGTACATTTGTTCAATATTGTTTATAGAGTGTTTGACCTAGCATTGTTTTAGGTTAGGGATCTGCAGACTTCTTCTGTAAAGAGTCATTTAAATATTTTTGACCATGTGGTCTGTCTTGCAACTACTCAACCATGTTGTAGCATGAAAGCAGTCACCCATAATATGTAAATGAATGGGCATGCCTGGGTTTGACTGTGGTGAACAGTATCTGGGCCTTGGCCCATACTTTGCCCACCACAGTTTTAGGTGCTAAGAATATATGAGTGAATAAAACAGACAAAAATGCTCGCCCTGGTGAAGTTTAAGAGGAGGTAAACAAAACATATAAGTAAAATGCACAATATGACAGTTGTGAAAGAAGATAAAGAATTCTAGGGCAGGAAATTTTAAGCAGAGTGATCGGGGAAAACCTCACTGATACATGAGCAAAGACCTGAAGGATGTGAGGAGATAACTAGGGAAAGAGCAGACCAGGCAGAGGGAAGAGCAAAGGGGAAGGTCCCAAAGGCCTATACTATAAAGAAATTTTATTGAAATTGGATTTTGGGGGGCATTGTTAAGGGGAGAAAATGATAATGCACATCAAGGCCGTAAGTCATAGCCTCCTGTCTACATGTGCCAGATAGGTGAGGAGCAATACTTAGAATAGTTCTTACCAATGAGAATTTGAGCTGTATGCATTATTTAAACTTATGTTGTATGGTTTAAGTGTTAGTACTTTTCATTTTGTTAAAAAACAAAGTTCAACTGAGCAAATTTAAGGATCTTACTGACTTTATTCAATGATTCATGAATTGGACAGCCTTCAGTCTAAGCAAATAGAAGGAACTCTGAAGAGCTGTACAAAATGAAAGACTTTTATAGGCCGAAGGGAGCAGGAACAAGGAAGTTATACTAGGCAAAAAAGTATATTGGTTATTGCTAGATTACTTTCCCTGTAGAAGATGGCAGGGGTTACCTAACTAGTGCTGATCAGGCAATTCCTGATTGGCTGGTTTGAGTCCGTTTCTGGGAGAGACAAAACTGTAATTTAGTTCTCAGTTTGACGATGTGAGGATTAGCATAAGTGACTCCATTTGGGGCCTGTTGTCTTGTTTTTAACAAGCTTACTGTGCTTAGATGTAGCTTTTAGAATAGTCAAGTTGCCTAGTCTAAGGTGTAGTTTCAGGTCAGTCTTCTAAAGTGTGTTTGTCCTCTTTCTCATTTTCTATTTATGTACATATATGAATACACACAAATGTTTATAGTATTCAAACACATTTCTAAATACGTAAATTAAAATTATCTTTTTTATTAAATGAGACCTGTCTTTACAACAGATACTTTTATCCCACCAACAATTATCCCTTAAGTACTCCTCAGTTGGAGATTGGCACTTTGAGAGAGATGAGGGCTACATATAAATCATGTTACAACCTTATTTTCAGAGACCTCACAGTCTTGTTGGGACAGCAAGATTTATGTTAAGTGGCAATTAAAGAAGCAGTGTGATGTGGTATAATCGAGCCCAGAAGTCAGGAGCGTACAGTTTTGGGTTCTAAGAATGCCTTATTTCTGTTTTTTTTTATATCAGCGTGACCTTAAACAAATTAAATTCTCTAGGTTTCATTTCCTTCATTTTCAAGATGAGATCATTGTACTAAATAATATTTAAAGTTACTTCTAATTTGAAAATTAGAAGCAGGATAAAGTGATGACATGTTTACAACTGAGGTGGTTGATCCAATCACTATAGGCTCTACTTGGCCACCTAAGAGGTCTGAGGCTACTAATATCTATAGCATATTATAACCTTTTCTCATCAGTTAAAAGCTTTGTTAGAGAACACTCTATAATCAGCTGTTACTGAAATTAAGGACAGTAGAAGTTCCTAGAAGGGAGAGCTAAGTATGGGGTCAAGTTGTTGACGGGGGCTTTATAGAGAATGTGCTCCTTGGAGATGTTTTAGGAGTATGAAGCACACTCAGTATAGATCTTCTCCATTGTAAGACAGCACAATACATGCAGATTTCACGTTTCAAAATAGCTGAGATATGCTTTTAAAAAGAAGAAGAATCAATTCCTCTTTCTTCTCCGCCATCCTGCGTGCGGTTGAATTTGCTCCTTGCCATGTCTTCTCGCAAACTTTCAGGGTCAAGCGATTCCTGGCCAAGAAACAAAAGAGAATTGTCCCATTCCCCCAAAGGATTCGAATGAAAGCTGGTAATAAAATCAGGTATGTCTCCAAGAGAAGACATAGGAGAAGAACCAAGCTGGGTCTGTAAGGAGCCCCGCACATGGGATGGCACACATATTTATGCTGTGTCAGGGTCACTTGCATCTTACCATATCACTCTGAAAACATCACTACCATCAGAACAGCTGGATGTGTTTTATTGGGAAAATCATTTTTCTCTTTGTGTCAGTGTTTCTGCACTAGTGTTTGGCTCAGTAATAAATATGTGAGACCTTTACAAAAAAAAAAAAAAAAAAGGAAGAAGAAGAAGAAACCCCAATTGTGAGCCTCTCAAGAGCTAGGACCATGTGCTAGTTATCTTTATTTATACCCCACATAGAACCCTAGGGCCTAACCAGTATGAGGACCAGTAAGAAATTTAGAGGAAGTAATGAAAGATACGATTGGAAGAGCATATGATTATATATAGCTGATTTCTAAAATTTCAGTTTAGGGTAGGTCTTTGATTTAGCATATTGAATGTGAAACAATAATTTTGATGATGTGATTGGATATAGGGACCCCTCATTATTTTTGAAAGGGGGGTTGCTTGTTGAAAATATCATATTCGCTTTTTTTAAATAGTTATGTTCAAGGTGGAATGAAATAAGAAAAGAAGCTGAGGTATCAGGGAGCTCAGCTAAGAAGTTGCTGCCTTGTATTATAAGCATCCACCAACTTCTAAGACAACATTCAAGTGTGAAGGGAAACTTTGAGGTTAGTGATCCTGGTTCTCTATTTAAAGGTTACTATCACTTCAGAGCTCACTGTATCACTTCCCTGTTTATAGATGAATTTAGAAAAAGTAATATACCTTTATTAGGCTGCAGTTAGGGAAGTTTCATGGGCTGCTTTCAGTTTGGACAGAGAGAAAGGGAATTTTTTTTGCCACTTTAATATTTAATTTTATTATTCATGATGGTTATTACATTTGTTTGAAGATCCATAAAATTGATTTTCTACCCACTGGGAAATAAATGGGCTATTTAAAACCACAGGCCACAAACAAATCTCCTGAGGTGCATGAGAGCACATTTCTCTCAAGAAAGGGAATTTTTTGGTAATGCCTGGCTGAATCTGGAGATTAGAGAAAAGAGGAAAGGGTTGAGGCAGGCAGGTGAGGTAGAAGGAGAGAGGTAGGTTTACTCTTCCTGTTGTAACTCCCACTTTTTGGTGGCTAAGAGCCCAAAATGTTGGGATGATTTCACACTGAATAATAGTCTGAACCACCTTTGATAGAATTATGGTTTCCAGGCCTACGTGTGGATTTTCCATACAGTGGGACTACATAGCTGTGGGCAGGGCTCAAGGGAAAGGCACCACCTGTCACCTTCCTCCTGTACTGGAGGTCCCACGCAGCACCGCCCCAGCTGCTTACACTGCTTCCACACTGGCACCTCAGGAGCAGCAGGAGCTTCAGACGTCTTTCCCCATCGGCCCGTATCTCCACAAGGTGGGATCGGGCCTAAGCAGGCCCGGAAGGACTTCCCAGCTGAGGCCAACGCTGGAAAAGGCACACAGAGCTCAGCACCCGCTGCTGTCTGGAGTTCATCTTTGAATTACCTCTCAAAAACCCATTCCTTCTCATTCTTACTCAGTAACAAATAATTTGTAGACTTAGAGTTTGTGAATTATCCAGCGTTTATAAATAAGGAACTCTATCCTCTGTGGTAAATTGCACCAGGATGACATTCTGCGCTGTTCAAATGAAAGGGAGATTTGTAAGATTGAATTAATTGAGCTGCAAGCAAAACCAGAAGGCCCAGGTGTAATGTTCTCCCATGGGGGAAGAAATGAGATGATGGGAAGGGTAATTCCTGTTGCTGACCACAAGGTGGTGCCCCTAGACCAGGAGAAGTAGGTGGAAGTGAGGGGATGACTCCTACTGACAGGCCATTAATAATGACGGGATTATACCTTGAGAAGTAACTACTACAGGGAATCGTTAGGATATGGGCTGGATTGAGTAGTGACTATCATATAGTGGTAGGTGCTCTTTTAAAATACTGAACTGAATTGATAACTATGGAAATGGAATAGACAATAGTAGAGTAGGTAGAATTTAATGACAATGTTAGAATTTAAAATAGTTAAAGACAAACAAAATTTAAAACCCAAAGATATGCTTGGGAGAACTAGTAAAGTAATGTCTGTTTTCCTAAAAAACAGTTGAAAATTGTAGTTTTTAAATGAAAACCAATACAGATCTCTCTTTTTTGTGTATTTAGTGTCAGTTAGGTAGCTGATGCTGTTAAGGGAATATTTTATTCCCTATCAAGGGAATCATATGGGAATGCAAAAGTAGGAATAAGTTAGAGATGAAGATGTATTTTGGCTTTTTAGTTGTTCTCCAGTAAAGGTACTTTATAGAACAAAACTTGCGTGCCAAAGGAAGTAACTTTTAGGTTTATTGACCCTAGCTTAGATGTCCAGAATGTGTATGTTTCTTTTAATATAGTATATTTATGTAGTGACCTAAAAGATATGTTTATCATCCTTAATGATCCTATGTTGACTTTTAATATGGTTGTCCTAAGAGTGGAATTGAAGGTATAGATAGGATGTTCTTGACCTTGCTAAGTTTATCATGCACAGTTATCATCATAGGGATGCCTCCTCAAATTTTGTTTGGTTTTGTTTTTTAAATCTGAGTTGTATTCCTTCTGTTCCAAGCAGCAGCTTTTGTGAGAACGCTCAACATAATGCAAAGTCAAGTTCACTCTTTAAGTTAAATTTAACCTCCTTTTCCTTTATATTGCAAAATAAATAGAGTCTTGAGAGTAATTAGACCTGTAAAGGAACGTATTGTAGTATGTGACTTAACTTCTGCTTTCCCCTTTTATTCACAAGGGATTTGAGTACTTTACCAATAGCCTTGAATCTTAGGAGTGGGGGAGAATTTTAGCACTCAAAGTCCACTACTCTTCTGTTTATCCAGAACACTGATACAAGGATTTGTCTTGTGACTGTTAGCTTCCAGAGACTTATAGGTAAATAAATAGGCAGAAGGACAGACCAGGATCGTGTATTATAGAAGATAATCACTAGAACAGATTGGTTTTTCTTCAGCGATCATAGTACAGCATTTTATCTAAAGAAAGATAGGCAACTTTGGCCAGTTAGCATAATATTGGGCTTTAGTAAGTGTTTGTTAAAAACTGACTTATTTTGATGTTACCTCATCATGTCCTGTGATCTTGTCAGTCAGTGGGAGCAGACCGGATTTCACTTTTGAGCTTTCATACTTCAGGGTCAGCTATATTTATTATGCATTAATTTGTGTCTCTCATTTTATGTATAGTTAGACTTTGAAAACATCTTTTTTTCCTAAATAGAATCATTTAAAATATATAAAATATGTTTGATTTCAAAAATTAATATTATGACAAATCCCTTTGTAAAAAGGATTAGCAAGGATTTATTGGTTTATATATTATAAAAATATTCATATCTTCAGCCCAAGATAAAGTCAAATATTTATTAAGAACTGACAATTACATTTTATTTTATCACGGTAACATCTTACTAGAGTGAGGAGCCCTGACACAGATTTCGATATTGTAATAACAAGGAAGCTAAGAATTTAGAAACCTTCGGTTACAAAATGAGTCCCTTGCAACACAAATGATTTTCAGTCAAAAGATCACTGGCTATTGCCAGGTGATTAGCAAAGACTCAGAGACTGTTCAGCCTTTGGGCTAATCCTAATCAGGCTCCTCATTTTACAGGTCCAAAAATGTTAAAACCTGCCTGAGGTAACGCAGCTAAGTTATGAGTGATATCAGGACCAGATCCCTGGGTTCCTTCTGATTCTGTGTTCAGCATTCTCGCCTCTTTATCCTGTTGACTATGTCAAAGAATTGAAGAACACCAGTTCTGCCATGTAGGGGACAAGAAAAGGGGACAAGAAAGTTTTTCCTTTTTCCAAACATTGGTAACTTAGATAAGCTTTTTGAATGAGGACAGAAATCTAAGAGCAGTGACAAAGGCTGATTTCAACACTACCCTTGTTTGGTTTCTTATGTTAATACTTTTAAATAACTCTTGTCATCTTTTACAGTAACAATGGAAATAGAATACTGTAATGATTCCCTAGAGTTATTTTAATACTGTTTATAATTAAAATATGAGCAATGACATTCTGGACTCTCAGATATCTAAATAAAATAATAAGGAAAAGTGTATTAATTGTATATAGTATGTAAAATAAGGCCTCTTCTATTTAGTTAGATAGGCAGTTAAATAGCCTCCATGGAGCTATTTCTGCATTGTGAGGTTGAGACTGGGGTGGAAAAGAGAGTTCATACTTAAAGTCTAATATTAACCATAACATAATTCGCAGAATTATAGTTAAGGGATGAAGGTGAGAACTATCCTTTATCATCTTTCTTATGGCCTTAAGATACCAAGAAACCTGCCCTGAGAATACTGAGGATTTGTTTTTTTTTTGCTGCATTGGGTCTTCGTTGCTGCACCTGAGCTTTCTCTAGTTGTGGCGAGCGGGGGCTACTTTGTGTTGTAGTGCACGGGCTTCTCATTGTGGTGGCTTCTCTTGTTGCGGAGCACAGGCTTTAGGCGTACAGGCTTCAGTAGTTGCGGCACACGGGCTCAGTAGTTGTGGCTCATGGGCTTAGTTGCTTTGCGGCATGTGGGATCTTCCTGGACCAGGGCTCGAACCCGTGTCCCCTGCATTGGCAGGAGGATTCTTAACCACTGCGCCACCAGGGAAACCCAAGAATACTGAGTTTTAATGACTCATTTGATAATTGAGAATCTTTTCCGTGTAGTTGGTAGTAGTCTTTGCAAGAATGTTTTATGGAAGTGACTTTGTTTTAATATCATTGTATGAGATCATACTCAGCTTTTTGAGTATCTGGTGTAATTTAAATTACACATCCACATTGTGTAATTTAAGTTGCATGTCAGCTTTTTGAGGTAGGTCTGATCTCCTTTTTTACAAATGAGGTAAGTAGGGCTTAGGGAAAATTTTAAATTTGCCTAAGACTAGTGAGCTTACATGGCTGAGTCTAAGTCGCTTGCTCGACTCTACTAAGCACAGGTGCCTTAATATTGTAAGTTTGTTATCACTTAGTGTGAAGAGTATAATATAAGGGCATAGAGTGTAGAAAATCTTAGAAGGCTCTAGACTGCCAAAAAATTGGTAACCTCCCAACCAGTTGGAAGATACATCTAAGTAGACTAATTTTCCTGAAACACCTAAGGAAAAAAATTAAACAGTTGGTCTTAATGATTAAATTAAAACAAGATTTGAAGTCTGATAATCAACTCTTATGTTAGAAATGAATAAAGTAGGAATTTAACTAAAAGAAAGAAGTGTTTCTCATTTTCATATCTATGTCAAAAGACCACAGTGAAATTGCTCGAAGTCCAAAAGTAACCACAGTCTTAATAACCTCCACTGTTTTAAAAGTAGGAAATGAGGGGCTTCCCTGGTGGCGCAGTGGTTGAGAGTCCACCTGCCGATGCAGGGGACGCGGGATCGTGCCCTGGTGTGGGAAAATCCCACATGCCGTGGAGCGGCTAGGCCCGTGAGCCATGGCCGCTGAGCCTGCGAGTCCGGAGCCTGTGCTCCACAACAGGAGAGGCCACAACAGAGAGAGGCCCACATAATGCAAAAAAAAAAAAAAGAAAGTAGGAAATGAGAAGTAATTGACTGATTTATCTTTGCCTCCAGGTAATCTGACTGGTGGCAGGTAACATGGCAGTTAGTAGCAATGATTATTTTTAATTGTGTTTTTTTCTTGCCATCCCCTGCCCTGCCACATTTCTATAGCCATCTGGAGGGGTAAGGCAAGAGTGCTGGAGCATTGTCCTAAGAAAGTTCTACTTCTTTTTTTAAGCCTTGAATTAACACAACATCTTAAATTGGGGGGTACTTCTGCAGTCATTAAGCTTGGTAACATTCTCCCTAGGTGGTTGTCTGGGCTCCCAAAGAAGCCCATTCTACTTGTGGATGCCTCTGTTAGGCAAATCTAACATGTTAAACCAAAATCTGGTTCCTTGTATTTCTCCAGTTAGGGCCAATCAGAATGTGTACTGCCTCTGCAGGTATGAATTGCTTTGGCAATGTGTTGTCTCTGAATAGTCCCTTCTAGAGGCTAATAATCCCTAGTCCTTGGGATATTCTTTTTTAGTTTTTAATTCAACAAATATTTATTTATCCAAGCATTCTAAGTGTAGAATGCAGTAGTGAATCCTCGCAAACACTGTACTGTGAAGTTATCTCTATATCATAAGTGAGGAAACAAAAAATTGAGGTTGAAGCGATTGTCAAGTTCACACAACCGGTAAAAAGTTTATTGGATATCAGAACCAAGTCTTTCTAGCTCCAAAAGTCATGCTTTTGACCACTACCCTTTGCTGCTGTGGGTCTTGCCAAGAAAAATCTTGTAGCCATCAGTAAGGCCTGGAGCAGATAGCTCAAAGAGAAAACTGACCTAAAGAATGGCCTTCTAGCTATGAGATTCTGGGCTGCCAAATGAATTTGGAATCTCCCTGGGCTCTACCAGGAAGCTCCAAATCAGGAAGATTCTTGGCAGTCACAGATTTAAATTTGTGGTTTAAACAATTCACTAAGGACCCTAGAGGCCCATGAAAAATATGGAGCGCTTCACGAATTTGAATGTCATCCTTGTTCAGGGGCCGTGTTACTGCACTCTGTGTTCCAATTTTAGTATATGTGCTGCTGAAGCAAGCACTAGGGTGTTCTTTCACATTGTAATTTTGAATACTTAGTCACACTGGTCCATCAACTCTTGGTTGTTCTAGTTCTTCGGTAATTCTTAAATGATTGTCTCCAGAACAAAATACAACGTCCATATATGGTTACAGTGGTGACTAGAGCTTAGCTATTGCTTTTCTAATTCTAAGGTCTTATATGCTTCTTTTAATATACACAGCTCTATTTTGAAGCTGTTTTTCCTTTTTGCAGTTTGACTTATTTTTCATATCATCTTTGATTTTCACCTGGTGAAAATCATAGAATTTAATTCAGAGCAGTTGAAAATTTTGTAGATAGTGCTTTAAAAATATAGATGCTCAGTAATTTTGAGAATGTTAGAAGACTTTTCTAGTGAACTTTTTGTTTTGTCTTAAAAAAAAAATTCCCAGCTCAAAATAATAGAAATTTCAGCCTCTGAAATTGTAATAAAGTATCTCTCAGAAAATCAGAAGTGATGATATGGATTGGTCTGGGTCTGTAGGGCCCTAAGAGGAAGAAATTCTTGTTAGCAATTTACTTATTTTCAGGATAGTAAGATAGCAAATGTTGCTTTTCCACCATATTTGTGATTTTATGATCTTCTTAGATGTCACATAGTTTTTTAAAAAATAATATTCTGAAGAGCTGGCACTTCTGTTTAAACTGTTAGAAAAGTTTGATCCTACAGTGCAAAGTTGTAATCTGGAAAGCAGTATTTGACATTTGAATATTGCTGTCCTGGTTTGGGGGTGAATTTTTTTAGTTTAAGAGAAATTCCCAGATTTAATTTCTGAGCTAGAGTCTTAATCAGTTGTTGACAATTTAATTTGAACTTAAAGTTTCTTTTTAGCAAAAATCAGTACCAGGGAATTAATTCATTCCCTAGCTTACTTGGGAAAGATGTTTTTAGAAAGCTTTACTACCACTATTTCTAGAGGCCCTCTGTTGGTACCTTCTGGTACTGCTGAGAGTATTTAATGAAATTGCTAATTCTTCTGCATTGTACTAGTGATTCTTACTGGCTGCAGTGTATTTTAAACATAATTTTCTTGGTTAACCCTAATAATAATCCCAAAGTCTTATTTTTAATTACCAATCTGGTTTTGGAGCTAATTTTTAACAAATGTTGGCACAAATTCTGAACTTTTGCAGAGACCCTGTGGTTGGTAAATAACTTCAGGATTTTTAGTTTGGTCAATAAGGTTGTTTTGGTTTTAAATAACAGAAAGTAGACAATGTGCTGTGAAAACCTAATTTTTTTTTTTTTTTTTTTTGCGGTACGCGGGCCTCTCACTGTTGTGGCCTCTCCCGTTGCGGAGCACAGGCTCCGGACGCGCAGGCTCAGCGGCCATGGCTCACGGGCCCAGCCACTCCGCGGCATGTGGGATCTTCCCGGACTGGGGCACGAACCCATGTCCCCTGCATCGGCAGGCGGACTCTCAACCACTGCGCTACCAGGGAAGCCCTGAAAACCTAATTTAATTTAAATGTGCTCGTCTTTCTAAAGGTGCTAGATATAGTGATTTTCCAAAGACTCATTCATTATTCCCTTGCCTTCTTTTTAGAATACTACTCATGACAACATGAACAAATAATAAAGCATTTTGATAGTGTGCTCTAAACAGTAATGTACTTGAAAACTAATTTCAAGGATAACAGTATTTTCAATGTTAATTGAAATGGACTTGGTATGTTCTGGGGGTCACTTCCAATATTAAGATTTTGGAGAATCCAGCTTAGGCCTTTAAAGGTAGATAAATTCAGTCAACTTAGTTTGAATTTTTAGATTTAGGTTGGAGGGATAATGAAAGATATCCTCACAGGTCTTTATCCCCCCTCTGGGCGTGTGTGTATGTTTGTACGTATGTATGAGTGTATGTGTACGTGTACACAATTGCCACACGCCTGGTGTAAGCTTGATGGAGAGTTGGATAGTCCATTTCTTTGCCACTAGTTCTGCACTCTTTTGCCAAGAAACTCACTTTATTATTTTGATATTTTGAAAGATTATTTGGGTGCCCTTAAGGTCTGATGCTGAACATTTATTTATACATGGTTGGTGGTACACTGTTTATGAGTATTTAATATCTATTAAAAATTCATAATCATATAGGTAGGCCTCCTATGACATAATTTTTAAAAAAAATAACGGAAAGTTCATTAACTGTCTAGAGTAGTGGCCTCCAAATTATTTTGCTCACCCACACCTTTTAGTGTATCTCTAATGTTTTTATATTTTATGTATTTTAATATTTTATATAATTGTTCCTGTATATTATATATCTCATATAACACAAAAATAGATATGAAAGGGATGAATAAAAAATATAAATGAAAGTTATAATGTTTTCTTTCCATGACTCATTGATTGTCTTGTATACACACTGGGGTGCATGTATCCTGTATTTAGGCCAAAATTAAAAGTCAGGATAATTTCCCTCTAAAGAATTTTTGGATAATATGAAAATCATTTGTACTTGTCTGAGAAATATGACACTAGTACAATATAAGAACAAATTTTACAGTAGAACTGTCCAGTTTTGAGGTAGGCTGCCTTGGGGTGATCAGGCAAAGGCTGGAGAACCACACATCATGCATGTTGTAGGAAAAATCCACGACTCCAATCGAGAGTTGGACGAAACGACTTCTGATATTTCTTCTAAGATTCTGGGACTACAGATAGGAATTCATAGGTTGAGCACTTAAATTTAAAACACTGCGGGGAAGTTAGGCTGTGAATGAAGATCTGGCTCAGGAGTATGCTAGGAAGTTGTTGAACTTCATCCAAACCTCTGCTCAGCTCTTCTGCTGTCACCTTTAGAAATCTGAAGGTTTCTGATTCTCAAGCCATCTCTACGTAGGAAAAAGTATTAAGGTTTCTTTCAAGCCTATAGCCTGACTAAATGGGAGAGTAAATATATAAGCTACAAGGGATTCCAACAATGGACTTTATCATTTACTCCGCTTCATTATATCAAAGAGAGAGAAATGAAAACAAGTTTAGAATAGATGAGCAAATATTTTAAAGTGTATAGTATCACAGATGGCTTAGTAAATATGTTTCGATTTGTTAAATTCCGTGTAGCATATATAAGTACTATTTCATTAAAGTTAGTCTGTTCTGCAGTAGAACTTGAACAGCTTCATCTTTTAAACCTCAAAATTCTATCACCTTAAAAACAAAAACCTTAGCTTCTCCCTAAACTCCCTTTTTTGTTTTCTGTGAGGGGATGGTTGGTTTGTGAAATGCAACTAACAAAGGTAAGTGAGCAGTAAACCTACAACTTCTTCACTATACATATCTTGATTTGAGTATTGTGAATGTGACTCCAGTGCTATAGAGTACCTGCTGAAGTTTTTTTGCTGTGGTGGTGGATTTCTTCTTTCCTGGTTTATATAATACCCTGTTCTCTCTCATTGTTAACACAGAGGCAAAAGCCCTTCTGCACCAGTGAATCTAAAAGTGATACTGGAATCACCAAAACTTGAGATTTTTTTTTTCGTAATGGCTGATCCTGTATTTATTGAGAAGATTTGCATCTCAACAGCACTTTTCTCTTAACAATGTAAAAATCACGAAATGAATGAAAGGCCGTAAGAGTGAAAGAGAGCCCTAATTCTGATCTATTTATTTCTGAGCATTTCTTTATAAGAAGTTTAATAGTGGACTAGTGCTTCAGAGGAACTGAAGATTGGTATAACCTCCCCCATATGGATGCTCTGTGGAAAATGTTTTCTAGGACTTTACCAAAATAGAGGCTTATTAGAACATATACAATCTTAGGGAGCATACTCTTGGTTTATTAGTAAAAGTCTCCTGTTAAGCAGTTATGCAAAGGCACATTTAAATAACCACCGTAGGACTAGAATATCTTAAACTTTGCTTTCTGGCTTAAGCTCACCACAGGCTTTCCAAAAACATTAGACTTGTTTTCAATGATCGTAGATGGTTCAGGTCACAACTGTACATTCTTCTAGCAAAAGAACAGGGTCCAAGTTTTCTACTCCTTGGAACTGTTGTCTGATGCAAGAATGCAAAACAGCTGAAGAAAATAATCTACCCCATTTTGTTACTGTTAAGTGCGATTGTTATGACTTGAAATGTTTCTTTGATAAGGTTTCTTCCATTTTCCATATTCCTTGGTTATCATACTTTGTCTCTACATGAATTGTGATGAGTTACACTGAACATAGAATCAAATTAAGTTTAAGTAGATAAATATGCGTGAGATTAATATATTCTTCCTAGGGATGTTTGCCCAGAGGGCCTTAGGGTATAAGGTGACCTTGCTTAAGTTTCTTTGCATAAAGATAGAATTCAGCCTATTTTCTAATTATCAGAAGTTTAGCTTTGTGAGAGTGGGAATAAAGGTTTATGATCTGATTATAGCTCAAGAGAATTTAGGCCACAGTATAAATTACCTGCCTTGGGTCTACCTACTAGTTTGTGATACGTATTCCTTGTTGTCTGCTTACAGTTCTGTCTCATTATCTTCTGTTGCATTAGGATACAGAGGTTTGTAGGTTGGTACAGAGATCAAGATAAGCTTGACTTTTTTACATCTTTTTTTTTAATCTTCATTGGAATATAATTGCTTTACAATGTTGTATTAGTTTCTGCTGTACAACAAAGTGAATCAGCTATATGTATACATATATCCCCATATTCCCTCCCTCTTGAGCCTCCCTCCCACCCTCCCTATCCCACCCCTCTAGGTGGTCACAAAGCGTCAAGCTGATCTCCCTGTGCTATGTAGTAGCTTCCCACTAGCCATCCATTTTACATTTGATAGTGTGTATATGTCAGTGCTACTGTCTCCCTTTGTCCCAGCTTCCCTCTCTCCCCTCCGTTCTCTACATCTGCATTAAGTCCGTTCTCTACATCTGCATCTTTATTCCTGCCCTGCCACTAGGTTCATCAGTACCGTTTTTTTTAATTCCATGTATGTGCATTAGCATACGGTAATTGTTTTTCTCTGTCTGACTTACTTCACTCTGTATGACAGACTCTAGGTCCCTCGACTTTTACATCTTGTTTTCATCATTATGAGGATTTGTGGCTCTAGTGTTTTACTAAATAAATTCAATTGAATAAAATAAATCAGTTTCCTCATTTAGATGAGACACAGTTTGTCACATCCAGACTAACTTTACTGGGTAGTTATTTTTTTACTTTTAGTGGGATTTACCTAAAAATGAGATTTAAAAAAAATTAACTACCCTTGAAACTGGCAAAAAATCTTTGCAAAAGACATTGATGTTTGTATAAAGGAAAAAACATTCCTATGTGTTTCTCCTTTACTACTCATACAGAACACTTCTCTGTTGGTTACCAAATGTGTGGGTTTTTTCCCCCCACACCAAGCAATTCTCTGCAGCACTAGCTGGGTGTCCTACAGTTTAATGCAATTCTGACACTATCTGAGGATAGCATCAGATCCCACAGGTCAAGGGCTAAGTCCCACAAGGCTGCCTCCCATTCCCCTTTAGTCGCCAATCACAAATCCAGGTTGTCACCTGTGCTTCTGACCAGCTGGTTCCAGAACCTCCACATGACCCACTCCTTGGGTTTGATTAATTTACTAGAACGGATAAAAGAACTTGAGAAAATATTTTACTTACTACACTACAGCTTTATTACAAAAGGATGTAACTCAGGAACAGCCAGATGGAAGAGATGCATAGGGAAAGGTATGTGGGATGAGACTTAGAGCTTCCCTGCCCTCTCCCAGGACCTCCGTGTGTTCACCAACCTGGAAGCTCTCCAAATCCAGTGGTTCAGGGATTTTTATGGAAGCGTCATTACACAGGCATGATAGATTAAATCGCTGGCCTCTGGTGACTGAGTGTAATCTCTAGTCCCTCTTTCCTTCCCTGGGGTAGGGGTTGGGTTGGGTGGGATGGGATGGACTGAAATCACATGGTTTGGTTCCCCTGGTAACTAGCCGCCAGGTTACCTAGGGGCTTTATAAAAGTCACCTCATTAGCACAAATTCAGGTGTAGTTGAAAGGGGTTTGTTATGAATAATAAGACACCCATTTCACCTTTATACTCTGAAGCTATTTTAGGAACTGAGGATGAAACACCAAATATTATAACAAGACGCTCCCATTGCTTTTACCCTTAAGAATTCCAAGAGTCTTGGGAGCCATGATCTAGGAACCATGGACACAAGACCAAAATAGACATGTATTGTAAATCACAATATCATATGTTCAATGTGAAAAATAACAAAAGGCATTCTTTTTTGTGTAATTTGAATGTTTTAATTATATATTTTTCTATAGATACTGTCTTTTATCTCTCTTCTTTAAGATTTGTACCCTTGTGATTTTTTTCTTCCTGTTAGTTTGCATCTCTTGTCATTCACTGTCTGTGGCTTCACAATTCAGTATTGTCCTAGTACCATTTTTTTGTGCTCTGGACGCGCAGGCTCAGTGGCCATGGCTCACGGGCCCAGCCGCTCCGCGGCATGTGGGATCTTCCCGGACCGGGGCACAAACCCGTGTCCCCTGCATCAGCAGGCGGACTCTCAACCACTGAGCCACCAGGGAAGCCCCCTAGTTACCATTTTTAAAATCACAGCTGGAAACACTGAAAAGCATTCTGATAAAGGAAGACTGAATTGTGACTTTAGGCCAACAATAAGCTACAGGAACAAATGATGTTTAAAAAATTAATTTTATTTCAATATGTGTTTGTGTCTTTGGTCCTTCAGAGAATTGTTGAAACCAAGAATTGAAAAGTCGCAGACTTCCGCTTTTCAACATAGAAGTATAAAATATTTTACTTGCTTGCAAATCTGCTATTTTACTTTTTTTTTTTTGGCTGCTCCATGTAGCTTGTGGGATTTCAGTTCCCTGTCCAGGGATCGAACCCTGGGCCCTTGGTAGTGAGAGAGCAGAGTCCTAACCACTGGATCGCTAGGAAATTCCCTTACGTTTTTTTGTGAAGAAGTATCCATAGACTCATTTACTGCCATCTTTCTCGTTCTCAGAGCTCTCACAAACAAGTATTTTCTTCAGTATAGCTAACCCAAGGAAAAGTTATTTTAATTTTTATGTTTATCAAACAGCCATGCTGTACAAGGTTCTAATAACTGGAGCTCTTGATCCTATTTCCTACTTTCCTCAGGCAACCATATTTAAACTTTTAAGTTTTTATTCTGGAATATGCTTAACTCTATTTTTTTCTATTTTAGATAACATCTGTTGATTTCCTATGATGAAGATGATGATGTGGCTTATCTCTCCTGCTCACATCTTACTAAGATTTTAGTTAAATTTCAATATATTGTTTACAATATCAATGTTAAATTTTTTACACCTTAACCTTATAGTATATGATTACATTTCCCTTTTTATACAATTTTTTGTTGTCTATGGAGTTAATTGCTTCGATTTTTATTGTTCTTTATAGCTGTAATTGGGTCATCTCCAGATTCTGTAAGAACTATAAATCTTCTCTCAATACTTTCAAAAGCATCATATGTTCTTCTGTTTTATCTTTTTCTTGGTGGTATAGCTCCTGGAGCCCTCACTTCTCCTATAGTCTGAATTGATTGCTGTCCAAGACCACACACCTTTTGTCAGAATTCCTTCCTCTGTTAATAAAAGATCCCTGTTTCCTTGGTTTCATGTTGTTGTCTTTACTGACTTATTCCTTACTTTTTATGAAGCACATTCTCCATGGAGCCTTATGAAAAAGGATGCATGGGAGATCATTTTTCAGAAATTATGCTCATTTCAGATTTTTTTTATTTTACTCTAATACTTAATTTAATACTTCATTGACTGGGTGTGGAATTTTAGGTTGGAAATAATTTCCCCTTAGAATTTTGTAAAGCATTGTGTCTTTATCTTCTAGCTGCTAGTATTACTAGCTTCTGGTGCCATACTGATTCGCAGTCCTCTGGGTGGCAGTTTTTAAAAGTCTTCTCTTTATCTCTGTTTTCCTGAAGTTTTACAGTGATGTGCCTTGGTGTGAGTCCTGGCATTTTTTGGTCTGTGTACTGTGGGTCCTTTCAATCTGGACAACTCAAAGACTGGATCTAGAAACGGTAGTTTTAGAAAACTATCTTGCAATATTAATTTCTATTCCATCAAACCTCCCAAATTTGTTTTCACCACACCTCCCACTAACCTGCCAAGCATTTACCTGATGGGAGAAAAGCTGATTTTGTTTTAAATTTTTATTATATAATATTTTATTCATATAAAAATAAACTTATGTACTATGACACACAAGACCTGTGAACCTACCACGTAACGTAAAGAATGGGAACATTAGGGCTTCCCTGGTGGTGCAGTGGTTGAGAATCCGCCTGCCAATGCAGGGGACACAGGTTTGTGCCCTGGTCCGGGAAGATCCCACACGCAGCGCAGCGGCTGGGCCCGTGAGCCATGGCCGCTGAGCCTGCGAGTCCGGAGCCTGTACTCCGCAATGGGAGAGGCCATAACAGAGAGAGGCCTGCGTACTGCAAAAAACAGAATGGGAACATTAGAACATTACCATCACCATGTTCTTGGAACTGTATGGGATTCTCCCACTGTTGAAAATTTTTTATTTCACTCACTTTACTTAAAAAAAAAAAATTTAATTACATATTGTATGTGATGCTGTTTAGTTATACTTGTTTTGGGGGCTTTATAAAATGACATTATAGCTTATGTAGTCTTCTGTGGCTTGCTTTTTACACAGAAATATTTTTCTAAGGTCGATCCATGTTATTGCATACAGTTGTAGTTCATTTGTACTGTTTATTTAATTTTCTCCCCCATTTATCTTTTTCTTAGTCAGAGGTTGGATCTCCTATTTTGTTTTGTTTCCTTATTTTCTGACTCTTGTATCCTGGCTTCTGGGAAATTTCCTTAAAACTTATTTTCCAGTAATTCCATTAAAATATTTCATTTCTATCATGTTTTAAATTTTTGAAGTGCTTTTCCTCTATGAAAACTTTTTTATAACAACCTATTTTTATAGGTTATGTTTTCTTCTGTGTCGAAGGATTTTTTTTTTTTTTTTGCTTCCTATATAGTCTCTGTCTCTTCAGAGTTTCTTTCCCTTTTTCTTTTTTCCTGGGTGTTTTAGTTTCTGTCTTTTTTGTTACAGGCTTTTCTCAAGTATCTTTCTTGCCATGGCTTTGTCTTCGTATTTGAGGGAGGCATTGCAATGTTGTGGGAAGCTCTTCTTTGTGAAAGGCTTGTAGGTTTATGGTTTTTTACTATAGAGTAATTAGGCAGAGACCCATTTTATTGCAGACCCCTCCACTTGTCAGTATCTGTAGGTCTTGTCTTCAGTTCTACAGTCACCTTTTCAAGAGAGAATCTTCAAACTTTTGCATTTGCTGATGGATGAATGATGGTGGTGGTAATAGCTTGGCTGCCTTGTGGCTTAGTGCCTTCCGCTAGGAGGAAGAGGACTAAAATTCTCATTTATCAGTTTAATCCTTCTGTCCTTAGAATGGTACCTCATTCCAGCCCTCATCTGTGTCTAGAGTCTCTCAGTCTAGAATCCTTCTCGTCCCTTGTTTCAGTCTTCCCCAGAAAATAAAACTCTGGACCAGTCACCTTCCTGTGTGTTAGGAGAATGAGCTGCTGATCTAGATCTAAGTGTTCATTATAAATACTTACAACCAATCCTTCTGTTTTCAGGCCCAACCCAATGCCCTTGTTTTTGAGTAGCCCTTGATACTTCTAAGTCTTGACCTTTCTATACTTTTGGCATAAATAGGCTTGCTTCTTGTTGGTTTCCTCACACCACCCACTACGCTGCCAAGTACTTATCTGACTGGAGAAAACCCAAAAGCTGTCATTTATTACCGGACCATCGTTTTTTCACCTCCCAGAGAGTTTTATTGACATCTCTTATTTACTGTTGTCTCCTTTCAAGTTTGCTGTGCCTTTCTGGGTATATGCCTTTTGTTATTCAATTTTAGTAGAAAGCCAAGATAAATATGTTCAGTTCTTCATGTTTAATCCATGATTCCTTTCTAAGGAAGCTTTTATTACAACAGAAACGTGAGGGACTTTGATATAGAATTGCCCTCTAAAGTCTTCTTTGTCCTCAAAGTAGAAATCAGCAAAAATTTCATTTCTACTGGTTGTGATCCAGGTTAGTCTATTTTTCAGCACATACAGAGCCTTTTGAAATATAGGGTCCCACTCTTGTAAAGTAGAAAAGGCTAGGATCCATTTGTTTCTTTCTGTAGCCACTTAAAAAATAGCATTCCTATAGCAATTTTGTAGTTATCTTCTGTCTCAGATTCTTTTTACTGGACAGCTAAACATAAAGTTCATTCTCTTTTCATTGACCTAGAGTGTCATAGACAGAATAATCTTTTTAAAATTTGAATTTGTGTATTAAAGCTTAGTTTTCGAAATCCTGATTTGGGTGAAGGAAATCTAGATTAAGTTTAACCAAACTGTGGTTTTTATTATGTTTTATACTTAAGTAGTACTTTGAGCCATATGAAATTGCCAATAGTTGAGCAGTTCTAGCCTATAAAAATGGTAATTTTATGTGATTCAACATAACAAAGTTAAAAGATCTTAATAGTTTAGTTAACAGTCCTTTCTGTCCAATGTAGGAATTTGTTCTATAGCATTTTTGGAAATATTCCAGTAGGAGGAAAGGATGAGATAAAATGATAAGTAAGAGGAAGAGTTGAGGTCCCTGTTCAGTATAACTGTACGTCCAAGAGTTGCATCAGGGTTCCTATGGTGTTCTAGAAGCTCCACACTACTGAGGCTGGAGGCTATAAATTCCATGGAGTGCCAATTAGATACACGATGCCTGTGAATTTGGACACTAACACACACTACCTGAGTACCTGGCTGCCAGGCTACAAATCTGTAGAGGATTTCAGCAAATATCAATTTAGCTGGAATAGTATCACTTAGTATTGTATATTCTGTATACAACCTTTATGTGTATTTCCTTAAGTTAGTTAAAAGTTGAACTTTAAAACGATAATATGACTGTCAGTGAGATTTAAAACATTGTAGAGATAAAATATACAACAACAATAGCAAAAAGGACTGGGGGAAGGATTGGTTTGTTTGGAAGGTGGTTAAGGTAGACTGTAACCCTATAATTTACAGGATTACCACTAAAAGGATAACACAAAATGCATAAAAAATAATAGAAGAGATTAAATGGAATATTAAAAATACTTGATGAATAGAAAAGAAGAATAAAGAACACATGGGACAAATTTAAAACAAATAGCAAGATGGAAGTAAAAAGACAGAAAAAAGACCATGCAAACACTAACCAAAAGAAAGCTGTTGTTAAAGCTATGTTAATATCAGATAGGTTAGACATTAAGGCAGGAAGTATTGCTAAAGGTAAAGAACGACATTTTCATAATGCTAAAATGGTCCTCTCAGTAGAAAGACATAACAATCCTAAGCAACCTTCTCTTGTTGTTTGCTTTGCTGACCATACATGTGTGGTGTTTGGGTCTTTTCTTTTCACGAGTGTTGTCATTTTTCACTGCTAGAGATGTTTCTGAAGTCTGTGAGGGAAGAGTTGTTGTTGCTTTGTGTCTGACTGTGGTTATGTTCATTTTAGCACATGCTCTGGGCGTTGTAAATGATTGTGTGGGGTACCACCTGAGAGAGCAAAGCCTCACAATTATAATTATTTCATTTAGTGTTGTAGTTACTTTTAATGTAATTATTGTCCTTTAAAACATGCCATGCATGAGAAATAGAATTTAGATGAGGACTAAAGACGTGATGTTTCAAAGAATTCTTTTTTAACATTGTGTGATTATGAGTAATAAGGTACTATAAAGAACAAATCAGAAAGGAGAAGCTGGATTCTTGTTAGTAAGCCTTTTTTTTTTTTTTTTTTTGGTATTAGGTTTTTAAAGCCCTGCAGTGATGTGTTATTGTTAAAAATCTTCATTTCTATCTGGAGAGAATGTCCTGTTATTTAGAGAATATTCCATTTTTCTGGAAAAAGACATCTGTTGGTTGATCTTCATGCCTAAATGTAAGAAAAGGAGAGAGGTTTAAGGAAAGAAAAGTGCTGAATCAAAGAGCATACTTGGAAATAGACAGAAATACAATTAGTGTAACTTTAAAAAATTTGTGGTAAAAGCACATAACAAAATTTACTATTTAGCTGTACAATTTAGTAGTGTTAAATATATTCACTTTGTTGTGAAATAGATCTCCAAACCATTTAATCTTGCAAATCTGAAAATCTATACCCATTTAAAAACTCTTCCTTTCTCGCCTCCCCTCAGCCACTGTATCCACAATTCTACTTCGTGTTTGAATTTGACTACTCTAGGTACCTCAGATAAGTGGAATCATACAGTATTTGTCTTTTTCTGACTGGCTTATTTCACTTAACATAATGTCCTCAAGGTTCATCCATCTTGTAGCATGTTACGGGATTTCCTTCCTTTTTAAAACTGAATAATACTCCCTTGTGTGTATAGACCACATTTTGTTTATCCATTTATCTGTTGGATATTTGGTTTGCTTCCACCTCTTGGCTATTGTGAATAGTGCTGCTATGAACATGGGTGTACAAATAGCGTTTCGAGACCCTGCTTTCAATTCTTTTGCATATATACCCAGAAGTGGGATTGCTGGATCATATGGTAATTCTATTTTTAATTTTTTGAGGAACTGCCATATGAGTTTTCCACAGCAGTTGCACTGTTTTGTATTTTACATCAGTATGCAAGGGTTCCAGTTTCTCCACGTCCTTGCGAACGCTTGTTTTCTGGTTTTTTTTTTTTTGTTGTTGTTAGTTGCCATCCTAACAGGTATGAGGCAATATCTCATTGTGGTTTTGATTTGCATTTCCCTGATGATTAGTGATGTTTAGCGACTTTTCATATGCTTGTTGGCTGTCTTTTGTCATCTTTGGAGAAATGTCAGTTTACATCCTTTGCCCATTTATTCATCAGTTTGATTTTTCGTTGTTAAGTTGTATGAGTTCTTTATATATTTTGGATATTAAGCCCTTTTCAGATATATGACTTACAAATATTTTCTCCCATTCAGTAGGTTGTCTTTTCATTTTGTTGATGGGATCCTTTGCCTTGCAGAAGCTTATTAGTTTGATGTATTCCCACTTGATTATTTTTACTTTTGTTGCCTTCGCTTTTGGTGTCAAATCCAAAAAATCATTGCCAAGACTCATGTCAAGGAGCTTACTGCTTATGTTTTCTTCTAGGTGTTTCATGGTTTCAGGTCTTACATTCAAGTCTTTAATCCATTTTGGGTTAATTTTTGTGCTAGTGGTCCCGTTTTATTCTTTTGCATGTGACTGTCCAGTTTTTCCAATACCATGTATTGAAGTGACTGTTATGACAGTTATTTAAAATTCTTTGTCAGGCAACTCATAGATCTGTTTCTTTAGAGTTGGTTTCTGGAGTTTAGTTTTGCTCCTTTAATTGGGCCCTACCTCCCTGTTTCTTTATATGCTTTGTGGTTTTTTGCTGGGGGCATTTGAAAAAAACAGTCACCTACCCCCTGCCTTTGCATACTGGATTCCTTCTAGGACCTCTCAAGCCTTTTCTGATCTTAGCTCCCCCTGGGATTTGCCTGCAGAACTGCAGCTGTAAGGTGCTTTTTGCATCTTGTTTACAGTGTCTTACAACTCTGGTTCCTATTCTCTTAGGGCTCTGAGTTACCTAAGACAGAAGCCAGTCCCTCAGGCAGTTCCCAGACCAGCCAGAAATGGATGTATTGTCTGTTTTGTTTGTGTTCCCAAGGGAAGAGCCTGGCATGAGGGGTTTCTTCCTGGTTGCTCCACACTATGCTCTGCAGGGGAAGCGGCATGAATGGGTATGCCAAACATCACAAAATTTCCTACCCCTTTCATTGGAATCTTGTGTTGGATTTACAATAGCCTAGGTGCTATAGCTTCTTAAGTGTTCTCCAGAGTTTTTGCAGTGGTTATTCTGGTCGGTCTGTTGTTGTTAACTCAGTGTCTCTGTAGGGGAAGGAGGGCCTGTATTTTCCTAGTCTGCCATTTTGCTGACATCACTCTCCCTAGTATCATTTTTTGAAATATAAATTCTGCCAGATAATGTTTCTCTTTATAAGACATGTAGGTAAAAGGGAATCAAAAATGTAATATTTTGGACTTGAGTAAGGTAATTTGTCCTTTGTGAGGTTCATGTCTGTAAATGGAGAAGATGAAATCTAAAGCAGTGATATCCTATGTAATGTTTTATTTTGGAATAAAGAAATAAGGTAATCCTATCAGATAAGACCATGTTTTCTTTTATGGTTTTCAGGGCATTTGACAAATATTTAATTGAACGTTTACTGTGTGTAAGGTACTATGCAACTGGGATACAGAAAGTATGAGATGTAATCCTTCAAGGTGCTCATTTTTAATTTGATGAAAGACAACGTTAATGCATAAAAAACTAACAGTACAGGATCTACATACGAAATATAAAAGTACAAGAACTATCACTGTGAGCTATGCAGAAGCAGAAATGACAGTGAACTGAACAGGAATGGCTTCCAAAAAAATGGACCTTCAGTAGGTAGGATCTTATCTTAGTGTCTATCCTGGAGGAAAAAAAAATCACACATCCCAAAGCAGGCATGTATAGGCAGTATGTTTGTACTAGCAGAAATGTGGAAATAATCTCAATGGTCATAAGAAAATGGATAGGGCTTCTCCAGTGGCGCAGTGGTTCAGAATCCACCTTCCAATACAGGGGACATGGGTTTGAGCCCTGGTCCAGGAAGATCTCACATGCCGCAGAGCAACTTAGTCCGTGTGCCGCAACTACTGAGCCCATGCGCCTAGAGCCCGTGCTCTGCAACAAGAGAAGCCACTGCAATGAGAAGCCCTTGCACCGCAATGAAGAGTAGCCCCTGTTCACCGTAACTAGAGAAAGCCTACCTGCAGCAACAAAGACCCAATGCAGCCATTAATTAATTAATTAAAAAAGAGAATGGATAAATAAACTGTTCTGTCTATACTGTGGACTGCTGTGTAGCAATTAAATAGTGGAGATCCATATGTACTGACAAAATTTTCTAAGTAAATTGAGTTTTTAAAAATGGATATCTTAGCTTATTTGGGTTGCTATAACCAAGTACCACAGACTGAGACATTTATAAACACAATAATTTATTTCTCACAGTTCCAGAGGCTAGACATTCGAGATCTGGGTGCCAGTGTGGTTGGGTGAGGGCCCTTTTCTGGGTCTCAGAGTTCTTTTTGTATCCTCACATGTTGGAAGGGACTAGGGAGCTCTGAGGTGTCTTTTATACGAGCACTAGTCCCACATGGCGACTGTAGCACCTCTCAAAGGCCCTACCTCCTAATAGTATCACACTGGGTTTTAGGATTTCAACATAAGAATTTTGGGTGGACACAAACATTCAGACCACAGCAAAGGAAGTTTCAAATAATATGTATGGTATGATATTAGTTGGGTTAAAAAACAAACCAAACTAAAAACAAACCTACAAATGATACTGTATACTTTTATAAGTAAATAATATATAAATTCATACTAAAGGAAGTTTAAACTGATAACAGTGGTTACAACAATTAAGCATCTATAAATTACTTGTATAATTAAAAATAAAGAAAAGGCCCAGAAGAAAATTTATGTAAACACAATTAGTGGTTACTCCTGTATGGTGAGATTATTAACAAATTTTCTTTATATTTTACTGTATTTTCTGAATTTTTACAGGAACCATTTTATTGGAAAATGTTAAATTATAAAGAATAAGTGGGAGATAAGTAATTGACAAATAGTTAATAAAATTAATTTTCACAAAGTGGAATAGAAGAACGAGTAGAATTAGGTGGGGAGATCAGGGAGTTTATGGGTAAGGGAGATGGTTGAGGGAGAGAGAGGGAAATCCAGAATATCTTAGAAACTTTTAAAGTTTTATAGAGTCATTATATTTTTAAGCCATTCATTCAGTAAATATTTAATAAATATTTGGCCTAGTAGGTGCCAGGGTCCCTGCCCCTAAGGAGCTTATGTTTTGATGAAGGGGATGCAGACAAGGAAATTACAGTGTATTAAGGAAGAATCAATTAGTAAGGTGGAGAAAGAGGTCGTTGAGGGTTGATAGAGAAGGTTTTCCTGAAGGAGCAGAAGTCTAAACTGAGATTTGGAGTTAATTTGAAAGTAATGTGAGATGTCTGGAGAGGGAAAGTAGGGACCAGCACAGGAAACATGTTGTAAACCGTTTTAAGAACTTGATTTTGATTTTGTAGTGTTTAAATATTTCAAATACATAATCTTGCTGGGTGTTCTTTGCAACATAGCAAACAATAATCATGTTGGTTGTTTGGTACTTAGTAGGCACATTATAAACTCTTCCTCCCTCCCTCTCTTCTCCCTTTACTTTTCTCCCTCTTGTATGCATTCAGTGCAGGTGATGCATGGCATGGGTTTTTTGGGGGAGAAATAAACGCAAATCCTAAAACATTGCTGATGTAATAAAAGGAGGCAGCCTTAATCTAGCATATTTAAAAGAGCCATGTCCAGTTCATCAAAATAAAAATGTTTATTTGACATGGTTCGCTGCTGCTTAAATCAGCCATTACAATGAGTTATGGAATTGAATACAAGTAGGTATTCAAAACAATTTTTTAAATTTATTTTATTTTTGGCTGTGGTAGGTCTTCATTGCTTCACGCTGGCTTTTCTCTAGGTGCGGAGAGCGGGGGCTACTCTTCATTGCGGTGCATGGACTTATCATTGCGGTGGCTTCTCTTGTTGCGGAGCATGGGCTCTAGGCGCGTGGGCTTCAGTAGTTGTGGCTTGCAGGCTCTAGAGCGCGGGCTCTAGAGCGCAGGCTCAGTAGTTGTGGCGCACAGGCTTAGTTGCTCCACGGCACGTGGGATCTTACCAGACCAGGGCTCACACCCGTGTCCCCTGCATTGGCAGGCGGATTCTTAACCACCGTACCACCAGGGAAGCCCAGGTGTTCAAATTTTTTTAATCATCAATATCTTTTAACATCTTACTACTTAATAAATTATACTATTTTCAGGGTTATTTATATTGACAGTGGCTTGGACTTTTGTAAATAACTTCACAAGTTACTTAATCTGTTCTTGGGTAGATAAAATATGGTATCTTATTGTTATCTATTGTGGGATTCCCAAAAGAAATTTATTTCTGCAAGACAGAACGATCATATCATTCAAGGGGCCTGAATTGCCATAGGGAATCCTGAAACTGGAGATGTTATTTACTAAACTTTTTGAAAATAGATTTTTCTCTCTCTTTGCTTTAAAGACAGACAACAACTGAAACAATCATAACTTCTGTAAAGAAAGAACCTATCACATTATTATTCGTTAATGATGGGCTATACCCATTTGGGCAGTTTATAGCAAAATAGTTAAAAAACATGTGCAATTTAGAAAGAAGGAATAAATGAATTTTTTATAATCTATATTCCCATTCCACAAAGAAAAAGTATTCTGAAAAATATTCAAGCTTACAACATGTTGCCTTGTTAGTGTGGAAAAACTAAATTTTACTTATCCCTTGATTTGCGCCTTTGTGTCTTTTTGCGGTGTGCGGGCCTCTCACTGTTGTGGCCTCTCCCGTTGCGGAGCACAGGCTCCGGTCGCGCAGGCTCAGCGGCCATGGTTCACGGGCCAAGCCGCTCCGCGGCATATAGGATCTTCCCGGACCGGGGCACGAACCCGTGTCCCCTGCATCGGCAGGCAGACTCTCAACCACTGCACCACCAGGGAAGCCCATCACTTGTTTTGCGCCTCTGTGTCTTTAACTTGTGTTTTTTCTTCTGCCTGGAATGCCCTTCCCCGTTTTTGTCCATTTGCAGAATTTCTATCCAGCCTTAAAGACTCCAACTTTAAGATTTTTCTTGTCCCACAGAAAGTTCATCTTTCCCTTCTTTGTGCCACCACTGTCCCTATATTATAACACAAGAACTTTATCACACAGCGTATTTACCATTTTGTTCCACTACCTTCTGCCATTTTTCAGGCAACTTCATAATTCCATCCTACCAAAACTTTTTATCGTTTTGAGCAAAGAACTGTTCCAGGTGCCTTTTACAGTCTTTCAGGGAATTGAAATTTTTTCCATTAAGAGAATTTTGTAAAAACCAAAATAAATGGAAATCCGAAGGTGCAATGTCTGGTGAATGTGACAGATGAATCAGAACTTCCCAGCCAAGCTATAACAGTTTTTTCCTGGTCATCAAAGAAACATGCGATCTTGCGTTACCCTGATGGAAGATTATGAGTTTTCTTTCGACTAATTCCGGATGCTTTTTGTGGAGTGCTGCTTTCAGTTGGTCTAATTGGGAGCAGTACTTGCTGGAATTAATCATTTGGTTTTCCAGAAGGAGCTCATAATAGAGAACTCCCTTCCAATCCCACCATGTACACAACATCACCTTCTTTGGTTGAAGACCGGCCTTTGGTGTGGTTTGTGGTGGTTCCTTTCACTTGCCCCACGATCTCTTCTGTCCCACATTATTGTACAATATCCACTTTTCATTGCCTGTCACAATTTGTTTTAAAAATGAAACGTTTTCATTACGTTTCAGTAGAGAATCACATGCGGAAATACCATCAAGAAGGTTTTTTTCACTTATGTGGAACCCAGAGGTCAAATCGATTTACATAATCAAGCTGGTGCAAATGATTTTCAGCACTTGATTTGGATATTTTGAGTATGTCGGCTATCTCCCCTGTGGTATGATGTTGATCTCAATTAATGTCTCGATTTGATTGCTATCAACTTCAACTGGTCTCCCTGACCATGGAGTATTGTCCAGCAAGAAAATCTCCAGCATGAAACTTCAGAAACCACTCTTGACACGTTCAGTCAGTCACAGCACCTTCTCCATACACTGCACAAATCTTTTTTTGTGTGTTTCAGTTGAGGTTTTACCTTTCTTGAAATAATAAAGCATAATATGCCAAAAATGTTGCTTTTTTTCTTCCATCTTCATTATTAAAATGGCTACCCAAAAATTCACCAGTTTTGATGAGTTTTTTTTTTAATGCATGCTGATATGACAGCTGTCACAATACAGTATAACAAAATTGTTTCGAATGAAGTTAGAGCCAACTAAGTGCTACTAGAGCCATCTTACGGAAAAAACCGATTGAACTTTTTGGGCTAGCCTAATAGGAGGAAGCATGATGTAATGGGAAAAGCAGTGTATTTGGGGTATTTGGGTATTTGGGGTTCTAGTCCCAATTCTAATACCAATTTTGTGATTTGGGGCAAGTTTGAAAATCTCTTTGAACTTTAGTTTCCTTCTCTGTAAAAGTGTAACTTGTAATACATGATGTTCAATAGTAAATACAAAACTTTAATATCAGTTTATTTTTAAAATGTGTTTACAGAGAATTTTAAGAATTAAGCTGGTGTAAAGGGAGGGGCACGTGTTTTGAATATAGAAACCAGCTAAATTGGGATAATTATTTAAATTTCATAAGTTTTCATCCAAGGTGTTTCTGAATTTTTTTTTCAGTAGTAACAGTACAGTCCTAGTTTTGTCAAACAAACAGACATGAATATGTTTATACATGTGCAGGAAAACATACAGTTCAATAAGTTTTAATATTATCCTCAGTGTGGAGTTGTATATGATGGATAAAACAAGGAGAATAAAATAAGTTTCTTTTTTTTTCTATAATGGTAATGAAGAAAAATTAAAACAAAATAAAAGACCATATAAAGACCATTTGTGGCTTTGGAGGTAGATTATCTTATGACATACAGTAAGGAAAATGTAAGGAACAGGCTTTTTTTTTTCTTTCTGTTTCCCAGTTTTACTAAGAACTGTTACCTATGGGGGAAAGCAGAAAACAAGATGGCTTAGTGATTGATGATGATCAGCTCTTTTTCAGTCATGACAGGAACAAGGGTTCTTTTTTTTTTTGTATTGAAGTATACTTGATGTACAGTAATATTACATAAGTTACAGGTGTATAATATAGTGATTCACAATTTTTAAAGGTTATACTCCATTTATAGTTATTATAAAATATCTACCCCTTCCCTCTCCCCACTGGTAACCACTAGTTTGTTCTCTACATCTGTGAGTCTGCTTCTTTTTTGTTATATTCACTAGTTTGTTGTACTTTTTTAGATTCTAAATATAAGTGATATCATACAGTATTTGTCTTTCTCTGAATTATTTCAGTTAGCATTAATAGCCACTGCGTCCATCCATGTTGCTGTAAATGGCAAGATTTCATTCTTTTTTTATGGGTGAGTAGTTTCCCATTATATATAATACTACTCAGCCGTAGAAAAGAATGAAATGTATATATTTGCCTCATCTTCTTTATCCATTCATCTGTTGATGGACACTTAGTTTGCTTCCGTATCTTGGGAATTGTAGATAATGCTGCTATGAACATTGGGGTGCATATATCTTTTCCAATTAGTGTTTTTTGGGGTTTTTTGGGTATATACCCAGGAGTGGAATTGCTCGGTCATATGGTAGTTCTTGTTTTAGGTTTTGTTTTTTTTTTTTTTTTTTACATAGTAGCTATTATTTATTATTATTACTTATTTTAGTCTTTTGAGAAACCTCCATACTGTTTTCCACAGTGGCTGCACCAATTTACATTCCCACAAACAGTGTATGAGGGTTCCCTTTTCCAAGAGTTCTTAATATAGCGTCTGTCGACAAGCTTTAGTGGAATCCATGAACCATTTGGAATGGTGTCAAAAACACTGAGTATGTCCATTCATGCATTTCCTGTATGTCACTCCAGTGACTGAGTCCATAGGTTTTAACAGATTCACAAAGAGTACATGATGCAAAAAGTATTAAGAACACAATGGACAGTTCTTATCTGCTTCTGCATAGAGTGTAAGAAGATGTGGGGCTTCCCTGGTGGCGCAGTGATTGGGAATCTGCCTGCCAGTGCAGGGGACACAGGTTCAAGACCTGGTCCGGGAAGATCCCTCATGCCGCAGAACAACTAAGCCTGTGCGCCACAGCTGCTGAGCCTGCGCTCTAGAGCCCGTGTGCCACAACTACTGGAGCCCATGTGCCCAGAGCCCGTGCTCCATAACAAGAGAAGCCAGCGCAATGAGACCTGTGCACCGCAACGAAGAGTAGCCCCCGCTCCCTGCAACTAGAGAAAGCCCGCACGCAGCCAACAAAGACCCAACGCAGCCAAAAATCAATCAATTAAATAAATAAATTTATTTTTAAAAAAGAAAAGAAAAAAAAGAAGATGTGGAGTTTTAGTCACAGACTACTGAAAATGGCATTGTATATTTGGATCCCGTAGTAATAGGGAATGATTACAGGGCTGTTGATTTTTCTCTCGGTTATGCATTTTAACGTTTCCTGTTATTATTTTGTAACCTTTAATCTTGATCTGCTGTTCTCATCCAGAAAGCTGCCAGACTCCTCAAAATAAATGAAATTTAGAGATTCTAGTCTTTCCCCTAACAGCTCAATTTATTGAGGATCTTTTCAGTTTTTTGCTTTATCAAGGAATGAATTGGATTCATGTGTTTGAATTACTTTTAACAGGTTTTATTGCATTTAAACAATTCCAGTTTTATCTTTATTTTAATAGGCAAAAACTGAGTAGGTTCCTCCTAGAATGAAGACACCATCCTTTTAAGTCTTCTTATGTGTATATGGCACTTTGAGGATTTATACCCTGTTCAGTTATGATTGATATTTAATGTGTACTTGAGTCTGTAGACTTCTGACATTTTTTTCTAATTCCGTTTCCTCTTTCCTTTTTTTTTTTTTTTTTGTTGGTGGGGGTAGGGTTAGAAAGAATCTTACAGCAATGATCTGGGATTCTGGCTGCTTGTATCAGAAACACCTCATTTTTATGTTTAAAGACACTATGTCTTGGGAATTCCCTGGCAGTCCAATGGTTAGGACTCCACGCTTTCACTGCCAAGGGTGTGGGTTCAGTCCCTGGTTGGGGAACTAAGATCATGCAAGCCGAAAGCATCTCATTAATTCTTCTGCATTCCCAGGAGAAGTTTTCTGATTACTTGGTTTCTTTCTTTGTAGGAGAAAAACGGAGGTACTGGTACTCTTACCATTAAAAAGAAAACACACGGAATTCAAGTTCTCTGTCAACCTACTTTCCACTTCGAATTAAATTTCAATCAGTTAGTTTAACTGTTAGGTTACATTGCATACTCTGAACCCAGATATGAAGGAGTCTTCACTTTCATTCAGAGCTGTTCATCTAGTAGTTTTTGTAAGCTTTGGAATTTCACAAAGTTTAGTTAAATATGTGCAATTCTTTTCCATTTAAAGTTTTTTGGAATAAAAATTTCATATATGCGTTTTGGTTAGAGTAATTTTTTGGAGCCTTGGCATCCTGCTATTTGTTTGAATTTGGTACCTCTTTTCTCCTCTTCCGAAGGTACTGTGAAATGTGTCATATTTCAGGTGAATTTTTAAAAATTGTGCATCATATTTGTTGATAATTGGAAACAGTAGTGTGTGATATGGGCTTAGTAGAGAATAACCATTGCTCAAAGATGTTTTTTTAAAATTTTATTTATTGATTTATTTAATTTTGGCTGCATTGGGTCTTCGTTGCTGCACGCAGGCTTTCTCCAGTTGCGGCGAGCAGGGGTTACTCTGCGATGTGGTGCACGGGCTTCTCATTGTGGTGGCTTCTCTTTGTTGCAGAGCACAGGCTCTAGGCGCGCAGGCTTCAGTAGTTTTGGCTCGTGGGCTCTCGAGTGCAGGCTCAGTAGTTGTGGCGCACAGGCTTAGTTGCTCCATGGCATGCGGGATCTTCGCGGACCAGGGCTTGAACCCATGTCCCCTGCATTGGCAGGCGGATTCTTAACCACTGCGCCACCAGGGAAGCCCCAAGATCTATCTTTTCGAATTCATTTTTCTCACCTGAAGAAAAAATTTAGTAACACTATATGGTTTACTTATAATATTGAGATTTTAGAGAGAAGATGCCTGCTTTGCTTATCTGAGTTGGATATTAATACATATTTCACAGGGTTGTTTGAGAAATCAATGGGATGAAAGATGTTAAGTACTCAACAACTGCATATAGTAGGTTCACTTCAAAAAGGCTGTATGTAGCCTAACACGTCGTCCTCCTCACAGAGAATTGAGAGTCACTGGAGCAGGAAAAAATTAATATATGCCAAAAAGTTCTGCCTTGGTCAGTTATTAAATTCATTCAGAAGTAATGAAAAATTTGGAGAGGAGCATATAGAGTGGACAGTTTCATTAAAATGAAGCTTTTTCCTTAAATTTGCTGTCTGGAAGCAGAATCAAATAGATAGGAAGAGACTAGTAAATGATAACAAAATATTTTTTTATCTTTGGAACTGCCCTCACAATTGACATTTTTTCATACCTTTTTTACCTGCATTAATTCAGTCTGAGCTGTTCCTTTTGTGTGTAGATTTTTTTAAGTTACATTGTTCTAATGAGAGAGGGAAAGCGTCTCAGGAGACAGTTTCAATTTGTTTAACTTGCTCACGAAGTTGAAGTCACCCTCGGAATAGGCGTCTCTGCACCTGACATTCCTGCCCCAGGCCGGCCGGACCCCTCCCTGTGAGTAAGAGGAAAGGCTTGGCCAATTACTTAGACAAAGCCGGACGGCTGCCGAGCCGGCGGGGAGGAGTTTCCTTCTCGGAGTAGGGCTTATTTCACACGGTTTCGCCCAGCAAGATTACCTGCGGCGGAGGTTGAGTAGGGGTTGTTGTCTTTGCCGCGGACCCCCTCCACTGGGAGGGGTCGGGTGGGAGGAATCGTCGAGGTTGCCAGTTTCTCCTGGAGGCAGATGCCTTCTGACCCCAGCGCTCCGGTCCACCTCCCACACAGACAATCAGGTCCGTCCCCGGAGTCTCAGGTGGCACCACGGCGGCATCCTAGGCTAATGATTTGGTGGAAAGGGAAGGGGTGGTCCTTCTGCCTGGACCCCTCTCGGCTGACTCACAGGAAGTGCTAGCAGGGCCGGGCACTGGGCGCAGCAGCTCCAGGATTCCGCCCTCCCCGCCGCGTCTGCCGCCCTCTCCCTCCTACGTGGGCTTTGCCGTATCTCCCGTAGAACAATGAAGGACTTCCAAGTTTGCTAAGACTCGCAGGCACATTCTTTGGACTTCTGTGATAGTCTTCAAAATGTTTTGCCACCGACTTTTACAAGAAGCTGTTTTTTAAAAAGCCCTTCCCTTCGTGGATTGCTTTGTCTGAAGATTACTCAGGGTGACCATGGTTCAGCGCTTTAGCCTCAGGAGGCAGCTATCCAAGGTGGGTACCTTGGGTAGCTTTGTGTGTGTGTTTAGCGGAAACTCTCACCAGCTTTGGCGTGGTCTTCTTTTTCGCTAGAACTGTTCTGTCAAGCCTGCCTCCTCCGGTGCTAAGGAGGGACAGAGGGAGGAAGCGCCGCCTTTTGTTCTTTCCTCAGACAGACACAAAGGTTTAAGGCTGACTGCACTGGAAACCCCAGATTTTGTTCCCCTAAAACTAGAGCTATCATCTGTGAATTTGCAGGAAGTTGTAGTCTGCTTCTCAGTTACAGTTTCCAGAGGGTGTGAGTGAAGGAGAGAATAGTGGGTAAAAAGTGCATGTTTAATTAGCAATTCATGTAGCAGCTTTTGATCAAAATGAGAAAGCTTTATTGGTCTTTGGAATCAGTGCTTTCATACAGAGTTTAATATTAAACTGGGGAAAACTACCATAAAATAGTTCAATAAGCATGACCGCCTTGAAAATGTTAACATGAGTGGTTGTATTAAGAAACTCGCTTATTCCTTCATTAAGGAGTGTGTGAAAAGCAGTACCTGAAGGCTCAGGAATCAATTTTTATAGAGTTGTGCTTCAAAAACAGGTTTCACGTGTGCAGCTTTGGGGGAAAACTTTTAAACTAAGAAAATCAAACTTAAATTTAAAAAAAGAAAGAAAGAAAGAAAGCAAAGCCCTCTTAGAAGAGGGGCTGCTGATTTTATGAATCAGCCTTGGCAGTGGACCTCTGTTGACGCAGTCACTGAGCTCTCTTTTTAAGTGAGTGCAGAAACTACTTTGGAAAGAGGTGTGCTGAGAGTTGAGCTTATTTCAGAAACCCATTCTGTTTTTTAAAAGCTCTATTTTTAAAATGTAGCAGTTGGTGGCTAAATTGTGTCACAGTTCATTCTCTGCAGACAGAAGCTTAAACAAATAGTAAATCAGTAGACATTCTACACTTCCTTGGTTGTTAGTCAGAATTGTTAAATCCTGAAATGCGTTATTGTCTTAAGGGGAAACCTTTAGTTCCTCACAGGTGACCTCAGTGTAGGATGTGTGCATTCAAGCAAAAATGAGCAAAGCTCTTGCCTTCATCCCCATGTCAAATTTTGTCTTTTTTCTTGCATCTCCAAGCCTAACAGGGACTTTTTAGGAGTATTAGAGTAAATTTTCCTTGCTTCCCTTCTCCTCATTCCAGGTGTGTGGGTGGGGGTGAGGGGGCTGGGAGGCCTCCACATTTCTCCTGAACAATAAAGAGAGTCATTTTTGTTTCTCCTTCACGTGATCCTCTGATCACGTATTTTCAAATATATAGTACAACTAAAAAATGGAAGTTGTGTAGATTGTCAGGGCAGTGACCTTTCTGCATAAGGATGTTTGAAACAAGTGAGAGCTAGGTGATAAGTTTCTAAGTAGAAAATAACTGCTTTCTAGGTATTTCTCTCCCAATAATTCTGTGAACTTTTAACACTCTTTTCACTCTGTACTGTATGCATGACTGTGATTTATGAGGCGGGGGGAACACTTTTAGGGGGATTAGGAGCACATCTTCTCTATAACATGAAGAAATAAAAGGTACAGATTATGTAAAAAGACTCCAAGAGTTGACCTCTTTTAATTCCTTTTTCTAACATCCCTCTCCATTTTAACATGGTTTCTGGGTCCTAAACTGGATGGTCAGGACCAAATCGAAGGAAATTTGTTTTCTATCCAGAGTCCTTAGCATAGTAATGAATTGAAAAAAATTCAGTAATGAATTGAAAAAATAATATTCTTAATTGTTTCAGTCTGTATGGCACTAAAATATGGAGGAGAAACTGAATAGTTATGTCAAAAAAAATTTTTTTAACTACAGTGAATGCACTGTGCCCCTATTCTGTCTTTTTGGCTAAATCCACATTACCTGAAAACAGAGGCCCTGTTGTACCCCAGTGCATGGTATTTCTGGCACACGTGGAACACTTAAAGTGAAATTGGTTTTTTGCAGGTCAAAAACAGTTGAACAATGGCAATTTCATATGATTCCAGCTTTATGAACAAGTGTTTTTGTCAATAAGAGATAATCTCCCACAAATGTAGACTTGTCTTAAGATGATCTCATATTTATAAAGCAATTTCCTATTTTGATGAGAAGAAATACTCTTGTGATCATCTTTAAATTTTGTTGGAAATTTTCTGAAAGAGATTATTTATAAACGTTTGCAGTGATTTAAAACCCAGTATCTAATTTAGATTTTTTTTTTTCCACCAACAAACTTCTTTTTATTCCTTAGCTGCTTTTTTTTTTTTGCGGTACGCGGGCCTCTCGCTGCTGTGGCCTCTCCCGTTGCGGAACACAGGCTCCGGACGCGCAGGCTCAGCGGCCATGGCTCATGGGCCCAGCCTCTCTGCGGCATGTGGGATCCTCCCGGACCGGGGCATGAACACGTGTCCCCTGCATCGGCAGGCGGACTCTCAACCACTGCGCCACCAGGGAAGCCGTCCTTAGCTGCTTTTTATCTTTAAGTTTGATAGTCATGTTTACTTACACTGGGTATTTCCCCTAGAATATTCAAATGATTCCTTCAGGCTAGTGTATTTTGACATCTGAACTAAGTAAAAAGGAGGAAGTAAATTAAATAGATGAAGGAAAAATCTTCATTTTAAAAGCGAGATGCTCAGTTATTCTTTTTGACCAGATCCCAGTTACCTGACTCCCAGAAAAGTTCCTTTTCCTTGCCATTTTAGATTATTTTCTTCCTTTATAGTTTTCTCACATGTGACTTCACAATAGTCGCTAAGGAAAGCTTTTTCTTTCTTCCCTAAGTCCTCTTCATGAGCCAGCCGAAATAGTCTGAAACCTGCCAGTTTGGACATTACATTTAATTCGCCTAATGATCCTTAAACTTAGGTGGTATCAGCTTCATTTTGTTATTAAAGAAACAGGTTCAGGGTCTTCCCTGGTGGCACAGTGGTTAAGAATCAGCTTGCCAATGCAGGGGACATGGGTTCGAGCTCTGGTCGGGGAACATGCCACGTGCTGCGGAGCAGCTAAGCCCGTGTGCCACAACTACTGAGACTGCGCTCTAGAGCCTGCGAGCCACAACTACTGAGCCCGCATGCCACAACTACTGAAGCCCGCACACCTAGAGCCTGTGCTCCACAACAAGAGAAGCCACCACAATGAGAAGCCCATGCACCGCAGCAAAGAGGAGCCCCCGCTCGCTGCAACGAAGACCCAACGCAGCCAAAAATAAAATAAATAAATAAATTACTTTAAAAAAAAAAAACAAAAAACGGGGGCTTCCCTGGTGGCACAGTGGTTGAGAGTCCACCTGCCGATGCAGGGGACATGGGTTTGTGCCCCAGTCCGGGAAGATCCCACATACCGCGGAGCGGCTGGGCCCGTGAGCCATGGCTGCTGAGCTTGCGCGTCCGGAGCCTGTGCTCCACAACAGGAGAGGCCACAACAGTGAGAGGCCCGCATACCGCCAAAAAAAAAAAAAGAAAAGAAAAAAAAAGTTCAGAGAAGTTAATTTTCCCAAGATCAGCCAGAGGCAGACTCAGGTTTAAACTTAGGTCTAACTCTAAACCCATTCTGCTTCCCCACACCAACTGCCTCCCTAAATTTCTGGTGTATTAATCAGTTTACTCTCATGGACTATGATATTTCTCCATGCTTATAGAAAACAGTGTAGTAAATAACTTAGGTAACTGCTTTGGAGCAGCCCTTTTCAATAGGGCTGAAATTAATGTCTGATAGGGTTTGAATATATCAGTCAAACTTGGTAAGTGTTTTCCACAAAGTTGTTTTCTTTGGCCAGAGAAACATCAATTTGAGTAAGATAGTTGATTTAATAAAGCCATATTAAATGTAGTTGAAGCTTAACTGCATGTACTTACATGAAACTTTATAAACTGTATTGCCTTTTAGAAAATGTCTTTGTTAAGGAGAAGAATTTACTCTTGAGTTTCTATAATAATGTTTAAGGGATGAAATACAGTGAATTAAAAATTCAGAAAGTCTTGTTTTAACTCACTCTGGCTCTGTTGTCCCTCCCCGCCAACCCCCTCAAATCTTTTAAATGGGTAATAGAAAATCAGGTTTTTTCTTCTTTTCTGGAATTTCAGTTTTTTAGAAGGTATGGTAAAAGCTGAGGAGAGTCTGAGAAAATAGTTTTAAGATTGTTTCAGTAAGAATATTATACTCTTTTATTTTTTAATAGTAATCATTTCTGTAGTTCAAAAATAAGAAATTACATAACTGTGAACTCTTGCTTCCATGTCTTTTCAACGGTTTCGTATCCCTGCCTCCATAGGTAACCAGTTTCTTGTTTAGCCTTCCATTGTTTCTTTACTCACATGTAAGAAAATGTGAACATGTATTTTCTGACCTTTCTAAAATGAAAGATGAAGGCTATACAGTTTGTTCTAAGGTAATAGCTTGAACTTTAATTTTCCAGGAATGGATGCTCAGTAGTTATCTTAGTTTGGGGTTCACATTTATTTTCACATTTTCAGAGGAGGCTTACTTCCTTTAGGACAGATATAGCCACACAGAATCTACTTTCTATATCAAAGATAATTAAAATAACAGCAAATCAATGATGACTTGATTATTTTTTCATTCATATCACATTTATTTCCTACTCAGTTGGAGAGCTTTCTTTGGCTATATTAAAATTTTTCATTTGGTGAAAAACATAGAATATAAAAACCATACCAGTGTATTCTGGGTTGGCCTGTGAAGAGATTAATGGCCGAGAAATAGGAGTTGTGGGACTTTTGTCCCCCAATTCACCTATTGACTTACTGAAATAATTTCATTCAGACTTGTAGAGCACTTGAAAATATTTTTGTCTAAAAAGGTTACTCTTGCCCTTCCTACATTTGATAGTGTCCTATTATTTGGTGTCAGTTTGGTACCAGCTTAAGAGACTTAAGATTTAGAGAAGTGTTGATCATAATCTGAATTCTTAAAACTATTAAATTTTCAAACGTAGTCTCCTTTGAATTTCCACCTGATTTCTTTTGGGTTTATGACCTGTGATAATATACATGATTGACTTAATCTTTCAATGAATGTACTCTTATTAGTAAAAGGAATAGGGATCTCTCATTTCCATTTTAAGTACATTAATTGGGGTCTTTAAAAAGTATTTTGATGGCTAAAATTTTATGTATTTTTACCACAATTAAAAAGAAAATATTTCAAACCCTTTTAATGATAAATACTATATGGGTACAGTGAAGTAGTATTTTATGTAATTAAACAACTCAAATACATAGGCCAGGGAGTCAGTACCAGATGGGTGCTTTTAAATAATGAAAATGTATACAACATTTCTTTCATGCTTTTTTTTTTCTTTTTCAAGCTTTTAAAATTTAATTTTCTATAAGTTACTTCAGACATCAACTCGTTTCATACTTGTAAATATAATGTTTTATATTTATATTTTGCTATCAGTTAAATGTTACATCTTCATGTTAATCATTAACCCACTTTTAGGAGGCTTAAGTTAGGTAGTAATGTCATCAACGTTATAAGGTCATTCTGATGCATTACATAACCAAAATAGGAAGACTGATGGATGCTGCTCTTCTGTTACATGAAATGAGACCCTAGTAAAATCAGTTCCATATATTGTGGATGTGGTGGGAACAGATAAGGAATAGAGAATGGCTTTCCTATTCAATTATATTGGCAATAATAGGCTGAAATAGAGAAACTAATTTAAAAATATGTGTATTGTAATTCTGAAATGTTTTCATGATGTTGATGCCAGTTTATTATTTAAAAATAATAGTCAATAACAGTAAGTTATTGACTGTAGATTTGAGACACTGGAATATGCTACCAAGAGAAGACAGTAAAATCTCCTTGGAGTGTGTTGCTTTTTTGTTTTTTAAGTACACAACTTTCATTTGGTGTTGACTTGAGTATCATTTTCCTGAAAGAGATGGCTATATTAAATGACTCAATTAGATTCTTTGAAGTTGGAATATGTTTACCAAGGGCTGTTAGTTTTGAAGATCAATGAGCTGATATACTTGAAAGCACTTTGAAAACTATGAAGCACTATATTAATATAAGAATTTAAGATTATGGTGTTTTTATTATTCTGTCATTCTGTAAGTATTGTTGCAAAGAAGTGACTGTACTTTAAAACTACACTTTGAAATATGCACATATACACACACACACCTTTTTTTTCATACACATAGGCTATCTTTGGATAGGTAGCAGTTGATTGCCTCTGAGAAGATTGGACCTGGGAGACTTGGGTTGGGGGTGGGAGGGAGACTAACTTTTTTTTTTTAATAAATTGATATCCCCATTTTTAGTGTTATAGATCTTTTTTTAATAAATTTATTTATTATTTATTTATTTTTGGCTGCATTGGGTCTTCGTTGCTGCACCCGGGCTTTCTCTAGCTGCAGCGAGTGGGGGGGCTACTCTTCATTGCGGTGTGCAGGCTTCTCATTGCGGCGGCTTCTCTTTGTGGTGGAGCATGGGCTCTAGGCACGCGGGCTTCAGTAGTTGCGGCTCGCGGGCTCTAGAGCACAGGCTCAGAAGTTGTGGCGCACTGGCCTAGTTGCTCCGCGGCACGTGGGATCTTACCGGACCAGGGCCCAAACCCGTGTCCCCTGCATTGGCAGGCGGATTCTTAACCACTGCGCCACCAGGTAAGCCTGGGAGACTTGCTTTCTAAAAATTATTTACCATGTACATACATTTTGTTAAATAATAGTCTAAGTCAAATGTGTTAAAAGATCAAAATGTAGAATTGAATTTCAGACTCATTATTCTTCAGTGAAAACCATTGCCAATAGTTTACTTAAATGTTAATGGTTGGAAGATGATATTCTTCTGGGCTTGATACTTTCTCCCAACCATACATGTTATTCACAGATTGAAGATAACTTTTTTTTTTTTTTTTCGGTAGGCGGGCCTCTCACTGTTGTGGCCTCTCCCGTCGCGGAGCACAGGCTCCAGACGTGCAGGCTCAGCGGCCATGGCTCACAGGCCCAGCCGCTCCGCGGCATGTGGGATCTTCCCGGACTGGGGCATGAACCTGTGTCCCCTGCATCGGCAGGCGGACTGTCAACCACTGCGCCACCAGGGAAGCCCTGAAGATAACTTTTGCATGTAACACATAAGTTTGTAGTATAGAGTTACCAACCCTTTAAGAAATTTTTTAGATGGACCTCTTTGGAGTAAGTTAACCATACTATAATGAAAGCACATTTTGGGAATGGTGTATAAAGGCAAGAAGACATTTTACTTGTTATATCTGTATGTAGAAGTGGCTTGTAATACTTAATAAAATATTCTGATTTGTTCTTAATCATTTTGGCTTACATGAGAAAATTAGAAGAATTTGCTCTTTTGGATACCTTGGGGTTAGTTACGACTAACCTCTGCTATATATATGGACCTGTAACAGTCCTACTGCGAAACATGTCGAATAAGAAAACAATGCAGGGGGCTTCCCTGGTGGCGCAGTGGTTGAGAGTCCGCCTGCCGTTGCAGGGGACATGGGTTCGTGCCCCGGTCCGGGAAGATCCCACATGCCGTGGAGCAGCTAAGACTGTGCACCACAGCTACTGAGCCTGTGCTCTAGAGCCGGTGAGCCACAACTACCGAAGCCCGCGTGCCTAGAGCCCGTGCTCCGCAACAAAGAGAAGCCACCATAATGAGAAGCCGCGCACTGCAACGAAGAATAGCCCCCGCTTGCTGCAACTAGAGAAAGCCCGCACGCAGCAACGAAGACCCAATGCAGCCAAAAATAAATAAATAATTTTTTTTTAAAAAAGAAAACAATGCAAATTGAATTTGCCTTGTGGTAGCACAGGAAATTGCCATTAAATTTCAACCTGTTTCCATCAAAAGTTTTGTAAGAAACAGATTACTTTGTGTGCCTTTATTAGAAATTTAGTGTTTGAGAAGAATCCATATTAAAGCCAGCAGTGTCTAAAATCCAAAGGTAACACGTATAATAAACATTTCATAGCTTTCCTTTTCATTCAATAAAATTTATCCCAAAGGTGTTCATCATTGAAATTAAGTAAACTGTGGCTGGCTGTGTGACTTTAGACAAGTAATTTGACCTCTCTGAAGCTTTCTCCTCATCTGAAAAGTGTCATCGAGGATCCTTGAGAGATGTAAAATTATGTGATCTGTTTGTGAGCCAGATTATAGTCCTAAGAAAAATGACTTTATATAGTAAACACCAGGGAAAGTATGTAGTTTTATACCAGGAGGGATCTAATGTTACACAGTTGTTCTTAGCTAAAGTAAATAAATTCATGACTCTAATGGATAGGCTTAGAGTTTAGATTCTAGCCGGCTCTGGATAATTCAGATTTGAAAATAGCAAGAAAATTAGTTTTACACTTATTAGAGACCGAGCGCTGAGATGATGTACATTTCTTCTACCTCTTCTTTGTCAGGAGAAAATTTAAAATTTCTCTGTGGAAACAGATATTCCTTATAATGGAAATTTACCTTATACACAACAGAATTTTCTTCTTATGATGGTATATTGGAATCCAAGTCCTTTTTCTTGGACAAAACACACTCTTCTTACTCTTAAGGAAAAGTTAATCATAACTGGGGGAGAGGGGGGAGAAAGGTAAAAAGCTAATAGAAGCTTCTTATTTTTACCAATTAACTCGTCCTTTGAACCTGAGGTGGGCTTGAAAAGCCCTGTAGAGGAAGTGGGATTTTAGCTGGACCTAAAGGATTTGGATTAGTGGTTCTCGACTTTCCCTTCCTGTTAGCCCCAACATACTTCAGAATTGCAACTTAGTCCAATAACTCTTTGTAGTGAACAAAGAAATGAACGTTTCCTCTCATTAATTTTAATCACCTAAACTTAAAAGATTCCTTAGTCTTTTTTACGTCCCTGGAAGTTCTATTGAACTTTATAGTTTGATATGAATTATATATTCTAGGTATTTTAGTTGCATCTATAATAAAATTGTCATTTGGTTTTGGAAAAAAAAATGTGACTTAGGCTTAAGGTAGTAGTCATTTGGAAGGTGACTTGCAAAATCCTTCACCCTTCTGATGCATACTCCTGGAGAACCCCTTCCTTTGCAAATCATTGATGTCGATGAAGGACAAGAGGAAAATATTCCAGGAAGGGGGCAAGATCACCAGATATGGTTTTGTTGAGAGGGAGAGGTATGTCATATTCAATATCTGTTATTTTTAGGGAGTTCTAATGTGAACATCCTTTAAAAATCTAATCCAAGAGTTAGTTTATATTTTCCATGGGGAAATTTAACCAAGGTAATGAGGGGGGTTGCCAGCCTAAATGCCGTAACTTCTGTGGAGTGAACAGAGGGGTAAAACTAGGAAGCTGTCTTCTAGATAATGTATGTGGGTTGTTTAATATTGCCGCTTAGTGTATGGAATTTTAACTGCAGAGTCTTAGCATACTTCTCTAACATTCTTTCCATCTTCTAATCATTTGATGAAATGTACATTGAAATGATACAAACAACACCTGAGTGTAATTGCCCATTCTTTTTTTGTTGCAGAGTGTTTGTGTGTGTGTCTGTGTGTTGAGACTTAGGAAACTAGCCACAAAGGTTGGTCTCAATTAACAAATTCTCTTTGGACAAAATTGAAAATCTGACCCAGGCTATTCAGTATCTAGTGGTGAGTGTTTATTTTAGTTTTGAGTCTTAGGAAATGATGTTATTGATCACTGTATTGAGATAACACCCAACGTTTGGGACTTCAAGAAATTTTAGAGCATATAATAGAAATTCTGTGTATATTCTAACTTGGAGAGAACTTGGAACACAGTAAATGAGGTCGTGCATGTAGATGAGCGTCTCCCTCACATCTTACTACTCTTTTCCTTTACTCAAGCTGCTCAAGCTGTACCCTGTCCTTGCTGTTTTTTCAAATGCACCACAGCCTCAGGTCCTTTGCACTTGTCCTTCCTTCTGCCTGTAATCCTTTTTCTCGAAATATTGGCTTGTAAATCCTTGAAGTCTCAGCTCCGAGGTCACTTTTTCAGCAAGGCTTTGGCTGACTGTTTTCTTTAAAATAGCAAAATTACTCCCTACACACACACTTGTTCCCCAGCTCTCCTTATTTCCCTTCTCAGTTTCTTTTACCCCTCCAGTTTATTTATTGTCATCTGATATATGTGCTATATATTTTTCTTACTCTGCCCCCCAATCATGTAAACTTTATGGTAATGATATTTATCTATTTTGTTCATGTCTGTATACAGGAACATAGAATAGTGTCTGGTACTTGGTAAGTGCTAAATATATATTTGTTTTATGAATGAATTTGAGTATAAAGAATAATTAAAAAGTGGCTAGTCTACTTTCTTCCATCTCTTCCCATACTAGTACCACCATCACCACCTCAGGCTGCTTCTAATCCAGCCTCCCTTCTGCTGCAGAGTAATCTCATGTCTGATAAGACTTGCCACTTAGTAGACACCAGCTAAATATTTGATGAATCTCTGCTAATATTACCTTCCCTCCCAGATATCAGACAAGTCTAAAAATCAGAAATGGCAATAAATTGGCAACCTCACTCTAGTTCTTGAATTATTGGTATCCACATTTTAAAATTCATCTTTTTGATATGATGAAAAGAGCCCAGAAGTAGAAACCCACAGATTTCCTGTTCTGTGTGATTTTTGACAAATCACTTGATTTCTCTGTATTTCAGTTCCTGAATCTTAAAGTAGCATAATGATACTCTTGCTACCTCATAGAAACAAGTAAACATTGAATATGTTTGAAATGGTATTTAAAACTCTTAAATATAAGGTAATATTACAAATCACATTTTACAACTATCAAATACTTCTAAATAGTCAAGGCCACTAATGTGGCTTTCAGTCTTTTTTTTTTTCTCTCTCTCTCTTTGATTACATGTTGGGAAATAGAGGTTTTCCCTCCCCACCTTTTAAAGCTCTGTGTCAAGCGGTGATAGCCACCTTTACTGAGTGCTACATCGTATGAAAAAAATGATCACAAAAGAAATGCTAGAGCTGTACTGACTATTGGGAAGTTTTCTGTGTTATATCTGCATTTTTCCTAGACTTTGAGATTTAGGAAATTGTTCCTCTATAGATTTTGTCATATAGACTCCTGCATAAAAGCATCACTACTTAGAAACTAAAATCCTAATGAAATTTCCTTTCTCTGTTATTCAATGAACAAATACATTTAGGTATTTAGACATTATAATGTAGAGACTTTTAGGGACCTGACATCTTTCAGTCTGGCTAAACTGAGAAAAAGGACTCATACTTCATTCTGCTGAAGGGAATAGTGACCCAACACTTGAGCTGTCACTAGGTTTGACAAACCTAACCCAGCTGTTGTATTAACCACAAAACACATTTGTGTTTGAATATATATAGTGGCTTCAAGAGTCACCTTGCCTGTTTTTCAATTTCAGGGAAAGGGCAAAAGGCTGTTGTAAAATAGCTTATCTTATAGGATAAGCTAAATAGAATTCCCCATTCTGGTCTCTAAATTAGCTGAGTTTTTAAACAACTTTTCATCTTCTAAAGTTGTCAGGAATACTTGTGCTTTAACTGATAAGTGGAAGCTCTTTCTACCACTACCCTTCGTATTTCCTGTGTCTAGCCTCAAATAAAAGAAAAAAAAGAAGGAAATAACATATTACAACTACTATACAATATTATATTGTAATAACATGTTACAGCTCATATGATAATCAAATTGTACTCAGCAAGCACCTGAAAAGTCATAGAAAAGATGGCACACATTCCCAATAGATGCCCGTCTCCCTTTTCTCCCAAGTCCTTCTACTCAAGTAAAAGTTCCCCGTGAGAGTCAAAGGAGGAGTAAGCAGTGAGGGAGACTATGTCTGTCAGTACCACTCTAATTGTATAGCTTTGAAGACTTAGAAATAGAGACCTTCACTCTGGCATTATTGTTAACTTCACCCATGTCACTTCACCACATATGCTTTGCCAAGATCTCCAGTGTATCCTCTGTGTTGCTAAATTCAGTCATCAGTTCTTAGTTCTCATCTTGATTTTAACTTTTGGCATGTTGGTCACTCTGTCCTCAGTGAAACGCTTTCTTCACTTGGCTTTCAGGATACCACACTCATGGGTTTTCCCCCACCTCATTAGTCCCCACTAGTCAATCTCCTTTGCTGATCTTTTAATTAATGTAGCTATGGCCTAGACTTAGTCCAATTCACTACTTTCTTGGTGATTTCATCCTGTCTTACAGTGTTAAATACCATCTATATGTTGACAGTTCTCAAATGTATATTCCCAGTCCTGATCTTCCCCTTGAATTCCAGACCTGTATATTCAGCTGCCTATTTGACATCTCCATTAAGATGTCTATTGGACATTTTAGACTTAATATGTCCAAAACTAAGCTTCTGGTATCTTTTCCCCTCCCCGGTTCTCTTGAACTTCCCCTTCTCAGTTAATGGCACCTCCACCCTTCAGGCCTGAAATCTTTGAGTCATCTTTGGTGCCTCTTTCTCACTCCCAATATATCATTAAATCCTCTTGACTCCACTTTTAAATGTATCTAAAATTTGCCAATATCTGTTCTCTGCTGCCACCCTCTTTCACCTGTATTACTGTATTAACCTCCTAACCAGTGTCCTAGCATCAACTTTTGCCCCACTAGAATTTATCCTTATCACAAGAAACACAATGATACTAATAAAACTGAAGCCAGATGATATTATTCATATGATTAAAATCCTCCAGTGCTTTCCTCTCTCACTCACTTTTACATGGCCTTTAGGGCCCTACACAATCAGTTTCTTCATTAAACTCTCTGACCATACTGGCCCTCTACGTATTCCTGGAACATACCAAGCATTCTCCTCCCTCAGTACCTTTGCAGTATACTTTACTATCTGCCTGGGTTCTTCTTCCTCCAGGTAGCTACATCACTCATTTGGTCATGGCTTTCAAATCTTACCTTAAATGTCATCTTCTCAGATCTCCTCAGTGAGACCTTCTCTGAGCACTCTAAAATATAAAATTACAATATCTCCTTGTTTTATTTTTTATTCCTAGCATTTATTACCTTCTAGTATATAATAACTCTAATATACTATATAATTTACTAATTTATTTTGTCTGTTCTCTTTCCCCCTCCCCGCGCCCACCTCAAGAATGTAATTCCTTGGAGAGTGTTTGTCTGTTTTACTAATGTATTTTCAGCACCTAGAATATAGTAGATGTCTAGTTCCTATTTATTGAATACATGAATGAATCATTTATTTGAAGAAATGGAAGGAAAGAAAAGAGCCATCCTGAATTAAGAATATAATATTCCATGGATCATTGTGTTTTATTATCGAACAGGAATCTTAGTGTTTAACTTATTAAAAGTGATTTCATCGTTTTCCTTGAATGTAACAACAGCAAAACTGATCTTTTGCCTAGTCTTTATTTTTTAGCTTTTTTATAAATAATAAATCCCTAGAGATTTCTTCTTGCCAACAAGAAAAATCAAAGTTATTCAGTCTTATTTAGTTTGATCCTACGAACTAGATAGAACAAATGTTATTGTCCTACTTAGTAAATATATAAAATAAGATTTCAGTGTTTCTTATAACTATTTGATTTTAGTTAAATTCATATTAACACAGAAATTTCTCCTGTTTTGGTAGTAAATGCCAAATTCCTTAAGTAGATTAAATTCTAGGTGGGAAGATAAAGCAATGAAAGAAGACAAAACTAAGTTCTATTTAATTGTGTCCATATGTGGGCTATATACTAGTGCTCTGAGAACTTAGAGAGGGGAAGGTAAGCTAGGAGAGCTTGAAGGAGATGGGCTTTGACAGATAGATGGGCAGAAAGCCAGTGAGAGGAGAGGAAGCAAAGAGCCAGGCGGAAGATTACTGTCTTTTCTTTTCTGCATTATTCCTGGAACCTGTAAGTGTCTCACAGGTAGTTTGTTTATTTATTGAATGAAAGAATGAATGAATGTGATAATGAGAGCATTATCGCCTACATGATCAGTGAGAACAGTTTAGCCAACAGAGTATGTGTTGGCAAAGAAGATATAGAAAGACGTTTGATGAAGCCAAGCCTGGAAGGTGTAGATGCCCATATACAGATTTTGGACTGGTTTGATTGTGTTAGCAATCCAGCCCATGTTCTTAAATAGAAGAAAACCCATGATGTAAATAGGGTGCTAAGAAGTGTTGTCTAAGATTATATCTCCTTCCAGTAGAACTTTCTGTGAGGATGGGAATGTATGCTGTCCAATATAATAGTCACTAGCCACGTGTGGCTGTTGAGCCCTTGAACTGTAGCTAGTGTGAATGAGAAACTGAATTTTAAATTTTATTTAATTTTAATTTAAAAAGCCACCCACAGTGGCTACCGTATTGGACAGTACAAGAGAATATTGGATGGTGTGGAGAGTGAACAGAGTAGGATGAAGAAAACAAGTAGTAAGCTTTTAGAGTAATCCAGGCACGAATGATGAAATTTTAAAAGGGAGAATATCTGCTATCTAGAAAGAAGGAACGACAGGATTTAATAAATGAGATGAAAGAAGGAAGACTCAGACTTGCCTTTTAAGCCAAGACTTTGGGTAATGAGGAATTGAATTATTAAGGAAATAGGACATTTGGAGCAAGCTGAAGGGTGGTTTGTTGGTTTGGGTGTAAATACAAGTTTGGGTATATTATGTCTTTGGTGAAGGTAGAATGACTAAGTGGAGAGACTGTGTATTTGGAAACAGAATTTGGGGTTAGCAATGGTAGTGATATTAGCTTAGAGATAATACCTGAAGTCATGAGTGGAAGAGCTTTGAGCAAATAATAGAGGAGTGAAGGTGGTGATTAGTGTCATATGCCAAAGAGAAAAAGATGAAGACTGATTAAATTTAGTCATAAAACTATAGGTGCCGTAGAGGAAGAGACCCTAGAGATTGTCATCTAATCAGTCCATTCAATTTACAGATGAGGAAAGTGATGCTCAGTGATGTGAAATGAAATGTTTAAATATACACAGCTTGTAGATGTCAAAGGGAAGTATTGAACCTAAATTGTCTGCTGACCCCTTCAATTTACTCCTTTTCCCATTGTGTTGGCAAAACAGGAAAATCTTATTGAGGAATATAATTTCAGTAGAGCAGGTTGGAAGCTAGCACAGTGATAAGAAAGTGGAATATGGGATAGAGAAATGGAATTAGTAAGTGTGGGCAGCTTTTTTTTTTTTTTTTTGCAGTACGCGGGCCTCTCACTGCTGTGGCCTCTCCCGTTGCGGAGCACAGGCTCCGGACCCACAGGCCCAGCAGCCATGGCTCACGGGCCCAGCCACTCCGCGGCATGTGGGATCTTCCCGGACCGGGGCACGAACCCGTGTCCCCTGCATCGGCAGGCGGACTCTCAACCACTGCGCCACCAGGGAAGCCCGTGGGCAGCTTCTTTAAGAAGGCTGGCAGTGAAAAAAAAAGAGATTGAAATGGAATGCAATTGGAAGAGGCAGTAAAATCAAACCGAAGTTTTTTTGGTTACAGAAATATCACTGAATATTCTGGCATGAGAGGCAGGGGATAAAAGTGACAAAGTAGTCGTACCTTCCTCTTACTGCTGCCTAGGAGTATGAAGTAATTGACTTAAGATTATCATCAGTGGAGCCAGAAATAAATAGTCCTTAGATCTACTGAAACTATTTAATGACCAAACCTTCTGATTGTGTGTATACAGAAAAAGAGTCATGCCTTACTGCATGTTATTCATTATTCTGTTTTGGTTTAAGATGTTGATTTTTGGTGTGATTGGCATTTTACTTGGAAAGATATGACTTCATAATATTTCCTGTTCTTCAGGCCACTTGATCCACTAAGATCTAAAAGGAATTCAGAGAGACATATTTTTAGCGTGAATACTTTAAGGACTTTTTTTTTTTTTATAACTTTTAATTACCTAACCACCAGTCTGAGGATATTTCCCATGATATTAAAGAACCAACCACTATGTAAGTTAAATGTGCCTCAGTATGTCATTTATATCTCAGTAAAGCTAGGGTGTGGGAGAAGAAGTTTCCCTGATTCCCTCCACTCCAAAAAGGCACCTCAGGTGATACTTTTTTACAGCTTTAAAGTATGATGTCATATTAGAAAGAACTTTTACTGAAATGGTGATTACAGACAATGAGAATATAAGTTGGAGAAAGAGAAACAATTGAAGATTGTTAAGGACCCAGAATATCGATTTATATTATGGTTGTTATTAGAAAAAAATGATCTTAAGAGACTTCCTAGGCTTTAGCCTTATGTAGAAAATTAATAGGTAAAATATAGGAATTCTTTTAATATTGCAATGATGTCTTAGAAATAAAAACTGACAAGGGAGTTTGAAGCTAGAAATTACATCTTGGTGTTTAATTTCTGCTACCAATTTATTTCTGAGGGCACATGACCACTCTTAGTTGATTTACTGCTGCTAGAGAGTCTCTGTATATCATGATGGAGAATGTTGTGCTTCTGCTCAAAGTCATTGAATTCCGGACGAATTGCCAAATCAAGATACAGTTGTTTGACGCTAGATTCTCGGAAGAAAACACACACACACACACACACACACACACACACACACACAACCTCAAAACAAAGCCCTGTTAGAATGGAGTTAGGCTGTTTCATTAACTTTTTAAAAAGGGAGCATATTACCTTGAGAAAGTAGTACACTTCTGGCAATTATGCTGTATTACAGGGAGATCAGATATTGTGAAATTCAACCTGTTTTGAAGGCAGAAAAGGGGAAAGTAACTTTAGCCTATTTCATCAATGAGCAAATAAAGGCAAAAGCACAGTTGCATAGTGATACAATCAGGATTAGGATTTCTCTGTCTCACTTTCCAATTTCATGCTCTTTTGGCCTTAATATTAAATGAAAATTTTGCTCTGTTTAAATTTTGAATTTTTTTTTTATTCCACACCTTAGTCTATTAATATACCCTAGTAAATAGACTGTTTACCTGGGAATATTCAGAAACTTAAATGCTGTAGTTTGCTTTTAAAACATTTCAGCTTAGAAGAATGTGTCTTGTTTACTTTTTGCTTGCTAAGCATGTATGACTGGCAGAAGTTCTTTAGCCCTGCTGCCCACATGGTCTGGATAAAAGAAGTAGCAGTCTGTTAGAGAAGAACAAAAGAGAAGCAAGGAAAATAATTTTCCTTTGCCTGGAAGATATCACTGAAGCCTTGATCTCTAGAGTTTAGACAACAACTGAAGTAGAGGGAAATCAATGGAAAATAGTGTGTGCTGGTAGGAAGGAGGCATTCTGGTTGGGGGTTGGATTGCATGGCATGCAGAATAAAGGTTCCTATTGCTCAATGGTATTTCAGCCTCATGTTCCCAGTTGGAATTTAAGTGAGAAATATTCTGGCATTTTTATCTTGTTTAGTGTTTTTGAGGAATCTGTGTTCTTTCAGTTCAGTTGACTTTTGTTGTTTATTTAAAAACAAGCAAACCTGTTGACTCTAAAGGGGTTAACTAAAGAATATAATCTAACAAAATAAAAGCCAAAAAAAATGAGATATAACTGAACTATGATACTTTTCCTTCTAATCTGTCTAGTTTTAGAAAAGTCAAGAAGTCTTGTTTTAGAATAAGATAAGCCCAAGGAGCTTGTGTTTTGAGGGGAAAGGCAGGTATATGGTCTTTCTCTGAGTTGTGTATGAAGGGTGGGGAACTTAACATAGCTGTGTATTGAAGTGAGTCAGTTGACCTACTTTTAAGTCACTTAAATACTTCTGTACCTGTGCTAAAACCAAACTGGAATCTTGGAAGAAACCTTGGATTGGTACTTATCAGTTGTTTCCCTATAAAGAATCCTGTCCCTTTGCTTATTTTAGTGTTCTCAGAATAGATAGGAATTTTTAAATCAAATTATTCCCCTAGGAAGATTACTGTAAATTGCTATAGTGTGCTGTAATTTTTTGTACTTTTTTTTTTTATCAGTGAAGGGAAGATAGTTTTATAGTAGTAGCTGTGATTGAATGTGTGCCTATTGTATAGCAGAAATTATACTCAGCAGTTTACCAACAAGATCTCATTTAATCTTCTAAGCAGTTGTGATAATTAAGATTCAGTTTGGGACTTTCTCATAGCACACTTAGAGAAGATTGTACCATGTACCAGTCTTTGAATAGTCGTCAAATAGCATTTGATCTATTTTCTTGTTTAATTTTATGTCCCAACTCCTAGCATAGTTCCTGGCACATGGTAAGCACTTAATATGTTTGTTGAACATATGTCTGACTTCAATAATACATGCTTTTCCTTAATGCCAAGCTGCCTTTCTAATAAAGAATGCTCTCCTACAGCATTCAGCACTTTGGGAATATTTTCTGGTTTTCCTTTTTTATCTCTGGTTCTTCCTTTTTGTTCCTTTTTGTGTACAACCCCTCTTCTTCTGCTCATCCCTTAAGTGTTGATGTTCCTCTGGGCTCTGTTTTAAGCCCTCTTTTATTTTCTCTCTATACTTCCCATGGAAAATACCTACTTCCTTGGTATCATTTGTCATGCACATGTGGAAGATGCCCAAATTAGTAGGTCCAGCAGAGATTTTCCTTCTGAACTGAGCTTCAGTTCCATTTATTTGTTTATTCATTTGTTAATTCAGCAAACATTTATTGAAGGGCAACTCTGTACCATCTATACAAAATAGAGCAGTGAAAAAGATAAACAAGATTTCAATTCTCATGGAGTTTATGTTGTAGGGAATAGTTAAACAAACAGGATTACAGATTGTAGTCCAGTAAATCATGGCAATGTGGTAGAGAGTGGTTAGAGAAGGACTTTTTGAGGAGATATCAATATTTGAGATGAGAGCTAAAGGCAAAGAACAGGACTTGTGTGTTGAGGGAGGAAAGGGGAATAAAGGGAGGTGAGGCAGTTCCCTAGTGCAAGGATTCTAAAAGCAGAGAACTTGGCCAGTGTAGGTAAGGCCTAATAAGTGAGAGCAGTTGATAAAAGATGAAAAAGGGTACATATCATGGAGGAATTTTTTGGCTATGGTAAGGAGTTTGATTTCATTCTAAAATTCAATAGGAATCCCTTCAAGGGTTAAAATAGAGAGTAACGTGATCTGATTTATATTTTAGAAAGATTAGCTACAGTATGGAGACTAGATAATAGAAGTGGATATATGGAGACCATTGAGAGAAATACTGATGCTTTGCAGTAGGGTGGTTAACAGTGGAGATGAAGAGAGGTGGACAGATTAGTACTATATTTTGATTTTTGAAAGTGGTCTTGACAGTATTTGGTGGTGGATTAAATGTGGGGAATGAGAAAAAGAGCTCGTTGCCTACTTGATGTCTCTTCTGGGATCTTTCATAGTCACTCAGTGTTTAATATGGTCAGCACTGAAGTCATCTTTCCCTCCCCTTCCCCGAAACTTACTTCTTTCCCAGTGTTTTTCTTATTAAATGTCACCCCTTATGTACCCAGTTACTTATGACAGAAGCCTAGGCATTATCTTCAGTCTTATCTTTTCCCCGGCACACCCACCCCCAACCAATAAAAGCCACTGATTCCGCTTCCTAAATCTCTCTCACACTGCAAGTATTTGAGTGCACGTCTCCATGCCCTGTGTCACACGTGAATTTCAACAGCAGACCTCTAACTGGTCTCCTTGTATCGTGTATCATTCCCCTTTCTAATCTATTCTGGATGCTGCAGACAGATTTAATTAAAGCTTTTCTCTGCTGAAAGTTCTTCATTGGCTCCCTCAGGATAAAGTTAAAACTCCCCTAACATAATCTGTAGACTTTTTATGACCTGGCCTCTGCTCACCTCTTTTTCCTCATCTTTCACACTTCCCACCCTTGCTCTCCACCAGCCACACTAAATTACTAATTTTTTCTCAGTGAGCCATGCTGTGACTGTTTTTGCATTGTTTTCCCTCCCTTTTCCTAATTCTCTTGCTACTCACTCTCCACTTTCCATCCCCAAGAAACAAGTAAATGTATAAAAACTCCTGAATGTCCTTTGGGTCTCAGCTTAGATGTCATTTCTCCAGAGAAACTTTGTGACCCACCAGCTGTAAGCCAGTTGCCCCTCTTTTGTGTTCTCTTAGCACCCTGTACTACCTCCCACCAGGCCACTATCTCAGTATTCTGAATTGCTGTTGTTTTCCACTAGACTGTAAGCTTCATGAGGACAGGGGTGAAATCTTCCATGTTCACCATTATACTTCCAACTTCTAGATTCTTAATATACATTTCTTGAAGGTGATCTGTGGTAAGAAATGTAGTATATTAATAGAACATTCATAGCATTTTGGGGTACAATAATTTATTCAGCCTACTGAAATTTTTATAGAAATAATATTCAATATATTTAGTTTATAAATAAACTGATACCTCTGGCTAAATGATAAACTGATCAGTGGCCTGAATAATGTTATTCTTGGAAATGGCCCATAGACTTTATGACATGACCCCAGCAGTCCTTATGTAACACAAAAGCCAAGAAATTTTCTTCTCCAGACCTAGAATAAGCTATGTTCTTCCAAGGAGCCCTGGTTCCTTTTAGGAGGAAATAGTATTTAGAGACCATTCTGAGCACTAAATATGCTCATTGCTTCTGTGTTGTGCCAGTATGACAACTGAAAACAGTTTAATATTTCTTTGTAGTTCTTTCGGTCTTTAAGGTACAAAGTACAGTAAAAAATACGTTTTACTAAAAATAGAACTACCATACGACCCAGCAATCCCACTACTGGGCATATACCCTGAGAAAACCATAATTCAAAAAGAGTCATGTACCAAAGTGTTCATTGCAGCTCTAATTACAATAGCCAGGACATGGAAGCAACCTAAGTGTCCATCGACAGATGAATGGATAAAGAAGATGTGGCACATATATACAATGGAATATTACTCAGCCATAAAAAAAAACGAAATTGAGTTATTTGTAGTGAGGTGGATGGACCTAGAGTCTGTCCTACAGAGTGAAGTAAGTCAGAAAGAGAAAAACAAATCCCGTACGCTAACACATATATATGGAATCTAAAAAAAAAAAAAAGTGGTCTTGAAGAACCTAGGGGCAAGACGGGAATAAAGACGCAGACCTACTAGAGAATGGACTTGAGGATACGGGGAGGCGGAAGAGTAAGCTGGGACAAAGTGAGAGAGTGGCATGGACATATATACACTACCAAATGTAAAATAGATAGCTAGTGGGAAGCAGCCGCATAGCACAGGGAGATCAGCTCGGTGCTTTGTGACCACCTAGAGGGGTGAGATAGGGAGGGTGGGAGGGAGGGAGACACAAGAGGGAGGAGATATGGGGACATATGTATATGTATAACTGATTCACTTTGTTATAAAGCAGAAACTAACACACCATTGTAAAGCAATTATACTCCAATAAAGATGTTAAAAATGTATATATATTATATATATATATATTTTTTACTAATGTGATTAACAGGTAAAAAAAAAGTTTTAAAATCACTTGAAGTAATTTTATTTTCTGTGTTGTTAACCTACCAACTTGATATTTGTTGGGCTTCTTTCATTTCACTTTTTACATTTATAGGGTCTTTTCCCATTCTGATTTAATTTGATTTTAACATAACCACATAAAACATTTACATGCTTCCAAAGTCAAATCTGCAAAACAGGGTACATTCAGAGAAATCTAGCTTTTTAACTGTTCCCCACCCCATCTCCAGCTTTGCCTTTCCCATATCTGTTTTGCCTATGCTCCGCATAAATCTTTCTAAACTATGTCTCTCATAGTCTTAATCATGCCATACAATCTTCATTTGCCCCCTCCGTACTTGGAGTGAAATTCATATTCCTCAGCTTATTGTTTAACTCCCCTCATGACATAGCACCAATTAACCTAACTTCATTAGCCAGTGAGCCTAATGTTCAGCCAAATTGAATTGTTCATTGTTTCCTATACAGGCTCCCATATTTGTTCACTCTTGTTTTTCACTCAGATTTTTATTACAGCCTGGATCACTTTATCGTCCCCTTCCCTTCGTAGCCCACCCCAATCACCTTATCCAGATCTTACCCATTCTTTAAGCCAAGATCAGATGCTTCCTTCCTATAATACCCCTCCTCTACCATTCTCACATTTCTTACTACAGTCGTGTTGATTTCTGAGAGTATCCTAGTCGGAGACCATTAGAATTAAGTATTAGAGCGAGTCATCAGAGATCCAGAGATTTTGATAAATCGTATTGTGGTAGTATCACACTGACAGAACACTAACAGCACAAACACTTTCTTAACTGATTCATCTAATCTCCCACGGGCAGTGCCAGTGATACTTCTGTTATCCACATCTCTTCATTTTTGTTACAGTGCTTAGACCAGAAATTTAATTTTAGGTTTAACCTAACTATAGTCCATCTTTTTATTCAAGTGTACAAATTGCAGTTGCAAATTCCGTTTTACTGTGTAGTATCCCTGAGCTCAAATTCAGAGTGGGTTCCCTATAGGTGTGGGAAATTTTTCACACTCTCTAGAGATAACCTCTAAGTTGATAGATTTTAGAATTAAAATCTGTAGCTTAGGAGTATTTTGATAGTGTTTAAAATATTGTCTCAAACCTGTGTTCTTTTTTCGTTTTTGTTTTTTTTCGGTACGTGGGCCTCTCACCGCTGCGGCCTCTCCCGTTGCGGAGCACAGGCTCCGGACGCGCAGGCTCAGCAGCCATGGCTCACGGGCCTAGCCGCTCCGCGGCACGTGGGATCCTCCCCGACCAGGGCACGAACCCGCGTCCCCCGCATCGGCAGGCGGACTCCCAACCACTGCGCCACCAGGGAAGCCCCAAACCTGTGTTCTTAATGCCTCAGTAAATACATCTACAGTTTTAAATTTTTTGCTGTTTCATTTAATTGGACCTGAGATAATTACAGAATCCCTTGGAGACCCAAATAGTTACCAACCTCAGGCAAAATTGTTCGCTTGCCAAGGACAGAATGTTTCCCTTTAATAATATAAGGGAAATGAAAGTTCCATTTTGCACCAAAAATGCGGTGCAGGATAGGTCCATTTGAATTCATGACAAACATAATAAAATGAGAAAGTAAAGAGTATGTTGGCTAAAATAATCCTTTGGTAATTATCACCTTATAGAAAGACCTTTAATTGCTAAAGGCAAAATATTCTTTGTTGCTTCTGATCCAGGCAGTTTCTGATTAATAATAAAGAGCATTTAAAAAATAAATTTTGCAGTTTTGTTCCCCTCTTTAAATCAGTATAACTTAATGTGCCATAAGAAGAAAAGTGGTTTAATTATTCTTGGTTTATTTTTACCCCTGGTCAAGAGTAAATATGTGAAACTTTACATCATTTCCAGAGATTAGTGTAAGAACATAAGTGAATGAGGTCTAATCTAGACTGCTTTATAAAAGAATCATATTTGGCAGAGAGATGTGAAGTACTTGAAAGAAGAAAGGACAAAATTCCCAGCTCTTACCCCTGGTTCTCTATCTAAAAATCTGTCACATCCATTACCATTTACTTGTCTTTCCTTCCCTACTAGACTGTGAACTCTGTGAGGTCAGAAATGAGTCTGACTTCTCTGTTTATCCCCAGTGAATGCAGGGATGAATTGGGAGTCTAACCCTAGCCATACTGACAAGCTTCTGTTTAGCCTCAGGCAAGTCATAGTACAGCTCTGTCCTTATGCCTGTTTTCAAAAGGATTAAAGAGAAAATCATAGTCTCTTAGAGATGGAAGAGACCTTAAAGAGTACATAATTCAACCCCTTATTTTGTGGATGAAAAAATCCTGCCTGCCTGGCTCTTCTAAATGTGAGAATAGAAATCCTTTGAACTAAATAAATAGCCGTGTTATATTTTATCCTGATTTTCTCTTGTGGGATAGATTAATTTCATTTGGGACTGTGGTGTAAAGCCTTAAACCAGATCCGTTTTCCTTTGCAATTTAGTCCTCAAATCTTATTCTTGAGTTAGAAAAAGAATGGCTGGTTTAAGTTTCTCAGGGCAGAGGACAATAGGAGAGGGAAAGAAACATCTATTCAGTAGGATTTATGATAAATCAAAACAAAATACCTAAACCTAGTTGCTTAAATCATTTATCTCTCACTAGGCACCTCTCACTAAACTTTTTTTTTGTTTTATAATAAACTCATGGACACATTAAGGTCCTTATGTCTAAATATGTGGGCATTTAAAAAAAATGATTTTCAAAAGTTGTTTAGATTTGGGGACTTTAAAATTTTACTTTGTAATGAAATATCTTCAAACTTATGAGGAAGAGCTGTGTCTTGGCATCTATTATAACAACCCCCAAGTGAACTGAAATATTTATTTATTCTTAAAATTAGGGAGTGATTATTTGCTTTTCAAAAGAAGGCTTCACTTTAAGAAAATATCCAAAAGAAGCACTTATATGTGCTTCAATAAGAATGAACCTTAAAAATATGCTAAGGAAAGAAAGCCAATTACAAAAGACTACATATTGTATGATTCCATTTATATGGAATATCCAGAATAGGCAAGTCTATAGAGACAGAAAGTAGATTCGTGGTTACTTAGGGCCAGGAGAGATGGGGGAATAGGAGGGTGATGGCTAAGGGGTACAGGGTTCCTTTTTGAGGTGAGGAAGATGTTCTAAGATTAATTGTGGTGATGGGTGTACATTTCTGTGAATATAAGGAAAATCATGGAATTGTACACTTTAAATGGGTGAACTATAATGATGTGTGAATTGTATCTCAAAGTGATTTAAAAAAATATTTATCAAAAGAATTGTTTAGTGAACATTGTTATATCATCTAAATAACCATTTGATTTTTTGAGAATAATGGCTAGCATTTGTTAATTGCCTATTATGTGCCAGGCATTGTGCTAAATACTTGAAAACCTACATTTTCTTACATTAGGTTTTAGTTTCCATACAGCTTTTCAGCAACACAATCATCTTTGTATTCTCCATGCATACTAGCACAAAGCCTTACAAATGCCATAAGCTCAAAACATTTGGATGAATGACTATATATATGAATTTATGAACGAATGAATTTAGCACTCTGGCTTGGCATTCCAGGACATCAGAGTTTTGATTTCTCCTTTTCTTTTTGTCAGTCTAGTCTCAGACCTAGCAAGCAGTTTTAGCTCACATGGGGATTAATGATTGTATCAAATGGAAGAATTATTCTGATTTGCTTTTGCCGTTTCCACAGAAGTAAAGGAAGAAGAGGGCATTTATTGCATTGCCCTCCTTCTGTTTGTTCCTTATTTCGAGTAGTCAGCAACCCATCTTTAGCTTTCAGTCTTTATATTTACTTCTGGAAGTAGTGGTTTAATCTTCCTGTAGATCTTTTAAGGAGAACACTAGCCCAAACAAATTTGGCTTCAAGTATGCCTGAATCAGAGTCCGGGAAAATGCCTCTCAAAATCTTCTACATAGGTGATATTTCTATTTTTTTTATTTCAGTTTCAGAATAGAAATGAGATTCCCAAACTCTTACAGTGAAGGTCACAATTTCTTCTTACTTTTAGATAGTTGAATTAGGATAATTAGTTGGATGCTGACTAAATACACGAATAATACAGTTCAGCTCTGCAACCCAGGACCGTCTAGAATCCTGATGACCTCATATCCTGGTATAGATTGCTCTAATACTGTAATATGTATATTCCTTCGAATTCTGGGTCAACTAGAAGGTGCCTCTCTCCACAGCCTGTGCTGATAATTACTGAATTATGAGAAATTACAGTTTTATTCATTACTCATAGTTAATCCAAACTTGCCAGTCTTTTACACGTCACTTATTAAGAGTCAGGTAAACTTTTCCTTTTCTAGAATTCTAAAAATCTTGCATACTACGATGATGATTATAAAGCCCTCTGTCTTAGTCCATTCAGGCTGCTATACCAGAAAAAAAACATAGACTGGGTGGCTTATAAAAATGAAAATTTATTGCTCACAGTTCTAGAGTCTGGGAAGTCCAAGATTAAGTGCTGGCAGAATTCAGTTTCTGGTGAGAGGCTGCTTCCTCATATTCGGGGATCTTCTTACTATAACCTTAAATGATGGAAGGGGCAAGGAAGCTTTCTGTGGCCTCTTTTTAGTGCTGCTTTTGTAAGGACACTGATTTCACTCATGAAGTTTACGCCATCATGACCTAATCACCTCCCAAAGACCCCCACACACTTCCTAATACCATCACTTTGGGGTTTAGGGTTCAACATACGAATTGGCGGGGGGACACAAACACTTACACCATAGGATCTCTCCCAGTTCCCACCCCGATAATTATTTTTATAAGAAAGTTATTTGCCAATAAATACTGGATCTTATGCTGAAAAATACCAATATTAAAAGCATTCTTTTCTACCCATTACTTCTTTTTTTCCTCTCCATTTCTTAGAGTTTTAAAGCAGTTATTGTTCATAATAGGCTCTAACCATTTCATCACCTATTATAAGACTTGTGCCTGATTTCTTTTTTTTTTTATTGAAGTATAGCTGATTTACAGTGCTGTGGCAATCTCTGCTGTACAACAAAGTGACTCAGTTATACACATATAGACATTCTTTTTTTTATATTCTTTTCCATTATGGTTTATCACAGGATATTGAATATAGTTCCCTGTGCTGTACAGTAGGCCCTTGTTTATCTATCCTATATATAATAGTTTACATCCCACACTCACAGTCCTTCCCTCTCCCACCCCCGCCCCTTGGCAACGACAAGTCTATTCTCTATGTCTTTGAGTCTGTTTCTGTTTTGTGGATAGGTTCATATGTGTCATATTTTAGATTCCACATATGAGTGATATCATATGGTATTTGTCTGACTTACTTCACTTAGTATGATAATCTCTAGTTGCATCCATGTTGCTGCAAATGACATTATTTCATTCTTTTTTATGGCTGAGTAGTATTCTGTTTTATATATATATGTACCACATCTTCTTCATCCATTCATCTGTCAATGGACATTTAGATAGTTTCCATGACTTGGCTATTGTGAATAGTGCTGCTGTGAACATAGGGGTGCGTGTATCTTTTTGAATTATAGTCTTGTCCAGGTATGTGCTCAGGAGTGGGATTGCTGGATCATTAAAACTCTTGCTCTGTGTCATAAAATTCCTGTTTTTAAGTAGAGGCCCAGGTTTTTGTTTTGTTTCCTGAGTATTTGAAATTTTGGAATTGAATCAGTAGTACAGTGTTGCAGGCTGCAACTTTTATCCATCTTTCACCTAAAATGGACCAAGCCAACCAGAGATAATTTAAAAATTATTTATTCCAAAAAATATTTTGGAGTATTTGAAAAGAATGATTTCTTTTGTGCTTGAATTGCTAAATGATTTATAATTCCATTTGCAGTTTTTTTTTAATTTCTGCTGTGATTTTTTAAAAATAAATTTATTTATTTATTTATTTTTGGCTGTGTTGGGTCTTCGTTTCTTTGCGAGGGCTTTCTCCAGTTGCAGCGAGCAGGGGCCACTCTTCATCGCGGTGCGCGGGCCTCTCACTGTCGCGGCCTCTCCCGTTGCAGAGCACAGGCTCCAGACGCGCAGGCTCAGTAGTTGTGGCTCACGGGCCCAGTTGCTCCGCGGCATGTGGGATCTTCCCAGACCAGGGCTCGAACCCATGTCTCCTGCATTGGCAGGCAGATTCTTAACCACTGCGCCGCCAGGGAAGCCCCCATTTGCAGTTTTCACCCCCACCTGTTGATTACAGTTCTGCCTGCAGGAACTGTATCAGCCTACTTTCCCTTTAGCATCTCATGAATTATTATTATCATAAGGAAGTGAGAAGTTTGACCATTGTTGTCACAACCAAACTGAAAGGAAGTGCTTAACTGTATAATGGCATTGGGGAAATTGTCAAAGCCTAGATGAAGGGAAACTTTGGTTCAACATTTAATTTACTATGATAGCTGGTCATGTTTAAAGCCTGAAGAGAGAATGTTTTGTAATCTTTATATTGAGGCCTAGAAAATCACCAGGTCTGTGCTTTCAACTGATCAGCAGTGGAGGCTGAGTAATGATGCTACTCTTCTAGGTATGGCAAACAGCGGAGATGGTAAATGTTACAGAGTTAAAAAAAAAAAAAATCCAGTTTTGAAAGAATCCGTGTTTTTATGTATGAGAAGAGAAAAGTTGCTCATCATGTTTTGCTTTTACTTTTTTTGTCTACCAGGAAGACTTCGACTTAAACTTTAGGTCTAGTTTTAGCAAGTGCTGTAATATTTAGTCTAAGTTTATGAATTATTTCTCTACTTACTTATATGGTAGTACATATTTACTTCTCCTTGTTTCAGTTGTCTTGTTTTGCTTCTTTTTTTAAAAAAATATTTATTTATTTGGCTGTTCTGGGTCTTTAGTTGCGGCACACGGGATCTTCGTTGCAGTGTGCGGAATCTTTTGGTTGCTGCACACAGGCTCTTGGTTGCGGCATGCAGGATCTAGTTCCCTGATGGGGGATCAAACCTGGGCCCCCTGCACTGGGAGCGCAGAGTCTTGAGGACTGGACCACCAGGGATGTCCCTGTTTCTTATTGTAAACCATCTTTAAAAATATTTTTTAAGAACTGGGTTGGGGGCTTCCCCAGTGGTGCAGTGGTTAAGAATGCGCTTGCCAATGCAGGGGACACGGGTTCGAGCCCTGGTCTGGGAAGATCCCACATGCCACGGAGCAACTAAGCCCGTGTGCCACAACTACTGAGCCTGTGCTCTAGAGCCCACGTGCCACAACTAATGAAGCCCCCGCACCTAGAGCCTGTGCTCTGCAGCAAAAGAAGCCACCGCAATGAGAAGCCCACGCACTGCAACGAAGAGTAGCCCCCGCTCAGCGCAACTAGAGAAAGCCCGTGCGCAGCAACGAAGACCCAATGCAGCGAAAAATAAATAAAATAATAAACAAAATTACAAGAGGGAGGAGATATGGGGATATATGTATATGTATAGCTGATTCACTTTGTTATACAGCAGAAACTAACACACCATTGTAAAGCAATTATACTCCAATAAAGATGTTAAAAAAAAATCATTGTGCCATAAAAAAAAAAATTGAACTGTAGGGAAAATAAACTGTTTATAAAATAAAATGAAACAAAAAGAGGGTGGGCAACTGAGGAACCTGTAAAAATTCATTTTTAAGAATCCTTTTGCAGCCTGCATTAATGGAGCATGCGTTCAGGGTTAAATTTATATTTTAGATTAGGCTTCAAGTATATGGGGGATTAACATTTTATTGAATGCCTGTTATGTGCCTAGAAGAAAAAGCTCTCATACATTAATTCATTTCATTCTCACAGCATTTATACAAAGTAAATATTATTCCTGTTTTACTGATGAGGAAACTGAGACTGAAATTCAAAAAGCTTGCCCAAGTTTACAAAACAAAATAAGAAAGTAAGTAGGTGTTCTTTCTGCTCCTCCATACTATTATCTCCAACTGAGTACTGGTGACATGCTGGGCATTGCACAGATGCTGTTGCCACAGTGTTGAAAACAGCAGACACTTGCCCCTGTCCCCTTCTGTCTCAAAAAGAAGGTGAGGGGACTAAGTATATAGAATAATAAACCTGGTGTGACTTCATCTAATTTTAAAACTAGTGAGAATGTAAGTATTTCAGATATTCCTTACAGTGGTCCATTTTCTCTTTTAAGAATGCTGGGAATGCTTTATTGAATTTCCTTAGCCTTCCAATATCCTTATGGAAAAAACATTTATTATACAAATGCACAAGTAGTGTTGAGTGTAATTATGATTGTCTCCTTATCATCGAGTTTATTAGTGGAATCACTTTAGGACCAAGTTTTCTAACACTTGATATTACACAGTAGTCATCAGTCTGCATATTATTGAAAATTAAAACAGTTTTTAAAGCTACATGTATATTCATTAAATCTTCTCTAAGAGTACTTAATTTCTTTTCCTCCCTTTCTGGGATTTAAAAAATAGACAAAAAGAAGAGAGGTTCAGCCATGTCTGTCTCTTTGGGTAGAGAGGACATGCATGCTTTGTGCTCCTGAAGTGGAGAAAGAGAGACCAATACCCTTAGGATCCAGAACATCTGGCAACGCTGCCCTAGAGGCTACACACCACAACTGTAGATGTACGAGGTTTCCCATCAGGGCATTTGCTTTGAAGGGGGAGGATTCTTGTGGCAACAGCTGGGGTTAGAGAAATGTGAAGCTGCTCTTGGAAGAGGTCGAGCTACAGAGTGAAGCGCTCGGCTTTGGCACTGTGGCTGAGAAGCTGTTGGTGTTACTCTGATTATGAGCCCACAAGAGAAGGTGTGGAGTTGGTGCAGGACATGACAACAAAATGTTTTATAATCTCATGATACAAGCCAAAGAGAAGAGTGAGTTTCAAGAAATGTGAATGCATGTTTAAAACTGTTGGGAAATTTTTTTTCTCTGTTTTGTTTTTTTTTTTTTTTTTTGTACTCCTGAATAGAAGAATTTTCCTACGAGATCAGTGTCTCCAGCACTAATAGCTGGTACCTTGAAATCTAGTTTAATTTGATTTAACACATGACAGTGAAGTGTGTGTTTTCTAAGAAATTTTATTCTCTTTATATTGTGTGATAATGGGGAAGTCTTGAAAATTCGTGCTGTGTTCTAAATGATTACCAAAAATTATCATACAAGTTGAAAGCACAGATAGGCTTTCTTTATAGGCTGGAAAAACCTAGGTGCAAATCCCTTCTTCTTTACTTATCAGTTCTGTTACCTTGAGCAAGTTTCTTATCCTCTCAGCTTCATCTTTGAGTTGAAGATGGTGGTGGTAGCAACTTCCTCCTAGGGCTGTTATGAGATTATAGTGAATATGTGTAAAACTCTCAATATAGTAGTATACTAAGATTACATAATATGCTATTCTTATTTTTTTTAGAAAGTGGTGAAGATAAATGGGTTGTCTCAACTTAAAAATACTTGATTTTCTAAAAACTTCTACAACAAACCAGCCTCATTGCCACCTTCTACCTCTTTCCCTGAAGTTGCTACAAGAGCTCTCTCACCTTTAGATACCTACTTGGTACCAGTGTTAAAGTTACAAGGTGAAATTAAGGTTTAAATATCTTATCAGCAATGTAAGCATCCATTTTGCACCTAATTTAATTAGGTACATGGAACACAACATTAGTCATATTTACTCTAGAGATTTGGATAATTTCAAAGAAGCGTTTTAAAAGTCATACTCTTTGGTGTCACTAGAATTAAAGAGGCTTTTCACTGTGAACAGCTTCATTAGATGCTGTTATGACTGTAATTGTTTTTTAAAACAAATGAAACTTGGCAGTCGAAACCTACCAAAGTACAAGAAAAGCTTTGATTTAGGTTTTATGAAACAGTGAAAGTATTTTTTAAAACGTGAATTTTAAATAAGTTAATAAAATAAGTTAATAAATAGCAACCAGGTTATGAGTTTTAAGTTTTTCTTAGAGTTTAGAAACTGAACTCAAAAATGCCTCTCTCACCCTCCATTATCTATGTTTTTATTTATTCATTCAATCAGTCAGTTATTCATTTATTTATTGCCTGCGTTGGGTCTTCGTTGCTGCGCACAGGCTTTTTTCTCTAGTTGCGGTGAGCGGGGGCTACTCTTGTTTGCAGTGCGTGGGCTTCTCATTGTGGTGGCTTCTCTTGTTGCGGAGCACAGGCTCTAGGCATGCGGGCTTCAGTAGTTGTGGCGCATGGGCTTAATTGCTCCGAGGCATGTGGGATCTTCCCGGACCAGGGATCAAACCCATGTCCCCTGCGTTGACAGGCGGATTCTTAACCACAGCACCACGGGAAGTCCCTATCCGTGTTTTTGAAGCTGTGATCAAGATTTTTTTCTTTATCGGGGCAGTGCATTTTGCGGACCATTTAACCTATTTACCAGTTTTTATACACTGAGCGAAACATACATACAGTTAATTTCCTTGGTCTGTACCATATAATAAAAAAGTAAATATAACTAACTCAGTGCCTATCACAATATCTGGCTCAGAGTAGGTATTTTATTATTCATTCGTGAAATGCTATGAGAGTTGGGAAAAGGATTTCCTGAAAGGGAACTCAGAGAAAGCTTCATGGGAGCATTGGCATTTGGGCCTTTAAGATCATGGTGATCTCGGATATAGAGAGAGTTAGAAGGGCATTCCAGGATGAGAGAGGTTCAGGAGCCAAGGCCCAATGGTGATGGATACCGTCCTAATGTATACGTTGTTTACAAACCATCCAGTTCTTTTGAGCTGCTGTCACAATGTGAATCTAAAGACATAGGAACAAAAATGAAGCTAGCAAGGTAGCTACCTTCCTTTAGGATAGGTAGAATAAAATGAAGCCTGTCCCTTGGGATTTGGTTTGTCATTTGAAGTAGGCCCCTCTATGAGAACATCGAAGATAGATCGAATAGCAAAGGTAACCAAGTGGCTTACCTTCTCTGAGCCTTAATTTCCTCATCTTTAAAAATGAGGCCAATGAATAAGTAGAGTGTGGGGTATTTTGAGGATTAAATGAAGTAATGTATATGAAGAGCCTAGTACTTAGAAGGTCACTATTCTTTTGGTGGTTATTGATAGTAGTAGTTTTATATATTATATATGTTTATATATAAATACATATATATCTTTTAAAATTTTTATTTATTTAGTTATTTGTTTTTGGCTGTGTTGGGTCTTCGTTGCTGTGCACGGGCTTTCTCTAGCTGCAGCAAGTGGGGGCTACTCTTCGTTGCGGTGCGCAGGCTTCTCATTGCGCTGGTTTCTTTTGTTGCAGAGCACAGGCTCTAGGTGCACAGGCTTCAGTAGTTGCAGCACATGGGCCCTAGAGCGCACGGGCTTTGGTAGTTGCGGCACATAGGCTCAGTAGTTGTGGCTCGCGGGCTCTAGAGTGCAGATCAGTAGTTGTGGTGCACGGGCTTAGCTGTTCCCCGGCATGTGGGATCTTCCCAGACCAGGGATCGAACCCGTGTTCCCTGCATTGGCAGGTGGATTCTTAACCACTGTACCACCAGGGAAGTCCCGAAAGTAGTAGTTGTAATGAAAATAGTAACATGTTGTTTGGGATAAAAAGACATTTCGTTATCCAAAAGAATCAATGGTGCATTACAGTGTAACAGCTTTATGAGTATTTTCTAATTCTGGTGTCAATCACATATACTTCACAGTGCCATTTGTGTAATGTAAATACAACTTTGTTTTTCTTGTTTCATGATAAAATTTTTTACTCTAAATACTTTATATAACAGTAGAGGAGTAGCTGCATATTCCAAAGATTCACCATAATAGATACCATGAAGTACAATGACACTTTTCTACAGAAGCCTTTTATAGGAATGTTTAATTCTTTTTTTATCCCTTATCCCAGCCTCCCTAGAGTTCTCAACTGCTCATTAAGTTCAAATTTGTGCAAACTACAAGAAAATCTTTCTAAGAGAATTGATTCAGCCAAGAATTTTATCATAAGAGACTTCAGAGATGAGGAAACTGGGGCTAATTGAGATTTGTCTGCACAGGTTATTTGTGCTAAAACTGGGATTGAGTTTGTTTTCTTCTCTCCCTGGCTAGGACTCTTTCTTTGGTATATACCATGCTGTCTGTAATCAAGTACATCTATGCAGTAAACCTGTATTGATCTTAAGAGTTGGGGTGGCCGAGGAGGGCACAAGTCCTGTTAGGAGTATTTCATCACAGAATGATTTTTAAGTTTTAACAGCTTTTCAACAAGTTTTAACGGTTTTTTAAAAGTATAATCACATACTATAAAATTCACCCATTGAAGCTCTACAATTCTGTGATTTTTACCTTTTTCAGAGTTTTGCAACCATCACCACAATCCATTTTAGAACATTCTTATTACCCAAAAAAGAAACCCCATACATCTTAGCCATCACTGCCCAATCTTCCCATTCACCCCACCCTAGGCAACCACTAATCTAGTTTCTGTATCTATATATTTGCATGTTCTGGACATTTTATACAAATCAAATCATAAAATATATGGTCCTTTGTGACTAGCTTCTTTAATTTAGCATACTGTTTTCAAGATTATACTGTGTGGGGCTTCCCTGGTGGCGCAGTGGTTGTGAGTCTACCTGGCAGTGCAGGGGACACTGGTTCAAGCCCTGGTCCGGGAAGATCCCACATGCTGCGGAGCAACTAAGCCCATGCGCCACAACTACTGAGCCTGCATTCTAGAGCCCACGAGCCACAACTACTAAAGCCCCTGCACCTAGAGCCTGTGCTCCACAACAAGAGAAGCCACCGCAACGAGAAGCTCGCGCACTGCGCAACACCCGCACACCGCAAGAGTAGCGCCTGCTTGCTGCAGCTAGAGAAAGCCCGTGCACAGCGATGAAGAACCAACACAGCCAAAAATAATAAATAAATAAAAATAAATAAATTTATAAGATGATACTGTATGTTGTATATCAGTATTTCCTTATTATTGCCAAATAATATTCAATTATATGGATATATCACATTTTACATATTCATCAGTTGATGGACATTTGAGTTGTTTCTACTTTTTTGATACAATGAATAATGCTGTTGTGAATATCTGTGCACAAGTTTTTGTATGGACATTTGTCTTTATTTCTCTTGGGCATGTACCTAGGAGTGGAATTGTTGGATCATTTCGTAACTCTATTTAATCATTTGAGGAACTGCCAGACTGTTTACCAAGGGACTGCACCATTTTACATTCCTACCAGCAGTCTATGAGGGTTCTATTTTCTCTACATTCTCACCAATTCTAGTTATTGTCTGTCTTCTTTATTATCGCCATCCTAGTTAGGTATGAAGTGGTATCTCATTGTGGTTTTGATTTGCATTTCGCTAATGGCTAATGATGTTGAGCATCTCTTCATGTGCATATTGGCCATTTGTCAGTCTCCTTTTGAGAAATGTCTCTTCAGGTCCTTTGCCCATTTCTAAATTGGGTTTTCTCTCTAATATTTAGTTGTAATGGTTCTTTATATAATCTATGTACAAGTCCCTTATAACGCTTATGAGTTGCAAACATTTTTTCCCATTCTGTGGGTTGTCTCTTCAGTTTCTTAATGGTGTCCTTTGAAGTTTGGTCTGTTTTATCTATTTTTTTTCTTTTGTGGCTTATGCTTTTGGTGTCATATCTAAGAAACCATTGACTATATCCAAGGTCATGAAGATTTACACCCATGTTTTCTTCTAAGAGTTTCATAGTTTTAGGTCTTACATTTAGATCCTCGATTCATTTTGAGTTAATTTTTGTATATTGTGTGAGGAAGAGTCCAACTTCATTCTTTTGCATGTTGATAGCCACTTGTCCCAGTATCATTTGTTGAAAAGACTGTTGAGTTGTCTTGGCAAAGGAAATGATTCTTAAGCATTGTTTTAAAAGGAGAGCTGTAAATGGCAGAAATGAAAGAATTCTGATCTGGCTTCTAGGTAAATTATGTGAAGAGTGTGAGGTCAAGATATTTAGACCAGGGACTTCCCTGGTGGTCCAGTGGGTAAGACTCCGCGCTCCCAATGCAGGGGGCCTGGGTTCGATCCCTGGTCTGGGAACTAGATCCCACATGCATGCCACAACTAAGAAGTCTGCATGCTGCAACAAAGATCCTGCATGCCACAACTAAGACCTGGCACAGCCAAAAAAATAAATAAGTAAAATAAATATATTTTTTAAAAAAAGATATTTAGATCAGAGGGTCCTTTCCCCGTGGCAGACCGTTGGAAACCGTAAGTAATAGATGAGACATCTGCTGAGGAGGAATTACAGTGTTGGAATTACAGAGTTAAGTTGTAGTGTTAGAAGTCTATCAAGAAATGACCTGGGCTTCCCTGGTGGTGCAGTGGTTGAGAGTCCGCCTGCCAATGCAGGGGACACGGGTTCGTGCCCCGGTCTGGGAGGATCCCACGTGCTGCGGAGCGGCTGGGCCCGTGAGCCATGGCCGCTGAGCCTGTGCGACCGGAGCCTGTGCTCCGCAACGGGAGAGGCCACAACAGTGAGAGGCCTGCGTACCGCAAAAAACAAAAGAAATGACCTGATGGTCTTAACTTCTTTTGTTGAAGTAAGTCATGGAATCTTCAGTTATTAAGATGAATGTACAGAGAAACTTTGAGGGAACTTTAAGTATGCAAAAGCTGCTGTAAATTTATAAGGTAAAGCCAATGTAGACAAAATAAATGACAGAGCTAGAGCATGAGAAATATAATTTATAATTTTATTTCCTCCAAGTAAACACAGAAGCACAGAAATGGATGCAAATAAGTGAATGGCAAAATAGTGGAAAGAATGTTAGTGAAGGCAGAAGACGCCTGTACTCGCGGGTGGCGGGAGCCAGGAGCCAGGACCCCGGCGCTCCTGCCTTAGTGGTTCCAGGATGCAGGCACCTCCCAGGGCCGAGAGGAGCTGAACAGCCACGTCCTGCTGGCCAAGGAACTCGTCATCACGGACAGAGGCGCAAACCAACCCCAACCCCACCTTGACTGGGCTCTTAACTTGCACCACGACCACCACCCCCATCACCCAGACCTCGCTGCCAGGCTCGGATCCTCCTGGTCCCACTCATGTCACACACACAAAGCCAAAGCAAGCCCTCCCCCTCCCCCACCCCCACCACTGGCACTGGAAGAAAGAGAGTCCCAGTGGCCACACAGAAAAAACGGAAAGAGAAACGGGTGCCATGAGTAACAGAAAATCAGTTGTTGTTGTTGTTTTCGGTACGCGGGCCTCTCACTGTTGTGGCCTCTCCTGTTGCGGAGCACAGGCTCCGGACGCGTAGGCTCAGCGGCCATGGCTCACGGGCCTAGCATCTCCGCGGCATGTGGGATCTTCCCGGACCGGGGTACGAACCCGTGTCCCCTGCATGGCAGGCGGACTCTCAGCCACTGCGTCGCCAGGGAAGCCCCAAAAATCAGTTTTTAAAAGGTGCTTTAGGGCTTCCCTGGCGGCGCAGTGGTTAAGAATTCGCCTGCCAATGCAGGGGACACGGATTCGAGCCCTGGTCCAGGAAGATCCCACATGCCGCGAGGCAGCTAAGCCCGTGCGCCACAACTACTGAGCCTGCACTCGAGAGCCTGTGAGCCACAACTACTGAGCCCACATGTTGCTACTGAAGCCCGCACACCTAGAGCCCATGCTGCGCAACAAGAGAAGCCACCACAATGAGAAGCCTGCACACCGTAACGACAAGTAGCCCCTGCTCAACTAGAGAAAGCCCGCGCAGCAACGAAGACCCAATACAGCCAAAAATCAATTTAAAAACAAAAAAAAAATGTTAGTGAAGAGTCAGAATTCCTCCATTCTAATCCTAACCTACACTAGTTATGTAACCTTGAGTAAGTCAGTCTTCAGAATAGTAGCTGATAGGGACTTCCCTGGTGGTCCAGTGGTTAAGACTTCACCTTCCAATGCAGGCGGTTCGGGTTCCATCCCTGGTCAGGGAGCTAAGTTCCCATGTGCTTCGGGGCCAAAAAACCCAAAACATAAAACAGAAGCAATGATGTAACAAATGCAATAAAGACTTTAAAAATGGTCCACATCAACAACAACAACAAAAATCTAAAAAAAAAAAAAAGAATAGTAGGTGATATTTACAGAGGCCCTACCATATTCCGGACCTTGTGCAAGCCTCAATCTCCTTTTTTGTAAAATGGAGATTATATTGAATTAATTACTCTGAAAACTTCCATAAAGAGCCATGTACATAGAAGAGATAATTCTTGAAATTTGGTTTTATTCACTGTAGTAGTAGTAGCATCTGATAGTATGTGTGTCAGTGCTCAAAACAATTCTGAAGGGTGTGCTGTATTCTTATTTTGATGAAGAAACTGATGTTCAGTGGTTATGAAAGTTGCACAGTCAGGAATCAGTAGAGTCATGTTTCTAATCCAGTTCTGCCTGATTTCTTTATACCACCTTGACTTTGTCTTGAAAGATAGTAGATCCTGGTGGGCAGAGGAGGGGGAAGGAATAGGGTAGCACCAGTGAGATTTAATTTATTATATATGAAAGCTTAAGATGTAGTTCCAAAGGGATGATTCCAAAGTCCTGAGATTGGTGATCTCAGTGGTGAGGTGGAACACTACCACGTGTTAATAAGGTCATAGGTATATCCCATTTGATTAACTTGTAAGTCCCAGAAGAGCTAAATGTTATGAAGCACAGTCATATAATAGTTTATCCATGTGTCTTCTGGAATCTTGGACATTTTTCTTCAGGAGACAGGGAGGACAGAACACTGGTGAGGTAATGAAGTCTGAGTGGAAAACAGAGGTGAGTACAAGAGGCCAAAATAGTACTATAGTTTGTGGAGATGGGTAGACTTTGCTTTGAACCAAGAGGATGTCACTTCTTAGAATTAATTCTCATATTCATACCCTTTGAAGACCCTTCTCACCCCACCAATAAAATATCTATGATTAATTTCCAAATATGGAACTAAGCAGGTCTTGAGTGCTTCATAGCTTTGATCTCTCAGCTCTTTTCACACTTCTTATCCTTCCCATGGTTGAGTTGAGAAATATTGTTTGGAAATATAAGACTAATAGACCAGAAAAAGAGTATAGAAAGACCAGAAAAGAATACAAGAGCAGAACAGTTTTTATTCATTGATTTATCCTGTGCCATTTTCTTCTTGACAACAAGTGCAAAGTTCAAGCTTTAGTTGTCATGCTGCTGCTGCTGCTGCTGCTGCTACTGCTACTAAATTAACAAGCAGTAGACATGCTTCTCTTTGATGCAGTTTATCTGTTGGAGATGTCGTCAGCTGCCACAGGGGAAGCAAAGAACTTTGAACTCTCATTCTGATTTGCAAACTTTCAGTTTCTGCATAGAAATCCATGGTGATTGGTGTCTATGAGAATACATCTGTGATGCAAATATGAATAGAAAAGGTAGCTAATATACATTGGGCTCATGCTTTATGTGAGGCAGTCTGAAGCACTTGAAGAGGAAGTAAGAGTCTCCGAAATTATGAAGGCCTGAGTTGTTTTCAATAATACTGTTGTGCTTCTCAGAAATGGCAGAACTGGGATTCAGAAGAAAACTTGAGAGACATTTGAGAGAAAGCTGATGCTGTGTGCTAATTTTGCATGTGCATGTGTGTGTTCATGTGTTCCATCACTCTGAAAGACTGCCTTGTTAGTCACACCTAACCCCACCATTAATCCATAATTCATAATTCATTCTTTTCACCATAGTTTTGTCTTTTTGAGAATGATAAAAGGATTGCGTCACTTTTGGTCTAGAGTGAAACTTTCATAATGTAAGGGAGACCACAAAATGTAAAGGATTATATACATTGTCCTATGTTTTTTCTTGACAGAAATTCCATCTTCTGGTTCCTTTTTCTATTTAGGACGTTTTTTTGTGTGTTCCCCTTATTTCAGGGAAGAATTTCTAACAGTACAGTTGTATACATTCTTGGTGACCTAAAAAGAAACAATAATATGCATTAGGTTCGTAGCAACCTCTGCTTTTTGGGTGTATGTGAGAAATGAAGTTTTTTAACCATACCTTAAGTTCCAGCATATATCTATTACCAGAAATATTTTTTCAGAATATTCTCCCTTCTTCCTTGTAAAGTCACAGAGAACTTTTGGGGCTCCTCAGCTAGGTCACAGTGGCCAAAAGACTGTGCCTCGTCTTAGAATAGAATCAGTATATTATTTGTGATACAAAACAAAGTAACCTATAGTTCTTCAGATTCCCACTTCCTGTTCATTTCCTCCAGACACAAAATAGGTTTGAGGAAAAAAGTATTTTCCTGATGCTTTGAGCTGCCTGTGTTTGGGATTCAATGTATTTTGGGTGCTTATTGCTTAACTGGGCTGAAGATTATCTCATGTGACAGCATAGATCTCTTGTTTTGGAATTGCCATTACTTTCTAGAACAGCCACTCTGTACACCGGCCAACATGCCCTGGATCCTCTTGCTTCATATTACAGTGATACTGCTTTGTCAGGGTAGAATTCAGCCTCACAGGGCTGGTGTCAGTCTCTGCTGACCTCATGCCACAGTACAGCATGTTCAAATCTGGGAGAAACCCGAGGGTTATTCGACACATTCCTCCTCCTCCTCCCTCACAAGCATGGAACCCTCACTTTCCTCGGAAACCGTATGTTGTATATGTGTGTGTATCTGTCTTTTTAAAAAATCTCTTCCTTAATCTTATAATTCTACAGCTTTAAGTGGGGGCTGGTTGAATAGACAGACACAGGAAATGCTGTGAGCTGCTGAAACTTAGCGTTTTTCAGCACTAGATCTCAGCCACGGGTATTTGCTATTTTGGGTCTGACTTGTGTGAGACTGCAATAACTGAGAAGCATATTATGTGTTTCCTAGTTGTTCATTTTACCCATAGGTGTTTAGGCAGAATGCACAGGGTGTTCTTTGGCTGTGTGGTCATGCTGAGATCATACCAGAGTGTCCCCATTCTCCCATATGATGGGCTGTTTCAGTGCAGAGTAAATGTCATCCTCACTCTCTCAGGCTAAATAGTTATCCAAAAATAAGTGTTTTCTTCAATGAACAAAAGAGTTTCGTTTGCTTTTGGCAGCTTGGGAAAAGCTTGGGTTAAATTTGAAGATGCCAGGCATGCATAACAAATGAGAATTTGGATTAAAACCATTTGAAATATTTCTCACATTAAAAAAAAAACCAAAAACGGTTCTTATTACTCAGCTACTTGTTTTCAGTGTATTTTTCCCGAAGACTTGGCAATTTTCTGAATTGTAAAGCAGTATGCACATATCTTGGTGCTAGTTCATGTTTTCAGATCACCAGAGCAAGTCCCTGAGATACAGCTAGATGGGAGGGTGATCCAGCTTTATGCAGCACAACTACCGCTTTCACATTTCATCCATAGTCATGCGTACAAAACCTTGCCTATAGCTTGATTTTACCATGGTTTTTTGGTGTTGGCTTTAAAAACGATGCATAGATATTTTCTGAGATAAATGCTAAAGAAAAGCAGATTCTTTGTAGTTTTACCTGATTCTAAAACTAATGTTTATTAATATTGTTTGGTGTGAGCCATTGGATTTAAGATCCAAACAGATTTTTCACCCTGAAGTTTGATATTAAATTCCTCTTACTCCTTAGGGTTGATAATTTAAATGCCAACTTTATTAACAGATTGTACCCCTCCCTGCTCTGTACCCTTTTTTTTCTGTTGTTTGTTCTGTCTCTTGGATTTTAAAACCCTGGCACATCTCTGTTTGTTCTGAGGTAATAAAAGGTCAGTTTACTTATCTATGTTTTATTAAGAATGCGAGCCCAGGTTGAATGGGGTGGTCAAAAGGAAAGAATTCATAGGTAAAACCTAAAAGGATAGGGGGTGGAGACTGATAGTAAAACAGAAGTTAACTCCTTTTTCACCATTATTGACAGTCCAAAAAGAGGAGGGAAACATAAAACATAATCTAAATATTCATAATTGATTTTATTTTCTCCATTTATTGCATTAATCCATGAGTAGAGGAAGCTTGCCAAAAGTGTATACTTAGTACCTGAGTGAATGATTGTGTTTCCTTGCTTCACTACCCATGTCTCTGTCTCACTTACCCAAGCTATTCGTCAAATCTGGTGAACTAAAATACTCCTATTGAAACAATGATTAAAATGTTCAGAAATGAGGTACTTGCTCTAGTTTCTGAAATTCTTAATATGGCTATCTGGATACATCAAACTGCTCTAGATAGGGGTTTACATATAACCTCCTTGCATGAGGTTGCAACACACTTTGTGAAAGCTACAGAATAAACATTTTGAAGGAAGAAAACTCTAGAGGGGAAAACATATCAGACTCTAGGAAATAAATGGAGAGTTTCAGGAAGTGGGATATTATAGAATGCATTGTATATATATTGAACTTATATTTATATTTTAAATACATAAGATAATATTCCCAGTTGTTGACCAGTTTTAAAGATGAATAATTTCCTCTTTCCTTTCTTAATAACCCTGCAGCACCACTCATCTGTATAAGTTGCCTTGCTTTTCTGTACAAATGCACAGAAATTACAGTGACAATTTAGAACATAGCATGTGTAATCATTTGGTTCTGTATAGATGCTGTCTTTTAAACAATTGTTATTTACATTGGGCTGTCACTTTATTAAATGGTGAACTTTTGAAAGATAAAACAAAACTCCCCTCCCATCTAAACCTCAAACTGCTGCTTGACCTAAATCTCATCACTCCATAGAGCTCAGAATGCCACATAAAAGTCAGATTCCATAGGAACGATGCAAAGTTCTGCCCACATTATTTTGTAATTGTGGGATTTCTTTTTAATTGAGTTTCATTCAAAAGAAATAGCTAGAATAGTGATTTGAATGGTGGATGAGAAGTGTACAGTAAGGCAGCAGCAGGAGACTGTTTCATGTTGCAGTGTTTCCCTCCTCCCAGTGCTCAAAATGCCTTCCTTCTCCTCATGAGAATGTTTTATATCCCTTAAGACTGTTAGAGGGAAAACAGGTCGAGAACTCTGACCTAATGCTTAAAAACATTTGTCATTGATTATTTTAATTCACGCCAGAAATTAAATGCCAGAGCTCCAGTATATCCTATCTGAAAGAGAGGATGGTATAGGCCAATCATTTGTTCACTGAACAAACAGTTATTCAGATTCTGCTGTATATCAGAGTTTGGGAGTTGAGATGGATTGTCTGCCCTCATGCAGCTTACATTCTAGTTGGGGAAGATGACAACAAGTAATAAGCCTATTAAGTTAACTAGGAGTATGTTAGGTGTGGGCTATAAAATAATAAAGCTGGGAAAGGGAGATTGGAAGTGCTGGGGGCAGGCTGCCTTTTTGGGGGGGGGATAAATTTATCTATTTATTTATTTTTGGCTGTGTTGGGTCTTCGTTTCTGTACACGAGCTTTCTCTAGTTACGGCAGACGGGGGCTACTCTACGTTGTGGTACACATGCTTCTCGTTGAAGTGGCTTCTCTTGTTGTAGTGCACGGGCTCTAAGGCGCAGGGGCTTCAGTAGTTGTGGCACACAGACTCAGTAGTTGTGGCTTGTGGGCTCTAGAGTGCAGGCTCAAGGGTTGTGGTGCATGAGCTCAGTTGCTTCGTGGCATGTGGGATCTTCCCAGACCAGGGCTCGAACCCGCATCCCCTGCATTGCCAGGCAGATTCTTAACCACTGCACCACCAGGGAAGTCCCTGGGCTGCCATTTTTAATTGGATAGTAAGTGTAAGCCTCATTAAAGAAGACATTTGAGGAAGGGCTTGAAAGAGGCAAGCAGGTTAGCCATACAGCTGTCTGAGCAGTGAGCATTCCCAACAGAGGGTACAGAACAAAGGCAAGAGTGTTCCTGATGGATACAAGGAATAGGAAAGAGGTTGGTGTGACTAGAGTAAGAATAAGGGAGTGTAGAGTGGTAGTAATTGGGGTGTCAAAGATGTAATCGAGTGCCTCAGTTATCTATTGCTGTATAACAAAGCACCCCAAAACTTAGTGACTTTAAACAACTATTTTATTTGCTCATAATTCTATGAGTCAGGTATTTGGGCTGGGCTCAGTTAGGTGTTCTTGTGCTGGTCTTGCCTGGGGAGTCACTGTAGTTGTTAGGTCATTCAAGACATGTTTGGCGGTTGGTACAGCTGAGCCTCTCTCCTTGTGGTACAAGGATTTTAGCCTGAACAGCTATAAGGATAGAGTTGTCGTTGACTGAGCTGTAAAGCCTGCTGAAGGTCTCGGTATAGCAAGAGAAAGCAAGCCCCAGGCACAAACACTTTTCAAGTCTCTGCTTGTGTGACATTTGGTAATGTTTCACTGGACCAAAACAAGTCCATGGCCAAACCTTGGACCTTATCATGGGAAGGAGAAATAGATTCCACCTCTTGATGGGAGGAATGGGAAAGTCAAATTGTAAAGTGAAGGGCATACTAGATTGGATGAATTTGTGCTATTAATCTGCCACACAGAGGGCCAAATCAGGTATGCCCCTGAAAGCCATTTTTAAGGACTAGTTTTCTCTTTGAGTGTAAGGAGGACACATAGAAAAAATTAAGCAGGGGAGTGACGTGATTTGACTTAGGTTTTTAAAGGATCATTCTGGCTGTTGTATTCAGAATAGATTATATGGCAACAAGGGAGACCAGTGAGGAGGCCATCGTACTAATCCAGACGAGGTATGATCATGGCTCAGACTAAAGTAGTAGAAGTGAAGATAATGAGAAGTATTTAGATTTTTGATGTATTTTGAATGTAGAACCAACAGGATTTTCTGGTGGATTGGCTATAAGAGAGAAATTGATGACTACAAGGATTTTAGCTTGAACAGCTGGAAGAATGGATTTGTCCTTGAGATAAAAAGTCTGCTGGTGGGGCAGGTTTTGTGGGAAAGAGGAAGAGTTCAGTTTGAGATGTCTATTAGATATCCAAGTGGGAATGTCGAATAGACAGTTGGCTGTATGAGACTGGAATTTAGGAGATGTCGAGACTGAAAATTTAAGAAGGTATCACAATTAGATGATATTTAAAGTCATGAGACTAGGTGAAGTCATCAAGAGAGAGAATGAGTGTAAAGAAGAGAAGAGGAAAAAGCTCTGAGCCCTGAGCACTTCAGTTTGAGAAGTGGAAGAGGAGCCTGTGAGGGAGGAGGGAAATGAGAGTATGTGTACTGGAAGCCAACTATAGAAAGACTTCATAGTAGGGCGGAAAGATCAGCTGTGTCACGTGCCACACCGATAGGTCAAGTAAGATGAGGACTAAGAACTCGTCTTTGGATTTAGTAATGTGACGATGATTGGTCACCTTGACAAAAACTTTTTGATAGAATGAGATAAAATCCAGTTGAATGGCTTTGAGAATGGGAAGAGAGGAATTTGAAGACAGTGAGTTTCATACCATTTTTATGAGTTTTACTGTAATAAGGAGCAGAGAAGTAGGGAGTAACTGGTAGAGGAAATGCAGTCAAAAAGAAATTTCTTTAAGGTGGGAGATGGAAAAAAATCATGCTGATAGGAAGAATTCAGTAGAGAGAAGAGAAAAATGATGTTTCTTTCATTTATAATATTTAACAAACTTCAGTGGCACTTGCATGTGCAGGCACTATTCAGAGCACTTTACAAATATGAACTCATTTAATATAAGAATGAAAACAGGGCTTCCCTGGTGGTGCAGTGGTTGAGAATCCTCCTGCCAACGCAGGGGACACAGGTTCGAGCCCTGGTCCGGGAAGATCCCACATGCCGCAGAGCAACTAAGCCCGTGCGCCACAACTCCTGAGCCTGCGCTCTAGAGCCCGCAAGCCACAACTACTGAGTCTGTGTGCCACAACTACTGAAGTCCGCGTACCTAGAGTCCATGCTTCACAACAAGAGAAGGCACCGCAATGAGAAGCCTGCGCACCGCAACGAAGAGTAGCCCCTGCTCACGGCAACTAGAGAAAGGCTGTGCACAGCAACGAAGACCCAACGCAGACAAAAATAAATAACAAATAAATAAATAATAATTTTTTAAAAAAAGAATGAAAACAGTGACTGGCCACTCAGTATAAAGTACTGTGGTGGGTGCTATAAGGAGTTCAGGGATGTGTAGGACACAGCCCTGACCTAAGGACTTGTGGTCTCTATTAGAAAATATAAAAGCTTGCAAAAAAATGAAAATAGGAAGGTAATATATAACAAAAAGGATACAGTTTAGAACTTCAGAGAAGGGAGATTACTTTCAGCTGGAGAGTAAGGAATGTCACTAATTTGGTTCTAATTAAATAACAGTCCTTTAAACTAAAAGTAGGCTCATTTGTACCTAAATTCATATACGTTTCACCTTGAGCGTGGACAGGAGTGTGTGTGCGTGTGTGTTATAAGGTGGAATGGGGACAGGGTTGGAGGTAGGAAAGAAAACATTCTTCTCTTCAATAAATAGTCTAAAGAGGTCTAATACAGAAGAGACAACCTCAGAGATGCTCCTTTCTAAATCACCATAATTGTCATCTTCTTGTTTATAGTCCTAACCTCCATGTGTAAGGGACGGGTTGGGGGTTGATGGCAAGGGAAGGGCACGAGTGTGCGTGTGCATGTGTATGTGTGTGTATGAGTATGAACTGCATGTGCATCTTCAGTACCTAAAGTACAGGGATTCCTCTACCAGTTAGATATATTTAGGAGCCTGTCTTTGATTTTTAAATAGTTTGGGGAACAATTTAGAATTCTTTTTCCAGACAAATAAAATAAGAAAAGTTGAGATATAGAAGCCCAGGAAATATGATTAGAATGTCCTTTCATTATTATCTGCTCTTAATAAAAAGTTTAGTGGTTGTTTGAAGTCTGAGGATAAATAGAGAATTCAAACCGTTTAGAATTGGTACTTGGGTGGAAGACAGTATTTTTTGTTCGGTAGAACCTTGTGAGGAAAAGTTTATACAGAATCATTCCTGGGGAGTGGAGAAGCCTAATTCAAGTTGGCTTTTTTTTTTTTTTTTTTTAGTGGTTCCTCATACATATTGTCTATTTGAAAGATCTAGGGACCTGTTAATTTAATCAATCTAGGGACTGATTGCAAGTTCAGGGAAGACATTCTTATGAGGGTCCCAAGGAGCTTTTGATGCCCAGTTGAAGTTCAACAATATTAAATGTCTTTGACATCCCCTGCTGCACCAAAGTGAAGCCTTCTTCCTTATTAGGGAATTGGATCCTGTATCATCCTATTTTACAGTTATCTGGTGGGTTCACAGGAATTTTTTTAAGTGTCCTGGAGTTAAAGGCTTTTCATTTATTCTGTTAATGGCCATCACTGGAGATGAGGTGTTCAGAAAGATCTAATACTCCAAGATAATTCTCACAAAAGAGCTATTAGGGGGCTTCCCTGGTGGCGCAGTGGTTGAGAGTCCGCCTGCCGATGCAGGGGACACGGGTTCGTGCCCTGGTCCGGGAAGATCCCACATGCCGCGGAGCGGCTGGGCCCGTGAGCCATGGCCGTTGAGCCTGCGCGTCCGGAGCCTGCTCCGCAACGGGAGAGGCCACAACAGTGAGAGGCCCGCGAACCGCAAAAAAAAAAAAAAAAAAAAAAAAAGAAGTAAAGACTACATGGATTAGTATGTGAATGAAATGGGGGAGTGAGTAGTCTAGAGGAAGTTTACCATAATTCTGCATCTTCAGATAATTCTTTTATATATATATATATTGAACTATAGTTGATTTATAGTATTATGTAAGTTTCAGGTATATAACATAGTGATTCACCATTTTTAAAGTTATACTTCATTTATAGTTATTATAAAATATTGGCATGTTCCCTGTGCTGTACAATATATACTTGTAGCTTATTTATTTTATACATAGTAGTTTGTACCTCTTAATCCCCTCTCCCTATGGTGCCCCTTCCCCCTTCCCTCTCCTCTCTCCTTAACTGGTAACCAGTAGTTTGTTCTCTCTATTCAGATAATTCTTTTAATTTCTAAAAGCTCTGTTTTCATTTTGAAGAGGAGAACTGCCAACTAGGTCACAAAATTTGCAAGAGCAGTAGAAGAAGATGGAACTTTTATTACATACTTCTTCCTAAACTAATGCTGCTTTTACATTCTACATCATTACATTTACATTTATCCTACATACATTTTATCATACATGATTTATCAAATATAGGTTATTATATGAAACAATCTAATTTTTGTCTGTTTATCTTAGGTTTCCCCAGTACAAGCTCTGGTAAATTGCTTGCATCATTTGACTCACTGTTACTCTCCACTGAGTTAATTACCTCTGAGTTTTGGAGCTGGGTAGGGAGAAATAGTAAAGCCAAGTGCAGGACATCCAGGTGGCAGCTGTTCATACCTCAAACAATGAGCAAGATCTAAAGACTATACACAATTAATTATTTCTTTGGGGGCATGAAAGCAGAATTAGAGTAAGGCAGAACTCTTACTGGTTCTCACTGACCAGGTGGTTGTGGTTTTGACGATCAGAGTGAACATTTTCACCTTGGAGGCAAGGGTTCTAGGCTGTAGTGCCACTAGAGCCTCAGTTGTCTCTAAAGAGGAGAATAATATCAGCCAGAGGCTGAGGCTCAAGAGACGTGGTTTATAGTCCCAGCCCTATCACAACTAGATAGGAACTTGGGGATTCATTTAACATGCAAGAGCTTTTATTCCTCACCTGTAAAATAAGACTGTTTCACAAGATAACCTCTCAAGATCTTTAGATTTTAGCAGATTCAGAATTTACAGGTACAGACATGTATAGATTGATTTTAAAAATAAAGTAACACATTTTCCTATGACTCAGAAATGGACAGAGACACAGGTCTCAAACTTAGCATATTTTCTCTTTCTAGTTTATTAGACTTAAAAAGCAATTTCTTAACTGATTATTTTTCTTTGATTACAAAGTACTCATAGAAGTTAAATGAGGAATTTTACTGGACTTAAACTGGAACTACTAGTATATAGGAAAATCTGGATTTAGACAAAGCCTTATAACTTTTGGTAGGGTGATTATTTACTTTCAAAAGCAGGCATTTTAGATTCCTTTAAATAGCCACTTTTAAGTCCAGTATAATATTTTTAAATGTAATAAATATCATTCTATATGTAAATCCTTAATTTACACATTATTTTGCTGAAACAAAATCTGCCTTAAGTGAGAATGGCATACCTTAATTTACATGATATTAATCTCTGTAGCCTACCAATTAATAAATAGAAATTTAAAATTAATTAAAAAATGTACAGTGAAATGGGTGTAACCATATGGTGTATATATGTACTTTAAACATTTACTTGATCTAAAGTTTCTAAAACATTGAGAGTCTTAAGGTAAAACTGTAATGCTTCAGGTTTTTTTTTCTTTTTTTTTGGCTCCCTGTCGGGGAACTGAACTCAGTTTTCTTATTAATGTTAAAATTAGGTGTACAAAGGTATTTTGTGGTTGTTATTAATTCTTCGAAAAATAGACAAATTTTCAGTCTCCTTAGCATTAAATTGTTACTATTAAAGTTTAGGAGTACATAAATAAATACTTTACAAAAGAAGCCCTAGTTCCTAGGGCATTAGATTTTCTAAGTTTAATTACCCTAGATTAAACTCATTTCCTTTTTTAATAGGATTACTATAGTAGTAGGGATATTCTGAAGACATAGGATATCTAGATTTCAGCAGTACATTAAAAAAATTTTTTTAAATTAATTTATTTATTTTTGGCTGCGTTGGGTCTTCGCTTCTCTGCACGGGCTTTCTCTAGTTGCTATGAGCGGGGGCTACTCTTTGTTGCGGTGCGCAGGCTTCTCATTGCAGTGTCTTCTCTTGTTGTAGAGCACAGGCTCTAGGCATGTGGGCTTCAGTAGTTGTGGCTCGCGGGCTCTAGAGTGCAGGTTCGGTAGTTGTAGCACACAGGCTTAGTTGCTCCGCGGCATTTGGGATCTTCCTGGAACACGGATTGAACCCGTGTCCCCTGCATTGACAGGCAGATTCTTAACCACTATGCCACCAGGGAAGCCCCAGCAGTACATTTAAGAGAGTTTTTCATATCTTTTGAGGGGGAAGTTATAACTGATTATTCATAACTGAGTAAGTGAAGGAATGGGTGAAAAGAGTTCTACAATATCATCCTGGAACACAGTCTCTGATGAATTGTTGCAATTTGCTTCCTGTCCTTTTCAACCTCTTCATTAATCCTTGGCTAAAGACATTGCCATGCTTAGAGTTGAAGATGTCAAGCAGCTGAAAAGAATAATTAAATTTTTGAGCTGTAAAGTTGGAATCCAGTGGTATTCTCAGACGTAAAGCATAAGTCACCACATTGTGTGATTTATGGAAAGATCAACTGTTCTTAACACCATTTTCAATTAAAGAGAAAGCAAACACGGGGACTAAATTAGATGCTGTGACTAGGTTCTCTAGCAGATCTCTTAACTCAAAGTATTTTAGATACTGTGGGATCTTACCTAGTGGGTAAGATCTTAATTAACCTAAATTAGACAAAGCTCTTGTTACATTGCAATACATTTTAATTAGATTGTCTTGGGAATTCCCTGGCGGTCCAGTGGTTAGGACTTGGTGCTTTCACTGCCAGGGCCTGGGTTCAATCCCTGGTCAGGGAACTAAGATCCCACAAGCTGTGTGGCGTGGCCAAAGGAAAAAGAAAAAATTAGGTTGTCTTAGTCATTCTTTGAAATTAAAATTCTAGAAAAGAAGCATTATTAATATTACCTTAATATTAGGATGTTATAACAGAAACATTGTTGTTGATATACTTACAACATAAAACACCCTGAGAGAAAACAGAGTTCCCAGTAGTTGAAAAGAATAAGAGAGATGCTTAACAATATCCCCATCTCAGTTTTGTTTACAAGGAGCCACTAAGAACAAAGAACATTTGTTGTCAGTTGATCATGGGCAAATTTGTCTTATTAAAGTTTTCCCCTTAACGTGCAGGAGAGACAGCACGAAGTTATTAGGAATTTTAATTAGGACTTTTCCTTTCCAGCTCCCTAGACTAATTGTCTACAAATTCTATAATACCCTATGAAGCCTTAGCAATCATCTAAACTTTAAAGTTAATTTTAACTTTAAAATGTTTTGAAAATTAATTTTTATCAAATCATTAGGAGATAGAGGTAATTTTGTCAGAAAATATTCATGGGAAGATAGAAAATGTTTTTCTCCTGAGTGACTGCCAAAGTCAAGAACAAACTAGAGGCAGTTCCATATTGATTTTCTAAATAATGGCTTGGAAACAGAGGTCTTCCATATTTATTGCTTCTTAGTCTTATGTGAGAAATTTGTCTCCTCATTTTAATTGTGGATGCTTTCACTTAATCATGGGGTAAACTATCTTTTACGGTCTGTTACAACTCTGGCTTGGAATTCTGTGGAGAAAAAAAATTGTAACTCTACCTTTTATGTGGTTGTAGAATATCAGAAACTAACTCAGTCCTTAGAGGACTAAAATTAATTCATAGGCAAACACTGTCTAGCAATCAGAGGTGGCTCTGTAAAACATTGAATGCAAAAAAATGGAAGATTCCAATTCAGAAACCAGCCACAACTATCTGTAGATTTAAATAGCATAAGCATGTATTTGAGGTGATATGATTTATATTCTTATTTCTTATGGATTCATTCAGCAGACATTTATTGAGCCTACATTGTCTGCCTGGTCCTGGAGAACCAGAAGCAAATGTAGGCCCCACCATATGTATCCCCCTTCTTTTATGTAATTATAAATAAATTGACCTCATAACTTTTAGGGAGCCTTACTTTATGAGTAGTTTCACTGGGACCCCAGGTTGTTGACCTGCAGCTGTAAGTCCTTATTTCACTGTTACCGTAGTGAAATTACAGAGTTTAGTGATAGCCTGTGTTAATTAACCCATTCAAATACTGTAGCAAACCTACGTGTAGTCTAACGGAATACAGAAACCTCGGAACAGGGTTTCCTCTCTCTTCTGCGAATACATCATTTTATTGCTATATTAGATTTTTTTTTTTGGAAGTATTTCAAATAGGTTGAGCCTAAGGAAATCAGGCCAGTGAACATGATGGCATTTATTACTGGATTCTGACAAGTAAAATCAAGATTGAAGGCTTATAGATATTTAATGAATGAACCATATTTCATGAAAATTCTTGAATTGTAAAGTTCAGGTGTCCAGGAACTTATCAACTCCTACCCCACCTCCACCTCTCCACCCCACTGCCCACCCTAGCTTTTGGAAATGTGAGAGGGTATTTTGGTTGTCGCAAAGATGTGGAGAGGGGAGTGATTCTGGCTTTAGTGAATAGAGCCCATGGATGACATAATGGCCAAAATGTCAGGAGTAACCCTGGTTGGAAGCAGAGCCCCCGGCATATTTCATCTCCCTCTGCCTTTCCCTCTTCTTTTCTCACTGGAAAGGGAGAACCCCAGCAGTACAGGTATTAGGGGTAGCAGTATGCTGTTAGCACCCTGGTGCTCTTGTCACAGCACTTATTTGGTGCCATTCCCTCTTTTTCATCTAAGATATTTTTCTGAGGAAACATTGATGTCTAAATTAGTATCTAAAGTGCTCAACATCGCTAGTTATTAGAGAAATGCAAATCAAAACTATGATGAGGTACCACCTCACACCAGTCAGAATGGCCATCATTATAAGTCTACAAATAACAAGTGCTGGAGAGGGTGTGCAGAAAAGGGAACTCTTCTACACTGTTGACAGGAATGTAAATTGGTGCAGCCACTATGGAAAACAGTATGGAGGTTCCTTAAAAAATTAAAAAGAGAGTTGCTGGACTTCCCTGGTGGTGCAGTGGTTAAGAATCTGCCTGTCAATGCAGGGGACACGGGTTCTAGCCCTGGTCGGGGAAGATCCCACGTGCCGCGGAGCAACTAAGCCCGTGTGCCACAACTACTGAATCTGCACTCTAGAGCCCACAAGCCACTACTACTGAGCCCGCACGCCACAACTACTGAAGCCTGCGTGCCTGGAGCCCGTGCTCCGCAACAAGAGAAGCTACCACAATGAGAAGCCCGTGCACCACAACGAAGAGCAGCCCCCACTCACTGCAACTAGAGAAAGCCCACACGCAGAAACGAAGACCCAATGCAGCCATAAATTAATTAATTAATTAAAAAAATAGAGTTGTCATACGATTGCACTCCTGGTCACATTTCCAGAAAAAACTCTAATTTGGAAAGGTACATGCACCCCAGTGTTCATACCAGCACTATTTACAATAGCCAAGACATGGAAGCAACCTAAATGTCCATTGACAGATGAATTTATAAAGAAGATGTGGCATAGATACACAATGTGAATACTACTCAGCAATAAAAAAGGAAATAATGTCATTTGCAACAATGTAGATGGGCCTAGAGATGATCATACTAAGTGAAGTAAGACAAAAAGAAAGACAAATACCATATGATATCACTTATATGTGGAATCTAAACTGTGACACAAATGAACTTATTTACAAAACAGAAACAGACTCACAGACATAGAAAAGAAACTTATGGTTACCAGGGGGAAAGGGGGTGGGGGTGGGGATAAATTAGGAGTTAGGGATTAGCAGATACAAACTACGATATATAAAATAGATAAACAGCAAGGTTCTACTGTATAGCACAGGAAAGTGTATTCAATATCCTGAAATAAACCATAATAGAATAGAATATGAAAAAGTATATATAACTGAATCACTTTGCTGTACACCATAAGTTAACACAACATTGTAAATCAACTCTACATCAGTTTAAGATTTTTTTAATATAATAAATGAGTTAGCATCTGAAGGGACATTAATTCGCTATACTTTTTATATTAGAACATATTTATTGACGCCAGTAGAAGGTGTGCGTTATCTTCCTTGTCTTCTTCCTTTTCCCCTCTGTGATTATAATCATAAGTATACTATTGCTGTGTATATATCTATTGTATATACATTGATTGCAGTTCACTGAAGTGAGTTTATTGGAGTGAGTTGTTTCCTAGCTTCAGCTTAGTGAACCTGTGCTTGTGATATTTTCAGGAACAGTACAGATTCTCATTCAGCCACTTTGACTACTATAAACCTGATGTGAGTTTGGAATTTAGAAGTTAGTTGCTTTGACCTTAGCAAGACTTGTTCCCTTATACGCTGTTGCTATTTAATGTAAGCACACTTGGGCCAAAGAACATGTAAATATTTGGCTTCATATTTGTCATCTTACATTAAATGTTGACACTAGTTAATAGAAGTATGTCTAGGAGATCCTTTTCTTTGGATCAGAATACCAGCTTCACTTTCTTTCTAACCATTTCTAAATGATTATCTTTTCCTTATTGCAATTCAAAATATCTAAATTTGAATTCATAATTGTCCTTCCTAAAACTAACCCTGTTTTTCATCTTCCCTATTGCGTCATCACTTTCTTAGACTGGAAATTTGGGCCTCATCTTTTTTTTTTTTTAACTTTAAAAAAAATTTTTATTGGAGTATAGTTGATTTACAATGTTGTGTTAGTTTCAGGTGTACAGCAAAGTGAGTCAGTTATACATATACGTATATCCACTCTTTTTTAGATTCTTTTCCCGTATAGGGGCCTCATCTTTATTCATTCTTCTCTTTCATCTCTAATATGTAGTCAACAAATCCTATTGGTTCCTTCTTCAGAAGAATCACTAGGCCTTTCTTTCACATTTCCTCTGCCACTACTTTACTCCAATCCTTATCATGTTTCACTAAGAACACCTCTAGTTTCTCACCTCTCTTCAAGCTTTTGACTTCTCAGGTTAAAACTACCAAAGTAGATGGCAGAATGCGTTAAGACATAATGTCTCAGGAAAAAACAGGAGACAGGTGAATATTTACTCTGAGATCATTTAATCTGCAACAGAGTAAAATTTATCTTTGTCTTTTGTCCTAAATTTTAACTATTCCCAGAGTTTTACTTACTCATTTATTCCTTCATTTAATAAATATTTAATAGTATTTATTAAGTATATGTTCTGGTGTAAATAGCTAAATATTATATTTATTGTCTTTGAATTTTCCTTTGACAATTCATGTGTTGTCTTCAATTATCCTATTTATGCTTTCTCTAGTTTTTCAACCTCAACCTTGCAAGCTCTAGTCCTCTTTCTTAGGTACTAAACCTCGATTCATTTTAAGCTCCATAAATCACACAAGTTCCAAAACTGATGGATAGCAAAGCAAGGACTCAACTCCATCTCTTCTGCAGACCAGCAGCCTTCCAACCGCATCTTACTAATATAATAAGGCCTGTTGTCTAAGCTTAATGACATGAAACAATGGAATACTATAATGTGATGGTATCTCAAGAGAAAGGGCAAAGGAATGAGAAATTGGCCCTTAAATTGTTTTTTTATAACAAACTTTAAGAAGTTTGGAAAGCATTATATTCCCATAAGTAGCCAGTTAAGAGCATACGTGTCTTCAACTTGCTTCCTACTCCTTCTTGGTTATATTTTTATTTTGCTATTCTTAAAGAATATTTGGAACCACTAGGGCTGTATGCAGTTTAGTGGGAAATTAAACAACAAAGAACAATGAAGCCAGGTTATTTAAAAATGTAATAGCTTCATATCTTCCCCTGCCGAAGCCATCTATGGCTAGTAAGATTTTGGAAAGAATAAATTGAGTCAATCCTTGTTCTTCTCACATGGACTTGAACTAGCCCTCAAAAGCCATTTTCTTGCTCTTTTAGCAATTTTTATATTTTCTGAGAATGTGAAAAATGTTTTTTTTTTTTATTCCTGAGAGCCCAGTATGGTCTGTTCTTCACCTGTGATTGGAAGGTATAAAATAGATATTAAGTAAGGATTTTCAGTAGATAGCTTATGTAGATCTGACATTCATGGAGCATAGCAAGAAAACAGCTCCTTACTGTGGCGAATAACATTTTCTAAAACAATATAGCATTACCTACGTATTTCCTCCAAGTGGTAGTTTCTCAGACATAGAATATGCTTGAACATATTCTAATGGTTTACCATATACTTCTGAAATTTGAGTTGTTTTATTTTGCCTTTTTTATTAACTTTTATTGGAATATGGTTGCTTTACAATGTTGTGTTAGTCTCCACTGTGCAACAAAATGAATCAGCCATATACATACAGATATCCCTTCCCTTTTGGACTTCCTTCCCATTTAGGTTACCACAGTGCATTCCCAGTTCCTCCCACCCCACCCCTTTCCCCCTTGGTATCTGTACGTTTGTTCCCTACATCTATGTCTCTATTTCTGCTTTGCCGATAAGATCATCTCTAGATTCCACATATATGCATTATTATACAATATTTGCTTTTCTCTTTCTGACTTACTTCACTCTGTATGACACTCTCTAAGGCCATCCATGTCTCTACAAATGACCCAATTTCATTCTTTTTATGGCTGAGTAATATTCCATTGTATATATGTACCACATCTTCTTTATCCATTCCTCTGTTGATGGACATTTAGGTTGCTTCCATGTCCTGCCTATTGTAAGTAGTGCTGCTATGAACATTGGGGTGCATGTGGTTTTTTGAATTACGGTTTTCTCTGGGTATATGCCCAGGAGTGGGATTGTTGGGTCATATGGTAGTTCTGTGTTTAGCTTTTAAGGAACCTCCATATTCTTTTCCATAGTGGCTGTATCAATTTACATTCCCACCAACAGTGTATGAGGGTTCCCTTTTCTCCACACTATCTCCAGCGTATTGTTTGTAGATTTTTTTGAAGATGGCCATTCTGACCGGTGTGAGGAGATGCCTCATTGTACTTTTGATTTGCATTTCTCTAATAGTGTTGTTGAGCATCTTTTCATGTGTTTGTTGGCCATCTGTATATCTTCTTTGGAGAAATGTCTGTTTAGGTCTTCTGCCCATTTTTGGATTGGGTTGTTTGTTTTTTTGATTTTGAGCTGCATGAGCTGCTTGTATATTTTGGAGATTAATCCTTTGTCTGTTGTTTCATTTGCAAATATTTTCTCCCATTCTGAGGGTTGTCTTTTGGTCTTGTTTATGGTTTCCTTTGCTGTGCAAAAGCTTTTAAGATTCATTAGGTCCCATGTGTTTATTTTTGTTTTTATTTCCCTTTCTCTAGGAGGTGGGTCAAAAAGGATCTTGCTATGATTTATGTCATAGAGTGTTCTGCCTATGTTTCTAGTGTCTGGCCTTACATTTAGGTCTTTAATTCATTTTGAGTTTATTTTTGTGTATGGTGTTAGGGAGTGTTCTAATCTCATTCTTTTACATGTAGCTATCCAGTTTTCCCGGCACCACTTATTGAAGAGGCTGTCTTTTCTCCATTGTATATTTTTGCCTTCTTTGTTGTAGATTAGATGACCATAGGTGTGTGGGTTTATCTCTGGGCTTTCTATCCTGTTCCATTAATCTGTATTTGTTTTTGTGCCAGTACCATACTGTCTTGATTACTGTAGCGTTGTAGTATAGTCTGAAGTCAGGGAGCCTGATTCCTGCAGCTCTGTTTTTCTTTCTCAGGATCACTTTGGCTATTCAGGGTCTTTTGTGTTTCCAAAGAAATTGTAAAATTTTCTGTTCTAGTTCTGTGAAAAATGCCATTGGTAATTTGATAGGGATTGCATTGAATCTGTAGATTGCTTTGGGTAGTATAGTCATTTTGACAATATTGATTCTTCCAATCCAAGAGCATGGTGTATCTCTCCATCTGTTTGTGTCATCTTTGATTTCTTTCATCAGTATTTTACAGTTTTCTGTGTACAGGTCTTTTGCCTCCTTAGGTAGGTTTATTCCTGAGTATTTTATTCTTTTTGTTGCAACGGTAAATGGGATTGTTTCCTTAATTTCTCTTTCTGCCCTTTCGTTGTTAGTGTATAGGAATGCAAGAGATTTCTGTGTATTAATTTTGTATCCTGCAACTTTACCAAGTTCATTGATTAGCTCTAGTAGTTTTCTGGTGGCATCTTTAGGCTTTTCTATGTATAGTATCATGTCATGCCCTTTTTTTTTTTTTTAACATTGAAGGTATGATCTGGGACTAGAGGAGATGGGGAATTACTGCTTACTGAGTACAGAGTTTCAGTTTTGGATGATTGAAAAATTTCTGGAAATAGATAATGGCAGTGGTTCCACAACATTGTGAATGTACTTAATGTCATTAAATTGTACACTTAAAAATGGTTGAAATGGTAAATTTTGTGTTTTGTATATATTACCTCAATAAAGAAAAAACTTCTTTGAAAAACACTGAAGGTATGACCTCACTTAGAAAACTGAAATCAACCTGGTCCCACTAAAGGCTATATTTTTTCTTCCTCATAAGCCTGCTATTTTGAAAATGTTTGTTTACAAACAACACATATTATTTTTCCTGAAAAAAAGAAAAGTAATTAGGAACTAAGAGCCAGTCAGCATTTTTGAGCAGCACCAGTATAATGATACCACCTGGAGTACTTAAAATTCCAGATAAAATTAAATATTTGTCATTTTAATCTGCATATACGACTTCATTATGGGTGAATGTACACTTTCTATTGGGCCCTTGGAAATCTGGAAAACAGCTTGACCCTTTTACACACCTCAGGTTGGAGACCACTGTTCTATACTATGTCTCATGACATCACAGATACTATTTTAATATACCATTTCATCTTATGACACAAATTGCTGTATAATTCTGTACTTGCTTTGCAGGTGGTGCTTGGGGGTTACCTGGCCCTTCCTTGATTGGAGGCTGATATTCCCATCAGGGCTTTATGGTACTTTACAGATGTGAGATAGCTCCCCAACACCTTTGAGCCCCTTAGGTGGTACATGATTCCTTTGAGGTAGGCAGAGCCTAAATAAGCAACGTTCACTGCTTATTGTACTTCTTCAGTTAATTGTCTCGAATATGAAGGCAGGTAATTTAACTAATTTCTAAAGAAGGTCAGTGCCTCTATTCTTCCTTCCTAAAACCTCATAATTCTGGTATTGGCTTTGGCACTAAGCAAAAGCTTCTGTTGCTCTCCTTTCTGAACTAATTGGTTTTAAGGAGTAAAATAAAGTACTTGCCTTATTTAGAGGTTCATATGACTATACTAATCTCAAAAGAGTTTAAACTCCTTTACAGGTCCTCGCTTTGTCATTTTTCTGCTCCCCCACCCACTGGCTGGTTATGGGGGCTTACTTTTTCATAAAGAAAGCCGCTGAAGTCAAAAGCTACCTCTTATTGAATCCCAGTGGGAGGTTAATACAGTTAGGGACTTTTTAGCTGAACTGGTTGCCAGCTGGAGGAGGGCAAGAGAAGAGACTCCTTGAGGAATGCACAGCCAGCTGATGCGACAGGTTTTAACTTCAGTGCCTTCCTTGCAGATCTGTTCTCTGCTTTCTACAAGTACAGATAGTAATTGATTTATTAGATTTATCATTTTTCTTCCTTGATTCAACTTTACTTTTCCCCATCTTTTGCCACTTTTGGAAAAATTTATCCAGCCAGTCATCAGGCATCAACATCAAGAAGGTCATTCTGTAGAAACAGAACAAGTTCCTTGGTCTTCGGACTTTTTTCCCCAGTGGATCCTTCATGAATAAAATATAGTAAAGCGTGAAAGAGAAGGAGAACATTAGGCATTTTATCCAAAAAATAAAGTAGTATCCATGAGGTCTGACAGCTGAGGTAGGTTTTAATAATATAGAAAAGCCTCTGGAATTAGTCTTGGTTTTCATAAGGAGTATCTTTTGTCTGGGATTTGCTTCCAAATAATTGCAAGGGAGGGAGGAAGTACCGGCCATGAATTAATAATTGAAGCTGGATAAAGAATGCATAAAATTCATTATCCTCTCTACTTTTATATATATTTGAAATGTTGTGTAACAAAGAGGTTTTTAAAAGACATCTTTTCCCCAGGAATTTTGGAAGGATAAAATCTATTTCCTTATGAAATTTTCAGCATCCCCCCTGCAATACTCAACAGTGTTGAACACCATAAGGATACTATTGTAGGTTTGTATTACTGAGGGAAAAAATATTTTCTTGTTAGATATAATTCTGAATTTAGTAGGGTTTTTTGTTATTATTTTTGTTTTGTTATTGTCCAGATTGTTTTATTTATACAGCAATGTGTAAAATTATTTCAAAAACTAGATTCTAGTGAAACCTGTGTTCAGCTTTGTTTCCATCTGAAGGCATGTTCAGTAAACTTTAATCAGTATTGAGAAGTCTGAAAACTACTCAATGAAAAAATAGTATTAAACAGTTTCTTTATAAAGTAACACTTAAACGTTTTTAGTTGTTTGTAAAGGAAACTTTTTGTGTTATCGTTAAAATATCCCTGATATATCTTTGGGTGGTATTTAGTAAAGGAGCCTATTTTCTCAGTCTGGGTCCTAACTTAACTTTACTGCTAAATCCTCGGTGTCTTGTAGTTTGTCAAGTGATCACACTTATTAAAATATCTATGCCAATTGAGATGCTATAACTTTGATCTAAAGCAAGGGTTAGCAACCTTTTTTTTTTCTTTGTAAAGGGCCAGATAGTAAATATTTTAGGCTTTGAGGGCCACAAAAGTGCTCTATTACATATTCTTCTTTGTTTTTTTGTTCTTAGAACTCTTAAAAATAGTTCTTAGCTCTTTTGTAAGATCCTTATTAAAACAGGCAGAATTAAACAATTGCTTTTTAATTAGATGCTTTACAAAATATTAATAAAAACTAAGGACCCAAATGTTAAAGGTTATTTTCAAAGGTAAAATTATGACTCTTATACAAAATGAACATATGTCAAAGATTGTATTTAACTCACTAATTAACCAATTATTAGGAGCCAGTAAGATATTAAAATGAGAATTAGACTTATGGAAATTTATATTCTCTACCAGACAAAATTGATTTGTATTTCATCACCAGCGCTGTCCACAAGGTAATTTCCGTCTCTACAGAGTTTCACAATAACCTAGCCAGAGACAAAGATGCAGACCTTTATACTATCAGATAACTCCAAAATATCCAATAGACAACGCCAGATATTCCCTTGAAAGGGCACGTAAAATTTTTTACCATTTTAGTCTTTCACAGTTTCTGCTGACAATCTCCCATCCCTCTTGTGATCATAAATAATTTCCAAAGATTTTTCTTGATCGCAAAATAGTTGGTCTGTTTAGGTTTGACCTGATTATTTATATAGATGCGTTAAGAGTGCTAATTAATCATACAGACAGCCTTGAGTTTTCTTTGAAAATCCACAGTGATACAGTTTTGAGCAGTTACTAAGGCTACAAGGTTAACTTCTGTATGGAAGTTTTCATAAAGAATCTTAGATTGGACTTTTAAACACCTCTATTATTTACTATCCCAAGGTTAGGAAACCACACCTAAGAAACTCTCTGACTAGATTTCATCTACAGAGCTGATAAATTTGAATGAGTTAATCTCATCTTTAGGTCCCCAGCATTTGCTGAGGCTTGCTAGGAAGTAAGTGACCTTCCTTACCACCGCTAAGCCAGGGACCCTGTAAATCAGGCATCAGGTCGGTTTTCCTGGGAGCGCTTCTTTTTAGACATTGGCTCCATATATAAAGTCAACTATTCTTAATATGATTTTTCATGTATGATTAAATGAGAATCTTTCTCAAATATGACATTCCAGGTATGTATGGTTACAAAATCCAATTATATCCTAATAAAAAGGAGATAAGATACTAGTATTGATCCTATACAAATAACTGTATTGCCATGAAAAGTTAAGGAAAACTCAGTAAGTTTCTGAATGCTGTTGATTCAGTGAAAATCAGATACTACTTAATGTTTTATTTTAGATCACAAAAGCAGAGTCTACTAAAATGTGAGTTAGAAATAGTTTAAGAAGAAAGTAAAAGGGCTTCCTCATGTAGCCACAAAAAATAGAACATTAAGAGAACATCAACAGTATTCTAAACAAAAAACCACAATAAAATTTCCTTCATCAGTTCATTCCGTCCTGTATAGTTAGTTCTTGCTCAAATGGAACTTGGGTCAGCAGTCTGCTTTCACGAAATATCTGCTTCTGGACTGAAAAGCATCATGGAAATCCTGGTCTAGTCCACTGGTAAATCCTGAAAGTTATCTAAGTGATGTCAGCTCAGAAACATGTACCTAAGGGTCTGTTCTTTGGAGTAGCAATAGTTTGTAGAGTACCTTGTACATTCCTTTCCATGAGACTCAAAGATAGTTTTAGGTGTAACAGTTAACCTGAAAGTTTCATTTTTCTATATTTAGGAGCCAGTCTTGGGAAGGCCAAATCAAAAGAATTGTTGAAAGAGATTTGGGCCCTTGATTAAGATAGGAGCATGGATGAGAAACAGTACTTGGTTATTTAATCAAAATGACAATAAAACATTATAATAAACATGTAAGGGAATGCAATTTTAAAGAACTTGGCTCTTTCACAAGTAAAAAACCTTTGTTCTTTCTGGTTGTTTTGTTTTGTTTTTTTAATCATTAAGAACATTGTAAATCCAACATAAGGCCAGAAAGTTATTCTGCTATCTAGGCAAATTACACAGAAGATAAAGAATAATCTTTCATATTGTAGATGAAGGCATTAATCAGTAAGCCAAAGAAACTAGCCCATCAAAACTGATTGAATTTTGCAAAATTTGGACATATTTCATATCTTCTTTTCAGATCCCAGTAGTATAAACCAAGGCAAATCAAATTCAGTTTCTAAGACTTGTCTTTCTTTCAAATTCTGGAACAAACTGCCACTTTACTTTGGGACAAAAATGCTCTTTTTCCTTCAGAAACAAAAGGACTTTACACCTTGTACTGTTGCTCCTAGCGTAGTTCGAACCTCTTATATCAATTATAACATATTTCAGAGAGAAGATTAGGTGGAGGGAATGGATAATAAGAAATACCTGTCACACACAAGGATTTTAGCAGAACAGAAAGGCTCCTGAATACACATAACAGATTTTCTACAGCCCCACACTTCTCTTACACCTTCTTAAAGTGGCAAAATGAACCCGATTGGTAATATGACCTGAAGATATAGCCACTCTAATAGCATATAGAAATAAGAAGCAAATGTATATCAGCTGAAAACTATGCTTAATAATCATCATTTAGTGTTCTATTTACTTAGAAATTTATCTGAGCATCTAAGAATTATTTGTTAATTAGCTTCATTTAACATTAGTCCAAGATTTTAAATTGCCATAAGATCTTGGAGGTATTTAAGCTGACACATAATTGCTATTGATATAAAAAGTTATCCAGGGGGGCTTCCCTGGTGGCACAGTGGTTGGGAGTCCGCCTGCCGATGCGGGGTATACGGGTTCTTGCCCCGGTCCGGGAGGATCCCACATGCCGCGGAGCAGCTGGGCCCGTGAGCCATGGACGCTGAGGCTGCGCGTCCGGAGCCTGTTGCTCCGCAACGGGAGAGGCCACAGCAGTGAGAGACCCGCGTACCGCAAAAAAAAAAAAGTTATTCAGTATTACGACTCAATTTAGATGAACACAAATTTTCATTTTTCTAAATATCAGACATTATATAAGAATACTATTAACTTGTTTGATCAGTAAACCTGTATAAGTAAATTTAGGAAGTTCAGATTAATTTTAATCTGAATTAAAACAAACCCAAGTAAATTAAAATGTGTGCAGTATTATACTTGGACAAAATTAATCTTTTTTCTTTGTTTTTTGTTTACAAATCTAGTCTTGATTTGCAAAATATTTAACTTAATTATATGAATTTGGATTTTTTTAATGTTTCAGAACTAGTAGTTTCTGTAAGAAGGATTTTTTTCTTTGTCTAACATATTTGAAGTATTACATGTTCAGTTCGTTTTCTTGGACTTCTAAGAATATTTGATACGTAAGTGCTTATTTAGCTCTATAAAACCAACGAGAACAGAACCCCTTAATTTAAGAGCTATTATAATTAATTTTTAATGTCTTCTAAAAATAGGAAAACATTTTATACTTACACAACAAGAAGTCAAGATCTTTCTGAATTACAGACACAGACACATAGAGAGCTATGGCTTCAGTTCTACAACTTCAGCCATGAATCAAAAGTAAGCACAAAACCTTACCAGTACAGATCTCAAAGAGCTGTTCCCCTTTCTAATATATACAGCATTTTTAATTGAGTTGAGCTCAATATAGACAAATGGGCAAAAAGAAAAGTCTAACGAACTGAATTCTCTTTTGGTTTATTACCCAACAGAAAATAGATCTATTGTGTATCACTTTTCTGAAGAGACCACCACATGGTCAAATTATTAAAATCAAATTCTCATTCTGTGCTGCCATCAATGAGGAGTAATTTATCATAAAGCAGAAATAAACAAAATCAGCAAGAGAGAAAAAACAAAAGAACCAGAAAGTAGCAAAATTAATGTTCTATTGCCAGTTGAGATTTTCTTTGGGAGCCAAGAAGACTTGTACCCAGGCTAAGGCAGCCAGTGAGGGGTACTTCTCTGACAACTTGGGTAAATTCATTAGCATCTTGGTGGAACCTCAAAAACTGTTTGAGAATAATTTTTTGTAAGGTAAGATCATGACTCTCATATAAATACACAGTGAACATTTCTTACACACAAGGTCTTACACACCCAGGAAACTCTTCAGGGCTGCTCTCTACATACGGCAGCTCATCCAGTCAAGGCAGTTTTGATCTTATGACACCTTGTCTCAACACTTGCTTCAGTGATCTCAGTGGGAAGGAAAGAGAATAAAAGAGCTCATGACAGAAATGTTTGGTTTGGTTTTTTCTAAGTGATGAGGTTGCACATAATTTTGCTTTCTTTTACGCCCACTCGTGTTTTCAAAGTTTTCTACAATGAACATAATTGTCTTAAAAGAAGGTATATTTAAAATGCTAATAAACAGAATTGAGCAAACATCTGCTAATGTTGATGCTAGCAGTGCAGAATTGGGGTTTTTTTTTTTGTTTTTTTGTTATTGTTTTTGTAGAAACAAATATTTACTCTGTTGAAACCTTATAACCTAATTTTTAAGCGAAGACACAACTTATATTAAGTCATAAAATTCTTTATTAATTTGTTCTGGAGAGTCAAGGTCTGAGTTCTGTGCCTCTAGAGATAAAAGAGGAATTTCTGGAGCCATGGTTTTAACCCAGAATTTTCTTCAAATTCATTCAAGATACTTTGGATTCCATTCAGAGTACTTTCTCTGATTTTAAATGAAAAATGCTAAGGAAGCTGGTGAATGCTGATAGAAGAACCTTCTTTGACCTCTCAGTACTGTGCTGGCTTGAGCTTCCAGCCCCATACTTAAATTTAAGTATAGAAATGATCACAGCTTTAGGCTCATAGAAAGGACTATACTGTACTATATCAAATTGTCTTCATGTTAACCTTTGTGCATGTTAACTTCAAAAAAATGTTACTAGCTATTATACATTGTACACGCTACACTATATTTTATAATCATTAAAATTCTTCCTGTGTGCATTTCCCAAAACTACTTTTATAAATGAAGAAATAAAGCTCAGACCTAATAGGTTGTTTAAGGATAAATCCCAAAGTGACTTTTTCAGTGCAGAAACAGTTTCTTCAAGACATTCAGTTCTTTCATGCAGTATCGTGGGTATTGAATAAATAGTATGTGATGGTACAGAAGCTGAGCTCAGGTTTACGATTGTTGTGTTTTAATCTGTTGCTTAAACTTCAGAGACCTTAATGCTTTTCATTCAGAAGCTTTTTCTCCCTTTTTCCGTAGTGAAAAAGACTTCAGGGTCTCATGCTCTGCACAAGAAGTCTTTCTGAAGTCTTTCTCTTGCTCAGTTTTCATTTAAATGACTTTGTGAACCTAAAATGAAAATAAGAGAAGAAACATTAGAAAAGCATAGAAATTTGTCCTGCCGATCTTTTAGTCCTTTGTCGAAACATGAGTAGATTGTTTTCTCTTTGTATTTATTGAACCAAGCTACCTAAACAGTGTTATCCTATTTAGAATGTTTTTAACCTTCTTTAAGCTATTCTCTAAACCTTATCTGGTTTTAAAGGAAAATACAAATGTGGATGGTGAATTAATGTCCTGTAGCTTTAAATTCAGCCAGTTTGGTGCTTTTGTCTCTTATAAAAGATGCTCACAGCTCGAGAAGAGAGGCAGCTACTGTCTGTGATCTCCATTCTCAAACTATTCAACTATTCATTTGCATTAGCAGCTCTAGCAAACTGCACCCACATCCAGGCGCGCGCATACACATACACACACACACGCACACACACATACACACACGGATGCTTGTTTGGCAGAAGCTTTCTGTTTATTCAGCAGAGTCCTCCCTGGCTCCCAGATGTAGAAAGCTCTAAGAGTTGATGCAGGAGACAGAACCGGAACTGTATGAAGGCGGAGGAAGGCACTGCGGAGGATTGGCTATGCAGGGATGTTGATGTGGTGTGGCTGTACCTGCCTGTTCTGTGAAAGGCACTTCTCTGAAGCTGTGAAGGTGAGAAGCCCAGGGATCAACTAGAAGCTTCATTTCGGCCGGCTGTTGGCGGGGGAATGCATTCCCAGTGGTAGCTGTCCTCATTTACAGCGTTATTCTCGGAAACCAAGTATGTGCAGCCTTGACAGACTATGCCACAGCTCCTCTGCAGTTTGGAAGCTGGGACAAATGGAAAGAGCTTAGAGCCAAAAGAGGTTGTGATTGTTTGCACGATCCAAGCTTGCTCTGGCAGTGCACAAATGAAGGATGAGCTTTGTGGCAAGCAAAATCAGCAGACTGCCTGACAGGGGGTTTTGGTAAGATAAATGTGTTGCTTGTGTTTTGGGTCTCCACCACCTTGCCCCCCATCTTTTCTTGTTTTTTTGGTTTACTTTTCTGTATCAGCTATATAGAATTGACTGTTAGCAATAACTAAAACATTTTAGAGATTCACATTTGGTGGTAAGGGATAGCCAAGGGAGCTGAAAGGAAACCATTATTTCTGGTCATTCAGTTTTGTGACCTTCAGAAATAATCATCAAGTTTTCTCCACATCCATGAAGAGGCAGAAGCTAGGAATTTCCAGAGCAAAGAACGCTAACAATAAGATATCCCTTCTCTTCTTTGAACAGTCATAATTACCCCCGCTCCTTTTTTCCCCCCCCCCCAGCTTTCCCTATGGCCTGAAGTGGAGAAGAAAAAATAAAGTCTTCTTGCTCTTATTAAATTGTTGCCGCTGGAACAGTAATAGGCTGAGAATATAAGTATGGAGGTGGAGGAAGGCAGGTTGAGGAGTCTGCTATTTTCATAGCTGTGCATTGGTGGGTGTTTATCTTAGATTTATTAGCATTGATGTTCATTATCAAGTGGTTGTTAGTGCTTTATCTCTTTGCCTGTACTGTGATTTAATCCCTTTTATGTTTTATTTTGTACAATTTTTCTTTGCCAGGCCCAGTTGTATCATTATGAGGCCTTTTTCTGTTATTATTAATACATATTAACGTTTATTAGAGAAAAGATGGTTGTAGAAAGTAGCCCTGAAATACTTATGGACCTCAAGAAAGGTAAAGATATTTTCTCTTTAAAATCTAGGGTTTGCTTTCAGCAGATTCTGGAGTCTTGATTTGGGGATCTTTAATAAGCATTTTATTGCAAGTTAAAGAAATAGTCACATTAGTTTTGTGAAATCCTACCTTACTCTAATCTGCCTTAAGTTGGATCCTGTTTCTTGTGTTTTTCTAAGCATGAAGGTTTACTTTTCCTCATCCTTTCTTAGGCAAGTGTTGCTGGATGGTATGGTGACTGTTTTATTAGCCTACCTCAGACCTTGTCCTTGAGCCCCCCCCACTTCTCACCAGTGGAGAGAGCCAAGTTTTCTAGCTGCTTAGAGGGGCACAGAAGAAAACCATTGACACCTGGCTTTTTGCTGACTCACTGGTTATATAAGCCTTGTAAATACAGCTATCCATATACTCCATTAGGTTACTGGGCAGGTGGCCCCCTCCTTGTTTACTGGCCTTTTCCTTTCTCATCACCCTTCTGCTTCTTCCTTAAGTTTTTGGTAACACAGTCTCAACCTTTCACCAAGTGAGTTCTAAGAAGCAGTGAATAGACAAATCTTTTTTCTTCTATTGAATTGTTGGGTTAACTGTGTATTTTCATCTTGATTATGTTAAAATTCCAAATTCTATATTTTCTTGGCACATGAAACCTACAGTATTAATACATCTTTTCATTTGTGGGCCAATTAAAGTAAAAACTTCCTTTTCTATCTTTGAGAACTCAGTTTAAATGCCCCTGTTCAAAGAATTATTCTGTGACCTCCCAGTCTAAAGTAGGTTTCTCGGCCTTACATTATTCCTTTTCTCACAGCACTGTGTTCTTTTTCTTTGCAGCACTTTTCACAGTTTATGTTATTTGATTACCCGTTTTTCTGTTTCCGCCACTTTTCCCCACTCAGCCCTAAGTGTCATGAAGGCAGAGAGTTTATTTTTTTGTCAATATATGCCAAAGCGCCTAGCATAACGCCTGGCTGAGAGTTGAAGAAATGACAGTAGGCAGTATTACATGTGTAAAGACCCTATGCTGATGTCGACTGAAAAAAAAATGTACAACGTCAGAGTTGTGAAGTAAGTTTTATTTGGGGCAAAATGAGGACTGTAGCCTGGGAGACAGCCTCTCAGATAGCTGTGAGGAACTACTCCAAAGAGGTAGGTGGGGAGTTCAGTATATATGTGATTTTGGTGAAGGGGGATTCATGCAGTCAAGCACACATGTTGACAGAAAGTTGCCACTAGTCACAAGGAGCAGATGCCTCCATTAATGATTTAAGTGCTTTTCTAAATATGAGAAGATGCAAGAAATTGGGATCATAAAATCTGAAAAATATCTAACGATCTGAAGCCCTGTTCTGCCAGTTTTTCCCGAAGCACAGAGTGCCTCATTCCTGATCTCTGCCCTGGCTCCTTTCAGGGTGTGTTGAAGGTCAGCGATTATGGTGGCTAGTGACTTCATCCTTGTAGAGGCAGATGGTGAGCAACAATTCTTCATCCACAGTGAGAAGAAACAGGATGAGCAGCAGGGTCTAAAAAAGGCCAGTGTGGCTAGAGTGAGAGGAGCATGCTATAAGATGAAGCTAGAGAGAGGTCCAGAGCCCAATCAATCACATAGGACGTTATAGACCAAGTTCACATTCTTATTCTTAATATTTTAAGAGTGTGGAAAGCTACTAAAATAATTTAAGCATTGGGTGATTTAGGATTTCCTTTTTTTTCTTCTTCTTTTAATTCTTTAGTTTAATTGAGGGCCTAAATGAATGCAGCTAGATCAGTCAGGGCGAGTGATTCAGGAGAGAGGGGACAAAATTTTTTTTTTAATAGTTCTTCTGTTCCTCAATTTAATCTTTTTTTTAAAATAAATTTATTATTTATTTATTTATTTCTGGCTGTGTTGGGTCTTCGTTGCTGCTCACGGGCTTTCTCTAGTTGCAACCAGCAGGGGCTACTTGTCATTGCCGTGCGTGGGCTTCTCTTGTTGCAGAGCACGGGCTCTAGGCCCACGGGCTTCAGTAGCAGCATGTAGGCTCAGTAGTTGTGGCTCGTGGGCTCTAGAGTGCGGGCTCAGCGGTTGTGGCTTGCGGGCTTTAGAGCACAGATTCAGTAGTTGTGGCACACAGGCTTAGTTGCTCCGCGGCATATGGGATCTTCCTTGACCAGGGCTAGAACACGTGTCCCCTACATTGGCAGGCAGATTCTTAACCACTGCACCGCCAGGGAAGTCCTGAGAGGACAAGATTTTGTCCTAAGGCTTTGACGGTAGAAATAAGTAGAGGTAGGTGGGAAGTATTATAATTTGACAGAAATTTGGAAAGTAAAATACATAGGACTTGGTATTGGATTGGATATAGGTAGAAGGCAGATGATGTCAAGGATGATTCCTGAGCTTTGGCATGGTTTGGTTTGGCTTGTGTAACCTGATGGATAGTAATGCTTTCCCTGAGATATAGAATACTGTAAGAGAACCAGGTTTCGAGAAGGATCACAGTGTTTGGTTTTGGTCATGTAGATTTTGATATAGTCAAGTAGCCCTTTGGATCTGTACATCTAGATTCCAAAGGAGATTGTACTACCTTTACCATTGGGAAACCTTTAGTGATATCCTCGGAATAAAGTCCAAAACAGTTTAGACCTACCTTGGGAGCTTATCTCCCACCATAGCCCTCTCCTGTGCCATACTTTTACAGTCTCATGAACCATTCAGTCGTCTTGAAGAGACTATTACATTTCCTTCTTCTGGGCCTTTGCTCATACTGGCGGTCAACCTGAAATGCCTTTCCTTACCCCTTCTCATTTTTATCAAAAACTTCTTCCTTCAAGGCTCATTTCGTTTTTCACCTCCTCCAAGAAGCCTTCCCTGTTCCCTCTCCATTCCTGTATTCAAGAAGTACTTTACCTTCATATCTACCATATCATTTGCTTAATCAGACCTGTGTTTCATTTCTCTGTCTCACCAACTAGGTTGTGTGTTTCTTGAGAGCAGGGATTCCACCTTTATTCAGTACGTTAGATAAGAAGAACAAAGGATAATTGCAAAATTAATTAAATAGTAGAAGCCTTGATCTTTTCTACACCCTGCTTCCTTAGTCTCATAGCACCATGAAGTCCATCTACCTACTGATTTTCTCTAGGCTGTCCTACATTTGTGCCTTATAGATACCTACATACAACTTTTCTACCTACATAGTAGAAAAGTTCTTCCTTTCATACGCAAAATCCCTAAGCTAGTCATTTTCATCACATACTTTTTTACTTTTACTTTATTTGTAATTTATCAGAAAAACTGAAATCTTGCTGTTACTTATCACACGTGAAAGAATTGACCAAGACAGGAAGGACCAGAATTCATAGCTGATCTTGTTCTCTGTGTCTCCTCTTTTCCCATTCTCTGGAATAATTCTAGAACCCATGCAGTACTTTTTTCAGTGAGGTCACTTATTGGCGTTTAAGACTGGGTAAGGCTGTGCGTTGCAGGAGGCGTGACCCACATATTTCCTAGTGCTCCCTGATAGGATAGCACTGTCCACAGTTGAGCAAGCCTCCCCCCAGGGAACAGAGTGTAGAAATGCAGAAACAAGTTATGAAGGTTGGCTCCTTCCCATTTAAGTAATTCTTTCACAGAGGCTTAAGCATTCAATTTGTCTCTTCAGACATCTTTAAATAGTTGAATTTCCTTCCTATTATCTCAGTTAATATTTGTATGTATTGATTTTCATTCTTTGGAAGCCTGAATTTCAGTGATTTCTTACCCCTTTTAGGAGTTATAGATACCTCCATTTAAAAACCTGAGAGACAATTGGACTACCCTCTGAAATTTATACCAGTCACATATTTATGCTTTTTTTATATAGATGTGTTCAATTTAGACCTTTCTTTTAGCGTAGTTGTCCCATTATAACTTGGAAATATGAACTAGACTGTATCCCTTATGTTCTATTTGAGAACGTTGGTTTATATATCATCCATTGTCGTTACAGATCTTGAATGAGAAAAATCTAAGCAGCTCTAAACATTATATCACAAAGGAATGACTGTAGTTCTACCATGATTTGATTACTTGCAACTAAATAAAAATTATTTTAAGATAAATTTATTTAAACAGAGGGACAGATCATTATTGCACTCTTGATAAACTCTTCTCAGATCAATTCTGTTCATTAAAAAATACATAAAATCTTTGACAAGTGATACTCTAGGCTCTTACCTTTCTTAGAATTTGTACTTAATTTTGAGAACATAGCTGCTTTTTTGTACAGTAGAATAAAGCAGATACACGTATAAAGTTTGAATACCTGCTGTGTAAACTATCTAATATCTTGAGAGTCATCAGTTTTTAAAGATCATAGAAATGTTAAATTACTTTTTGCCTGTACTTCCCTTTATGTTAGCTGCTTTGGGACAGTGCCATACTACTACTATCTGGATAACTCTAGTAGTACCTCACTTCATGCTCCATATATATAATATATATATTTAATAGACTTTAGGAAGGGGGTTGTAATCCTAAATATGAGATTCCCATCTGGAGTCTGACTTTGTAGAAATCATCAATGCCTCCTTTTTATGTTGATCCAACTGGTGGTAATCGTGGCTGTTACAAAAAGCATTATAGGGAAGTAGTTAAGGACAAGGACTCTGAAGCCAAAACCTATGGGATTTAAGTCCTGGCCCTGCTGCTTACCGTTGTGTGACCTTGTTACCTTACTTCTCCTAGTTCAGTTTCCTCAGCTGTAAAATTAGGGATTATAATAGCATATATTTCCTAAGGTTGTTTTGAGGGTTAACTAGGTAAATATAAGCAAAGCACTTACAGCAACACCAGGTACATAGTAAACATTCAATTACTAGTACATTTAAGACTATCACCATCATCATCAGATTTACGTATAAGGCGGATTGAACCTTGAGCTTTCGTAGCCTCAGAAAATACCTATCTGAGGAATAAACCTAGTGAGATAATCCTAGAAATGTTCAAATAGTTCACATAGGAAAGTAATAATGTTGGGCATTTAATTCATAAGCCTTTCGAATTGAAAAATGTCTGATGTCTGAGCCAAATATTTTAAAAAAATTTTTTATTAAAGTATAATTGACTCACAGTGTTGTGTTAATGTCTGCTGTACAGCAAAGTGATTTAGTTATACATATATATACATTTTTTTATTATTCTTTTCCATTACAGTTTATCATAGGATGTTGAATATAGTTCCGTGTGCTACACAGTAGGACCTTGTTGTTTATCCATTCTATATATAATAACTTACATCTGCTAATCCCAACCTCCCACTCCATCACTCCCCCAACTCCCTGCCCCTTGGCAACCACAAGTCTATTCTCTATATTCGTGAGTCTGTTTCTGTTTCGTAGCTAGGTTCAATTCTGTCATATTTTAGATTCCACATATAAGTGATATCATACACTACTTATCTTTCTCTTTCTGACTTAATTCACTTAGTATGATAATCTCTAGGTCCATCCATGTTGCTGCAAATGGCATTATTTCATTCTTTTTGTGGCTGAGTAGTATTCCATTATATATATGTACCACATCTTCCTATCCATTCATCTGTTGATGGATGTTTAGGTTGTTTCCATGTCTTGCCTGTTGTAAATAGTGCTGCAATGAATGTTGGGGTGCATGTGTCTTTTTGAATTATAGTTTTGTCTGGATATATGCCCAGGAGTGAAATTGCTGGATCATATGGCAACTCTATTTTTAGTTTTTTGAGGAACCTCCACATGGTTTTCCATAGTGAGCCAAATATTCTTAATATATGACGGTAAGGTATTTCAAGGAGCATTAGAAGTCAGTCTTTGATTTAATAGGATCCTATTATAATGCAGATAAAGTTATAAATAACCTTGTTAAGACCTCTTGGTATTACAATAAACAAAAACACTTTAGGTTGTAATGAAAGAGAATTGTAAATAGCCAGTACCCAAAATAGTTTCTGAATAGATAAGTGAATAGGAAATAATTTCATTCATTCGGGAAACATTTAAGCAGCTACTAAGTGCTATATGCACAGTTGTAGGTGTTAGAGAAACAGAAGTGGACAAAACACAAAAATCACTACCTTCGTGGACTTTACATTCTAGTTTTTGTTGATATATATCAAAATATATGTCATGAGGTAAAAAGTTCTATGGAGAGAAAAGAAGTCTAGAAGCTAGAATAGGGAGTTCATAATGGAAGCAGAGGCTGTAATTTTAAATACAGTGTCAGGGAAGACCTCGCTACTAAGGTGACATTGGAGCAGAGACTTAAAAGAGGTAGATAGAGTAAGCCATGCAGGTGTCTGGGGAGGGGCGTTCCAGACAGAAGGAACATGAAGTGAAAAAGCACTGAAATGGTGCATGCCTGGCACATTCTAGGAGTAGCAAGGAAGCCATTGTAGCTGGTGGCAGTGGAATGAAGGGATGAGTAAGTAGTAGGAGGTGGAGTCAGAGAGATTATGGACGTGGGGCAGGTGCCAGATCATAGTCATTTAGGCCATTGTAAGGACTTTGGCTTTTACTCTGACTGAGTTATGGAGCCACTGGAAAGTTTTAGATGTAAAAGACTGTTGTGATTTGACTTACATTTTTAAAGGGCCACTCTGTCTGCTCTTCATATCATTGATTATAAAAATATCATTGCAATAATAGTGTAGGAAACCATTGCAGTAGTCCAGGCAAGAGCTGATAGTGTTTTACACCAGGGTGGCAGCAGTTGAGATATAGTGAGAAGTAGTCAGATTCTGCATCTCTTTAGCAAGTAGAGCCCAAAACATTTTGCTGGGGCAGTGTAGTGTGCATAAGGGGTAACAATGCAGACTCTGTAGCCAGACTATCTGGGTACGAACATTGGCTTTGCCACTTCTTTACTTTGTGATCTCGGACAACTTAAATTCTCTATGCTTTGGTTTTCTTAGCTATAAAATAGAGATAATAATAATAGTCATCTTGCAGTGTCATTGTGAGAACTGAACAATTTACTAAACTGAAAAAGAACTTAGAACAGTGCCTGGCACACAGTAAGTACTATACTATATGTATTAGCATCTGTCTTTATTAATGTTAACTGGGTAAGGTATGAGAAAGAAAGAAGAGTCGAAGATGACACTAAGGCTTTGGATCTGATCCCATGGATCAGTGAAGTAGCCATTATCTGAGATGGGAAAGACTGCAGGGGAAGCAGGTTTGTAGGACGTCAGGAACTCAGTTTTGTTTTGTTTTGTTTTGTTTTTTGCAGTACGCGGGCCTCTCACTGTTGTGGCCTGTCCCGTTGCGGAGCATAGGCTCTGGACGCACAGGCTTAGAAGCCATGGCCCACGGGCCCAGCCGCTTCGCGGCACGTGGGATCCTCCCGGACCGGGGCACGAACCCACGTCCCCTGTATCAGCAGGCGGACTCTCAACCACTGCACCACCAGGGAAGCCCCACAGTTTTGTACATAGTAAATTTGAAATGATTGTTAGACATCCAAGTAGAGATATTGAGTAGGTAGTTGGATATATGAGTCTAGAGTTAAGGGAAGTATGGGCTGCGGTATGCATTTGGAAGCCGTTAGCAAATAAATGATATTTAAGACCATTTTAAGAGAAAGAATAGTAATTAAGCCATAAAATGGAATTGGGGATATACAGTTTGGACAGCCCCTGCTTAGAGCCTTTACTCTTCACAAGCTAACAAGCCTAACAGTAGCCAGTTCAGAGACAGCCAGATTATCACAAACCCATGGAGCTTTCCAAATTCTTTCATTGCTTTTTAGAATTTGTTTTATCAGAATTGCTTGAAATAAATAGGATTAAGCTGAGGCTTAGAAATCTTTTGTCTTAATTAGACTGTGTCATAAAAGTATTTGCAGGGAATTAACTTGTAAAGGGGAACTCATTGGTGGCAGTTTTACAAATTGGCTTATCCACACATGGGTTTTATATGAGTTTTTTTGTTTTGTTTTGTTTTGTTTTGTTTTGTGGTATGCGGGCCTCTCACTGTTGTGGCCTCTCCCATTGCGGAGCACAGGCTCCGGACGCGCAGGCTCAGCGGCCATGGCTCACTGGATGACCTGTTTGGTTCCTTTCTAGCTCAAAGAATCTGTGCTTATAAAAAAACTCCTAACCATAACAAAGCAGAATATAATTTTATACTTACACCATCGATACTGTGATCTTGTAGGCTCCTTATGGACTAACTTTCTTTCATTCTTTCTTTCTTTCTCTCTTTCTCTCTTTCTCTTCCCTCCCTCCCTCCCTTCCTTCCTTCCTTTCTTCCTTCCTTTTCCTCCCTTTTCCTCCCTCCCTCCCAGTCTCACATGAACCTATTAAATCCAAACATCGGGCCTGAAGTACATCTGGCAGTGCAAATCCTCAATGATGTATTTCACGTAAGCCAGGAAATCAGTCCTCCTGTGACAAAGCAATTCTGAGCAACAGCCCTAGATTCCATAATGGATATTTTGCAGTGGGGTTGGAACAGGTTGGCCATTTAGGATGTTAATAATCTAAACTCATATTCAACTCAGTCAGCAGTTTTTCCTCAGCAGCCTTGGAGGGATGAATATCATCTGTTGGAAGCTATTTTTCTTACAAAAATTCTGACCTTTTTTCCATTCAGAGTAACATAGGCTCAGTCACTGCATGGCATATGAGATCTAAAAGAATCATTTTAAGGAGATGCTGGTGAGCATTTATATTGAACATTTACTTGATATCTTCTTTGTCCAAGGCATTGTGGTACCTTCTTGGGGCACAAAGATGAATGTGATGTGACCCCTGCCCTCAGGAACTGTCAGTGGAGGCAACACACTCAAGCAGTCATTTCAGCATAATGTGATAGGGACAAGTGATACAGAAACATAGGTAAAAGAATATAAAGGAGGAGCCATTAATCCAGCTGGGAGAGGGAGGTTGTCAGGAAAGATTTCCTGAAGGAGGTTATGCCTGAACTGGGTTTCCTTCAGCCAGAAAAGGAAAGGAGAATATACCCTGGACTGGCCGAGGGAGCCTTGTGGGCAGAAGCCTGGAAGTGTGAAACAGTGTGCCATGTCAGAAGAACCAAATTATAGTTTTGACCCTTAGCATATATAGATTTAAAGTTTCCATTATTTCCAAGTGATCCATGATATAGTTTTTTTGTCAAAATTTTGCACATGGTAGGATCTTCAGCTACAAAGCTAGAGAGTAAACCCCACCAGAATTCACATTTCAGTGCACGTCACCCATGAAGTGATTTTAAAACTTTGTTTTTGATGAAGATGGACCTGAAAAGTGCTGGTGGTAGAAAAGAGAGTGGGGCCTTAAGTGGTTCTCAATAGAAAAGGGAAGTTTGAGACAAACTAGACTGTAGTGCCAAATTCACAAGTGACCAGGATTCTTGTCATGAGTATTACTTGTGTATCAATGATTTTTCAAACTTTTTTTGAGTGTGATTTTGTGTGTGTGTATTTTTAATTGCTGCAACATTGGTCTGTAACTTGACATAAGTTTCATGTGTACAACATTGTATTTCAACTTCTGTATACACTACTTCATGTGCACCACCAAAGGTTTAGTTTCCATCTGGCACCATACAGTTGACCCCCTTTACCCATTTTGCCCTCCCCCAACCCTCCTTCCTCTCTGGTAACCGCCAATCTAATCTCTATATCTACGTGTTTTGTTTTTGTTCTGTTTGTTCATTTATTTGTTTTATTTTGTTTTTTATTCCACATATGAGTGAAATTTTCTCCATCTGACTTACTTAGCATAATACCCTCAAGGTCCATCCATGTTGTCACAGATGTTAAGATTTCATCTTTTTATATGGCTGAGTGGTATTCCATTGTGTATATGTGTATGTATATGTATGTGTTCCATTGTGTGTATGTATATGTATGTGTATACACACACCACACATACACACACACACACACCACATCTTCTTTATCCATTCGTCAGTTAATGGACACTTAAGTTGTTTCCATATCTTGGCTTATAAATAATGCTGTGATGATTATAGGGGTGCTCTTTCCAAATTAGTGTTTCCTATTATTCTGGTAAATACCCAGAAGTAGAATAGTTGGATCATATGGTAGTTCTGTTCTTGATGTTTTGAGGAATCTCCACTGTTTTCCATAGTGGCTGCACCAATTTACATTCCCATCAACAGTGTACAAGGATTTCCTTTTCTCTGTTCACCAACACTTGTTATTTCTCTTCTTTTTTTTTTTTTTTGTGGTACGTGGGCCTCTCACTGCTGTGGCCTCTCCTGTTGCGGAGCACAGGCTCCGGATGCGCAGGCTCAGCGGCCATGGCTCACGGGCCTAGCCGCTCCACGGCATGTGGGATCTTCCCGGACCGGGGCACGAACCCGTATCCCCTACATCGGCAGGCGGACTCTCAACCACTGCGCCACCAGGGAAGCCCTGGCTTCTTTTTGATAATAGCCATTCTAATGGGTGTGAAGTAACTTTTTTTAAAAATTTTTATTTATTTTTGGTTGCGTTGGATCTTCGCTGCTGCGTGCGGGCTTTCTCTAGTTGCATCAAGCGGGGGCTACTCTTTGTTGCGGTGCGCAGGCTTCTCATTGCGGTGGCTTCTTTTGTTGTGGAGCATGGGCTCTAGGCACGTGGGCTTCAGTAGTTGCAGCATGCAGCTCAGTAGTTGTGGCTCGCAGGCTCTAGAGCGCAGGCTCAGTAATTGTGGCACACGGGCTTAGATGCTGCGCAGCATGTGGGCTCTTACTGAACCAGGCAGGGATAGAACCCGTGTCCCCTGCATTGGCAGGTGGATTCTTAACCACTGCGCCACCTGGGAAGTCCCACTCTGCCCATTTTTTAATCAGATTGTTTGTATTTTGTTGTTGTTATTGTAGAGTTGTATGAGTTCTTTATATATTTTAGATATTAACCCCTTATCGATCATATCATTTACAAACGTTTTCTCCCATTCAGTAGGTTGTCTTTTGTTTTGTTGATGATTTCCTTTGGTGTGCAGAAGCTTTTTAGTTTGATGCAGTGCTATTTGTTTATGTTTGCTTTTGTTTCCCTTCCCTGAGGAGACATACTCAGAAAGATATTGCAAGACCCATGTTAGACTATAAGGCCTATGTTTTCTTCTAGGATCTTTATGGTTTCAGGTCTTACTTTCAAATCTTTAAACCATTTTGAGTTAATTTTTTGCGTATGGTGTAAGATAGTGGTCTAGTTTCATTCTTTTGCATGTGGCTGTCCAGTTTTTCCAACACCATTTATTGAACAGACTGTCCTTTCTCCAGTGTATGTTGTTTGCTCCTTTGTCATAAATTAATTGTGACTTAATTTCTGGGCTCTCAATTCTGTCCTGTTGATCTGTATGTTTGTTTTTCTACCAGTACCATGTTGTTTTTATTGTTAAAGCTTTGTAGTATAATTTGCAGCCAGGGAGTGTGATATGTCCAGCTTTGTTCTTTTTTCTCAGGATTGCTTTGGCTATTCAGGGTGTTTTGTGGTTCTGTACAAATTTTAGGATTTTTTGTTCTATTTCTATGAAAAATGTCATTGAGATTTTGGTAGGGATTGCACTGAATCTGTAGATTGCTTTACGTGGTATATGGACATTTTAACAATGTTAATTCTTTCAGTTCATGAGTGGAATATCTTTCCATTTCTTTGTGTTTTCTTCAATTTCTTTAAACAACGTCTTATAGTTTTCAGTGTACAGGTCTTTAACCTCCTTGGTTAAATTTATTGCTAGGTATTTTATTCTTTTTGTTGTGATTGAAAATAGGATTGTTTTCTTATTTTCTCTTTCTGCTAGTTCATTATTAGTGCATAGAAATGCAGCAGATCTTTCAATACTGATTTTGTACCCTGCAAATTTACTGTATTCGTTTATTATTTCTAGTACTTTTTTGGAATCTTTAGGATTTTCTGTGTTTAAAATCATATCATGTGCAAGTAGTGATGGTTTTACTTTTTCCTTTCCAATTTGGATACCTTCTATTTCTTTTTCTTATCTAATTGTCTGGCTAGGATTTCCAATGTCATGTTGAATAAGAATAGTGAGAGTAGGCATCTTTGTGTTGTTCCTGATCTTAGAGAGATAGCTTTCTATTTTTCATCATCAAGTATGATGTTAGCTGTGGGTTTGTCATATATGATCTTTATTACATTGACATATCCTCCTTTTATACCCATTTTATTGAGAATTTTTTATCAAAAATGAGTGTTGGATCTTGTCAAATGCTTCTTCTGCATCTATTGAGATTATCACATGATTTTTATCCTTCATTTTGTTAGAGTGGTCTATCACATTGATTAATTTGCAGATGTTGAACCATGCTTGCATCCCTGTCAAACTTTTTAAAAATAAGCAATAAAACATTGTTTCCTTTTCTTTTGCTAAGCAAAAATTTCCCAGGATACCCATATAAAATAAATGAAAGAAGAGGTAATCAGGGTTCCAGGAGTCCTGCTCACTTGGCTTCACTATTCCCCTTTGTGGTGATCCAGACACATCTCCACGGAACCTAGGGTTGTTTCATGTACGAAAGTTCTGTGTAAAAAAAGTGCAAAGGTGATTCCTAGAACTTATAGGAAACTCTTCGGTCTGTATAAGAATTATTTATCAAATTAAGAAAAAATTTTATGACAACTGAAAAGGCCTGTTTTTTAGACTATGACATGAATCTTGGTTTTAGGTCCAAAGCAGAATATGGAATGCTTAGAGAAAAGGCTTGCTTGCTGTGGGATAGTGGAATTTAGTCTATTTTTATTTTCTTTTACACCCACTTGAGATCTACTCTCCATTTCACAGCATGGCAAACTCAACGGCGGTCAGAATCGCACAGGAGAAATTTGCTCAACAGAGTTGTGCTGACTGTGAGGAGGGAAGGGCATTTGTTTCTACAGTGAGACTGTGGAGATAGGTGAAAAAACATTGTCATGATTAAGATATACTTTCTTCACAAAGTGCTGATAGACTGTGGGGTTTCTTTTATTTTTGTCAGGGATGAGACATGGGGGAGGTGGAAAGGCAAGCCTGAAGGAGATGATGCAAAATTCAGATCCAGAGCTGTGTAACACCTAAGGCAGGACTCTTTCTTGTGTTTTACGTTCTCAACACAATCCGCCTGGCAGCAGAAGAAAAGCTTATAAGACCAACCAGAGCCTGTTCATGTTTATTATCGATTAGAAGGTAGATTCCTGTGTGGTTCTTAGGGCCAAGATTAAGAATCTCTAGGGATTACCATTTGTATTGGATTTGGGGAGTGGCCTCCCCCAAATCAAATATTCTATCTTATTGCCCCCACTAAGTGTACTTGAATTGAACCATACACTCCAATTTTGATTCGAAACATGGCTACTGTATCTCTGAGAAAATATTTGGCAGAACAGTGGTCTGCAGGTGCCCCAGCGTCAACTTGCACAGGCGACGGCACAACCCATTCTGTGAAATTGGCTTTGGAAAAGATACGCTTTCAAAACAACCAAGATAGTCAAGCTTGTATTTGTTTTCAGATTAACTACAAAGACTTCCTCACTCTCTACCCCCTTCTTCTTTTATCGTAAAATTCCTTCTTCATTTTCTCAGAAAAGATACGGATTATTTAATGTGCAGAGTATGAGGTTGCCTGAGAGAGACAATACTCTATAAAGCATAGATAAGATGACTTCATCATACTAAGTAAGCAGAATGGGACTGTGGCTTTTATTGAAAATAACAATGTCAAGTCAGGGATTTCTGAATCTTTTTTAGCTACAAATATACATATCTTGGATTCTGAGTAATGAACCAGGTAAGGAATAGAAAAAGGTAACTTCTTGAATGCTTACCTCGCTTGGCAGGCATAACACACTTTTAACATCTTTTCAAATAATCTCATGAGAAAATGATAGCCCCATTGTATGGAAGAGAAAATTTAGGCTCAAAGAGAACTAGTAGATGGCCCAGAGACACACAGCTGTGAGGTGACAGAGTCAGGTTTGAACCCAGGTCCTTTTACTCTTGAAATTGCCCTTTCCACCGTGTTGCCTTTATATATGACTGTTCTCAGAGCTGGGTCCTGCCGTGCTCTAACACTTTAATCCACTTAGAGAAAGTCGACAGATCTTTAATATATTTGCAAATGAAAATTGAAAGCCATTATAAAGCTTTATCAAAACTCTGCCGTAGATGGCTCCAGTTCTGTCCTTGATTAATCAGTGTTTTGAGGTATAGCTGTTGAAAATTTTCTCTTGGGCTGCTTTCTGGTCAGTTAATTCAGATCAGTGAATAGATAATTTCAACAATGAATTCTCAATAGTAAGAGGCAAAGTACAAACAAAGCAGTATAGTCTGCTTGTTATAGCAACAGTTAGATATTAATTGTGGCTTCTGACCATATCTCTAGCCTTGTAGCATATTGCCTAACTTACAATAAGTAGTCAAAATATGTTTAACTGACTGACTTTTGGTCCTAGCTTTTTCTATACAAATTAATTCTAACCTCAGCAATAAGTGGGCTGCTGCTTGCTATTTAGTGGGTATGATTAGATTTGAAAGCCCTTCAGGGGGTATGGTCATAGGAAACCCTGTTGTGAAGGTGATATTGCTGCTGCTGTTGTCAAATTGCCAAGTGATAAGGTAGTAGGAGGCACCTCACAGTCAGTTCACTTGTAAATTAGTGATAACAGTGTCTACTTTGTAGGGTTATTGTGAGAACTGGAAGATTAGGCAACCAGCTGCTTAGCCACAAGACCAACTGTCAAGAAAGATGACTATTGTTACTTTATGTAATGTTGAATTACATTATTCCTTTGGTTCAGGCTCTTCGTATCCCCTAGTTTATGCCTGAAATGTGAAAGATCTTGGAAGGAAGTATATTCTGGAATCTTTTAATATTTGAATTTTTCAAAAAGAACCGCTTACATGGTACAAAAATAATAGCCAGTACTAACAGCTTACACTGTGCCTGGTACTGTTTTGAGAGTCTTTATGTTCATTGATTCACTTCCTCCTCACAACAGTCTTCTGAAAATGGGCATTAGTACTATCCATATTTTACAGTTGATGAAATGGATATAGACAGAGGTTAAATAACTTGCCCAATGTCACATGGCTAGTAAGTAGCAAAGCCAGTTTCCAACCCAAGCAGTTTATGCCAGAATCCATGCTTCACTGCTACACTAAATGTAGCCAGACTTAATAGTCTTGTTTTTCTGATCTATGCCTTTTGCTGTATAAGAAAACCCTTTCCTATTTTCCAGTACGGCCTTCTAAAAGGTTTTAAATTTGCTTTTCACATTTGCAATTGTACATTTCAAATTTGCAATAGTTGTTTGTCTGGAGTGAAGTAGGAATCTAATTTTATGTTGTTTTATGTGGATAGCCTAGTATGCTAGCAAAGACTATTGGAAAAGAGAACTTTTCACTTGGTACGTTCACAACTCAAAGCTAAGTCAGGCCCTTCCAGTGCTAAGTATTCAGGCCACCAAGGACTTTGTTCATAATTCAAAAGATACCGAGAGAGTATGCACAACCCCTCTCCTATAATTCTGTAGTTCAATATATCTTTCTCTTTCCTCCTCTTTCTCTCCCCTCCCCTCCCCTCCTCTCCTCTCCTCTCCTGATTTCCTGCTCTCTCTCGCCTTCCTTTTTAAGAACAGTGCCTGCCAGGATTGGGAGGAGTTACTGAGTAATCCAGTGATTCATGGTTTCAGTGTAAACTACCCTCCTGCTGAAGCTGTGGGTTAGCTTTCTTTCTCAAGGCCAAGGACAGTGGATTCTGTCAGCTGTGCTCTTGCAGCCATATTGATGATTCTAAGTGGGAGTCACACACTGGAAGGACATAGTGGGGCTCCGAACAGCCAGGTAGGACAGAAGTCGGAGTAAAGACAGTCTGGTTTATTTCTGTAGTTACTGTGCAGGGAAATAAAGACACATCTAAACTGATGATTTGTAAATAATTATATTGAAACTTTATTCAGGTTTTTTCAATTTTAGAGATGTAATCAAACCTTGATTCTAACAACAAGGTCCTGCTGTATGACACAGGGAACTATATTCAGTATTCTGTGATAGACCATAATGGAAAAAAATATAATAAAAAAAAGAATGTATTATATATGTGTAACTGAATCATTTTGCTGTACAGCAGAAATTAACACAACATTGTAAATCAACTATTTTTTGATAAATAAATAAATAATAATTTAGAAAACAACAACAAACCTTGATTCTAGTCCCAAAGCCATCTTTTGAACAGTATGATCAATTTCTGTCCTTCCAGAGTAACAGTTAAACTTGATTTCCATGTCTACACTTCTTTCGACAACAAGAATGCATATAAGTTGATATTCAAGTAATAAGAAAGAACCTAAGAAAACTAGACCATGCATAAGCTTGTAGTCTTAGATCTAGAGACGTTTCATATATATATATATATATTTTTTTTTTTTTTTTTTTTTTTTTTTTTTTTTGCGGTATGCGGGCCTCTCACTGCTGTGGCCTCTCCCATTGCGGAGCACAGGCTCCAGACGCGCAGGCTTAGTGGCCATGGCTCATGGGCCCAGCCGCTCCGCGTCATGTGGGATCTTCCCGGACCGGGGCACGAACCCGTGTCCCCTGCATCGGCAGGCGGACTCTCAACCACTGTGCCACCAGGGAAGCCCAGAGACGTTTCATATTGCTTTCCTTTTATACCGTGGTAGATTTTGAGCTATTAAACATAAGTACACAATCAGGGTCATATTACATACTATAGTTATGGGATCTGAAATTCCATTCAGAAGGAAAATCACACAATGGGAACTCTGTACAGCTTAAGAGAGTGAACCGAAGGAACTGAAGAGAGTGGGTTTCCAGGAGCTTCTCTTGCAAGTCTTGGCGACTTGGTTTATCTGGAACTCTGGCTCATCCTCTCTTCTGCTGCCTTCCCTCTGGCCCTTTCACTGCTTATTAGCACGCACCTAAAGATGAACAGGACAGATGGAGAAGTGACACAAAACAGTTACTGTGCTAGTCCCTAACTATTCTGCATATTCTTTTTATTAGTGGAGCCTAATGTTATTTTTGTTATTCATTTCAGTTTTAAATTATTCTTTTGCTTTTATTTAAATGTACAGTATTTCACGTTTGTTCATCTAGAAGGAAAATAATATTGTTTCTGTTCACATTAGTAGTAATATATTGAATCCAGTAACGAACTAAATGTGTTTTAGAGATCGGCATAGTCCGTGCTCAGACGGTAAAACTGAGGAGATACAGCCAAGATGAAAAAAGGAGAATGCATCTCTAGACTGACAAGTTAATTATCAGCATTTCATGAATATTTCAGATTTGTTTTATTATTGTCATTATAGAATTAATTCAATTTTTTAAAATATGAGAGTAACCTACATATAGTTCTTCCTAGCAGATTGTTTACTGGTGACAGATTAGGGATGGGAACCAAGGAAAAGAGTGTGCCCTTAGTCTCCGGGATGGTAAACTTGTACACTGTCACTCCTACTGGGAATTTTTGTTTCCCTGCAATTGTTATTTTATTATTTATTTCGGTTACTACTCAATAGAGAGTAAGTTTCTAAAGCCTTTTTCCATGGGCCCTTCCCTAATTCACCACCACAAGCCACACCCAGGGGCGCCTTCTTGAAGGACTTCTTTCTCCTGAGTTAGAGAAACATGACCTCCCCTTAGCTTTGGCTAATGGCTTTGAAGCATTATAGTGTAAGTTTTCAAATCTGAACAATTTGTCTTTTTCTTCAACTTCCTTGAATGATCACTCATGCATACCAGAGGATAGTCATTGTATGTGTTTTGGAGTCCCTTGCCTAATAAGAATCTTTTGCTAGATAGAACTCACAAAATTTGAGCTTCAAAAGGTCTGAACTTCGTCATTGACTTGTTAATTACTAACCTCTTACTGTCTGTGTCCTTGACTGTCTATGTTATCTTGCCTAAATTTATCACATTTACTTGTGATTTGGGATTTGAACTCTCAAGAACATACCACGTTCATCCTTGCCCTTTCAGCAGTACCCTCCCATTCCCTCCTTCACCTGTCTGCAGCTACCCATTAAGTGCCCCTAATAGAACAGAGAGAATGATTGCATCAATCTTGACATGATTTGATAAAAAGACACTGTGATAACAATTGGATTTTTATATCTAGCCACTTAAATTACCTTTTCTCACCAACATTTTCAGATGACCGTAATCTGAAAGCATGAATTGGAATACAGTGATGTCTGAATACTAAGATGATATTCATATAATTAAATTGAAATACAGATGTACCTTGTTGTACATAGATATGCTTCTAAACAAAAATATGTGTGTTGAATGTTTGTGAATTAATTCATGCTTTAAACCCACTAGGAGAGGTTTATTATTTAAAGAAATACTGTAATAAATCCTCTAGCAAAGGAAGAATACCCCCAGTTTACGTCTTGTGTAAGTCTTTTTGTTTAAAGCAAAAGACTTAAATAGAACTCATGCTTAAAGCAAAGGGTACTTGTATGAGGACAGTATCCAAGAGGGAGATGGGGCTTGTACAGGACAGGAGGAATTAGGTCAGCTATCTGTGCTGAGTAAGTAAATTTTCAATACATTTGGGCCCATTGATTCTGGAGAGCTACTCCTTTTGGGCTCCTTCTAACATCCGCCTCTTGCTTTTATGCTAGATCGAGCGGTTGGAAGTAAGCAGCCTCCCCCAGACTTCCAGTGCGGTGGCCTCCAGCACTGATGGCAGCCTCCACACAGACGCTGTGGATGGAACACCAGACCCTCAGCGCACAAAGGCTGCTATTGCTCACTTGCAGCAGAAGATCCTGAAGCTCACAGAACAAATCAAAATTGCACAAACAGCCCGGGACGACAACGTTGCCGAGTACCTGAAGCTTGCCAACAGTGCGGACAAGCAGCAGGCCGCCCGTATCAAGCAGGTTTTTGAGAAGAAGAACCAGAAATCTGCCCAGACCATCCTCCAACTACAAAAGAAGCTTGAGCACTACCATAGGAAGCTCCGAGAGGTGGAGCAGAATGGGATCCCCCGGCAGCCAAAGGACGTCTTCAGGGACATGCACCAGGGTCTGAAGGATGTGGGAGCAAAGGTGACCGGCTTCAGTGAAGGTGTAGTGGACAGTGTTAAAGGTGGACTCTCCAGCTTCTCCCAGGCAACCCATTCAGCAGCAGGGGCCGTGGTCTCTAAGCCCAGAGAGATCGCTTCACTAATTCGGAATAAGTTTGGCAGTGCAGACAATATCCCTAACCTGAAGGACTCTTTAGAGGAAGGGCAAGTGGATGATGCGGGAAAGGCTTTGGGAGTAATTTCAAACTTTCAGTCCAGCCCCAAATATGGTAGTGAGGAAGATTGTTCTAGTGCCACGTCAGGCTCAGTGGGAGCCAACAGCACCACTGGAGGCATTGCTGTAGGAGCATCCAGCTCCAAAACAAACACCCTGGACATGCAGAGCTCAGGATTTGATGCACTACTACATGAGATCCAGGAGATCCGGGAGACCCAGGCCAGACTAGAGGAATCCTTTGAGACCCTCAAGGAACATTATCAGAGGGACTACTCCTTAATAATGCAGGCCTTACAGGAGGAACGATATAGGTAAGTTACATGGAATTAAAATCCTCAATTATTTATGTTTAGGTTCCCCTCCCTTTGGATACTGGGGAGTAGCTTTAAAAGGTCTTGGTACAGTGTCTTTCTCTGGAGTATTCACAGCACTTTAGATACGTTACGTGATGTTTGCATGAGTTCTTATCATAGAGAGCAAAAGAGAGGCAAGCAGAGTTAAATGACTCCCAAGATCACACACGAGTGGAGTGTTTCAGTCAGGGGTTAATGATTACTGTAGCCCTCTAGTCTTCAAATTTCAAATGAAACCCAAGCTTTCTAAGGCATTCCACCTACTTATTTATAATCACAGAACCACAAACAATTGCAGCCTATAGTTATAATACATTGAATTTAAAAGATCTATAGCCCTCTGAACTCTGTAGAAATCAGAGATATAGCCCAGCCAAAATGTAATGAACCTTGTAGATATTTGACTTTAAACACACTTATCTGGGCAATTGGTATAGAAAGATTAGACTGGAAATAAATCCAGATAAGCCTATCTGTTACTTTTATGAATTGGCAAATGTTTGAACGAGAGTGGACTTAAACATGAAATCGTTCTACAATAGTTAGAGAATTCGCAAAGGACTAAGTGCTTTGAGTCATAATCTGCTAAAGGTAGAAGCTGGTCTCTTTTTTGTGTTTCACATTACAAACTGTATTCACATTAGACCACTCTAAGCTTTTCTCCAAATGTGTGTCCCTTCCCCTTGCTTCCATCACGTGCAGATAGAAATAATATCCACGTGGAGTACTCATTCAGATCCACACTTTGTCAGCCAGAGCCAGGCCACCTCACTGATACAGATTAAGGGCCAATATTACAGGAGCCACACAGCCTGTGAACAGCCACAGGTTAGGCCCTGAAATGCCTGGATTGTGGTTTTGTCCCAGTTACGATCTACAGGGAATCCTCAGTACTTTTACTATAATGTCAAGGATTGAACAGACAGTCTCTTAAGGTCCCTTTACCGCCTGTAAAAAAATATATAATAAAAGTGATTTTTTTTTAAGTTTACTTTTATGAGATAATTTCAGGGCCTGAAATAAATTGTTCATGTGTATCAATTAGCTCTGAAAGGAGCTACCTCAGCAAGCTGTTTTCAGATGGAGAAAATGCTAATCAATCACTCAGTCCTACCTCTTATCTTCACTCTTCTGTCCTTCGGTTCTGACTTAAGACTTAAGGGAGAAGAACAGAGAAGTGTGGGAGAGAGAAATGAAGTTATAAAAGCAAGTATATGACTATTCTTATTTCATTGTGTTGTATATTCTTTAATATACTCAGAAGACAATTTCTAAAGCAGCGAGCAATCTAATACTCAGATGGACTCTAGAAATAAAACACCTGGTCCTTTGTACTACATTAAGCCTAACTCCCGGGTTCAAATTCTAGTTCTGCCACTTACTAATCTTGAAAACTGGGCAAGATTCTTAACTTCTCTAAGTCTTGATTTTCTCATCTCTAACATAGAAATAATAATAGTCCTTCATAAGATTATTGTGCCATTTCAATGAAATAATTTATGTAAAGCACATAGCTCAGTGCCTGGCCCGGTAAGTGCTTGATTGATGTTAGGTAGCAGCTGCTACTGCTGCTATTAAAATACACCCCTCTGAACATGGAGACCTGGGCGTTCCACAGTCAGTTGTTTTGACCCCTTTATTTTGAAAAGATAGCAAAACATTCCAGTTTTTAAATTCTTCCAGAGCTTAAAACTCATATAGAGTTTGTTACGTCTTCAAGTCAGGTGTAGGCCAGTGTGAGAAAATCAGGGAGGAAAAACGAGTCTCCCAAGGCCTCCTTTGTATCCATTTAAAATAATTCACAGACAGGACAGAAGTTTAGGTCCTCATTATCACCTCATTAAAAGAATCATGTCCAAGCCACGTATGACGTTAAGGAGAAGTGCATTTCTTTCATTGCATTTTGGGTTCTTGGTAGTAAGTGAATGACTTGTTTTATGGAATGAAGAGAGAATAAAGGAAACTTGTGAATTTTCAAAAACAGAGGGGGCGAGAGGGATACATAATGTGATGTGTAATCTGACTGTCAAATCACTGCAGCTTGAAAATGGTCTTTCCTTAAAACAGAATCTTGAATCTTTTTTTTTCCCAAGAAAAGCAGTGGAAAACTCACAACTGTTTTACTCAACTATTTCATCGCACCAGTATTTCCATGTATAGAGCAGTAAGGGATTTCTCCTCCGTTCCATATGTCTTTACACGGTAAATATATTTATCTAATTTTGTTGGTCTTTGAACTGTTCTACATAAGTGAGATTTTCCCCACAGATTGTAGTTTATTCTTTTAAGCACCAAAACTTTTAACATTTTAAGTGTTTTTGCAGAATTTCTCTACCTTCTTTTAACAGAGTAGTTACATTGAGCCTAACATGATTGGAAATAGCTTAAAACAGTAGTGTTAAAAAAAAAAAAAAAACAGTGTTCTTAGAGCTATACTCTCAGCTCAGTGAGGGTGTCAGCTTACATGCCTCTGCAATAAATGGTCCTAGGCAGCTTGCTTTTTAAACTTCTGTCGTCTGCCTTTTTAGTTTGTTCTTTCTCCTTTCCACATCTTCTCCGCACTCTTAGTCAGCTGCCTGCAGCAGCCTCTCTTTGCTAATTTCTATTTCTACTCTGTTACAGGCTTGGCTTTTTGTCTAGGAAGGAAGTAGGGAGGGATGGACTTAAGGGACTCTTCTGTGACCGAGAAACCAGTTAACGCATACATGGCTGCTCTAGATGCATTTCTGCTTATTTTCTCTGCTGTAGTTTATTTTACTAATATCTGAGTTGACAGGAGGGAGGCCATGCACAGTATTAAATGAGGAGGAGGAGGAGGACTCTACCTCTGGCAGCTTCTCTCACTAAACTTCTATGATGTGCATAGTGCTGGATGCTTCATGTATATTTGCTAATCCTCACAATGTCCCTGCAGGTGCATTGTATTACCCCATTTTACAGATGAGGAAATTGAGGCCCAGTGAGGTTTTTAAGTTTTGCCAAAGATTACTCTCTAAGTGTTAAAGCCAGGAATCAAACCCAGTTTTATCTGACTCCAAAGCCTGTGTTCTTTTCATACCAGAACAAGTTTTTTTCCCAAACTCAAACCTGACATCTGTATGATTGAAAAACTAACCTATAGTCTAGCTCTAAGAAGCATTGACTTTATTAGCAAGAGGTATTAGGCCTTTTCCAGGTCACAGTGTATATTTTCCTAAAAGTTGTCCCTGTTTTAACATATTCTGTAAAATTCTGTGAATGCACAAGTTCTAGAAAGTTTTCTCAAGCTAGTATCTACACTAGTTTTCTCAGGTGTAGGTAAGTAATAGGGGACCCCTATTTAAGTAAACCTCCACCCCCGTCCTGATTTCCCCCTTTTCAGAGGCCCTTCTCAACACTGTCACTCACTTAATGTGCTTCCCATTGGTCTCTACCCCAGTGAGTAGCACCAGGGTAAAGAGTTTTGCCCAAGACCATCTACTTTGGAATAATCAGAAGCATTCAGAAACCTCTCAGCACCCACGTGATTGCGCCATGACGGAAGAGTGTTTCTTCAGCACCCACATGCACTTAGCCCAGGAAGTCATTGTAGCTGAGCTCGGATCTGAACTCCACCTCAACCTTGGGACAGTAACTAGGTACTTAGTCTTTGAGCTTTGTATTGGACTCATAGATATAAGTGGGATCATGAATTTGGGAAGGTAGGAGACAAGAATTAGACTTTTTTTTTTTTAGTGATGGGATCTGTGCTGACTTCAGATTCTCCTTATCCAGCTAATCTCTTCATCCCATTAGAGCATTATTACAGATTTGTTAGTGGCAACAGGGTTCACTTTAGTACTTCAGAGATAGAAGGGGCCCTTAGATATCTAGTTTAATCTCATTCTACAGATGAGTACACTGAGCCCCAGAGAGATAAAGTGACTTTTGCCAGGTCACACAGTAAAATGGTTTAACATATATTTAACTTGCTGCTAAAAGCTGGAGGATTAGTCTGTTCCCAAAGTGGGTATCCTGTATTGAGCTACAGTAGGAAGAAGTTCAGCTGTGGCAAAATGCATTGAAAATAGGAGAGAACTAGGAAAACAATTCATCAACAGTTTTACAGGTTCCTTTTGTAGTTTTCCCCTTAGGGAATCTGGCCCGGAATTTTACTCAGCTACTGCCTGTATAGAGAGCAGTGTCATGCTAGGCAGGCTGAAAACACTCCTGGTGTTGATGAACAGTAATGCCATTTGAAAGCTTCTATTTTAAGGGGATTAGTGTTCTTTGGAAATCGGCTTCTGAGACTGTTTGTATTAAGCCCAGGGATATTTTAAATTGCACTGAGTCATAAGAGCAAAAATACAGAAGGAGGCAGTCACCATGAGCAGTCATCACATGCAGTAGAACAGTCAGTAACTAGGCTCACCCAGTTAGGCACAGGCCATTGGAGTTCTAACTAAAGAAATTGTTGTTTAAGTATGAACTTTTACTATCACTGGGCATAAGACACAGACATGGTCAGATATAGCTATGTTAGCCCCGTATTCTGTGTGTTAGACCTCTTTGTCAACTGTAAGTTGATCTGAGACTCTCCAGAGGATATGTAGACTAAGTTTGGCCATACGTTTGAAATGGAAACTGAAAATATTGGATCAAATTAGTTCTTCATTTATAAGAGGAAAAAAAGCCCAGTTGAGAGGTGCTCATAATAGATGCTTCATAAGAAGGGTAAGACCTTCCATCGAAGAGATCTTTCATACAGATAGGCTCTTCCCAGTTTAGCCACTGAAGAGGTAATGGAGGGAGAATGGGAGGGAGGAAGGAGGAACAGGGGAAGAGAAGGAGAGCAAATAAATTAATTACTTCATTAATTAATTAAGGTTGGACAAGCCTGAATTTTCCTGCCGGTTCTGATACTAATTAGCAGTGTGACCTTATGTAACTCACCCGAGTCTCAGTTTCCGCTGTAAAAACAGGGTAATGGTATCTATTGTACAGGGTTGTTGAGATTATTAAATGAGATAATGTTTGTGGAAGCACCTGATATGGTCTGAGAAGTGGCAGGATATTAGAAAGCTGTCATTACCAAGTCTGCAGATTGCCCAGAAAGCCCCTATAGCCTTTATTTATTCCCTATATGCTTTAGGCATCTGCTGCTTTTTGACTTTAAGATAATGCCCTGCCTCTCCTGAAAGTTTGGGGGACTGATTGTTAATTGGGGACTGATTCTGTGCTTTTTCCTTTTCAACTGAAGGCTAGCTAGTTCAGTGTTTACTAGACTCTTTTTGGGCTTCAACACAAATATGGTAACAAAAGGTAAGGAGGGAAAATTCACTTTCTTTCCCCAGTTCAGCCAGGAGTGTATTCAAGCTCCCATTTCATGTCATAATCTCCTGCCCCAGCTATGTCTGTCCATTCTGGTCAAACACTGGCAGAAACTACCTCAGGTCTCCGGTATGCACTTGGGAAATAATAATACAGTAGACTGCTTTCATAGTTGCCTATTGGTGTCAGTCAGCCCTGGGACCTAATTCTTCCTGTTTCTCTCAATACCTGTTGTACAGGATTCTTCAGCCATCCTGTCCTAGTGACCTATTGCCCAACTAGGGAAGCACCACTGGCTCTCAGAGGTGGCTGCAGACTTTTGAGCCACACCCAAACAGAGGTGCATTAAGTGAAGCAACCTGTGCACTCACCAAAATTTCTCATTTGTCAGGAATTTGACCCAAAAGAGCCCTGGCTTATCTTTGATCTAGGAAGATGACTACTGTGTTGACTGATCCAGTGGATGAAATTGGATCAATTTCTAAGACCATTTGGAATTTTCACTTTCCAAGACCCATATTCACTTATGAATTGTAAACCTACAACAAAATCTGGATGTGTTTTAATACTTTGTAGATAGAGCAGGTTTTGCTTCTGGGGTAAGAATTTCACCTGCCCAAATATAATATAACCTCCTTTTTTAAAAAAGATCTCACAGTGTTCAAGCTTTCTGTTTACTAATAGTTAAGCTCAAATCATATTTAGCTGTCTATGTTCCCTTTGAGTTGTAATGATTGAGGAAGGACCTTTAAGTAAAAAGTCTCAAAATGAGAATATTAATCTCATGCTACTTTTTGTTCCAGATGGAATGACATGGAAAGCATGTGCCAGTCAAAATCATATACTAGTAGGATCAAGAACACGCCCCCTTCATGTCCAGAGAGTTTTAATTAGTGTCTTATGAAGGGGTTAAAATCCCTTACAGGGAGTTCTTGATTTTAAAAAATCACATATGAAAGGCTGTTACGCAAATTTACTTTCCCTTTTTTCCCTTTGCTGGTTTGGTGTTAATATTTAATGAGAGAATGGAGGTGTCCTTTCTATGAATTCCCTAGGTATCTGGCTTCTCCATTTTAGAATTTAGACAGGAAGTAAACACTAGAAAGTAAAGTGAGCAAAGGAGTTTAGAATATTAAAAACGGGAGGAGTAGGAAGTTGGTGGAAAGTATTTTCTTCCTTTTGTTATTCAGATTTTGCGTTTGACTAATGGGGGGATGTTAAAAGACAACAATAAAACAAATCTAAAAAACAGGTAGCGTTGGGCTTCCCTGGTGGCGCAGTGGTTGAGAGTCTGCCTGCCGATGCAGGGGACACAGGTTCGTGCCCCGGTCTGGGACGATCCCACGTGCCGCGGAGCGGCTGGGTCCGTGAGCCATGGCCGCTGAGCCTGCGCGTCCGGAGTCTGTGCTGCGCAACGGGAGAGGCCACAACAGAGAGAGGCCCGTGTACCGCAAAAAACAGGTAGCGTGAACCAAGCAGTTCAGACCCTCCCTGCACCTCACTAACAGGGGAAGGTTGCAGCGTTTTTCTCAGTCTCCCATTTCTTAATTATAATTTGAAGTACGTCCCAGAGAGGAAGGAGGTGAGGATTAATGGAGAAATGTCATCATGAATTTGAGTTCCTCCGAGGCAGACACCGGGTAGCTGTCGTTGTTATTGTTATTTTTGGTGCTGATGTTTTGATGCTTACAGTGATTAAGTAGGTTAGATTGAACCCCAAATTCATCCACCACACACACTCCTCCACCCCAAATAACACCACATCATTTTCACTGGGCTCTTTGTGTTAGCCTGTTTGCAGACCGTAATTTCACACGTGGATTACATAAGCCACTCAGGCTGATAACACTGAAAAAATGTTTGATTGGAAATTGCTAAGCATGGTCAGGTTTGTGCTTTCAGTTTGCAGGTCGTGAGGTTGTGAAAAGAGCTGAGGAACAAACTTCCGTGACCCAGGTGAAAAAATTAGGGAAAGTGTTTTAATAATGACAAGCCAGTACAGTTTTTTCAGGGTACTGAGGCAACCCAGAAGACTGCATTGCAGGACACCAGGGGCATCTTGCCAACCTCTTTGTTCATCATGTTTTGCAAAAGCCTCAAATTTTATGGCTTTCTCAGTCTCCTCCCTGATGTTTCCTGCAGATTGGAGGTGCTTACTATGGTAACGCAAACACAACTGTTTGTGTGAGTGTCATAGGGTTACAGCTACACAATAACAGCTTCAACTTTTCTGTTCTTTCAGAAAGCCATCATTCTCCAGGTAATTCTTATGACTTGAAGAGGAAAGTAAATGCTGGTAGTCATTAGTGGATGAATTAATGGGGCTGTTTCATCTGGACCCTTTGTGGGTTTTGCTTCACCCCTGAGTTCTGCAGCTTTGTGTCACCTCAGCAAGTCTCCTAACTTGTTTGTGTTTCATCTGTGGGAAAATGGAGCTCATTTTACTTACCGAAATGCTACTTTGCTATTTAACTATTTGCTAATAAAGTGCTATCTTTGGGAGCGATAATTACCCCATTGGAGTTTTTCCCATTTAGGAAGACTCAGCTTGAGGAGATCTTGCTGTTAATTCCCACGTAACTGTGAGTAAATTGTTCAACTTCTGAAAGACTTCATTTTCTACAAGGGTATGGTAATCCATGGTAAGGATTAGCACTTTCTACGCAACTCTTTCTGAAGATTTGCAAAGATCAGCTAAAATTTATTTAAGAGACTTTCCTTCACACACATACAAAACACATGCCATGAAAGGAAGGTAGATAGGAGGTTTTTATCAATTTAAAGGACAGCTTGGAACAGGCCAGTGAATGGAACTAGTTGAATTATCTGGCAGACTTGAGCCAGATAATGGCAGGAGCCATTTGTATGCTTGTGCTGGCCCTGCTGGTGAGGAAGTAAGAAGAGGCTTGTGCCCAGAGTTGAGAAGGACAGAATGTGTGCCCATTTGTGTGATGTCATAGAAAAAACAACATGAATATACTGGAAACAATGAAAATTCCAGAATATATGAAATTGAGAATGTGGAGATAGATGAAGAAATGAAGGATTAGAGGAAAAAATCAGAAGCAGGAAGCCGTGAACAGTGGAGCCATATAGTAGTACTTGGGATCACATGGCAGTCGACAAGTGGTGCCTTTGAACCACCTCACCTAGGGGTTGTAGCCTTTTTTGCCAGGCATCTACCTCCTATGGAATCCACACAGTTGCCCTTTGGCGTAGATAGATTTCTTCTTAACAGATGAACAGGGTCACTCACACCAGTGTGTCCCAGAGCCAGGATTTGAGTCCAAAACCTGGATGAGCTGATACATCGGCTTGTACAAACTGCATAACACAGCATAAAAACATCCCTAAGTCAAAAGAAGGTGCAAAGCAGAAGCAGTGAAGGTGGAGAGCCTTTAGATATGTGGAGTGAACAAAATTCGGTCCTAAAATGGCTTCCAGAATCTGTGACATGTTAATGACCATTATATGACAAACATTGGTTTATAAGCTTCAAGAGTTAGAAACAAGTGCTGAGGACTTTTGCAAGTACTCCATTATTTATATATAGTATTACATACTCATGCATAGCATTAAATAATTATAGAATTTCTCCTTTCACAAATGGGTTAAAAAATCTGAGGGGCAGCCTCAGGTGTTATTTAATAAATCATCTTAGCTGTTCATAGGTGTAAGTATCCAAAACATGTTTTGTCACAACCCAAAGCCATGAAACAGCCCAAAAAGGAACCTGAAAGAGATACATGCAGGAGGGAACTCCATAAAATACTCTCAAACAAAAGCTGCAAATGTCACAAGGAAATCTAGTTGATGAAAGAAACCCACTGTGAAACAGAAATAAATGAGACATTATACTGCCAGAGAACAACAGAATGATACCTTCCAAGTGCTAGGGAAGAATAACTACATGTAGGCTGCTCTGTCCACCTGATTCATTATTCAAGGAAGAGGATAAAATCAAGACACTTTCAGACTCATGTAGATAAAAATTACCTCTTATAAAACCTTGCTGAAAGAAATACTACAGGATATATTTCAAGAAGAAAAAACATGAACTCACACCATTGGTGAAAGAAATCAATAAAGCGTGTTGGTAAATCTAATTAAGGTGGGGACTTAAAATTATATATATTGAAAATTCTTAATGTCTACATCAATTTGGATCTAAAATTCTGGAAGAGAATATAGGATTCAAGGGTTGCATTTCAAAGGAATGTTAAAGTGTTAAAAGTTTGGGAGCAAAAACATTTCTTATACCCTAATCTGCCTGTCACTTGCCACCTGGCAAGTTTCTGTTCACTTTATTCCTGTCCCCTTAAATTGATGGGTGCTCACAAGAGCATGAGGATAAATAAAACACAAATGCAAATGCGATTTTGCTTTTCAATTAGAGGTTTATGTATGAAATTCCTGAGCCCTAGGCAAAAATTACAAAATAGGCTGACTTATTCTTTCTTCTTCTCACCTGACCTTTTATGATATACAACAAAATGTATATCACCCTAGCAAGGACAGTTACCAGGCTTAGGGGCTGAGATACTCTCTAGCAGCAAACTCTAAGCTCTGAGTGGCCTTGCCCTTACCTCCTGCCTTTTGTGTCTTCACCCAGGATGAAGACAAGTGGAATAGAAGACAGGCTTATCTTTACAAATAACATAAGGCAAGAGAGATGAGTTGAAAGAATCCAGTCAGCAGCCTGAGTTCAAAAATGATACTGACAGGGCTTCCCTGGTGGCGCAGTGGTTGAGAGTCCGCCTGCCGATGCAGGGGACCTGGGTTCGTGCCCTGGTCTGGGAGGATCCCACGTGCCGTGGAGCGGCTGGGCCCGTGAGCCATGGCCGCTGAGCCTGCGCGACCGGAGCCTGTGCTCCGCAACGGCAGAGGCCACAACAGTGAGAGGCCTGCATAACGCAAAAAAAAAAAAAAAAAAAATGATACTGACAGATGCGTGTGCGGTCAGGACTTTAGGGATTAGTTGTGTGGAAATCCATAGGGAACTATCTCCTATTGCTGAATGCAGGTATCACAGGTAATGTAGATGAGAGAGGGGGCTTGAGGTGAGAGTTATGAGTCGCTAGGTTTTAGTTCAGTTTTAGATGGATAGCTGTATCTATCTAGCAGTGAAAACAACTGCCTTAGGAAAAACCATACCCTGCCACTAGAGGTGTTCACAGAGAGATTGCTTGTCAGGGATGTTGTAGAAATAGTTCCTTGATGGAAAGAGATTTAAGTAGGCTTTTTCTCATCCCTAGAATTTAAGATTCTTTATAGTCAGGGAACTTATTTTTATCTTTCAAACAATACTTTAACTGTTTGTGGTGTATTTCTCTTTGTAACCTACTGATTTTAACAACTCTAAAGGGGAAGGGGGAGGTATGTGAAATAGTGATCATCTTAGAGACATGTAAAACAGGGTGTGAGATACTGGATTTATTTTGTAGTTAGCACAGTGACGTGGACTGCCGATGAGCCTAAGATGAGACTAAGGCCATGAGTCAGTCACCACAGGAAATATTTGGTTAGTTAAAAAGGTTTTCAAATTGCCCATGAATTCCTTTCAGGGAGCACGTACTCACGCGATGCCTTCTTCATTATGCAGTAGAAACATTTTCGAAAGGGCCAGTGTGTTCTTAGTAGACTGTGAAGATGGAAAGGAGAGAGACATTTTTTAACACCTCCTGTGTACTCAAATGCATATACAAGGTAGAGATTATTACCCTCAGTTTATAGATGAAGGAACTTGCTATGCAACTTTGAGAGGTAGAACCAGGAATCAAACCCAAGTGCTCCTGGCTATAACACCTATAATCATTTTTTCCCAATGTTTATTATAAAATTTTCAAACACACTGCAGACTTGAAAAAAATTGTACAGTGAACATCCATACACCCACCTCTTAGATTCTACATTTTACAATATTGTCTTATTGTATATCTTTCCATCTGTCCATCCTTTATCTGTTGTATTTTTTTGATGCATTTCAAAGTAAACTACAGGCATCCATAATTTTTCTTAACAGCTTTATTGAGATACGCAAGTCAATTGTTTTAGTATATTCATAGATATATGCAACCATCACCATAATCTATTTAGGACATTTTCATCAGTCTCCAATCTTCTCAGTCCTGCCCCAGCCCCTGGCAACCATTAATCTTTCTGTCTCTATAGATTTGCCTATTTTGAATATTTCATATACATGGAATCATACATTTTTCAGGTCTTTCTTACTGGCATGCTTCACTTAACATAGTATTTTCAAGGCTCATCCATATTGTAGCATGTGTCATTACTTCGTTTCTTTTTCTTTCCAAGTGATACTGCATTGTATGAATAGACCACACTTTATATATCCACTCGCCAGTTGATAGTTGTTTCCACTTCGGGGCCATTATAAATAATGCTCCTATGAACATTTGTGTACAAATTTTGAGTGGAAATAAGTCTTCATTTCTCTTTGGTGTATACCTGGAGTGGGATTTCTGAAGCATATGGTAACTCTATGTTTAGCTCTTTGAGGAGCTGCCAAATTTGTTTTCCAGAACAGTTGCACCAGCAGTATACCAGGGTTCGAAATCTCCACGTCCTCACCAACACTTGTTATTATCTTCTTTCTTATTCTAGGTCCATAATCTTTTTTTTACACTCCTCCTCCCATTGACTCCACCTTGACATAAAGCTTCAAACCATCACATCAGTGTAGTACTGTCCAGGCCCCTCTGTGGCTATGTGATTTGGATCAGCTTTAGACCTGACTCACATTTCTTACGTATGAAGGGAATTAGTTTATCTGGGCTTCTTGAATTGTTTCAAAGTGGCATCATAGCACAGAGGTTAAGAACTTTGGCTTTAAAGTCAAACCAACCTGGATTCAAATCTTTGCTCCCCTGCTTAATTTCTGTGTGTCCTTGGGCAAGTCTCTTTACCTCTCTGAGCTACAGCTTCCTCATCTGTAAAGTGAAGATAATACCTACTCCCTTCTTGGGGTTGTGGAAGTTAATTTACATAGTAGACACTGAATAAATGGTAGCTGCTGCTATTACTTTTTAATTTGTTCTAATGGTATTTGTGAGCCATGTTTAATATCAAATAAGATTCTCCAACATTCCTGAAAGGCCTGAAAGACTATACAATTTGTGGGCTAAGGGGTTGAGGTGGTAGCCTATGGAACACATGCCAAAGATGTCATCTGGGTCTGCTTTCATCAGCATGCAGGCTGGTTGCCACTACCACCAGGCTCCCCTCCCTGCCACCCCACATTAATCCTTAGCTTAGGACAGTTCTTTGCTGCCAGGCCCAGCCCTTCCCTTAAATCCCAAGGGACTGACACAATGGAACACCACTTTTAAAAAGTGTCTAGCCCCTCTCTGGTGAGGAGAAAGAATAACGAAATCATCGAACACTGAAAACACCACAAACGATGAGCTTAATAGGACAATCATAAAAAGACAATATATTAACATAATCTTGTGGCATTTGTTGAACTTAAAATTTGGTGGAAAATCAACTCCAGAGGTGGCATCTGTTTCTGAGCATGCCCAGGGTCACAGATAAAGTGAAAAAAAAAAGGCAGAGTCACAGAGAATCCGCCCTAGTTACAGACAAAAAGTGGAAACCTTTCTGATCAATTGTTCAGTCACTTTAGTGACAGTTTCAGTGGGAAAGAAAGCAGCACAAAGATTCTTATCAAGGACACAGGAGAACTAAATAGGATTCAGTAACATAGTAAAAAGGGTCAGCTGCACCTTTTTTTTAAATCCTTGTTTCATAGCGAAGGAATGGAGTTTAGGATATAAATGAATATAATTATTCATTATACAATTATTAGAAGGGAGAATGTTGGTGATGTCACCACATAAAAATTACCTTGAACAGAGAACTTGCATGTATTCCTTAAAAGTTTGTGTACTATACATGTGGTTAAAAACAAGAGGAAAAGGGAGGGTAGTTTTAAATGTTTGAGTTTGTTCTGACATTTTTATTTTTTTAATACGAAGTCTGCTGAGACTCACATGCTAGTGTTAGGTGTGTGCTTGCCTGGGCAGCACTCAGCGGTAGCATCTGCGGGGCATTGGTTCCGGGACACACATTCCCCCTACTCCACCCCCATGGATACCAAAATCTGCAGATGCTCAAGTCCCTTATATAACCTATGCACATCCTCCCACATACTTTAAATCACCTCTAGAGTACATATAATACCTAATACAATGGAAATGCTATGTAAATATTTGCTGGCGCACAGCAAACTCAAGTTTTGCATTTTGGAACTTGGTGGAATTTTTTTTTCCTAAATATTTTCACTCCGAGGTTGGTGGAACCTGCAGGATGTGGAACCCCAACTGTATATATTCTCCTGTTTGGATGAGCCCTCTGTCTGACTGAGACGCTTCCATTCTAGTAGCCCTAAGCTAGACCTGTTTTTATTCTTCCCTTTCTAGGCTTCTTAGTGTGTAGTCGTCAACCTTTCTCCTACCTACTTAGCTCCTTTTTTGGTTCCTTGAACTCCACCCACAACCTGCCCCAAGCTTCACCACTAGCAGACAACCCAGTTTCTTAAAACACCGTGTTCATCATGTCACCACACCGCACTCCACCCCCGCCCAGCAGTGTGCTTTGGGCCCTTGTACTGTCTATTCCAGAATCTCCACTCCCCTACCTACCTTTTACGGGCAAATTTCCTTTTTTTTCTCCAACTTAGGTCTACTGTTCCAGTTAGCCTATACATTTCCACCTCCTGTCCTTTACCTGTGTTCTTTTTCCACCCGGAATCTCTGATCTCGTCCTTTAAAACTGTTCCAATCCTACTGGTCCTTAGATGCCCTGCCCAGGTCCCATATTTATGTAGAATAAACCTTTTCATATGTAGTCCTAAATGCTAGAGGTGCAAGATGAACAAAATGATCCTTCCTCCTGAGTAACCTTATCTCCCTGCATTCTCACAGTTTTTTACTCACCTGCAGCCACACTGTCCCTACTTCTTGTCCCTAAAACCTGCCAAGCTAATTCCCATCTTGAGACCTTTATACTTGCAATTCCTTCTGCTTTAAGATACTCTTCCCCTCACAGCTTCACGGGGCTTTTTCATGTCATCACTCAGGTTTCAGCTCTCATTGTTTAGAGCATTGAATGGGGGAGAGGCCTTCCCTGACCATTCCAGCTTCGTCAGCCGTTGGGCACTCTGCCATATGCCCATACTGATCTTTCCTGGTTTACTTATCCATGCCTGCGGTCATCTTGGTTTTCTTGCCTTCCACCCCGACTGCAGAACGTAAACTGAGGGCAGGCGTTCTGTCTTGCTTATTACCACAGTGTCCGCAGCACTTTGAACATACCGGGCACACAGAAGGCTCTCAGTAAATATCTGTTGACACTGTCACAGACACTGTGCTTGGCTATAGTGATGATGGGCTCTGAATAATGAACATACAGGTGAGTGACCTGCCGGGTGTTGGAATAAGCTACTGGTGATTGCCAGAAGGTCAGTTTCCATTTATGTGCTGTTTATCTTCTGATAAGACCCGCTTAATGTTGCTGTAGTTTTTGCCTCTCCCATGTACTGCTCAGAGCAGAATAAGAACTGCCTCGTTTATAATGGGTATGCTTAAAGCTAATCAGGGCTGCTGGCCTCACTACAAATACCGTGTGTTGAGAGATGTGGAAGAGCCATGTTGCTGCTATGATATGGCCTTGTGACAAGCTGTCCATTCCAGGCACTAAGAGCTGTACCCACTAGCATGCCCTGTTACCTCAGGCCACTCACTTAATTTCTTTGTGCTTTTATTTTCTTCCTTTGCAGAATGGATTTTGGGGATTGGATGTGAATAATACCAAGAAAAATACAGAATGCATAAAAAATTTAACTTTTCCCCCTTCTTAGATGTGAACGATTAGAAGAACAACTAAATGACCTAACAGAGCTCCACCAGAATGAAATCTTGAACTTGAAGCAGGAATTGGCCAGCATGGAAGAGAAAATTGCATATCAGTCCTATGAACGGGCTCGGGACATTCAGGTTAGCATGAAGGATCAGGTGTAAAAGCAAAAGGCTAACAGAAAGTAGAATGTTGGTTTCCAGGGGCTAAGGCATTAGGGGGATGGGGGGTGGGTTATTGTTTAATGGGTCCAGAGTTTCAATTTTATAAGATGAAAGAGCTATGGAGATAAATGGTGGTGATGGTTGCACAGCATTATAAATGTTTAATACCACTGAACTGTACACTTAAGAATAGTTAAGATGGTAAATTTTATGTTATACGTATTTTACCACAATAAAAAAAGAAAAAAAGGAATGAAGTACTGATACATGCTACAATATGGATCCACCTTGAAACATTATGCTCAGTGAAAGAAGCCAGTCACAAAAGGCCACATAGTGTATGATTCCATTTATAAGAAATGTCTAAAATAAGCAAATCTGTGGAGAGAGAAAGTAGGTTAGTGGTTGCCGAAACTAAGGGAAGGGGGAAGGGAGTGATAGGTAAAAGGTAGGGGTTTATTTTGGGGATGATGAAAATGTTCTGGAATTTAATAGTAGTGATGGTTGCATAACATTGTGAATTTACTAAATGCTTCTGAATTAAACACTTTAAGATGATTAAAGTGGTAAATTTTATGTGTATTTTACCACAATAAAAAAAATGTTTAGGGGAAAAAAGGATGGAGAGGGTAGAATATTGAGAAGCTTATACCAACTGTAATATGCCTGCTCTTCAGATGCGGTGCATTTCTCAAAAGTCTATGCCATTTGGAGGTGGTATGCTTGCTTGCGTTCTTAGGAAATGTTTCTTAGGATCACAGTTGTCTCAGTACATGGAAAAGCACATGTGCTACGTCTGTCCGTTGCTGCTTCAGGAGCTGCTGTGACACGTCTCAGGGCCATCTTACCTATCTTCTCCTATGGTAAAGGGGGCTTTTGTGCTAGCTGCCAAATCCAAACCTTTTACAGGTGCATTGCCCGGCAGTTTACAAGAGCAACACAGGAGGCAATAAAGTTTAAGGCTAATACTCCTCTAGTTTAATCTCTGGGAAAACACGATATTTAACTTTTACTCATCCCATTTGGGAGATATTTCTAAGAAAACAGTTGGTGGTTTCATATGAAAGCATCTTGAAATAAACTAGTCTTAGAGAAGGGAACTGATCCAGGAAACTTTTATTACAAAGAATCAAGTGAATGTCTAGATCATTTGCCCAGATGCCATCTTCTCCATGCCCCGGAATTCTGCTTACGTTTTAGTTTTTTTCCCCAAGGTCATTCTGGGCTGGAATGTATCTGTTGTATGTCCATTCTCTAGCTTAGCTTCAGTCTGAAGTTGCCTAGCCTTCACCTCAAATCCCAGGAAACCAGGGCCCACTGAAACCAAGATCAGAAAAACCCAGGGCTCCCACCACTGCTGAGCTTTGGAGGGTATCTGACAATTGCTAAGGAAATAGGTTCTGTCCTCTGAGTGTTATGGTAAATTTTATATAAACTCATGCGTCAAGATTATGGCCTTGAGAGGAGCAGATCACCTGAAATGTTTGGTCAAGTGTTTGGGCATAGTGTCTGTCCTCTTCACAGAGATCAACTCTTCTTAAGAAGACAGAGCAGGGAGCCCTTTCCCCTGATGTCAGGGAGTTATTTAACTTGAAAACCACCAGGTAGTGTGTACAGGGATGTCCAAAGAATGTTCACCTCTCCATTGTTATAGTGGGAAAGTTGGAAATAACCTATGTCTCTCCAGTAGGGAACTGGCTGAATAAACTGTGACATATCCAAACTATAAATGCTAGGTAGCCGTTAAAAAGAACTAGGTGGGCCTCTGCGCGTTGACACGGAGAGATCTCCAGGACCCGCTGTCAAGTGAAAAAAGCAAGCTGTGGATCAGTCCTAGGGTATGGTACTATTTTCACTAAGGCAGACAATTTTTAAATAATTCCACGCATATCCCTAGGGACATATGTGTATAGACTTAAACATGGGTGAAAGGATGAACACACACCAAATTGACAGAGTTATGTCAAGGGCAGGGACTGGAACTGAGGAAAATACCAAGAGAGACTGCCTTTGTGTCCTATTTGAAATGTTTTTATGTTGAACAATTATGTGTGTCCTGTGCAACTTAATAATTTTTAAATGGAAGAAAAGAGAAACAAAATCATGTATTTGAGATCTTGTTATTAAAATATTCAAGACCAAATCTAATTGTGGCAACTGCTTCCTGTGAGCTGTCCCACAGGAGTGCGATGGAAGGCAGTTTAGGTGTATAATAGTTACTTGAATTGTGAGTTATGCATTTGGCCTCTCACATTCAAGACTCTAGCATATTTTAAATCATTGGCGTGGTTCAAGATGCATCTGGCCTGCCCAAGGGGCATGTCAGCTATTCAGAGTACTTGTGAGCAGAAAGCTTAACTCTTCCCTGTCTGGCCCACAGGAGGCCCTGGAGGCGTGCCAGACCCGCATCTCCAAGATGGAGTTGCAGCAGCAGCAGCAGCAGGTGGTACAGCTGGAAGGGCTGGAGAATGCCACTGCCCGGAACCTTCTGGGCAAACTCATCAACATCCTCCTGGCGGTCATGGCAGTCCTTCTGGTCTTTGTCTCCACGGTAGCCAACTGCGTGGTTCCCCTCATGAAGACTCGCAACAGGACGTTCAGCACTTTATTCCTTGTGGTTTTCATTGCCTTTCTCTGGAAGCACTGGGATGCCCTCTTCAGCTACGTGGAACGGTTCTTTTCCTCCTCCAGATGATGCTGGCACAAGAAGGCAGTGCTCCCCTACCCTCTGGCGAGTGCATGCGGCGAAGAATTAGACAGCAACTTACCTACTCTGAAGTTTTCTACAACAACAAAAGAGTTGAGTGAATCTGTTTACATTTAGAATAATGTTTTTTTCTTCAAAAGACGCAATTGCAATAGTATTTTTTAGATTTTATCCAAGAAGTTTTTTGGGCAAAAATCTTGGATCATTTTTATGTAGCATGATTTTCCTTGGGATGCAGATCTTAAACAGTCCTTTAACATGAACCAACAATCTGGAGCACACTGAAGGGCATTCTAAATTGTGGCTTGAAGGACTGCACTAAAATCCACTAAAAAGATGCGAAAACCTGATTAGGGAAACCAGTTAAACCTAACACCCTGCCTTGTCTGGGCTCACCACCTCTCCCCCTCCCAGACTAACTTTACTGTGAAGTCCTACCACATTCCATGTCTGAATTTCTGGATTCAGGGTGGATTTTCCTTGTCCGTGGAAGAACACATGGATCTCCCTGGCTTTCTCACCCAAGTTGGCCACTCATGGTAACCCTGGAAGTATGATCACTTTTGAACCTGGTCCCTTAACCTTTGCTAGGATACACAAGTGAGAGCATCATGCCCCAAAGGATCACTGCACAGTCCTACTACAGTATTTTGAAGTAGCCCTCTAAATACTTAACTTTAAGCAAATCCCATGGCCGCACTTTTAAGGTTTTTTTAAATATGTGTATAGTCACCAATTTAAAAAACAAAAAATCTGAACAGCATACTTGAAGAATGTAATACTCAAACTCTCAGTGCTTCCTTATGGTTTCTAATAGGATTTTTTATTATTGTTATTATTATTATTGGGTTTTTTTGGAAAGGGTTGGGAGGGTCTTTTATTTTTTCCTTTGAAATAAAGAAGTGATGTTTTTAAATGAAGAAATGTGTGGATATTTAAGTGTGCTGCTCCCTCTTGTCTTGAAACAATTTGAGTAAAGGAACACTTGCTGTAAATGCCACCCTCTGACACCCTTGTTTTGAGACCCAGCTTAAACTCCATCCTCTGGCTGCTGCTACTGCTTTTTGGTGTCCTGCCACCCCACACCACCACTTTATGGGCTTGGCTTGGTTGGAGAGGAAAGGGGTGCGCAGGGAGAGGGGGAGGCTGTTTCCACAAGCCAGCATGATAGGGTAGAGATTTTTTTTGCCCCAACAATATGTTTACCCAGTGACTTTGGGCTGGGATTATCTGTATGAAAAATTGAGACTGTACTATGAGAGTCATAAACAATTCCTTGTGTTTTCTTAGTTCATTTTTTAACACCCCCTAATTACTGAAACCAAAGTGATGTGGAATCTTTTGTCTGCATTTTGGGCCCAGCATCTTTAATTTCAAAGCTTTATTCTGTCTGCCCAAGAGAATCAACTGAAGATGATTTCTCCCTAAAGAGCAGAAAAGCAAATGTCAGGTTAGAAGGACTCACGTTTGGGGTGTAAAATGTTGTCAGCGTCCTCTTCATCTGAACTGACTTGTTAACATAACTATGCTCAGTGGACCTTTATAGACAGTTTAGAAAAATGGACTGAGCCTTCTTCGCCATCCTATAACCAGTTCTACCATCCTGGCGGAACTTGGGCTTTTAGAGCCTATCTAGAAAGCTTGGCCAACCTTTTTGTATTCATAGTATTGAATCACAAATGCTGTTGCCTCTTGGCCTCTGTTCTGTGCAACCAGGTGATGAGCAAGGGGCACATACTTTGCCCTGAAAAGAGTAGCAAAGCATGCCCTGCCCATCTCCCCTATACCAGGAAATTCTTCTGGAACTGGGTTAACACTGCCTGTCTGTCTGAGAGGATGGCTTACATGACAGCTCCAGCCTCCTGTGCCTTGGCAGGCTGGCCTTCTCAGAAACAGCATGTTGTTTCCATAATCATTTTCATATTTTAACTCAGGTACCCCAATCTTCACTCCATCCCCCAATGATTGTAGTACACCTGTTAGCTCTGTTGACCTCTCAAAATCAGTGCCCAGAGCAGGCACCACAGGGGTGATTTTTCTTTTAAAAAATAATTGGAACCAATTTATGTTCAGGCCAAAAACAAATTGTTCTCAAGCCTATGTATTTACAATGTTAACTTTGCCTAAAGGTATTGCAGTGACTTTAGGCAGAAGTGCCAAAGGACATCATGACCTTGTCGAACTAGCACAGTTTTTCCTAATTTTGTGCTTTAGTGAGGGAAAGACAGTCCCACAAAGTTATTGGAAAGATGCTCTAGCCACAATCCTCCAGTTTTTCTAAGACAGAACTTCTGAGTCCCGTGAACTGTGTAGAGACTACGAAGTATTGTGGGCACTGGAAGTCATTGGCTAGATGGATTGAAATTGTTCCCATTTGCCTTGGGACAGTTTCTGTCAAAGGAAGGTTTTCGCCTCTGGAAAGCCCCCTGAGCTCCCAGCCAAACAGGCCCGCGCTGACTGTCCATCCTCCATTCTCAAAATGTCCTCGGAAGGACCTCCAGGCTAGGTCAGGCACGGTAATGGCTTTCTAGATCTCTTGTCCCTTGATTATTCACCAGGCCCAACAGTTGTCTGCATTTAATGCTGTTTGTAACCGTGCATCTATTTTCTTGCCTTCCTTCCACTTTGTGCTGCCTATACCTGCTGCCTTTGAGCTTCTTTGCATTGTGACTGTTCCTGGGTTCTCTTATCTATTCAAAGCTCTTCTATAACCTCGCTCTAATGGTTTAACAGTTCTGTGGATGGAAACTTGTCACTCTAATGCTTCTTCTCTTTTAAAGACTACAAGCATTCCATTTGAAATGAAGCATTCCTGGATTACTGGTTAGTGCTGGTGTGTGAGGCTGACTATGGTAGCCTGGGTGACTCTGTTCAGGTTGTAGAGTGACTAACATTTACCTTTTTTTATGATAGTTGAACAGCACTTCTGTCTGCTCCAATTTCAGTTCTTTGGAAAGATATTCAGTGCATCCTAGCAAGGAAGGCTTTCTATTCCACTGGCTCCTTAAGAAGCAAAAGTAGGTTAAATTTTACACTTGCCTGACTGGGTGGGGTTTTCTCTCTCCCCTGTACCCCCTCCACCCAATTGAGGTAAAAATCTGATACGAAGAAAAACTCAGATCAAGCCTTCCTTGCTAGCCATGTCGTAACAATGAGCATAATTTTCATGTGGTCTTTGCTGTATTTGGTTTTGTTTCTGATTTCATATTCCTTTGAGGTACAGTCAGATGAAATGCTGAGTTCCAAGTGAGCTCCGGTGAGGAGCTGCCTTTCAACCTCAGAAAATGTGCATCCAAAACAAAACCAAATATTATCAAAAAACTGACACAGGTAAAATTATGGTTCCCACCCCCACGTGAAGCTGGGGATTTTGAACGTGGCTCTAAGAGTTAACATTTCTGTCTGTGTGTCGTGTATGCTGGGTGATGCCCTCAGTAGGATTGACTACTAGACTGTAAGTGTGTTTTATCAAAGTGTGTAAGAATAAAAACTCACTTGCACGAATTGAAAAGTACAGAAATGACACTTGTGAACGTGTGAACATTAACACTGTAGTTGATAGATCTTAAGCTGCTAATTGTTGAGAGAGAATTACATTTTTGTTTTGTCTGGTTGCTGCAGATTCTCAGCAGCACTTTTACTGTACATACAAATTGAAATAAAGACCTCAGCTATTAACGAGGTGGTTGGACTCGGGTTTGTTTTGCTCTTTATTTTTGCATATTCAGTTCCGGTGACAAGTTTGTCAGTCTGAAAACTTCCCACTAGTTTCTGCATTAGAAACTTTGTGAGTATGTGAGTGAGTGAGTGAGTGAGTGAGTGAGTGAGTGAGTGAGTGTGTGTGTGTGTGTGTGTGTGTGTGTGTGTGTGTGTGTGTGTGTGTTTAGCCAGTATCTTAAAACTGTAACCGATAGCTGATAGCTGGTTAGCTGTCACCGTCTCCCTGGATTGTATACACTTCACTTCAGACTGGCATTTTGCCACAGTTCCTTTAGGCTGGTCGGTAGGACTGCCTTTTAGTGCTTTGGAGGGAGTTCTTGGGAGGGAGTTCTTGAGAGGCAGTACCCCCTAAATTCAGCATCTGATGCCCACAATGGGTATGATAATCCCTGTCTATTGTTACAAGGCTTTGTTAATAAACCAATGTTATGATGGGAGTGAAAACTTACTTTATAAAACATTTGAGGTTTGAAGTTCTACATTCATGAAAGGGGTTATCTTCTAGCCTAACTCCAGCTATGGGTTTGGTATAGATGTAGTAGTTTCTATTATGGCTTTTCTTTGATGATCTCTGGGAGGTCTCTGGAAATCGAGAAGCTCGAATCTTACCTTTTTGTAATTTTCTTTTTTTTTTTGGCCACGCTGCGGCATGCAAGATCTTAGTTCCCTGACCAGGGATTGAACCCGCGGCCCCTGCAGTGGAAGCGCAGAGTCTCAACCACTGGACCGCCAGGGAAGTGCCTAATCTTGCCTTTGACAGGGTACCAAACAGGGTCCTCATGACTTGGTCCTTCACACCCCCAATCTGAATGTCGAGATGTTTAGGCCACACTTCTGGCTTACTAGTTCTGTGCCTCCTACCCCATCTATAAACTAGAGATATCACACCCATCTTGATCCTACCTTGTGGATGATGTGAAAATAAGAGATGCCGCTTGTGAAAACTTTTAAACTCGCTTTGAGAATGCCCTAAATTTCTTGAAATATGGACCAGGCTGCCATGTAGAGATGTGCAGGTTGTAAGCCGGCCAATCCCAAGGGGCCGTAAGAAAACTACACTGTGAACGACACGTCCTAGAGTTTCACAGTGCACAGTGGGCACCCAGAACAGCCCTCACCGCAGCTGATAATTTGAAAGCCTGATTTATTGTCATCCATTAAAGACTTTGGAGAGTGGAAGGCTGGATACATAAATCTGAGAAGCTGTGGTGTAGACAACAGACTGGAGAGACAGGGGATGGGTGTGTGGCCAACTAGAAAATGTCGGCCTCACCTGAAGTGTGCAACTGTAGTGTTTTAAAACTCCATGAGCTAAACTAAACTCCTAGCCAACTTGTGACCCCAAATCTAGGTAATGAAGAGTAGCTAACATTTATTGAGCACTTACTGAATGCTGGGCTTAATGTTTGGTACTTGTAATGCAATTCTCACTTAATTCTCCCCAGGGTCTTACACAGGCCTTGTCATCCTCATTGTCTAGCTGAGGAAATGAAACTTAAGTGGCTTGCCCAAAGTTATACTGTTAAGAAATGGTAAATGAATGTGATGGAAAACAGGTCTGTGCAATGTACGTAACAAAAGATGGGTGTCCACAAAGAGTTAATATAAACCGAGAAAACCGTCAGCTAAGTAGAAAATAGGCAAAAGATTCACAGAAAAAGAAATGAATCACCAATAAGCATCCAGTAGAAACTGTTCGGTCTCATGCGTAAATCAGTGTGTTAAATGGAAAAAAAAAAAGTGGTGAAACAGTATATTGTCTATGTGTGTTCAAAATAGTTTGTTTGCATAAATATATGTATGTAAGTATACAGAAATGAAACCACATTAAACTGTCCCCAGTAATTACTTCTGGGAAAGGGAGTGGGAGGAATGGTCGTGAAATAGGACTTTCATGCTTGACTCCTATGAAGTATGAATCTCTTAATAGAAATGTATTTGTGTATCTTTAAAAAATCAACACTTTTTAAAAAGAAAATAACAGGTCCCTTGAGAGGTGGAAAAGAGATGACAGTGTTACTCATGCCAGACTGTAATAGAACATCTTTTGCTTTAGGATTGCCTTAGAAGGAGCTCTGGACCAAGTTTGGGCCACCCGTTGGGCTTTCTTGCCACCCTGGATTTCTAGGCGTTGTGGTCAGATGGCCATCCCAGTGCCAGACAGGACGTGGGGCGGTGGGCTTGCAGCAGCTGGTACCACCTGTTCGGTTCAGCCCTTCATTCATCCTACAGCATTTGAGAGCCACTCTGTGTACCAGACCAGGCTGTGGAGATGTGCTCAGTCAAGGGGAGAGGAACCTGTGTTGTAATAGAGCTGGAAGCCACGTGTGGGAGCGAAGAGGAGGGAGCAGTTCTGACCGGGCAGTTGGGAAAAGCTGGATGGAGGAGGGTTTATGGTGAGTGAAGATGAGTGAGGAGGGCCTTCCAAGTTGAAGGAACAGTATTGGCAAAACCACGGAGGTGACAAAGGCCGAGGTGAGTGGGTCAAGCAATGGATCAGAGCCTCAGATGGCTGAGAGGGTGCCTGGAAGAACATGTGAATCAGGGACAAAGTTAAAAATAGTTGCGAAAGGGCTTCCCTGGTGGCGCGGTGGTTGAGAGTCCGCCTGCTGATGCAGGGGACACGGGTTCGTGCCCCGGTCCGAGAGGATCCCACAGGCCGTGGAGCGGCTGGGCCCGTGAGCCATGGTCGCTGAGCCTGTGCGTCCGGAGCCTGTGCTCTGCAACGGGAGAGGCCACAGCAGTGAGAGGCCCGCGTACCGCAAGAAAAAAAAAAATAGTTGTGAAAAATTCTGAATGCCATGCCGAAGGTTTACCCTGTGGCTGCAGGAAGGTGTTGAGTGGTGTAGTGACCCATCCTGTGTTTAAAGACAATTATAGCCCTTCTGGAAGGAACCAGTAGCCTCCTTTTCATGGCATCCAAGTCACTTGGCTGGTTGAGAAATGCTGTCCAAGGTATTTGATCTTTTGCCTTTTGATCCTATAATGGAAGGAGCTTAAACTTTTTATTTGATCTGGGAGGTGAGGGTATAGTGAGGGTATAGGAAGCTCAGAGTTCACTCCATACATATAAATGTATGTCACTTCTGGCATTAGAATCGTTAAATTCTACAACAAGAGTGCTTACAAATTTATTCAGGCTTCTGTCTTAATGAATGCTTAAACTGTCCAAAGGAATATTCTTTTAGAAGACTTCATTTCAGTAGTTATTGAGACTATTAAAATGTACAGCAAACCATGATGAAAATAAATTATAATAACCACTATACCTTAGAGAGCGGTTGTGAGGATTAAATGAAATAATTGTGTGGTGCCTCACCCAGCTCCACAAATGGTCTCAATTATTGTTATTAATAGACTGAGAATTCCTTGAGGGCAGGAATCTGCCCTCACAACAATCTCACTCATCTGAATCTCTTCAGACTATATCGTGTCTCTCATTCTTACCTGATGAAGGACTCAGTAGCCAGAGTTTGGGCTGTCTGTAGCCAGCTCTGGCTCCTGAGTTGGTTTGGAAAACCAAAAAGTAATCAGTATGTGTCAAGGATACTCTGACCATAGAAACAACAGAAGAGAGCATCCCAGCCATAGAGAACAAAAGCTGGCTAATGGATGCACATACACTGGGCTGAGGGGCTAACAATAGATTTTACTGGTGACTTCTTAACCACAGGTAAGGACGTTGTTGTGTTCATGGCTGTGTCCTCAGTGCCTGGAATGGTGCCTCGCACATAATGGGTGCTCTTTGAAAAGTGGAATTTTAAAATTGCTACATATTGAATCCCTAGTCTGTGCCAGGCACAGTGCCACTTGTTTTACTGCTAATTCTTACAGTTGCTCTGAAGAGGAGATGGTGTAATTTCCATGTTGCAGGTGAAAACAAACTCAGATAGGTGTTTGGGTTTTATCCCATGGGCAAGTCGTTTCACTAGTAGATGGCAAAGTCAGGATTTGGACTCAGAGACCCTCAATCACACTTCTTTATGCACTGGAAGCATTTTGTTCTCTCTTACGTGTTTTCATTAGGTATCTTCCAGAACATAAATGAAACAGTTCCTGCTGAAATTCATTTAATCGTCATGACCAGGTTGCCAGCCCAGAGACACTGACTTGGATAATTGGAATGTTATGCTGTTTGCCCCTACACTAAAACAACCCAGACTACTGTACTTACTCTTTTTTGAAAGTACCAGCTTTAATGAGATACCATTCAATTCAGTTGTTTAAAGTGTTCTATTCAGTGGTTTTTGTTTATTGACAGTTGTGCATCCAGCATCACTAATTCCAGACCTTTTTCATCACCTAAAAATGGAACCCTCCACCCATTAACTGTCACTCTCCTATTCTCTCAGCCCTAAGAAACCACTAATCTACTTTCTATCTATAGGTTTGCCGATTCTGGACGTTTTATGTAAATGGAATCACACGATATGTGGTCCTTTGTGACTGGCTTTTTTCACTTAGGATGTTATCAGCGTTCATCTATGTGGTAGCATGTTTCAGTACCTCGTTCTTTTTTACTGCTAAATAATATTGCATTGTATGGATATACATTTTTATCCATTCATCAGTTGTTGGATGTTTGGGTTGTTTCCATTTTTTTAGCTATTATGAATAGTGTTGCTGTGAACATTCATGTACAAGTTTTTGAATGGACCTTTGTCTCATTTCTCTTGGGTATATACCTGGGAGTGGAATTGCTGGGTCATACAGTAACTATGTTTAATCTTTTGAGAAACTACCAGACTGTTTCCAAAGTGGCTGACGCATCTTACATTCCTACCAGCTGTCTGCACATCCTCACCGGCACTTGTCATCATCTGACGTCTTAATTATACCCATCCTTTGGGTGTGAAGTGGTATCTCATGGTCTTGATTTGCATTTTATGTGTTTTTATGCTAATATCTCTTTTCATAAGCTTTCCTATCCATATCTTCCCAACCCAGGCTGTGGCTGTCACATTTCATTATTGCCACTGTGCTTGCCTTACCTAAAAGCCTTTCATTTCCCCACTAAAAACTGCTTTTCATCTACTGTGGGCTGGGATTCCATATAACCCAACTCGTCAGAATTATATCCAAAGTAAGGTTAACTGGATTCTGAATGAGTCCCCACAATAAGTAAGATATGTGCTTGGACTTTGTGACTGCTGATCTAGCAGCTTTGAGACTATTTCTGCTTAAAACCAAGATTTTATTAAAAAAAAAAAAAAGAGAGGAAGGAGAGAGAGAGGGAAGGAAGGGAGGAAGGAAGAAAGGAAGCCTGGCCTCCCACTAGTCATGTGACCTTAGACTCAGCCCAAGTCCTCACGCACGCGTCCCCCGCTCCTCCCTTCCTGCCTTGTACTGCTTCACTTCTCTGCTCCTTTGCATGTGCTCTTCCCTCTTCTTGCAGTGACACCCCCCACCCCCGGCCCTATTTATCTGCCTGGCAAGCTCTTACTCTTTTTTTTTTTTTTTTTGGCTGCTTTGGGTCTTCGTTCCTGCACGCGGGCTATCTCTAGTTGTGGCGAGCAAGAGCTACTCTTCGTTGTGGTGTGCGGGCTTCTCATCGCAGTGGTTTCTCTTGTTGCAGAGCACGAGCTCTAGGTGTGCGGGCTTCAATAGTTGTAAAACGTGGGCTCAGTAGTTGTGGCTCACGGGCTTAGATGCTCCGTGGCATGTGGGATCTTCCTGGGCCAGGGCTCGAACCCGTGTCCCCTGCATTGGCAGGCAGATTCTTAACCACTATGCCACCAGGGAATCCCTCTTACTCTTTTATTTTACTCTTTATTAAGGAATTTTTCAAACATAGGCCATAAATGCATAGGGTAATAAACCCCAATCAACCTGCCCTCCTCTCCCCTCAAACTGGATCCATTTGGAACAAATGCCAGGTAGCATACATTATTTGTCCTTTTTGGGGTTTTTTTCTGGTCATTTTTTTTTATTAAGGTGAAATTCACATAACATAAAATTAACCATTTTAAAGTGAACAACTCAGTGGCATTTGGTAGATTTACAATATTGTATAACCACTGCCTCTATCTAGTGTAAACAGCTTCATCACCCCGAAAGGAAACTCCATACCTGATAAGCGGGCGCTCCCCATTTCCCCCTTCCACACACTCCCACCACCATCCTGGGCTGTGTCTTTATGAATTTGCCTCTTCTGGGTGTTTCATATAAATGTAATCATCCAAAATGTGACCTTTTGTCCGGCTTCTTTCACTCAGCATAATGTTTTCAGTGTTCATCCATGTTGTAGCATGGATCATGACTTCATTCCTTTCCAAAGCTGAATAATATGCTTTTGTAGGGGCAGACCTCATTTTGTTTATCCCTTCTCAGTTGATGGCTATTTGGGTTGTTTCCACCTTTTGGGTACTATGAATAATTCTGCTGTGAACATAGGTGTCCATGTACTTGTCCGAGTACCTGTTTTCATTTCTTTTGAGGCATACACCTATGAGTGAACTTGCTGGGTTGCGTGGTCATTCTGTGTGTAACCTTTTGAGGACGTAGGCAGCCTCTCCCCTGTGAAGCCCGCCCTGACTTCCCCACATACATTCAGGTGACCCCGGCTTTGCGAGCCTCTCTGTTACAGCACCTACCTCACTATGACTTCTTTGGTTTATGTGTGGTTTTGCCACACTACATCACTTCCTGTGGTAACTGAGCTCTTTTTCACGAAACACCCTCCCCCATGCTCGCTCCCCATCATTCAGGTGAACTAATCCCATGATCCTGGCTCGAGAGCTGGACAAGTAATTCAAGTCAGGCCAGTCACACTTGGTCCTGAGGCTCTTGCTGGCTGAGTTGGGAAAGAGAGACTCTTCTCCTTTTGCTACCTACAAGGACCCTTTGTCCCCAGAGCTGCCAGGAGCACAGCCTACCCAAGTATGAGGTCAAGAGGGAGGGAGGCAAAGCCAAGACATGGACAAGAGAAACAGGTTCTTGATGAACCAGTTTGACTCCTGGATGCAGCCATGCTTGAAGACAGATTCATCTCTTGAACCTCCCAGTGTTGTGAGCCAGTAAGTTTCCTTTATGGCTAAGGTAGTTTGAGTTGGGTTTTGTCACTTGCAGCCAGGAGACACACATGATGGTGGACTCATAAGGGACTGTCTGCCAATACCCTCCCTTCCAGGACCACACCTCCCCACACTTCAGCCAAGCTGTCTGCATGGGAGGGGCCGTATTCTCATAGCCTGGTACTGTCGAGCTTGGGACCAGAAAGAGGGTTAGTCCTAGTTCTTGGGTCATAGGAGCAGGTAAGTGTGATGTTCGTGAGAGCTGTTGGCAGGGAGAGACCCCAGGCAGGCAAAGAGAGGTGAGGTAGGGCACACCCCAGCGCCCCGGGCCCTGGCCCAGCTGCCAACGCTGGCCCTACAGACCTCGCCATGGTTCGGTCGTGTAAGACATGCCCGTGTGCCTCTAACTAGTCACGCTTTGGGGGCCCAATGTAATTCAGGCCACATTCTGTAATATGCCTAGTCTCATGTCTCCCACAAGCTTCTTAAGCCACAAACCACTTCTTATTCACTTCTGCATCATTCATACCTGTGAGGAGCTCTGCCAGGGCTCCTGCCTGCGTGGACACACCTCTGACTTTATGTCAAGTGCTTGTGCATCCCAGGAGCCATGCTTAGTTGTTGTATGGGTGTCTTGTTTGATCCTACTGGATGCTAGTAGGTGGAACTGTGTGAAATTTCCAATAGTCAACTATATTTTGAGCTATAAAAACAGGCATTTCATATGGCCCAGTGTCATACGAATGGTATTTTGCTGATGAGGCCAGCAAGGTTGGTGTCTTGCCCGAGGGAAGCCGGGTAGAAAATGGTGGAGCTGACAGCAAGGGGATGCCTTGACTTTCAGTGACGTGGGTGGGTGAGAGAGGGGAGACAGGGAGCGGAGGTCTCGTAACAGAGCCTCCGCCCTGCCCGTCTGCCTTCGGCACCCTGGGCAGTGAGAGAGGAGGCTGAGGGCCCGCAGGTGCTGCAGGCCCGCCCCGCGGCTCCTGGGAGCCCAGCCCATGGACAGAATGGCAGGGCTCACTCAGGGCCCGGTTCGTCCTGCAAAGGCTCTCTGGTCAGGCAGGAAGGGCAGCACGCCTCTGGGGAAGGTCTCTGCCCAAGTCAGCCGCCTGTGACCTCAGGCAAATCCTTCCAGCTGTCCCCACCTCCTTAACTCCACTGAGGAATAGAGGTAACAAGGGCACCAGTCTCAGGAGGTTGTTAGGAGGGTGTCGTGAGTTAACTGTTGTCAGGTACCCAGAACAGCACCTGACAGGCAGTAAATGCTCAGTGAACGTCAACCAGCCTTGCTGTTATCAGAAGCCAGGCTCCCTTGTACACCCTTCGCCACACCTGACAAAATGCTGTCGTTCCCATGCTTACAGTCACTGCCATACCTTCACACGTGCTGTTCTCACTGCCCTGCCCTCCCTCTGTCTGCTTGGGGAATTTCTCTTCTTCCTTCAAAAAGCCCCCCTTCTCAGAAGTCTTCCTTGACCAGCCCTTCTCCCCACATCCCCCAAACATTCGCTTCCTTCTCTGTCTCTAGTCCAGTGCCAGCTGAGTTGGGCTCTATGACAGCTACACAGTGAGTGGTGGTTGAGCGTTTACATGACTGTCAGCCCCGCTGGACTGTGAGGGGAGCAGGGGAGGGGCCAGTTTCTCTCCTGGAGGACCTCAGACTCTCAGTGGTTTCAAGTGTGAAACAATCAGTGATTGAGATAGAAATCTCCCAGCTACAGGACAAGTACACAGAGGAACTTGAGTCTGGAGGGAGGCCGACGTGTGGTGGGTTCTCACACTTCAGACCCAGCTCCCTGGATCCACCCATTGGAGAACTGCAAACTGTTTAGCTAGTGGCCCCCCCGAAAGAATTTGGAAACACTGTGCCCTCTCACACATTCTACAGTTGACATCTACAATATTAAGGCTTAAATGGGGAGGACTTCCCTAGTAGTGCAGTGGTTAAGAATCCACCTGCCAATGCAGGGGACACGGGTTCGAGCCCTGGTCCGGGAAGATGTCACATGCTGCGGAGCAACTAACCCCCTGTGCCACAATTACGGAGCCCATGCGCTGCAACTACTGAAGCCCACGCGCCTAGAGCTCATGCTCCTCAACAAGAGAAGCCACCGCAATGAGAAGCCCGTGCACAACGAAGAGTAGCCTGTGCTCGCCGCAACTAGAGAAAGCCCGCTTACAACAATGAAGACCCAATACACCCAAAAATAAATAAATAAATTTATTGAAATTTTAAAAAAAGCTTAAATGGGTGCAAAGGATGTACTTTCCAGGATATTTTAAATATTGACACTGTAAGGTTGAACTGTTTCGTCACTCTGTGACGCATCCAGTGAAGCTAAAGAGCATAGTGATTGCGTCCCCATCATCACCCATGTAAACAGCACGCAAACAAGCTCTTCTTTATTAATGAGGTTTCACCTCACTTTTTTATCTCTGAAAATTGTATTCAGTTCCTCTCCCCACAAAGTTTTAGCCTAATGTACTATAATTCTTATGCCTGAAAATCTCTTATTGATCACACCATCTTCTCTGTACCAAAAACTATGGATGTAAACTGGCTTTAAAATTTTAAAATCTTCTGTGATCATAAGTCACTAAGTGTTTTTAAAATGTTATTCTGGAAAGGTATGATTACAAATATTAGTATGTGATTGATCAAAACTATAAATATTACAAATATTGATAGATACTGATTAAACAAAATGTTACTATATATTTCATTTTTTTATGAGTTGATTGGATTTCCCCCATTGTGTGTACCCATGGATAAATATGAAGCTTATTTCTACAGCTTCATTTCTTCCTCATTCTCATTTTTACAGGTATAAGCACTCAGAAATCTTGTCACATAAATAAGGAACAGAAACGAAAGGAAGGAGTATTGGAGCAATGTTACTCAATTATTTTAACTCCCTTTGAGTTTTATGCTCAAAATCAATAGTAATCCATCATCAAGAATTATTTTTTGTTGCAACTTGGTGATAGGTAAATGAGAGTTCCTTATACTATTTGTGTATGTTTCCATTTATCATAATATAAGTTAAAGACGCTATGTTTACTCTCTATTGGCTGACAAAAGGATTGGGCCCTCCTGCAATTTTGTTGCAAGCAAAAAATAGAAACTACTCGACTGGCCAAAGGATTTGTCTCCCAGTACTCTAAGCTCTTTTTCCTCTCCAGTCCCAGAGCAGGACTTCCAACTGGCCTTGCCAGTTGGGAGCATTTGTCTTTCTTTCCCAAAGCAAGAAGCTGCTTTCTCAGGGAGTCAGTGCCCCATTTGAAGACTGTGGTGGATGACTGTAATGGACCCCTTGGCCAAGGACCTGGGGAAGTGGGTCAGACCAGGAAGAATGAAAGAAAGATTCCATCTCAGAATGTAAGTGCATTCTTTGCCCCTTCCAGCCTCTCCCACACCCCTTGCTCAGAACCTGGTACCTTTCAGTGGAGAAGACCTGAGTGTGACCTACCCAGGTTCATGCGGTTTAGAAGGGTGAAGCTGGAACTCTTTACATCCATCTTTTACAATTACTTCAGCCCGGGAAAGCCTAATGAATAAATTGCATTTAAAATAAAAATGAACAGCTAAATGTGATCCTGGAGTGGATCCTAGATTTGGAATGGAGGCTGGGGGTGGGTGAATGCTATAAAAGACCTCGTTGGGACAACCGGCAATATTTGAATAATATTTTGTAGCGTAAATAACAGTATTGAATCACGATTAAATCGCCTGATCTTGAAAACTCTGCTGTGGTTGTGTAATAGGATATCCTTGTTCTGAAGGATTTAGGGTTCAAGGGGCATCACGTCTGCAATTTACTCTCCCGATGCTTGGAGGGGGACTTGAATATGCAAAGAGGGGGTCAGAATGCTAAAACTTGAATCTGAGTTAAGAAAGGGGTCCAAGAGTTCTCTGTATTATTCTCACAATTTTTCTGTAACTTTGAAACGATTTGAAAACAAACTCTGGCGCCGCAAACCCGGTCTCTGGCGTCGCCTGGTGGCTTCTTCGGGGAGTGCACCCTCCGTGTCGGAAACCTTTAAACTACCCGCCTCGGGCAGCGGCTCCCGACGTCCCTCTGCCCAGCCACCCCGCAGATCAGCCCCTCCCGCCCACGGCGTCTCTGGTTGAGCCGGTTTGATTTTCCTTTCGTAGGTCTGTCCGCGTCTGTGAACCTCTGCAGGCGCATTTCTTGTGCAACCAAGGTGAGGTCGCGTTAATCTTGGATTGAGAGTAGGAATCTCAGAGCTTCCAACCCGGATGCTTTCTACGACTAGGGAAACTGAGGCCCGGAGAGGGCAAGTCGCCGATCATGGCTAGAACCGAAGTTTTCCTGACTTCTTTGTTCTCTACAAGCTGCTGGCCCGAACCCCACCGTCTTCTCCCTGGATTTGACTCAGATGCGGCCTCTCGCCTCAAGTCTGGGCTCCCACGAGGCCGCTCTATGACTTCACTCACGCCCGCCACGCGCCTCCCCCCCCGCCCCCGGCCTCGCACCCACGCAGCACATTCTCGTCCCCGGGCCTCTGTCCACGCGGTCCCTCTGCCCCGACATCCCCCGGGGCTGCCTTTTCCTCCCGTGCTTTCTGCCAGCATATCACCTGCCCAAGAGCCTTCGGCGACCACCCAACTACCTGAGCCCTCCTTCACTGGTCTCCCCGTTTGTGCAACTGTGCAGTCACTTATTTGTCGTCTACTTGTTGCTCTCTGCCTCTCTGCCCCCACTGGAATGGCGGCCCCTGCGGACGGGACCCTATCTGGTTTCCCGGTGTGTCCCCAGCGCCTGGTACAAAGCGGGGGCTCTGGCAAGGGCAGGAATGTTCTCCCCCTCCTCGATTCCCCAGTATTGTGCCCACGTGACCATCGGCAAGGAAATGTCCCCCACCCCCACCCAGAGGCGTCTGTGGTTTCTGAGGGGCTCAAAGCCCCAAGGGGGAAATGAGGGGGGATGGCTCAAGTGACCCTGGCCACTGGGGACAGCGTGCTGGCCGGAACCAGGAGCGCAGTCGCTCTGCACAGTGCGGAGCAAGGGGCACGGCGGGGGACGCTGGGCTCAGTCCCCAGCCCAGGCCTCCCCCTTGCAAACGAGGAGGGGCGGTGTGGGCCGTGGGAGGCTCCGCCCCGCGACCCAGGGACCCCAGCCCCGCCCAGGCCCGGGGAGGGTCCCACCCCCGGGACAATACCGGGCGGGGCCGGAGCGGACAAGCGGACAATGGGCCCCGCTCACCCTGCGCTCCGCTTCCGGCCTTTCCCAGCCTCGGTTGGCGGGACGCAGGACCGCGGAGGCCCGCGCTGCTTTGGGTGCCGCACGTCCCGGCCCGGGCGGGACTAGGCAGCGCCCCCGTGCGGAGCCGGAGCCGGGGCGCCGCGCCCGCCCCCCGCACCCCGCGGGACCCCGACTGCGGCGCCCTAGGGGCCAGCCCCGCAGGCGGCCGGCAAAGGGAGTGGTGGTTAAAAAACTTTTTTGTTTTTAGTTTTCTATCGAGGTATAATTTACATTGAGGGAAATGGACAGATCTCAAATATGTGAAGTTTAATGAATTTTTACACATGTTTATACCCTGTAACTAACTCTCAGAACAAGACGGAACATTCCAGCTCCCCAGATAATTCCCTGGTGCTCCTCCCCAGTCAGTCCCTGCCCCCAATCCCAGCCCTTGGCAACCACTGATCCCTCCTTTGTCGGTACAGCTTGGCCTTCTCCAGAATGTCCCATAACTGGAATCCTGCAGTATGGAGACTTTTGAATCTGGCTTTGAGATTCATCTGTGTTGTGTGTCCATAGCTCATTCCTTTTGATTCCACTGTAGGGCTGCATCTTATTTGTTAATCTATTTATCGGTTGTGGGAATTTACTGTTGTTTCTGGCTTAGGGCAGTTATAGAGCTGCTATACACATTTGTGTACAGGTTTCTGGGTGCAAGTGTGTTCTCATTTCATGTCAATACCTAGGAGTCGGATTGATGTTTTGCCTAAGTCTACGTTTGACTTTGTAAGAAACTACTATGTTGTTTTGCAATGTCTGCACCATTTCACACACATACACGTGCCCCAGAAGTGTGTACAAGTTCCTGTCGCTCCACATCCTTGTCAACACTTGCTATTGTCAGTCTTAAATTTCAGCCATTTGAGTGGGTATGGAGATGTCTCAAGAGAGTGATTATTGACTCAACAAATGAACAAACACCCAGAGCACACCAGCCTTCAGAAAGTCCCAGCAGTTTCCCAGCCTTTCCTCACCCTACTTCCAGGCAGTATTTAGGCTCAGGGAGGGGCCAGAGTCAGCCCATGTACACACTCTGGGTGGACAGATGCCTGTCCGCATCGGTCCCTAGGACTGAGCTGGCAGGAAGCTTTTTATGCTTAGGTCCTTCCCGGATGCCCAGCCCCCTGGGGAAGGGGCTGGCACTGAGTCCACAGGTCAAAGGGATGGGACTGGGTTTCAACTTGGGTCCTACCTGCTCAGCCATCCCAAACAAAGAGCCTGTCTTAGTCTGCTTGGGCTGCTATAACAGGATTCCTAGAATGAGTGGTTTACAAACAACGGATATTTCTTTCTCACAGTTCTGGAGGCTGGGAAGTCAAAGATCAAGGTAACAGCAGATTTGGTGCCTGGTGAGAGCCGACTTCCAAGTTCAATACATGGCTGCGTTCTCCATGTGCCTTCACATGGCAGGAGGGACAAGAGAGTTCTCTGTCATCTCTTTTATAAAGGGCACGAATCCTATTCATGAGGGCTCCACCTTCATGACCTACTCACCCCCAAAAAATCACACCTCCTGATACAGTCACATTGTGGGTTAGGATTTAACAGAGGAATTTGAGGGGGATGCACTCAGTCTATAGGAGAGCCTCCGGAAGAATCACTGAAAGACAAATGAGGAAAGGGGAGTGAACACAGGTGCAGTGTTTGGAAACCGAGGATGTAGAGGGAAGGCAGCAGCCCATGCACCTGGCAGGCAAGTAGTTCTCATGGCTGGACCTCTGGGGGCCACCACCTGAACACACAGGGCACCTAGAGGCCTGGCTCTGCCTCTGAAGCCCCTTGTGATCTGAGTTTTGGAAGATACGGAGGTGGTGCTAGGAGGGGCCTGCCTCCCTGCCTTCAACACATCTTTATTGCACATCTGCTGTGTGCTGGGCACTGTCTGGCACAGAGCACCAGTCCCTGGTGAAGGTCCCAGTCTGGCAGGAGAGATGGCTGACAGCCCCCAATGAGCACCTTGGTCTGGGAGGGCCTCTTTGAAGGGGAGACATTTGAGCAGGGACTTGAGTGATAAGAAGGCAGCAGCCCTGGGGAAAGGGCATAACAGGCAGCGGGAACAGCAAAGGCCAAGGCCAGGAGGTGGGAACATGCTAGGTGGACTGAAGCAACAGAGAGCAAAGGGGACAATGGAAAGAGCCGAGGGTGGTGAGGGCACCGGGTCAGATGGTGTCTTGGTCGGCTTTGGCTGCTGTAACAAAGTACCACATCTCAACAACAGAAATTTCTTTTCTTACAGTTCTGGAGGCCAGAAGTCCAAGATCAAGGTGTCGGCAGGTTTGGTTTCTCCTGAGGTCTCTCTCCTTGGCCTACAGATGGCCCCCTTCTCGCTGTGTCCTCACATGGTCTTTCCTCTGTGTGTGTACTTGTCTGTGTCCTAATCTCTTCTTAAAAGGACACTAGTCCTGTTGGCCTGGGGCCCACCCATAGGACCTCATTTTAACTTAATCACCCCTTGAAAGGCCCTGTCTCCAAATACAGTCACATTCCGAGATACTGGGGGTTGGGACTTCAATATATGAATTTGGGGGGGACACGATTCAGCCCATAACAGTTGGCTTTTGCTCTCAGGCAAGTGGGGGCCTGGGTAGGGGTTGAGCAGGAATAGACAAGATCTGATTTGCCTGTTAATAGGATCCCTCTGGCGCCACGGCCAAGAGTAGGATAGACTGCTGGGGAGGAAACCAGTGAGGAAGCTACTGCCACAGTCCAGGCTAGAAGCCGGTGGCTGGACATGGGTGGTAGGGTGGGTGGGGAGCAGGGGTCAGACTCTTGTTATCTTTGGGAAGTGGGGCCTGTAGGTTTCCCAAAGGATGGATTTGGGAGGGGGGAGGCTGGGAGGGGGATGGCGCCCTGGGCCCTGGCTGAGGGAGGTGCCAGCTTCCCCTTCCTTGCCCCTTGATTCCTTATCCACCAGGTGCCTACTGTGTGCAGCGCTGCGCCCACGGGAGAGGCAGCCAAGGCCTAGAGGCAGAGCCCAGGCCCTGGGCGTGCTGACTCGGGACTTCTCCTCCTCCGGCCCTTCCTCCCAACTCCTGGCTGCGGAGCCTGACCCCCACTTGGACAAACATCTTGCGGCCATTTCCGCCTCGCCTGCCCGGAGCCCCAGCCTGGCCTGAACAAACACTCGGGACCTGTGCTTCCGGCCTCAGCTCTGGGAAAAGCCCAGCCAGGGGCCATTGAGGTCAACCCTGGAGGGAAGTGGGAAGGAGGCACCAGGGGCCTAATCACACCCATCTCAGAGGACCCTAGGGAGGCAAGAAGCACCCTCTGGGCCTGGCACCAAGAGGGGGACACTGCCCACAGGGCTGTGAGAGGCCTGGGGAGGGTGCTCCAAGGGACTCCCCCAAGGGACCACAGTGCTAGAAGAACCTCCCTCCTGTGGCTTCCCCATTCTTGTTCCCTTTTTTTTTTTTAATTAATTTATTTAATTTATTTATTTTTGGCTGCGTTGGGTCTTCATTGCTGTGCGCGGGCTTTCTCTAGCTGCGTTGAACAGGGGCTGCTCTTTGTTGCGGTGCGCGGGCTTCTCACTGCAGTGGCTTCTCTTGTTGCGGAACTTGGGCTCTAGGCCAGCGGGCTTCAGTAGTTGTGGCTTGCAGGCTCTAGAGCACAGGCTCAGTAATTGTGGCATACGTGCCCAGTTGCTCCACAACATGTGGGATCTTCCTGGACCAGGACTCGAACCTGTGTCCCTTGCACTGGCAGGCAGATTCCTAAACACTGCGCCTCCAGGGAAGCCCCTTGTTCCCATTTTCTGAAAAGTGTCCCACAGGGTTACACCTCCAGTCCAGTTCCTGTCACTGCAGAGCCTCCCAGTGTCACTGTCAGAGATTAGGAACCAGGCCAGGGGTGGGGCAGGAGTGGACAGACATTCTTGACAATGCAAATATGTGAAAATGGTTAATTGTGAGGAGTGAGCTCCCCATCCCTGGACGTATGAGCACAGGCAGCTGGATGTGCAGGAAGCGACTTGCCAACACTTCCTCTTCTTTAACTGCTCCTAGCACCCTGTGAACTGTGGGCAAGCTAGTGGGTTCTGGGGTCAGAGATATCCAGATTCAAATCCCAGCTCTGCTGTGTGACAAACCAGCCCCTCAGTTTTATGGGTGTGAAGGGGAGGCTGCTTGGGGACTAAGTGAACTGGTTAGGGAAGAGCATTGGCATCCACAGCGCTCACCCCCTGAGGGACTGGTGGAGGCCCCAGTGCCCCCACCAAGGGGCACTGGGGTCTCCTGTCTCCACTTCACCGGGGGATCTGGGCTGGTCCACCACTCAACCCCCTAGGTGAACACTTTGCCAGAGAAAGCCTCCCAGCTGGGGTCTAATTTTGATTTTATTTTTGTTTTTCAGGCAGGATCTGGGAGCGGAAACAATGGAATTAACGTGTGTGAGGGTGGTGGTTTTTTTTTTTTTTCCTTTGGAGAAGTTTCTCCTCATCTGAGAGCTGTGGGGTTGGATTCCCACCTAATCTTCCGGTCTTTGGAGGAGCCACCAGGAGAGGATGGGCGTGGGCGGGGGAGTCAGGAAGGGGGGATCTGGGTGGGGAGGTGAAAGGGAAGGAAGGTCCAGGCAGGGCCAGCAGTAGGGAAAGGAGTGATGTGTTCCTTCTTGCCTCTGGGACTTTGCACGGGCTGTCCGCTCTCAGCCCCTGCCCCTGTGGGTAGCCCTGTGCCTCCTTGAGATCACGCATCATCTCCTCCAGGAAGCCCTCCCTGACCTCCCCCACCAGGGCTAAACCGGTGTCAGCACCTTCCTGCTCTCATTACACTCCAGCTTCCACTGTGGGCTGGTCCTATTGATTTACAGCCCTCTCCTCTGCATGAGACTCAGCTCAGCACAGGGCCTAAAGACGGCCCTCAGGGGACACCAGCTGAGTAGAGCACAGAAAGGGGGACCCAGTCCCCCCTGCACCGTGGTCCTCACTGTCCGCTCAGGGGTCTTGATCTGGGAAGGAGAAGGCAACCGGGGAAAAAGAGGGAGAGTCAGACTCAGATGCGAAGCCAGGGGGGTTCTGTGTGTGGGGTACAGGCATAGAGGGGGTATGGATGGGACAGTGCACAAGGACTGGACTCCGACGACCCTCGCTGTGTCACTTTGGGCAGTGAGTTCTCTCTGCGCCTCAGTTTCCCTCTCTGTAAAAGGGATAACAGCACCACCTGGCGAAATTAACTTGAACTGCCCCAGCACAAGCCCCAGGAGGCGCCCTGCAGGTGCTTTAACCAGCTTAGCAAGGGTGGGAGCTGGGGTTGGTGCCGAGGCAGTGGGAACTCTGTGTGGGAGGGTCCAGGGCATGGAGGCAAAAGCAGAGCCCCTGACCCGTAACTCACTGCGGCCCATTCAGCTACTGGGGCTAAAAATAGTGCGACCCCCGCCCCCTCCTGCTTTCTCCCGGCATCCTCCGCGAGGGGGCCACGGGTCCTGCAAATGGAAGTGAATTACGGTCAGGTGGGGACTCAAAAGTAAATCACGCTGTGACTAGCATTTAAGAGCCTTTTCTGAGGCTCCTCACTTAAACTCTCGGCGCCTCCTCTTTCACTCGGGGACAGCGCTGGATGGGCACGAGGGCGTCCAGAGGGTCAGGGCTCCTGCTACCAATGCCCAGGCCTTGAAGTCCGGAGGCCTTGAGGTCCGGAGGCCTTGAGGTCCGGAGGCCTTGAGGTTGGCTAAAGAGAGAGGGACCGGGAAAAACACCTGCAGCTTTGGGCTGGATGATAAAAGGAGGCAGGGCTGGCCTGTGGCCGTAACTCGCAGGTAATGGGCACCCACGCAGGATGGTACGGTCCCGCCCACCCTTACGCATGCTCGTGGCACTGAGGCCGCCCCCGCCTCCGTCTGTCCGTCAAATAGCAGACGCATGCGTGCACGCCCAGCGTTTGCCTGGTTCCACTCAGAGTTAATGCTCCAGGGCAGCCCAAGAAACTGAGGCACAGAGCTGGGCGTTGACTTGCCGGGGAGCTGCAGAGCTGGGGTTCCACCAATGCCGCCTTTCAGAGGAGGCCTGCGGGCCACCCAGGTGAGTCCAGCCCTAGAAGTTGTGTCTGAGGGGAGCGTTTGGGGTGGGCAACCCTGTTAGCCCTTATTGGGTGGGTGACCCCAAACAGGTGGCCAGCTGTCCTGAGCCTCAGTCTCTCCCCTGCGGTGGAGCTGAGTCTCTCTCTGGGCTGTGGGGCGACGACAGGGCCTGGGCTGGGCTGAAGCAGTGTGAGTGCCCCCCACCCACAGGCTCCCCGCCGCATCCGCCTTCCCTTTGTAGGTGCAGCTGTGCTTTGGCCTCTGATTCCTAGCAAAAATCCACCAGAACCCACATCCCCCAACCCATGGCGCTTGTCCTGTGTTGCCTTTACCACAAATAATATACATTCTCTGATGAAACTTAGAACATTCAGACTTGAAAGAAAAACTTCGAATTCCCTGCTCCCACCCAGCAAAGCATCAGGGTTCATCCTGCCTGATTCTGCCTCTCCCCGACCCTGTAACCTGGGGTGCACACCCTCGGTGGTGGGGTCTCAGGGTGCCCATTGGTAGCTGCATGACTCGTCCAAGCCCATGTCCTGGCGTTAGAGCTCTGACTGTAGAAGCCCTTGGTTCAGAAGGGGCAGGGGTTGCCCAACTCTGCCCATGGCACGGAGGGGGAAATGAGAATGGAGGGGCAGGGATGGGGTGACATGGGTCCAGTTGAGGAAGTGAAAGTTCTCCTGAGTCCCCCGACCTCCGACAGGGCTGACTGCAGCTGGCCATCACCGCTGCTTGTCTCGGATGGAGGTTTCCAGGGTGGTGCCACCCCCAAACCCAGCCGAAACCATCCTGGGGCCGCGGGCTGTGATGCAGGGAGGGAGCGGGTCCCCTGGTCCCTTGCCCAAGGAGCCTCAGCTCAGGGGGACCGTCCCAGCCTCAGACCCCTGACTTTGGTCTGGCCAGCCAGGCCTCTTGAGTGAGGACGGGGAAATTGGGGCCAGGGAGGGGGCATTTGATTGGCCCTCTTTTCAAGTAGAGACTGAACCGGGACTAGAGTCCAGCCAGGGCCTCAGACGCCTGCCCCAGACATTCTTGGTGGCAGCCTCCGGGTCAGTGCTGGTGCCCCCTGAGTCTGCTGTACCCTCTGAGAGATCTCCATGGTAACACAGAGCTGAGTTCAAGTCCCGTGCTGTCCTCGCTGCTGATGTGGCCTTGGCAAGCCCCTGCCTCTCTTTGGCCTTCTGTAAAATGGTACCAGCGAGACCTTGTGCTCACGTGGGGAGTAGATGAGACAAGTAGAGGCCCGCCCTGCGTGGGCCCCGGATGGATGTCAGTTGGATTGGGGGTTTGGGCATGGGGCTCCTGCTGCCCCACCTACCGACCCCAGGTGTGGCAGGACAATGGGCTGGTGGCCATCTGTGCTGAGCTCACCGGCTTCCGCTGGGGCCCCACAGCGCCGCCTGTTTTGCTGGGGAGAGGGTCTCCCCTCCTATCCTCTTCCTCCAGGCCTCCTTCCTGCTTCCCTAGGTGCAGCCGGCCCTTCCGTCCAGGCGCTCATCAATCGCACCCGAGGTGCCGAGCGTCCGGCTGGCCTTCTCAGGCCCTGACTCACTTCCTGTTTCCCGGGGCTAAAAATAGCTTCCCGTGGATGCTAGGCCAGCGCTGGGGGGCTCCCTCCCCGGGCAGCTGCTCAGAGTGTCCACAGCGCGCCCCTACCCAGGCCTATGCACCCACCACTAAGTCTGTGTTCTACTGGATGCCAAAGCAGCCCAAGGACCCATTCATTGCTTGCTTAGGAATGTAGGAGCACCCCTGGGGGCCTGGCCATGGGGCAGCAGCAGTGAACCAACAGATGAGGACCTGCCCTCGGGTGTCTGCAGACATTAACCAAATAACTCTGCAACTAGGTGCCTTGAGCCCTCTACAGGGAGGGTGTGGAGGCCTCTGACCCGCCGTGGAGTCCACAGAGGTTATGGATGAGGAAAAAGGGGTGGGGCTTTACCCCTTTTCGAAGGGTTTCAAGTTGTAGAAAAACAGATTCTACAGATTTGCAATTTGAAAATCTCCCTCAGGCTGCTTCACGGAGAAGTGTTTCCAGGAGAGGCAGGAGGAGGCGTCCAGGAAGGGGGGGGGGGCGGGTTTCAGAGCAATGAAGTAGTCTCAGACTGAAGGGAGGTGATTAGGGGGTAACGTCTGGACAAGTGGGAGGAAGGGACGGGGTGTCCGGGTGCCTCCTGGGTTTTGCCTTGAGTGCAATGCGGTGGAGACCTGGGCTGGGTCCAGGTGGTGCGACGCATCAGTCCGTGACTGTGGGCAAGTCACTTAACTCCACTGTGCCTTACTTCCCATCTGCAAAGTGGGTGTAATGACAGGGCCTCCCTCCCGGGTGGTTGTCGTGAGGAATAAGCATGATCCATGTGAACCTCGTGGGCAGCCTCCATAAACTTCAGCTGCTTTTATTTCTGCCTTAGGCCTGGTCTTCTGCCATGTGCCAGGGGCCGTGAAAGGGGTGATGAGGCTCCTCTGAGGCAGAGAGGCGCAGCCTCACCCCCATGTTGCAGAAGGGGAAACAGAGGCTGGGAGAGAGAAGGCGTCTGTCCCAGGTCCCACTGGGAAGTGGTGAGGCAGGATGTAAACCTGGTCACTCTGGCCCCATGGCCTCCCACGGGGATCCCAAAGTGCGCCTCCCCTGCCTGTGGCCCTAAGCTGGGGGAATGGAGGTGAAGCTGGTGCAATTGCCCAATAAATTTCAACCCAGCCCAGTCACGTCCTCATAGGAAAACCTGTATTTTTAGACTCGCAAACCCTCCCCAGGCCAGGCCTGGCCAGGAGGTGTCGACCTTCCCTGGCAGGTGGGTGAGAGCAGGGGGGACATGAGCAGGATCCCGGGGGGAAGGAGGGCCCTGGAGCTGTATGGAGTGGGTACCAGCCAAGAAAGTGATGAGAGAACATTTGTTCATCTCCTCCCCCATTCATTCATTCATTCACCCTTGTGAGCCTGCTTTGAGTCCAACCTCCTGCCTAGTCAGGGGAGGTATGCCCCCAACAAGATCCAGCTCCTGAGATGCCCCCTGGTGGGGGAGCCAGAGCAACAGACACATTGTCACCTGGTGTGGGTGCTGTGATGGCGGCAGCATAGGGGGGCCATGGGAGCCCAGAGTAGGAGGACTAATCCAGCCTGGGGGATCTGGGAAGGCTGCCTGGAAGAAGAGAGGCCAGAGCCGAGTCTTGGAGACACCCTGGGACTTAGCCAGGGTGACAGGGCAGGGAGGGAAGTTCAGGGTCATGGTGAAACTTAATATGCATACCAGGACCCTGAGGACTGCAAGGCTTTGGGGATTCAGGTTCTGACCTGGGCTGGGGGAGGTGTGTGGGGAAATACAGGCAGAAGATGGTGGCTCATCCTGAGACTCCCGGCTGTGGTTAGTGGGGGCCGCTCTTGAATAAGATGAGGGATGGTGTCATCCAAAAGTCCCTGAAGAACCAGCTCCAAGTTCCTCAACAGAGGGGACTTTGGCCAGGCTGAGTAATACTCACAGGCTGGCCTGCCCAAGGTTAAGGGCTAGACCACCAAAGGCCAGAGGCTGGACCACTCAAGGTCAGAGACTAGACCACTCAAGGCCAGGCTGAACGCTACAAAACAGAGATCAGGCTATTGAAGGTTGATAATAAAAATCTTGGAGTTTCAGGAGGAAATCCTCTAGCAGCCCTGGGTGCAGAGGAGAGTGTAGTCTGGAGAGGACAAAAGCCTCTGAGGTGAGGCTCTGGCGGCAGGGGGAAGAGGAAGGGACAGGGAGAAGAACTGCCTCTGTGGGCACGTGACACCCAAGCCAGCTCTGAGCTCTGTCCAGCTAGGGCAGGGCAGGGGCAGAACTTTCCAGAAGCCAGAGCTGGAAGGATGGTGGGAGCAGCAGCGTCTCCTCCCCATCAATGACTTTAATCATAAATGTCATTGATTATTTACCACGGGCCGGATGGCTGGAGGCTCCACACTCTCTAGGGATTATTTCATTTGATCCCCACAGCCTGGAGGGATAAGAACTCTGAGACCCATTTCACAGGTGCGGAAACTGAGACCCAGAGAGGTGAAGGGGCTCACCCTGGGTCATGCAGATGGGAAGCAGAGGGTTGGGATCTGAACCCAGGTCCCAGGACCACAGGATGACAATTCCATAGCCTTGACTGGACCCTACTCCTGGAGAAGAGGGAACAGCCAGACCTAAGAATTCCTGCTCCACCTTGAGCAGCTGGGTGGCCCCGAGCGAGTCATTTCCCTTTTCTGAGCCTCAGTCTCCTCCTCTGTAAATGGACCTCACAGTCCCTGCAGTGTGAAAGATGAAGTTTATGTTGGATACTCAGTAATCCTGTGAGGGCTCCTTAAACTGGGCTCAGGTGCCCCTTCCCCTGGGAAGCCTGCCTTGCTTGCTCCCATGGGCCTGGTTGCTGGAATGCTCCTCTGTGTATCCTCAGGGCATCATCGCTGCTGTGTCCCAGGGTATACAGTAGGTGCTCACTCAGTATCCGCTGGAATGAGCGAGGTTAGACAGACCTGGGTTCAAATCCAGGACCACTGCTTTGCCTCTCTGAGCCTGGGTTTACTCATCCGTCGAATGGGATCACCAGCATGGACGTTTGACGGCTTCTGCAAGGATTGGCTGAGAAATGTCTAGCACACAGTAGGTGCTCAGCCCCCGTGACTCCCTGTCCTCTTCTGCTCTGGGCCTCCCCTGCTTCCCTGTGGCTCCATTCGTGGAGTCCCTACCTTCCGCTCAGGAATCACCTGCCCCTGCCGCCCAGCCTGCCCCGGGCAGCTGTCCCCTGGAGATGGCAGCAGCCTGGGAATGCGGGTGGGGTCCCCCGGGGGCGGCCCTGCCCCCTCCCCCACCCCCGCTGCTGGACAGAGGCCTCAGTGTGGAGCTGCCGGGGTCCTTTCACGGGCCCAGACCCATGACTGGACGTCTGAGAATGCCGCCCATTATCCGACTCACAGAGCACAAAGGGGCCACGCGGGGGCTCGGCAGGCCAGGCGCCCGGGATGGGTGCACGGGGGCTCTGGGTCCCCACCCCGGCCTGCTGCGTCCCCACCACAGAGGGCAAGGATGTGCCCAGAGTCGGGAGAGGGCGTCTGTCACACACAGGAATGAGAACCATTTCCTTCAGCCCCTCGGGGAGACAAAGACAGAAACGAGCAGGGGCTCAGCTCGTCACAGGCAAGGGCGGGCACCCCTCCCGAGCCCTGATACCAAACCTAGAAGGCCACCCCCCCTCCCCACCCTGCCACCCAGGGGTATCCAGTGGGGCAGGGGAGGGAATACTCCAGAACTCGGAAGGGGGGTAACCCCCGTGGTCTTCCACAGAGTCTGCAGTGGGGAAACACCAGCAGAGCCATGCCAGCAGCACCAGTGGTCTGTAATTGAGACACGAGTGTGATGGGTCCTGTGTCCCCTGTCAGTGCTGCCAGTCGAGGGTCACCCTGCCAGTCTTGGGCCACTCCTGTAGGACATGGTGGCAATGACAGGAGACCCAGTGTGGAGGGGCAAGTTTGTCTAGAGATGGGGCAGGGGTCACTTCGGGCCACCTATTTGCTGTGTGACCTCAGGCAGGCCTCTAGGCCTCTCTGAGTCTGGCGTCCATGTTTGTGAGAAGAGGGGAGGGAGACCTGGTGGAGGGTTAATTAAGGCAATTTTTTGTATCCGAGCCCTTAATGTCACTGGCACCGACGAGGCGTCTCAGTGGCAGCCGCTATGAGGATGACGTAATTATCTGGGTCTGGGGGCTCTCCTGAGTGGAGTACAGATGACCAATTTTAGGACCCTGGGGAGAGGACCCCTGTGATTCAGAGCTGGAAAGTCAGTGGACGCCATACTTCCTGACGTGCCAGGCCTTTGACACGTGTGTGTTTTTCCATCCTCACAGCAGCCTTGTGAGGCGGATTATACTCCCCTTTTCCAGGTAAGGAAACAGAGGCTTAAAGGGAGCTGGTGCCACCAAGCTCACCCAGGTGGTTGGGGCAGAGCTGCGCCTGGAGCTCAGGTCTCTCAACTCCAAGGCAAAAGGTAGAGAGGGACACAGTGGCCCAGGGCAGAGTTTGGAGGCCGGTGAGCTGTGCAGCTGTGGGCAAGTGGTGTCACCTCCCTGACCCTCAGTGTACCCATCTATAAAAAGGGGCTGATAAAACCCACCTCTCAAGCTTGTTCCCAGGGGGAATGAGATGGGCAAAGCTCCCAAGGAACTGCAGGGGTGGCTCCTGGCACCGTCGGGGCCCACGCTGGGGTTGCTGAGCCGTCCCAGAGGCCTCTGTTCCTGTCACCAAGGCAGTGCTTAGAGCAGTGCGCATGTCAGGAGCACTTCCTGCAGGGGCAGCATTCGCGGAGGCCAGGCCTGAGAGACAGGAGGGCAAGGACCCCCTCCTCCCTGTGCAGCCCTGGCCCCACTGTTATTTTTTCCAATTGAAGAAGGAAAACATTTCCTCCTCCTCCTCACGCTCTGCCCTGGGTAGCCAGAGAGCCGAGGATGGACGGGGCAGGATGGGGAAACCCCTGCCCAGGCAGCGGTGAAAGGCCCAGGCCCTCCTTCTCTGGGCCAGCCTGGCCACCCACCCCTGGGTGTCCAGGCAAAGACCTGTACCGTCTGGGCCGTCATGTCCTCATCTACAAAGGCACTGGATTAGATCAATGTTTCCCAAATTTTAGGCATTTTGTACCACCAGGGTTATGACCATATTTGTCTTTAAGTTAACTCACATTTTAAATACTTCGATAGGGACTTCGCTGGTGGCACAGTGGTTAGAATCCGCCTGCCAATGCAGGGGACACAGGTTCGAGCCCTGGTCCGGGAAGATCCCACATGCCGTAGAGCAACTAAGCCCGTGCGCCACAACTAAGCCTGTGTTCTAGAGCCCTTGAGCCACAACTACTGAGCCCGCGTGCCACAACTACTTAAGCCTGCATGCCTAGAGCCCGTGCTCCACAACAAGAGAAGCCACTGCAATGAGAAGCCTGCACACCATAACGAAGAGTAGCCTGCATGCAGCAACAAAGACCCAACACAACCAAAAATAAATAAAATAAAAACTGATAAATGCATTTATCAAGCAAGCTTTACATCATTATTATACTTGGAAAGCCTGTAGTATCACTTGCCAAAACCAGAAAATAACTGCAAATATTATAAAGAAAATAAGGAGCTATAAGTAAATTCTAGAATGCTGAGCTTGAGACCTTCTCTCTATTAAAAATGGACAATAACAAATGTTAGAGGCATTAAAGACACATTAGCCCCAAACAGAGTCCTTCTCCTTGATATAATCAGAAGTCTTGAACAAAAACTGAAAAGGGCCTGAATCACAGTGTAAAAGCCGGCAGTCACTCCAGGGTTGACAAATCTGGTTTAGTTAATTCAAATTGAGTTGATGCTGGGTGCTACCTAACCTGCCGTCCTGGGTACCATCCATATCCCCTTGGTTCGCTCTAAAATCCCTTCTGGGAGGATACCGCACCACCTCTTAGCAAGGCCAGGGGAGATGTGGGTTCTTTCATTCATTCGATCCTTCCATCATTCACTCAGCCCAAGTTATCAGCACCTCTCTGCCCAACCGGGGGTATAGGGTGGCTGCCACCATGATCCATCCTGGCCTGAGGGAGCTCCCAACTAATGGGCAGAGGGGAGAAAGCACAGGATTTGGAGACAGATCTGGGTTCAAATCCTCCCCTTGCTAATAGCTCTCAGTTTCTCCATCTGTGAAATAGGTTCGATGACCCCTGCCTTTTCAGCTGGCTGTGAGGATGGCATCAGATTGTTCAGGGCAGTGCTGGGTGCAGTAGTTTGCTCTTGGTAGACAGTGGCTCTGCTAGCTACCATGAGGCCCTGATGGGCCATTGCTCAGTGTAAGGGGAAAAGTGGGCATTTGTCCAGTGCCTGCCACGTGCCCAGCACTGTGCTTTCTGGTACGTTCCGTTCTTCACATCATATAACCTCCCAGAGGCTGGTGTGCTATTATGATTGTCTTCATTTTACAGACAAGGAAACTGAGGCTCAGAGAGGGCAAGTGCCTTGCCCTACGCCACACAGTACTTCCACCTCCAGCTTATGTGAAGACACTTGGACCCCGGCTATGTCTTCTGCGGCTAACCTGGCCCTGCATATCCCCAGCTCCAGGCGGCTCCTGAGACCCAGCACTCAGCTTGGCAGGTAGTTTGTGTCCAAAGTGCCCGGAAGCATCCACTCTGCGCCAGACTGAGTTTCGACCACACAGAGCATTATCCTCAAGGTTCAGTGGGGGGAGCTGCAGGATGCGGCAAGATGAGCCTAGAGACAGGAAGGAAGCTAGGAGGGGCGAGAGGGGGAGCTAGGGGTGGGAGATAGGGAGGGAGACAGAGAGGCAGAGACACAGAGAGAGAAAGAGATACACACACAAAGAGACAGACAGTGGAAGGGTGGGGGGAGAGACTGGGAGAGAGAGAGAGACAGAGAGAAACGGGGAGGAGCAAGAAGACAGACAAAACCAGAGAGGGGGTGGCGAAGGCTGAGAAAGATAAGATGGGGAGGGAGACAGACAGAGGGATGATCGGGGACGGGTGGGGTGAGGTGCACCCCGGCAGGGCTCCCAGGTTGCTTCCACAGGTGGCACAAGATAAGTCCTCCCCACCCTGAGATGGAGGTGGGGACATCGGTCCTATCAAGCTGCCCCCTTAGTGGCCTTGAGCCCCAGGGGTGGGGGATGGGGCCCCGAAAACAACCTTTGATTTCCTGTGTTGAATACTCGTGGCTGTCAGAGCAGTGGTCAGACTGACGGAGGGGGTGGAGAAAGGTAGGCATGATGAGCACATGGTAGGAAGGCGCAGTGCTGGGGCGTGGGGGACTGCTGTCGGCTTGGCCTTTCCTACCTCCCCCATGGGGCACAGAGAAACCCCTGCTCTTCCTTCCTGACCAGGCGGGAACAGGTGAGGGAGGCCACACCACCCGCAGAGCCAGGACCACGGCACCATGTGGGAGCCCCCCATTCTGAGAGGCCTGGGCTGGGGGAGAGTTGGGGGTGGGATTCAGAGCCAGCAGACTGGGGCTTCCAAACATTGTAGTTCTCCTTCTTATGAGCTGTGCATCTTGGGCCAGTCCATTCACCTCTCGGGCCTCAGGCTATGAATCTGTAAGGTGGGACAGTAATCAATCGTACCAGCTTCAGAAGGTGGCTGTGAGGGCGAAGTGAGTCAAAACACATGAAGGGCTTGGCATAGTGCCTGATAGGCAGCAAGCCCTGCTTGAGCACCCTCACGTAAGCTCTGTGACCCTGTAAGCACCACTGCCTGCCCTGGCCCCCAGGGCCCACCTTCTCCTCCCAGGTGAAAGGAGAAGCAGGCCCAGTGCCAGCTCACCTGTGGCTGGTCTTCAATAAATCTGGGAGGATTTTAGGTCCTTCCGGAGTCCCGAATAAAGTGGGTGGAAGGGCAGCTGGGTCTCCACAGGAGGTAACTGTGGGCCTCCTGGGGCCATCACCCCCCAGGACCAAGGCTCCGCTCTGGGTACCCCGAGGCTTGGCACAGACCTGAAAGCTCCTCTTCACTTTTCCCTGATTTATATGTCTGACCCTTGATCTCTGGTCCCTGCCACTTGTCAGACCCCTTTCCGGGCTGGGGATCTTGGAATCTGAGGGGGCAGTGCCCCCTGCCCAGCTGACCCTGGGGGTGTCCATGGTTTGGGATCTAAGGTCTGGACAGTGTCCTGCGACAGGGAGTGGAGTGTCAGGTGGAGAGAGGGAGGGCAGGGGGAGAGGAAGGTGGACAGAGGTGGAGGAGAGAGGGGGTAGAGGGATCTAGAGAGACAGAGGGTCCGAGGGGGCGGGCGCGGAGGGAACCAGGAGAGAGGGAGAGAGAGCCAAAGGCAGAAACACAGGAGAGAAGGGGGAGAGAGAATACAGGGGAGAAAGGGGAGGGGCGGGGTAACAGACGGCAGAGCGAAAGCGAATCAGACTGAGAAAAGGAGAGACAGCACGCACGGAGTTGGGGTGGGGGGCGGGACACACAGAGACAGGGAGACACTGAGAGACACTTACCGAGAAGGAGGGAGAGACAGAAAAGGAAAAAATAAAACAAGCTCGAGAGACAGGCCAAGCGGCCAAGAGGGAGAAGGAACTAAAGCAACCAGCGACGGAGGCGGAGGCAGCTCCAGGAAAGGAGCCGCGGGCCGCGGGTGCCGCACGGGAGGGTCCTGGAGGGCGCGGCCAGACCCAACAACAGCTCAGCAAGGGCCCGGCGCCCGGAGGGCGGGGCCGGCGGGCAGCGGGGGCGGGGGCCCGGGGCGCGTGGGGAGGTGGGCCCGGGGCGAGCGGGGGCCCCGGAGGCGGGGCGCGGCCGGGCCGGGCGCGGCGGGGGGCGGGACGTGAGGGCGTGTCCGCAGAGGAGCCGCCTCCGCCCCGCCCCTGGGTTGAGCGGAGCGGCTGAGCCCGGCCGGGGCGCCGGGGCCGGGGGCGGCTGGCGCGGGCAGGAAGCGCCTCGCGGCCCGGGCCCGCCCCCCGCCTCCTGCGCCTCCGGGCTCCCGGCTCCCGGCCGCGCCGCGCCCCATGCACTCGCCGTGCCGCGCAGCCCGCGCACGCCCGGATGGCTCGTCGCGGCGCGGGCGGCGCACCCCATAGCGCCCGGGCCGCCGCGGCCAGCCCCCTGCCGCCGCGCCCGCCATTCTGGGCCCCGCTGTGCCCGCCACTGCTGCTGCTGCTGCTGCTCCTGGGGGCGGCGCGGATAGGCGCCCTGGAGATCCAGCGCCGGTTCCCCTCGCCCACGCCCACCAACAACTTTGCCCTGGACGGCGCGGCGGGGACGGTGTACCTGGCGGCCGTCAACCGCCTTTACCAGCTGTCGGGCGCTAACCTGAGCCTGGAGGCCGAGGCGGCCGTGGGCCCGGTGGCCGACAGCCCGCTGTGTCACGCCCCGCAGCTGCCGCAGGCCTCGTGCGAGCACCCGCGGCGCCTCACCGACAACTACAACAAGATCCTGCAACTGGACCCCGGCCAGGGCCTGGTGGTCGTGTGCGGTTCCATCTACCAGGGCTTCTGCCAGCTGCGGCGGCGGGGCAACATCTCGGCGGTGGCCGTGCACTTCCCGCCCGCCGCGCCGCCCGCCGAGCCCGTCACGGTGTTCCCTAGCATGCTGAACGTGGCGGCCAACCACCCGAACGCGTCCACCGTGGGACTGGTCCTGCCGCCGGCCGCCGGCACCGGGGGCAGCCGCCTTCTCGTGGGCGCCACGTACACGGGCTACGGCAGCGCCTTCTTCCCACGCAACCGCAGCCTGGAGGACCACCGCTTCGAGAACACGCCCGAGATCGCCATCCGCTCCCTGGATGCGCGCGGCGACCTGGCCAAGCTCTTCACCTTCGACCTCAACCCCTCCGACGATAACATTCTCAAGATCAAGCAGGGCGCCAAGGAGCAGCACAAGCTGGGCTTCGTTCGCGCCTTCCTGCACCCTCCCGACCCGCAGCCGGGCGCCCAGACCTATGCGTACCTGGCGCTCAACAGCGAGGCACGCGCGGGCGACAAGGAGAGCCAGGCGCGGAGCCTGCTGGCGCGCATCTGCCTGCCCCGCGGCGCCGGCGGCGACGCCAAGAAGCTCACTGAGTCCTACATCCAGCTGGGCTTGCAGTGCGCGGGCGGCGCGGGCCGCGGCGACCTCTACAGCCGCCTGGTATCCGTCTTCCCCGCGCGCGAGCTGCTCTTTGCGGTCTTCGAGCGGCCGCAGGGGGCCCCGGCGGCCCGCACGGCTCCGGCCGCGCTCTGTGCCTTCCGCTTCGCCGACGTGCAAGCCGCGATCCGCGCCGCGCGCACTGCCTGCTTCGTGGAGCCCGCACCCGACGTGGTGGCCGTGCTCGACAGCGTGGTGCAGGGCACCGGGCCGGCCTGCGAGCGCAAACGCAACATCCAGGTATGCCCAGGCAGCGGGGGCGCTGGGGACCAGCCCAGGGGGCTGGAGAGAGAGCGTGCGGGTAACTGGGCAGGTTGTGCGCTGAGCGGGTCACACGTGTGAGTGTGTCGTTACCTAGATGTGCGTGTATGGAGACTCAAGTGTATACTCTGAGCCACAGGTGCATTTGCGGGGACCCAGGTGTAGTCGCGAGGATACAGGTGTCAGCAGAGGTGGGGGGCACTGCTGTGAATATGGCCTAGGTGTGCGCGTTGGGCACTCAAATGAGTGCTGGGCTACAGGTGCACATATGTAGGTGTGCGGGGCGGTCGGGTTGTGGATGGGTACCCAGGTGTGCGCTGAAGAGAGACGAAGGTGCATATACATCCCGGCTGTGCAAGTGAGGGTCGCAGCAGTGGGCTGTGTGCACAGCAAGTGAGTGCAGCATCTGACCAAAGGTATGTTCTGGGCCGACTGCATGAGCCCGTGAGGGCTGCCTTTGGGAGTTGGCAGGTGTGTGCATGAGTGTGGCAGGTGTGCAGGGAGGCACGCAGGCGTGCATCAGGGCCCTGCACATGGGGGGTGAGGGGAAGCAAGGTGTATGCCCCAGACTTGTGTGTCGCTGAGCTGGGTCACACAGGCGTGCGGGCAGGCAGGTGCGTGTGGCAGGGACACACTGGTTCCACAGGGCAGGCCTGGGTGCACAGTGGGATGTGTGCGGCAGGGGACACAGGTGTTTGGGAACCAGTAGGCACTCTGGGGAGGCCACTGGTTGGCAACTGGGTGTGTTCCTGAGGCCAGCTTTTTATTCATTCATCCAACACACATTTACTGAGCATGTAGCATGCACCAGGCCTGGGGGCTACGAGGAAGGCAGTCACACTTGTGGAATGCCTACTAAGCGCATCACATGGCATAACTCTAGGTTTTAACAGCAGTCCTCTCAGCTAGGCTCTGTTCTCGTCCCCATTTTACAGATGAAGAAACTGAGGCACAGAGACATTCACTAACTTGCTCAAGGTCCCACAGAACTAGCAGAGGCAGGATTTGAATCCAGGCTGTCCTGTCTCAGCATCTGTGCTCGTAGTGCCGCAGAGCCTTTGCCGCCTTACAGATGTGGAATTCAGAGTGTGTGTGCTGGAGGAGCCCTGGCCACTGGGGTGGGGAGGTGCCGGCTCCAGGAGAGTGGAGGGACGTGAGCAGGACTGCATGTAGCGCTTGAGTGGGCTGTGGGGATCTGGAGGGAACGCGGAGGGCCAGGTATAGGGCCACAGCAGCTGGGGTGGGGGAATGGGGCCCAGGTGTCTGGGGCTGGGCAGGGCAGGAGCGAGGGGGCCAGGTTGGGGGGGATCGATGTGTGTGTTGATCCTGGGTGGACGTGACACGGGGGTGCAGGAGGGATCTGTGTGTGGTTCCACTCAAGGAAGCGCATCAGCAAGGGGTCACTTCTTTAGAGTGCCCTGGGAGGTGGACCCCTGTGCCTTTTCTGCACTCTCCATCCCGAGCTGAGTCAGGGGAGACTTGGCCACTCCCTTAGGAAGCCTCAACTTCTCAAAATGCAGAACTTAGCCTTCTCCTGGTGATTACGGAGCTCTCCTTGGGGCCAGGCTCCCTGTGGCTCTGCCCCATCCCTTCTCTGTGATCCTCAGGCCCTGGCAAGAAGCTGTGAGATTAATTATTCCCCTGTGGGTGTGCCCAACACTGGGGCTTTGAGAAAACGCAGATTCCTTCTCCTGCAGCTGGGCCCTCACACTGCCTACCACCCGGCTGGCTGGCTGCCCTAAAAGTAAAGGTCACGGTGGGTGAGCAGGGCAGACTGGCCCGGGAGCCGGTCTGCTACCAGCAGGGGCCAGCTTAGTCAGGGTGGTCACCCAGCGCTGCAGTTGGGACATGCGCTCTTCCCCTCCCCAGAGCCACATGCCCCAGTGGGCTGTGTTTGAGGGCACAAGCTTTGTGTCCGGGGGTCTCAGAGCCTGAGGAGGTGAATGGGGAGTCAGTCGCTGCTCTACGGAGGGAAGACCCTGTCGGAAGGGCCTTCTTCGAGCCTTTCCAGGCCTGTGTGTCCATCTAGGCCCTCAGTGAGAGGCAATCCGTGGGATTCCTCAGGCCGCCACAGTCTCCCCCTCCCCCTCCCCCTCTGGCAGGAACCGTCCTCGTTCCCACGGTCCCGTCCCCAGCCTGGCCTGGTGCAGTGACTCACTGCAGAAGGGAGCTGGGGCTTCCCTTTTCTTCGGGGGCAGGGCCTCTCCAGGGACACAGTCCCAGGGGCAGAGTGCTCGAGGGCCTTCTCCCCACCGCAAGGTGGGGTGGATTCCTGGCCCTCCTTGGCCATTCTCCCTGTGTCCTCCACACCCCTCTCCCCTTCCGCACGCCCAGCTGTGGGCACAGGCCACAGGGTCTGGGCCTGAAGCCTCAGGTCAGGGGTGGGAGAGTGATGCTTATTCTTGCTCCTGGCTGTTGCCAGCTCCCCAGTTACAGTCTTAAGAACTTGGACCTTGCACCCGGGGTTAAATTCTACTCTGTCACTTCCCAGCTGTGTGACCTTGACAAGTGACTTAACCTTTCCGAGCCTCCGTTTCCTCATCTGTAAAGTGGGGACAGTAAATCTCTAAGGATTGCTGAGGACCAAATGAATTAATTAACGTAAAGCACTTTGTACCCGGCATGTAGCAAGCACCTAGTAGATGTCTGCTGTTCTTGTTGTTATTACCCCGGGGGGACATTATTAGCACAGGTCTGGGCTTGGTCCTGGACAGCAACCAGTGACCTATTTTGGCTTGTTCTGCAACAGTGAAGACCCCACCTCTAGCGCCCAATGGCAGCCTCAGTAAACATTTCCTAAGTCCCTACTGTGTTGCTGTGTGCTGGGGACCTATGGTGATTCCCTTACTGTCTGCTCTCGTGGACCATGTGGCCGGTCCTTCCAGCCCAGAGGGATGGGTGCTGTGATCCCATCCTGGCAGACAGAGCCCTGAGAGGGGCATCGAGGCCTCTGGGGAGAGTGGTGTCAAAGTGCAGGTGGGTGGGTGAGCAGGAGTTAGTCACACCAAGCTGGCGGGAGAAGAGGAGGGGTCCAGGCAGAGGCTGTTCGCCTGTCAGAGGCCTGGAGGTAGGAAACAGCAAGACGGACTGGAGCAGTGAGAGGTGGTCATTGTGGCTGGGGAGGAGAAACAGGAATTATGAGCAGGGCTGGGAAAGGCGGGCAGGCCTGCCACCTGCCATGCGGGTGCGGATAGGCGTGACTGTGTCCTGGGGACATGGGGAACCATGAAGGGTTTTAGCCAGAGCATCTGATCTGAACGAGCACGTCACTTTCTTCCTCTGTAGAGCAGGAACGATAATAAAAACACCAACCTCGCAGAACCTCTGTGGGGATTAAATGAGATGCTACAGGTGAAGCAGTTAGCAGCGTGCTCGGCACACGTGTTTGCAGTTGCTGTGATGGTTTTTAAGGGAGCTAGTTTAGAAAGTCGTTAGGTGGTTGGTGAGGAGAGAGGAGAAGCAGGGAGAGTAGGAAGGAGGCTGGCGCCATCTTCCAGGCAAGTGGTTCACTTCTTCATTTACAAATATTTCTTGAGCACCTACAGTGTGGTGGGCACTGGGCACAGAGGTAGGGGTGGCTGGCCAGGTGTTGTTCTAGGAGGATGTGACAGGCCTGGTCTGAGGGCACAGAGAGAAGAAGCGGGGGGGTGTTCCGGACGGATTCAGATGCCTGGATGTAGCCCCAGAGGTGGGGACGGACAGGATGGAGAAGGGATTTGCCCAGTCCAGCCCGGCATTGGGATGGAAGTCGGGGATGCGACAGGGGTGCCTCTGGGGGAGACGGTGGGTTTGGTGGGGGGGCGGGGGTGAGTACCAGGGGCCTGGAGTCCCTCTTCCTCCCAGCCCCGTCTGGCCTGACTGCTCCAGCACCAGGTGGTCTCAGTGGGGCTGGACAACGGGGGACAGGACCCTGCCCTTCCATCTTTTCTCCAGGGGTGTCTGCCCCCCAAGCAGGGTGGCTCAGCCGGGCCTCTGGATACCCAGCCTCGCGCTGTTGCCCTTGGGCCCTCGGGCCTGAAGCTCCAGAGCCTCGGTTGGGGTGGTCTTGGACATTCCCTCTCCCCGCCTGGGAGGCTTTGCCGCCTGCTCACCACCTTTAAGGCAGTGAAGAGGCAGGGAACCTTGTCCTCCCAGCCTTGCGCCCCAACTTTGTCCCTGATTGCTTTGGGCATATTTGGGGCCTTTGGACTATTCTGAGAGAGAAAGTGAGAAAATTAGCCTCTGGCATGTAGCTTGGATCCCTTTTCTCAATTCACGTATGTGGTGAAAGTGAGTTGGGAAGTTGCCTGTGCTCTCGGTGGGGAAACTGAGGCACAGGGCCACCCAGCAAGGCGAGGGCAGACTGAGTCCAACTCCCTTCCCTGAATCTTTCCCTTTGGCCTATGAATGGCCATAATATTTGTATTTTAAAAGAAAAAAGAAAACGGACAGGGAAATGTCAATGTTGCATTTTCAAGGTGTCTTTTTATAGTAAAGGTGGAAAAAAAAACCCTCAGGCGATTTTAAACTGGCATGCAGTGGGTGGGTGCCCGTCGTCAAGAAGGCATTTTCTGAACCAATTTAGGGGCTGAAATGCTGGGTGGAGGTGGAGGGAGATAAGCTTCCAAGATGGGCTTTCCATTTGGAGTTGGCCTGGGGGCTGGGAGTGAGCTCCCTGCTGGCCGAGGGTAAAAGAGACACTTGGGGGCACTTAGGAGAGGGGACTCTGGCAGGGTTGGCTGGGATGACCTTCTAGCCTAGAGAGACAGACACATCTTGGGCCAGGAGACGGTTAACATACCTCCCTGACCTGGGAGTGTCATCAGTCTCAACTGCCAGGTACGTGAGGGTAGAGCTGATGGTGAGTCCTGTTCTCCTGCCCGTAAGCTGTGTGACCCAGGGTGAGTCACTTACCTTCTCTGGGCCTCATGCTTTCTCACTGTAAAATGGGACAGTGTCTCCTTCTGAATTGAAATCTCACACGAAGTGCCCAGGAAATGGCCGGTGGAGGTATGAGTACCAGGAGAAGAGAAATACATCTGAGAGAAGTGTGCTCAGCGTGTGGAACAGCTGTTGGGGCAGGGAGCGCTTAGAGGAGGGAGGAGATGGGACCAAAGCAGGCCCTGAAGGTGAGCGGGGGTGGGCGAGACAGAGGGGTGAGGCACAGGTGTGTCAGGTGCCTCCCAGCCCGAGCTCAGCTGCGGGAGGCACAGGCAGAGGAGAGAGCCGCCGGGCGCCGCTTCTGTTAATGGTGAGACGCGGTGCATCTGGTAGGCCTGAGGGTGTGCAGATGCTGGGTGCCCTCTCAGCTCTCTGGGGCTGAAAAATGACCACGGCCACCCTCCCAGTTCTGAGCAGGGATGCTGCGCGGGGCCCTTCACAGGCACCAGTGTGTTTGCTCTCACAGCACCCCACCCCCACCCCGTGAGGCAGGAAGCGCTGTTATCCCCAGTTTTACAGATGGGGGAACTGAGGCCCAGGGTCCCACGCAGCTGGCTAGTGGCATAGGGACCTGCAGGCTGGCTGTCTGGCTCTGGAGTCTGCCGTGGGTGACCGCTGGTGTTAGCTGTGGGCTCTCAGCTGGGGGTTTTGCAGTTACCCCCCCATCCCAGGGAGATTTGGGTGGAGCCCTTTGTACAAAACCCCCTCTGGGGCAGCACCTCCCAGCAGGCCCCAGATGGAAGCCGGGGTAGAAGCCGGGAGCTGCCGCTGCAGTGACTCAGTTCCTGAGCCAGCTGAGGCTGGCTAGGGTATCTGCAGAGGCCCCGCCACAAGTGGGGGCTGGGGCTGAGGGGGCCTCCTGAGGGAGGCAGGGAGGCACTTAGTGACATTCATCTCTGAAAATGTGATTGTGACCCCCTGGCCCTTTGGGTGCGTGAATGAGAGATGTGGTCCGTTTGAATGACTTGACAAATCCCTTTCAACCCTGACCCCAGCCCTGGACCGTGCTGTGTACTGGGGCTGGGCAGGCCGCTGCCTCCCCTCCAGGGCAGCCCCTCACTGTTCAGCGTTTGCTAGGAGGGTGGAGGATCTGTCACGGCCCTGGCCATGCCCACAGTCAAGCCTGGCACACCCACACACGCCCAGAGTGGTGGACGGGTCAGTGCTGGACCCTGGCACCAAGTCCCTGGCTTCAAATCCTGGCTCTGCACCTCCTCCCTGTGGCCTCCAGCAAGTCACTTACCTTCTCTGGGCCTCCACTTCCCCATCTGTAAAGTGGGCTCAGCAGAGACAAGAACAGGGATCCCTGGAGCTCAGCGGAGGCCTGTGTGAGTTGGCTCAGCCCCTGCAGAAACACCCTCTACAGGAGTCTCATTTGCCGATTGCCACGGCTGCCGGTTTTCATGGAGATTAAGGAAACAGGCCGGCTTCCGGGTTCTGGTTGCTGGAGGGTGGAGAACAGACACACTGTGTATGGAAAAGAAGCATGAGGGCCTGAGGGATCCCTTCCCCTTTCTGGGCCTCAGTTTCCCAGTCTGAGTTGGGCTCTGGGGTGGCAAGAAAGCCCTCACTGGGTCACCAGAACTGCTCCCATTGGTATCATTATTATTACTTTTATTGTTGTGTCCTGGGAACTTACTCTGTCTCAGGCACTTTGCAAAAGCACTTGATGTATAATGCGTATCTTTTAATCCTGCCAGCAAGGGAATGGGGTGAGTGTTATGCTAAGTCTACAGGAAGGGGAAACAGAGGCCCACAGAGGATAAGTGACTTGCCTGAGGTCACATGGCGGGTAAAAGGTGGAAGAGTGTCTACTGTCAGAGCCTGCGCTCATCACCTTTACTCCCTGGTTCCTGTGAAAACGCTGACCTGAGGGGTGTGAGCCAAAGAGGCCCTCAAGGTCGCAGTGATGGAGTGAATGGGTCCCTTTTAAAGTTGAAGAAATTGAGACCCAGGGATGTTCTTCCCCTGCTGGGGCTGCAGTGGGAAGTAATGAGAACTTCCCAGTGAGGCCAGCAGAGCTGCCGAGCCCCGTGCCCAGCGTGGTCCCAGGCTGGGGCCAGGTTCCCCGGGTGCAGGGCTCCTGTTTCCCACAACTGCAGCTGTCTCCACCTTCGCCCACCAGAGCCCAGACCTCCTGGGCACCATCTCCTGCCTGTCTGTGCTCCTGGTGGAGGGTTCCCTGGAGTGTGGCAGGGAGGGGCTCAGCTCTGTTACATGGCAGCCTGTTAAAAGGCATGAATCGGACCCTGCCCCTATCCCCCAGGAGCCCCCAGACAGTCGGGGAGGAGTTCAGGAGAGAAGATATGCCAAAGCAGAGCTGAGTCTGAGGGACTCAGGGAAGGCTTCCTGGAGGAGGGGGCTGTTGGAGCAGGACTTTGACAGATGGGGCTTGGGGAGGCCTTCCAGGCAGAGGCGGAGGCCCAGAGATGTGGTAGAACATGGTTTGGGTACCAGGCAGAGATGAAGCTGAGAGCATGTGAGGTTTGGGGTGCAGGCCGAGGGTTTGGACACTGTGCTGTGGGATGCAGGGAACCAGTAAGGCCCGGGGGAAGAGTGAGACACAGTTGATCTGGTTCTAGAGGAGACCCCGTGGCTGCTGGCCCACATTCGTCCTGCCAGGTGCTGGCGGGAGCAGGACGCTCTCTCCTGGAGCCCCCGCTGGGGCTGGACCAGGTGACTCCCAAGGGGCCCTCCAGCTCTGCCAGCGGTGTGGGGATTGCCATGGAAACCAGCTGGTCCCCGAGTGGGGACAGGACCGGAAAGTCTCCTGGCGCCAGCCACGTGGATTTGGATCCTGGCTCCCCCCAGAGCTCGCCTGTTTTCCTTCTTTCCAAAGCCTGTGTTGAGCCAGGGCCGAACCCAGCAGGCTGCCTGGAAGGGCCCCGCTGCACCGCCCACTCTCCCACTGCCCCGCTGATCCTCGATGCCGATGCCACCGAGATAAGCAGGGCCAGTGAGCCTCGCCCCACCCAGTCCACCATCCTTTACCCTGAAACACGATAAATCACACGCTGGAGGAGGGAGGAAGCTCACAGCTCCATTACGAGGCCCAGCGAGGCCCCAGTGGGGCGTTAATCACGGAGCGCTTTCTGCTCTGATCAGTAAATAATGGGGGGGGCCGTGGGCAGAGGGCTTGAAGTGGAGGCCAGGCCCAGGAAAGGAGCTAGACAGCGATCGGCGGTCACCTCCGCCCCCCCTCCCCCTCTCAGAGCTCGTCCACCGTCTGTGTTGGAGGTGATTGAACCCTCTGGAAGTGGCTAGCTCCTTGATGGGCCCCAGTATCCCCAGCTTGCAACCCAGGGCCTTTCCAGCTCCACGTGGCCAAACTCCCAGCAGCTGTTGGCTGCACCCGACAGAGCAGGGGGCAGAGAGACTGTGGGTTAGGACAAGGGTACTGGAGCCACAGCCGGCCTAGGTTTGAGGCTCACCTCTGCCTATTCTGGCTGTGTGACCCTGGGCAAGTCACTTTACCTCTCTGTGGCTTAGTTTCCTTTGCCATAAAGTAGCAGCAACTAATGAGCATCTGGCGAGGGTTCAGTGAGGTTATACAGGCAGAGGTCTCTGCACAAAGTAAACTGTTGCTGCTTATTATTTTTGTGTTACTGATTCCACTGTGTTGTTACTATTATAAAGCTGTCCCTTCCCCACGTGGGGATGGTCTCTGAACCGGGACATTGACAGCTAGAGAGAGGGCCCCATGTCACCTCCATGTCTCCAGCACATGGGACCCGGCCCAGAGATGTTTGCTGGGAGCCCCTCGGCTGCGGTCAGAAGCCGTTGTCTGATGACTCTGGGACCGAGGCCAGCACCCCCAGGGGATCGGGAGGAGGGTGTGGATTCAGTATCCAGGGCCCCTCAGCCCCAAGAGGAGGAAGGCCTTGTGTCCCCAGGAGAGCCAGCTGCACTCTCAGCTTCTCCCGGCCTGCGTCCCTTCAGGGGAAGAAGCTGGGACCGAAACTCTTCCAGGGTGAGGAGGGGCCGGAGCTGCCGCGTTCTGCCCGCCGCCCCTCCCCCGCTGGAGCTGGCGGGAGGGGATGACCCCCCTACCCGCGCCGCCCCAGCCAGGGAAGAGTCCTGGCTGCCCATCCCACACTGTGCTCCCCTGGGACCCGGGGGGAGGGCTGGAAACGGGGCCAGGATGGGCCAGAATGAGAAACAGCTTCGAGAAGAGGGAGCTGAGTGTCTGGGGGGCCGTGTCCAGCTAACAAAACAATGGCTGCTTGAGTCAGCGGCTGCGGCAGCGGTTCCCAGGCAGGCCCCGATCAGAGCCACCCCAGCCCGGGTGAAGGCAGCGGTGCTCATCCAGCCTCAGATGCTTGCGTTCGGGGAGTGGTGGAGCGGCTGGTCCCAGGGGCCCTCCTGTCCTGGGGCGTCCCCGACTCTCTGCCCAGTGGCCTGCAGAGATAATTGGGAATGTGTATTGAGCACCTGTGGTGCTCAGTATTGAGGGCTGCTGTGAGCTGAGCCTCTGTAGTGGGCGCAGTTATTGCCCCCATTTTATAGGTGAGAATACTGAGGCTCAGTGAGGATGGGGCAGCCCACAGTGAGTTAAGAGCTCTGAGACTTGGCACATCAGGAGCCTTGGTTTCTCTGTCTGTTAAATGGGAACCCAACAAGAGTGTGTGCTCCATGCCTGCACGCAGCAGGTCTTCAGTGTAGCCCGGCCTGTGACCTCAGCCTGGGGCTGTCCCTCCAGGCTGTGTTCTGTTTGGCGGCAGGGTCGGGAGTGCCAGTTGTGGGTGGGTGGACACATCGTGCTCAGGGCGGCCTGGCTGGCTGGTCCACACGGCCCTTCCAGGTGGTGCCCAGCTGGCCCGGATGACCTCAGTGCTTGGGCTGGGCGATCCACCTCCTCCAGAGAGTGGGCCAGGGAAGCCAAGGCAGGCCCTTCTGAAGCTGTGGAAGGGTGCACGCAAGCTGTTCTGCCCATTGCCACTTGTTGGTTTTTCCTGCCTGATTCAGGCAGCCTGGGGCCAGGAAGAGAATTACTGCGCTGTGTGTCCTGAGGAAGCCTCTGCCCCTCTCTGTGCCTCAGTTTCTCCAAAGCACTGCTTTTCCCCTCCCACTCAGAGCCAGGCCTGCTGACTTGTTCTCTGGCCTGGCTGGCCATTCTCTCCCCCACTGCCCCCCACCTCCACCCCTTCAGGAAGTGAGCACCTTGATCACCAACTGGGAGGTGCTGGTATTTCCTTTCTTGGCAACAGGCAGCTTCCTCCTTGGTGTGAGGGCCATTGCAGAGGCCCCCCAGAGCCGAGTCTGTCCTGCCCCCTCCCAGGACCGGCATGCGGTAGGCCCAGGGCTCTTTTCATGCCTTGGTTTACCCTCAGTGGAGAGGTCAGCTCATTGGAGCCGTAGCCCAGTAGCCGTTGTGTTTCGAGAGCCCGCACAGGCTGAAGTGGTTGGGTGGAGTTTGGGTTTGGGAGTCGCAGGTGTGGTTTCAAGTCTGGGCCTGACCTGTGCCCTTGGAGACCTGGAGAACACTTCCCCCTTTAACCTCAGAGCTTCGGGAGAAGGTTGGGGGAGGGTTTACTCACCCAGGCTCTGCAGGAAGCAGAGTTTAGTGCCCTGTTTCTAGGCCTGGCTTTTGATGCTGTGCCTGTCAGACCCCCATTACTGCCCTGCTGGCTCCCCGTTCTCCAGTCCTGGCCCCTCCTCTGCTGTCCACGCTGAGGGAGAAGGAGCTGGCCAGGACAGGGGTTGGGGGAAGCCACAGAGGGGCATGCCAGGTCGAGCAGGGCCTTGAGGGCCCAGGAGCAAATTTTGGGTTTATGCTGAGGGCACTGGGGATCTATGGAAGGCTGTTGAGCTGTGGGAGGGACACAAGCCACTTTGCTTTTTTTTTTTTTTTTTTTTTTTGCGGTACGCGGGCCTCTCACTGTTGTGGCCTCTCCCATTGCGGAGCACAGGCTCTGGACGCGCAGGCTCAGCGGCCATGTCCTACGGGCCCAGCTGCTCCGCGGCATGTGGGATCTTCCCGGACCGGGGCACGAACCCATGTCCCCTGCATCAGCAGGCGGACTCCCAACCACTGCGCCACCAGGGAAGCCCTCTTTTTTTGAAAAAAACAACTTTTTAGTTTGGAATAACTTTAGATTTACAAGAAAGTTACAAAGATAGTACAGGTAGTTCCCGCATACCCTTCCCTCAGTTTTCCCCACTGCTAAGATCACACGTTATGACAGATGCGACATGTATTTGTCAAAACTAAGAAACCAACATTAGTATTTTACTCTCAACTAAACTCCAGAGTTTCCTCCACGAATGTCCTTTTCCTTTTCCAGGATCCCATGTCACATTTAGTGCTTTGCGGTTGTAAAAGCTCTTTTTGGCTGCTGCGGAAGGGTGAGTGGGAGGGGGCTCAGTGCAGCCCCCAGCCCCGTGTGGTGAGCGGCAGCCGCCCTGCAGTCTGCTGCTTAATACCCCAAGGTGATTGCTGTGCGTTCAGCTCCTCAGCAGTGAAAGCTCACTTTCCCGGGATCGGGGTTCGGTAACAACCAAAAACTTGAGGCAGGAAAGTGCCCTCACTTCCCAAGCACGAAACCCCGACAGCCGGTGTAGTCTACACCTGGGACGGAACCGCGGGTCTTGTTGGCTGCCACTGACGCCTCATCCTCCTCGGAGTGCCGCCTGCAGTGGGGCTGAGGTTTGGTGGGGTCTGCAGGCAGGAGGCGGGAGGCTGAGAAGCCAGGCTCTGGAAGCTCTTGCTCCAACTGGCTTCCCGGGGGGAGAAAGTCAACACAATTACAGTTGATAGTGAAATCAGTATGTCAGAGTTCTAGTGGGAGAGTGGGCAGCGCTGAGCTTTGGCCCCCGGAGGCAGCCAGTGGAGAAGGAGGAGGCGTCCTGCTCTTAGAAAAGAGCTGAGACCAGCAGCCGCCCGTGGCTCATCCCATTTCAGAGAAGGATCAACTGAGGTTCTTAGAGGAACCAAAAGTAGCAGCCAGGTGCCGCCTGGCACTGAACACCTGGCTCCCCTGTGTGGTCACACACACAGTGACATACAATTGACCCATACTTTTCCTTCCGTTCTCCAGTGTCCAGCATGGCAGTGCAGTGTTGCTCTCATTGTTTCTTGTTTTTTATATATATAAATTTATTTATTTAGTTAGTTTTGGCTGCATTGGGTCTTCATTGCTGCGCATGGGCTTTCTCTAGCTGCGGCCAGTGGGGACCGCTCTTCATTGTGGTGCTCGGGCTTCTCATTGTGGTGGCTTCTCGCAGCGGAGCACGGGCTGTAGGCGCGTGGGCTTCAGTAGTTGTGGCATGCGGGCTCAGTAGTTGTGGTGCACGGGCTTAGTTGCTCCACGGCATGTGGGATCTTCCTGGACCAGGGCTCAAACCTGTGTCCCCTGCATTGGCAGGTGGATTCTTGATCACTGCACCACCAGGGAAGTCCCTCTCATTATTTCTGCTTGGAAAAGAAGAAGCTGAATACAGTCATTCACACTTTAGTCAAAATTAGTTTCCTTTCTTTAGTAAACACTCACCCCAGAGCACAGTCTCCACCCTGGAGAAGCTCGTGCATACGCTACCATGAGAAATGAAGGTGGTGACCAGCACAGTGCTGTCACAGAGGGCTGGAGAGGTGTTTTTGGAATTGCATCTTGAAACCTGGCTGAAAACTTGCCACCTGGGCACGCCTGGCAAAGGGAACAGTGTGGGTCAAGAGGAGGGGAAATAGAGGGCTCAGAGGTATGAGAAGGGCGTTGGCTACTGAGGGAACAACATCATGAAGGTTCAGGCGCCCCAGGAGGAAAGTGTGGCCGCATTTGAGAAACTGCAGAGACTGATGTGGTCGGAGCTGAGGGCGGGGCAGAGAGAGAAGTGAGACTCCAGTCCTGAGCAGCCGGCAGGAGCCAGATCACAGAGGCCTTGAATGTCAGGCTTGACCCTGAGGACGGCCAAAAGCCAAGGAGGGGCTCTCCAGTCTTGCGCTTGGGAAGGTGGCCCTTCTGGGTTGGAGGAGGCCACTGTGAGAGTCCAGCCCTCCCCCTTCTCTCAGAGGAATTTGTGTTTTGAAAGACCAACGCCAAGTGAGACTGGAAGGCGGGCTGGTGCTGATGGAGGGATTTCAGGCTGTGTCACACAGTCAGGGCAAGCAGTATTTTGGGCCTTGGAGCTGACTGCCCCTGGAGACCGGGTTCGGCTGAGGGCACACCCGGGACAGCCCGCCAGTTCCCCCGAGCCCACTTTCCCCCTTTCCCGGGCCACATCCCCCAACAGCAGAGGCCTTTCCCGCCTGCCCAATGGACGTGTGTCTGGCTTCCGTTTTCGAGTCAGTTGTAGCCTTGTGATTTCCCCTGGCGGCTGGGGAGCCAGCTTCCCCCTCAGAGCACAGATCACGCAGAGCAGCCAATGGGTTACTTCTCCTTTAAAATTTTTTTAAAATTTTATTTTTAGAATAAGAAAAAAAAAGTCAGAGGAAAGGCTTTTTAGAGAATTCCTCCAGTGCAGAGTTAATGGCTGTGAGCGTCAGGGCGGGCAGGCGAGAGCTAGATTCCCAGCCATTCCCACCTCATCCTCTCTGCACCCCCGGCCCACAAATCACCCTGATCTGGGCGCCTGGTCCGGCTGTTCCCAGGACCCCCCATTCTGGCTGGCTGGGGACCCCCCATCGCAGGGCCCAGTGCAGAAAATCCCAAAGTTGTCACCCAGGCCCTCCAGGTGTCCCCTTCCTGCCTTCCCACCCCTCCCACAGCTCAGGGAGGAAGCGCCTGTCCCCTGGGCAAGGGTTTGCTATTTTAATTTTAGAACAACGTATTACTAAATGACACAAGTAATCCACAGATTTCAGTGAAGAAGAGTTAGACAACCCCTGGGAAAAGCATCCTCATGACAGGTCTTGGGCCCACGTGCCCGCTCTCCTGCCTGCTCGCTGGTAGAGCCGCCTCATCTCTTCCCTGCAGCCGCAGGATTGCGGGGGGGTGGGACCACGGCTAGGAGAGGCCGCTGAGGAGATGGGCCAGCAGCCTCCTTCCAGGGCCGGCCCCCAACTTGGGCGCAGAGATGAACACAGAGGATGGGTCAGGCAGGGTAGTCTGAAGCTGAAAGATGAAGAGCCAGTGATAAGACAGTCTGGGCAGTGGCATTCCAGGCAGAGGGACCGGCACAGGCAAAGGCCCTGTGGCAGGACCCAGCTTGGACTGTTTGAGGGACAGAAATGAGGCCGGTGTGGCTGGAGTGGAGGAGTGAGGGCAAGGATGGAATGGGCTGGGCCCAGAAGATCCCAGGGGCCTGAAGGGAGGGTTTAGGATCCAAGGTTTATTCTCAGTATCGTGTAAACCATCTGAGGGTTTCAAGCAGAGGAGACCTTTGTACCTTTAAAGCGCTCACTTGGCAGCTGTGTTCGGGGAAACGTTGAGGGCAAGAGTTGGCCCAGAGAAGAGGGGCCTGGAAGAGCCTCCTCGGTGAGAGGATGGCTGCCTTAAGGTGGTCCCAGGTGGTCCAGCTTAGAAAGTTTTTGAGGTAGGCATGATTTGCCCCCAAATTCCACTTTATAATAATAATTTCAGTGACTGTCGTATCTGAAACAGCGATAGTATCAGTTGACACTTCGGGAGCATTTACTGTGAGCCACGCTCCGGGCCGGCGCTTTACGATGAACTGTCTTATCCCAGTGCCTATGAGGGAGGTGCTGGAGATGCACCCATTTTATAGTTGAGTAAACTGAGGCTCAGAGGAGTGAAGTGACTTGCTCAGGTCGCTCCTGGCCATCCTGTGGAAGGCCACCGGGTCATGAGTTGTGGCCCAGGGCAGTCCCCATCCCCACCCCATCGCTGGGCTCAGGGCTCAGCTCTGTTTATTTTCCCAAGAATGAAGGACCTGGTATTTATGGTTTGCTTTTGTAAACTAGTTGAGATTTTGTACAAAACCCATGTGGGCACATCATCAGCGGCTTTGGCTTGCAAAAAGCACAGATAAGGGGAAAAAAACGTCTCTCTAAAGCCATGCCCTAAAGCCAGTTCTGCTGGCCGCTTCAGTCCTGGTGGCGTGATATTGCAGCTGGTGACCTGGAGCAGGCCACATCCCCTCTGAGCCTCAGTTTCCCTGTCTGTGACATGGGACCTCAGAGGGCTGCCAGGATTCAGGGAATTGACGCACAGGCCCGGTACAGGGTCAGTTCCCAGTAAACGTGGCCTGTATTGTTTGCTGTCGTGACGTTACTTTAATGTTTATGTGCCAGTTTTACCAAAAAGGCCCCACGACATCCTGAGACTTTTCTCAGCCAGACATCTGTCTTCATAATCGGTGCAGATTTGTGGTGTCTCCCAGGGCTGGGGTGGCTCTCCTGGATGACGTGCTCAATCCTCGTGGACACTGAGGTGGTGGCCCCCACCCCCCACTCTTCTAAAACACCCTTGTGTCTGCATCCTTGTGGGTTTGCACAGTTGTCTTCTGAAAGGCCCTTCTAGAGGCCTGTGTTGTACTTCTGTGGAGACTGCAGGAGAAACCTTTGAAAGAACCAACAAAATTCAGAGAAAGGTGGAAAAGGTGGGCGCAAGTCCTGGGAATGGCGGGGGCTGGGCATGCCAGCGCGGTTTTCCCACTCCTGTGAGGTGCAGCTGATGTGGATGGCAGGATTGTGCATTTGGACACACCTGGCCTCGGTTTGCCCATCTGCAATGTGGGCAGATGAAGGGACGTGTGTTGGGAAAGGAGAGAGGGACCTCAATTTGGGGAGCCCTCAACCTGGGTCTGGCGAGCTGCTGGGAATTTGGGAGGGGCTTGCTGGGGTCAGAGCAGGGGCCTGGGGGGAGGAGACCCCATGATTGCTGTGGAGACCTCGCCGGGACAGGAGGGACACCTCTTGGGTGTCAGCAGGTAAGTTGGGGCAGAGGCTGGCCTCCCTGGGCCTTCTTGCCTTCCTCACATGACTCCTCCTGTCCAGCTCCTGCACACCCGGAACGTACCCATCTCCTTGGGGCAGCTCCGTGACTGAAGCCGAGGGCAGAGGTCAACTTGGGCCCAGAGACGGGGTCCTGCTTATGTTGGGGCCTGAGCCCAGCGCTGGGCATACAGAACAGGAGCAGGACTTTGAAAGCACTGATGCTGAGGCCGGAGACCACAGCCGGCTGTGTGGGCAGGGAGCCGGAGAAGGTTCCGGAGCCGAGGTCTGACATGTGTCTCTCTTCCAGCTGCAGCCGGAACAGCTGGACTGCGGGGCCGCCCACCTGCAGCACCCCCTATCCATCCTGCAGCCCCTGAAGGCCTCGCCCGTGTTCCGAGCCCAGGGCCTCTCCTCCGTGGCCGTGGCCAGCGTGGGCAACTACACGGTGGTCTTCCTGGGCACAGTCAGTGGCCGGCTGCTGAAGGTAGGGCTAGGGCTGGGGCTGGGGGGGGTAGCTGGGGGGGGGGAGGGGGCAGGGGTTGGGGGGGGGGAGGGGGCAGGGGTTGGGGGGAGGGGCCCACGGGTTATAAGGCGGCGTCTTCCACGTCTGCGTTTTCCACTCTTACTCACAGCAGTAAGTACCCGTCCTGCAGAGGAGGGAACCAGGACTGAGAGGGGGCCCTTCTCTCAGGGCTCCAGGACTGGGGTTTTGAAACCGGGTGGATCTGAGTTCAGGTCTCTGGGCTCTGCCGCTTGCAGGCTGTTTGACCTTGGGCAGTGAACTTTCTCTCTCCTGGCTTCAGTTTCCCCATCTGTTAAGGGATGCACTTCTGGCCTCTTGAGACTGTTGTAGGACTTTCAAGGGGCAGGGGGAGGCCACAGCTTGGCAAGTGGGGACTCTTCCTCCCGTTTCCTCCTCCACTCTGTTGGCCGCCCTCTGCAGATGCCCCAGCCCGAAACCAAAGTGACTGGTTTCTGGAGGTAATGATGCCCGGCCCTGAGTTGCCTGGAGCTGGGAAGGGGTGAGAGTTTCCCCACTTAGCGGCCTCCAGGTGAGGGCGTGAACCTGCCCCCCAGGCACCTACCACACCCTGCTGGTCAGAACGACAGCCACCTGGCATGCCTCCAGCCGGCACCAGGCCCTGGCCTAATTGATTCAGATCCGATAATCCAATTCCCTCAGTTCCCTGGGCAGACGCCCCAGGCTGGGGTTGAGCAGTGGGGGTCAGAGTCCCAGCCCGCCTGGCCCTCTGGGGGAGATGCCAGCTGTGGGAGCAGGGAGGGGGCAGGGGTCCTCCTCAACCTTCAGAGCTTCCATTGAGGGTCCGCAGACAGTGGGGCTTGTGTTTTGGCGTCAGGTACTCAGATGGGGATCCTCGCTCCTCCCCTCCCAGCTGTGTGACCTGGGGTGGTTACTTCTCACTCAGCCTCAATTTCCCCATCTGTCCAGGAGTCTCCCCCACCCACGAAGCTGCAGTTATTAGGCACCACTGTCTACCCAGCCTCGACAGGCGTGTCACGGGCATCATCTTGTTTAATTCTCACATCCCTTCAAGGGAGGCAGAGCCATGATCCCCATTTCACAGATGAGGACACTGAGGCTCTGAGAGGGGAAACGACTGCCCCAAAGTCACACAGCGAGAGCCTTGGTTGAATTCAGGTCCAGTCAGCACAGAGCCACCCCACCCCTCAACCTGGACCTCTTCACCCTCCACGCTGCGCTGTGCTGGGTCATCTCCCGCCCACTTGCCCAGCTTGGGGCTTAGATCATAAGCACCCAGCCCAGGCCCCAGAGCACACTAGGTGCTCAATAGACTGTGTTTTATTTTTGGGGTTTTTTTTTGGCTGCGTTGGGTCTTCATTGCTGTGCGCGGGCTTTCTCTAGTTGTGGCGAGCGGGGGCTACTCTTCGTTGCAGTGTGCGGGCTTCTCATAGCAGTGGCTTCTCCCGTTGCAGAGCATGGACTCTAGAGCGCAGGCTCAGTAGTTGTGGCGCACGGGCTTAGTTGCTCCGCGGCACGTGGGATCTTCCCGGACCAGGGCTGAAGCCCGTGTCCCCTGTGTTGGCAGGCAGATTCTTAACCACTGCGCCACCAGGGAAGTCCCATCAGTAGACTGTTGAAGGAGTGGAAACATGTCTGCTGGATGCCTGGGGGTGGGAATGGGGCCAAGCTGCCCGGGACAGGCTCTGCCAAGAGGCCCCTTGGGACGAGGGATGTCACAAGGGCGGGGACAGCCTGTGGGAACCTGGGGAGAGAGTAATTCCAACTGGGTGTGTGGAGGGCATCTGCGAAGCCCTCCTTTTTGTTGGAGACCTTGGGAGGACAAATCTTGGTCCAAGGCGGAGAGGGAAGTGTTCCAGAAAGGGAGCACAGCATGGGAAAAGGCTCAGAGGCTGGGATGTTGAGTCGGGTTTAGTGGGTGGAGATGAGGCTGGTGGAGTAAGCTGAGATGGATCGTCAGGGCCTTGAATGCCAGAGCAAGTTGATGCCACACGCAGGAGGAGCCACTAAAGGTTTGGGAGCCCACCGAGGAGGGCTGGGTGGTAGGAGGCCCCAGGGAGGCATCTAGACCCCTGACCCCAGCTCAGGGCTTGGCAGGACCCTGACAGGGCAGCACGTTGAGATTGTGAGACCAGCCGGAAGAGAGCAGTTTGATGGGTCTCTGATCGGCACTGTCAGTCCTCTAGGGGACATGCAGACGGGCCCTCAGCCAGAGAAGCTTCCAGGCCCCAGCTAGTCCTGGTCCTTCTCCTGCCCGGACATTGGACCCCACACCCCAGCCCCAGCCTTGGACTCTGGGGTCAGACAGGCCTAGGCTTGCATCACGACCCTGAGGCATCTTCATTTTAGGACTCTTGCCAAGTCCCTTGCTTCTCTAGGCCTCAGTTTCCTCATCTGTGAGATGGGCGTGAGAGGGGAGGGATGAGACGGGTGGCTCTGCAGCTTCTCCCGGGCTTGGCCCTGGCAGCGCTTCCGCCGCATCTTCTTTAGCACACTTCGTGGGCACGCGGGGCAGGTATCGTCATCAGCCCCATTAGCTCAGAGAGGGGAAGTGACTTGGACAACTTGTACTTTGTGCAGCTTGTAAATGTCAAGGCCAGGATTCAAACCCAAGTCCCAGCTCCTTGGCATGATGCCCAACAGCCTCCCAGAGAATGTTTTGTAAACTGTGAAGCCTGAAGCTATTCACAGGGTTGGATGTGCCCATGAAGGGCAGCGAGGGAGGCCCTGGTGGGGGCACAGCAGAGGCAAAAGCGTAGAGTGACCCTCTGCCAGTCCTGGAAGGGCCCGAGAGAGGGGCAGAGGTGGAGACTCCCAGCCCGGGTCAGCCCCTACCCCCAGGGCAGGTCCCCCGCATTCGGCCTCCCCCTGCCGGGCACCTTCGTGGTTCACCGTGCCCTGACGGCTCCCCCCCCACCCCAGATCAACCTGAACGAGAGCATGCAGGTGGTGAGCAGGAAGGTGGTGACGGTGGCCTACGGGGAGCCTGTGCACCACGTCATGCAGTTTGACCCCGCAGACCCCGGCTACCTCTATCTGATGACGTCGCACCAGGTAAGGCCCGAGCCTCGGTCTGACGAGGTCCCAGGACGAGCCGAGCTCTCTTGCTTGCCTTGCCTGTGCGCGTGCTGCTGCTGATGCTGGGGGCGCCTTCTCCCTTACCCCCGGCCTGCTCGTCCTCACCTCCCAGCGCAGGCATCACCTCTGCAGGGCAGCCTTGTTCCCTGTGTGTCCCCCATTATAGCATCGAGCCTCAGTTTCCCCAGCTTCTCACAGCCCTCGCCGTGCTGACTCCCCTGGGAGGGGCCGGCAGCCCCTCTGATCTGGGCCCCTGCCTCTGCCTCTAGATGGCCAGGGTGAAAGTCGCTGCGTGTGCTGTGCACACCACCTGCGGGGACTGCGTGGGTGCAGCCGACGCCTACTGCGGCTGGTGTGCCCTGGAGACGCGGTGAGACCCCTGGGACGGGGGCTGGGCCAGGGAGGCCGTCGGGGCGGGGGAGCCCCCCTGCGTCCTGACCTGCGCCGTGCCACCCCAGGTGCACCCTGCAGCAGGACTGCGCCAACTCCAGCCAGCCGCGTTTCTGGACCAGTGCCAGCGAGGGCCCCGGCCGCTGTCCCGCCATGACCGTCCTGCCGGCCGAGATCGATGTGCACCAAGAGTACCCGGTGAGTCTCTGGGGAGCCAGGACCCAGCTCCGGGCTCAGAAGTACGGGTGGAGAACAGCCCTTCACCTGGCACCCAAACCCTGAGAGGTGGAGACTCCTGCGCATAGCATCCCAGGGACCTGGAGGCAGATGACGAGAACGATAACGACCGGATGGTCTTAACATCCCCATTTTACAGGCGAGGAAACTGAGGCCAGAGCGGTGAAGTGACTTGTTCAAGGTCATACAGCGAGGGAGTGGCAAAGCTGGGATTTGAATTCAAGTGGGTGGGCTCCAGAGTCACAGAAGAGGGGGGGCAAATTAGAAGATGGGAGGAGAGCCAGCACCCCCCATCTCACATCCTGGCCACCAAGTGCCAGACTGCTGTTTCTCGAGCTGGGAAACATGAATCTGCAGCATGGGGGCAAGTAGCTACCCCCTCACCTGTGTCCAGGAGGGCCTAGAGCTGCCGCAGCCTCCTGCTTACCTGTAGCAGGCAGCCTCTGGGCAGGGGTGTTCCAGGCCCGGGCAGGGTTGTTCCAGGCCCTGGCAGGGGCTGAGGGACAGACAGGCTTGGGTCCCACCCAGCCCTGCCCTCAGTGACTTCTCTGAGGCTGGCATCTTCCTCTGTCACCTGGGGGAGATGATGGCTCTGATGGCCCAGACAGGCCCTGGGGCTCCTGGGCGCCCTCCTCCCCATCATTACATGTCACAGTCCTGCACACACATCATCTGGTCAAGCAAACTGGGTCTGTGCCACGCACAGGCCTAGACTTGGGGAGACAACGGTGAATAAGATAGACAAACGCCTGGTCCTTGAGGGGTTGACATGCTCATCAGGGAGAGAGACGAAGCAAGATAAAATGCCAAGATGGTGATAAGTACTACAGAGAAAAAGAAAGCAGAGCAGAGAACCGGGTGCAGAGCGAGTAGGTTGCAGGGCAGTGTTGACATTTTAGACCAGGTCGAGGTGGGGGACTCACTGCAAAGGCGACATCTGAGCAGAGGTAGGAAGGCAGGGTGAGTGTCTGGGCAGAGGGAACCGCCAGTGCAAAGGCCCTGAGGTGGGACCAAGACTCATGATTTGAGAGGGTGTCAGAGGATGGCATCTGAGGTCACGGGGGCCACATCATGCAGCGCCTCTGGCTACTGTAAGATGGTCAGTTTCATTTTGCAAACAGGGAAACTGAGGCCCATGTAGGCTGCAGCCCTCTGGCGTGGAGTCCTGACCACCCACCACCTCTTCTCCTGGGGTTACAGGGCGGGGGTGGGGCGGTGCGGGGAGTGGCCTTCCTCCACCCCCACCCCACCCCGTTCCCCACACCCCCAGCTAAGGGCCCTGGCCTCCAGGGTATGATCCTGCAGATCTCAGGGAGCCTGCCCAGCCTCAGCGGCATGGAGATGGCCTGTGACTATGGAAACGACATCCACACTGTGGCTCGGGTTCCGGGCCCTGCCTTTGGCCACCAGATCGCCTACTGCAACCTCCTGCCGAGGAACCGGTTCCCGCCCTTCCCACCCAACCAAGGTAAGCACTTCACTGCCTGGGCTGTGGGGACAGCCAGATGGGGGCTCTCAGGTGGTGGAATCTCAGGCATGGGGGTCCTGATATCACAGCCTCTGATGTCGGTGGAGACCCCCAGCTCCATTGTTCTTCTCTCCCTGGATCCCCTGCTCTGTTCCAGACCACGTAACCGTCGAGATGGCGGTGAGGGTCAATGGGCAGAACATCGTCAGGGCCAGTTTCACCATCTACGACTGCGGCCGTGTTGGGCAGGTGTATCCCCACACAGCGTGAGTGGCGCGGGGCCTGCTTCCAGGTGGCGGGAGGAGGTTCTGCTCCTGGGGAAGCCCGGGGAAGAGACATGATGGTGTCCCAGAGGCAGACAGGACTCTTGGTTGTTCACTCGCCGGCATGTTTGTGCAACAAACTGGCATCTTTGCCCGGCAAAGATGGCACAGTGCCCGGCGTCTGTGAGCACCCAGGCTGGTAGAGGCCGAGAGAAGTGCTATGATTACACTTAACTTAGTGTCATAAAGGCCCTGCTTACCTATTTCCTCCTTGCATACCTCTTGCAGCAGGAAGCTCACTACCTAACAGAGTGCCCAGCCCCTCTCGGCAGCTCTGATTTTGAGAAAGACCTTCCCCTGTGCTGGGATCTGCATCCCTGGGTCCCGGTTCCTGAGCACCGGGGCCGGGAGCCGGGTAGCTGAGGGCCCCCCTTGTCTTCCAGCTGCACCAGCTGCCTGTCGGCACAGTGGCCCTGTTTCTGGTGCGCCCAGCAGCACTCCTGTGTTTCCAACCAGTCTCGGTGTGAGTCCTCACCGAATCCCACGGTAAGCCAGGCCCAACGCGTGCCCTCTGCCTCCAGTGGTCCATTTTTTCCCATTTAGTATGTTGAGAACATTTCCGTATCGTTAAATTTTCTTCCTTCGCTCCAGATTTAACAGCTGTGCCGGGCTCATCACATCACAGTGCATTTAACCAACCCCCTCTTGTTGGACATGCTGATCCTTCCTGTTTCTTTTTTGCATTCTGATACGTCCAGGGCACTGTGCACGGCCTTGATTATTCCCTGGAGACCAGTTGTTCAAAGTGGCATTTTGGGGTGAAAGCCTGGCCCTGTTTTTCACTTTTAGCTCAGCTGACCCCCAGGAAAGCCCGAGCCAGTTTACGCCTCCAGCTGTAGGAGGAGGCCCCCTTCTGCACTTTGTGCTACTTTTCAATTTTACCTTCAACATTTCCAGCAACCCTAGAGAGTACCAGTCCCCAGAGCAACTGAAGCCCCAGCCTCTCGGCTCTGGGCTCAGGGAACCTCGTCAGGAATCCCCAAAGCCTTGTCTGCCCATGGCAGGTGCCAACGAGTAATGCTGAGGAGGGACTTCATGGCCCGAGCCTGGAATCCTGTGGTCTCAGCCCCTCCTGCCTGAGCGTCAGAATTGCTTTGAGGAGGAGGTGTACCGCAGCAGCAATGCTTAACTCAAAGCAGTGATGCAGTAAAGTGGGGTTTCCAGTGCTGGGAGAGAGGCCCGGTAGAGGCTGTGTGGCGAAATCCCAGGGGAGGCTCCGAGCCTCTGCAGTGGGCGCTGGGACTCCAGTCTAGGCCAGCCAGGACTCCTGCTCTCGTTTGGGGTCAACATCTCCTTCCGGCCCCAGCCCTGGCCTGTGTATACAGTAGGGACTTGATGAATGTCATTGTGAAGCATTCATGCCGGCAGCCTGCCTCCTGTGCTCTGCCCTAGGATACTGGGGCGAGGAGGACTCAGCCTCAACACTCTTCATTTATTGAGCACCTGTTGTATGCCTGGGTGTGTCCTAGGCACTGGGAAAGCACCAGGTTAGACACGGTTCTGCCCTCCCCGTTGTGAACCCAGAGCCTAAGGTGTGAGTTGTAGCTGTGTGATCCCAGGCAAGCTGCCAGACCTCTCTGTGCCTATTTCCCCATCTGTAAAATGGAGCCTATTTCAAAAGCTGGGGCGGGCATCTGGAATTACACCTGTCTGTAAGGTACCAACTTCATACTTGACACACAGTAGGTGGCCACTCTGCTGGGTGGGACAGGGAGGACTTCTCTGGGAGGGGAACCTTCTGCCGGGTCCTAACAGATGCATAGGCGCTCAGCAGCCTGGAGGTGTATCTGTGGCAGTGCCCCCGTGAACCACTCTCTCCCAGGTCTGCGGCTCTGCAGGTCAGGGTTGAGGGGGGTGCAGAGAGGGCCTGTCTTAGAGGATTATGGCAATCCAGTGGGAAAAGAGGCAGCTCCCACGCTGGGCCTGCAGGAGCTTCTGAACCGATGCTTAATTTGGCGTTTAGTTAAGTGCCAGTTAGCCGTGGAGGCGCCATGCCTCTGATTGGGCGGCAGGCAGCGGGGTCTGCATATCCCCCTGGACCCCTCAGGAGCTGGGAGCAGGCGGTAGGGCTTGGGCCAAGCCAGAGAGGTGTCTCTGGGAAGGCAGGTGCTAGGGGCTGAGTCTTCTCTCACTTCCTGTTCCCTCGTGGGCCCCAGAGGAAGGAAACCGGGGAGTGCAGGATGCCAGGAGGAGGGCTTCAGCTTTTCCGCAGAGCGGGGGAGAATAAGGAAGGCGCTGCATCCTCCACTTTCAGTTGTCCAGGGAGGGCGTGGCCACCCCAAGGCGGTGTGACTTTTGGCCTTAGAAGCAAGGAGGGTTTGGGCAGATGGAAGGGCAGGGTCTCTTGGTGGGGAGCCTGGGTAGACGCGTCCATGAAGGTGGTTAGGAGCCGGTGGAGAGGGTAGTTTGGTGGGAATGTGGGGGAAGTTTACAGGGGCTGGGAGCGGTGCAGAAGGGCAGGGAAGGAACAGGTCAGGTGGGTTCAGGGTCCCAGGGCCACCCAGTGCTCCGCTGGATTGGGACCCGAGCTCTCAACTCTTGAACGTAGAAAGACCTTGGGGGAGTCTGTGGACTCCAGTGTGGAGACAGGTGAGGCCCCCTGTGAACTGGCACACACTGGGCTCACATCTGGGCTTTCTGCGGCTCCTGGCATTGCCGCCCTGGCATCTGTTCCCCCAACTCCTGGTCTCCCGCCTTCTTGGCTCTGCGCAGAGTTCGTTCGGTCAGTCGGCCATGGTTTCCTGAGCCTGCAGCTACACTCTGGCAAAGGGGAGAAGCTGCTTAGCATCTTTCAGAGGCATTGACGACTCTGCTTGGGGTGGGACCAGGAGGCCCCAGTCCTTTGCGAGCAGGGAAGCCCTAGCTCAAACTGGCGTCAGCCCCAACAGAATCGTGTGGCTTGTGTGAGTACAGAGTCCGAGGGGCGGCGTCCCCTTCAGGCACAGCTGGGTCCGGGGGCTCCAACACTGTCAGCAGGGCCTCCCCACCCCTCTGAGTGGCCTCCACTCTGAGGCAGGCCCTCCCCTCTTGGCAGCAAGATGGCCTCAGCAGCCCCGGGCAGGCTTCTGATCCCCCAGCAGCCCCAGGAGACTTTCTCATTGATTCTGCGGAAGTTCCAGGGGAACTGGGTCACGTTCACTCCCCATACCAATTGCTGAGTCCAGGACGGGCCTGGGTACCCGCCCATCCCTGGGGCTAGGGAGTAGGGTCAGCCCTCCCGAACCACAGGCCTGGGGGTTGGGGAGATTCCCCTATGGCCAAGGCAGACTTGGAGGCCATGGTCGGGGGCTGGAGGCTGGCAGCAGATGTACCAGCTGTCCCCAAGGAGGATTAGCCAACCCTGGGGGAGGTGCTGAAAGAGGGCAAAGATGCGCCCGCACTCAGCCTTGCTCCTGCTCTGTACAATGGGTACAAGCATCCAGGTGGCCGTGGCTCATAAGGGTCAAGGGGGGTAGGGGCCCTCAGGGATGATCCCACGTCACTTCCTCTTGCGGAAGCTCCCCCTTCCCCAGCCCTCACCCCTCCAGCCCCCGCTGTTGGCCACCTACCCTCAGGTGGGGTGCAGCTGGGAGGACAGAGCTGCAGGGCCCCCAGCCAGCTGTGAAGCAGGCTGGCAGCGGCTGTGAGACCCAATTAGAAACATGTGGCTTCCATTCCCGGAAACTCCGGGGGGGTTACACATGGATGGCACAGGACAGCAGCTCAGAGAGGGACAGACTTGTGGGTCACACAGCGAGTGGACACCAGCTGCTACCTCCCAGCCCCACCGTGTGGTCCGCTGAGGCCCCACCTGGGCCCAGCCATGTTGCCTCTTTGGCCAAGGCCCCTGTGGTCGGCTCCCAGGGAAACTCACTGGCCTGGGCGAGGTTTCTGGCCTGGAGGTCAGCAACCATCCTGGACAACTAGAGCCCGCTGTGCTTGGGCAAACCACTTGGTTTTTCTGTGCCTCAATATCCTAGTCTGTAAAATGGGTGTAATGGTGGTACCTACCTCGTAGGGCTGTTGGGAGAAGGATTTGTTGAATTAATACTGTGCAAAGTGCTCAGAAGTATCCCGGTGCACAGGGAGGGCTGTGTCAGCTGGCCGCTACTTCTGTCACTATGACCATGGTCAATGACAGTAAATACGGCATTGGCATCCCTCGAGCTCTGGTTTTTATGCTGGGCCCCTGAGGGTCCCCTGAAGGAGCTCCCTGTCTAATTAACAATAAGGAGTAAAGACCCCTGATCCCTGGCCCTCAGTTTCAGGACTCAGTCTCTGGCCCGAGAGTCAGACAGATGGGAATTCAAAGAGCAACTCTGCCCTCTGCCCTCAGGTAGCGCCCCTCCTCTCTGAACCTCAGGTTCATACCTCCCTCCCCCCTCCCTAACTTCCTTCCTTTTATGAAGTCGCCTCCGTGGCTCCGCGGAATGCGGATGTCCAGGCCCTCCACAGGACTTGCCGGGCGCTGGCATCTCCACCCAGAGGCCTGACTCGCCCGGGCAATGGGGAAGGGTCTGGAGCCTGGCGGCACCAGGGCGCTCACAGCCTGTTTCCCGTGGGCTGTTCAGAAGTCTGGGCTTTCTCTTTTCTGAATCATTTATCATGAGTTAATCTGGAAACCAGAACTCCAGAGCTAGGTGGAGTCTCAGAAAGTGGTAGAGCCCCTCATTTTACAGCTGGGAAAGGTGAGGCCCAGAGACAGGGAGGTTTCCTCTGAGAGGCACGCGGTGGAGCGGCCATGGGGACCCAGTTCCACTGGGCAGGGTACTGCATCTCTCTGTGCCTCAGTTTCGTCATCGGCGAAATGGGGCCAATGCCTTCTCCTGCTCGTAGGCCTTGCCGTGAGGGTCAAGTGAGATGGTATGTGGGAGGCAGTGGGCACGCGGCCCTCGGTGCGTGCGGCTGCTACGTTTTGTTAGTAGTGTTTCCTCACTTCCCCAGGCTGCCTGGTGTCTCCCCGGGGAGACGGGGCTGCGCAGGTTGGCTGGGGTGGCCGTGAACCCCGTCTTTTCCGAAATGCCCCATTGCCAGCCCCACCTCCTTGGGTTTTGACTGCAGAGCCCTCAGGACTGCCCGCAGATCCTGCCCTCAGCCCTGGCTCCCATGCCCACGGGCAGCTCCCAGAGCATCCCGGTGCATCTGGCCAACGCCGCCTTCTTCCAGGTAAGTGAAGGCTGGGTGGGGGTGGGGCGGAGGGCTGGGAGAGTGCCGTCCCTGGTGGGGGGACTCTGCTCTGGGCCCACCACCCATGCTTTGGTTTCCTTCCTCTGAGTTTCCAGGCTATGTTTGAGAAAGCCCTGCTCTGGTTGCACGGAGCTGGGGAAACAGGAAAGTGGGCGGGGAGGGCCAGGCCACGGGGACAGCAGGCCGCCCCCAGTGCCCGCAGGAAAGCCTGGCCATGACCCCCAGGCTTTACCTCTAAAGCTCCCCTGATCCAGGCCCAGCGCCCGCCCAGTGCCGCAGCCCATGGGTGACACTGTCCATACCGTCCCCGCCCTGCCCTAGACCCCAGGCTGAGTTGTGACCCTGGACACCTCCCCAGTTCGTGGCTGACATGTCTTCCCTGGAGAATGGCCAGAGAACCCCTTTGCCGCCCGACTCCCCATTGTCCAGGTGGGGAAAATGAGGCCTAGGAAGGGGATGCAGGTGCCTCCAGGTCACACAACGTAGGGCTGCACTTGCATGCCAGCCCTGGACTCCTTGTTCAGTGCTCTTCCCTACAGCCAGTCTTCCCCTCCCCCTGCCCATCTGGGCTGGGGGAAGGGACACAGCCCCTTTCTGGGTCCCTCCTGGAGGAGCGTCCTGGGTGGGAAGTGTTGATGAGTCCTGGAAGCATGCCAGCCACCCCCTCCCCAGCTTCTGCGGACTTGCCATCTGTCGCTTCTATGGGGGAGCCGAGGCCCGTGACGCCTGTCACACGTGGGGGCCACACGCCAGGCATCTGGGATGCGTCAGGCAGCCTCGTGGCAGGGGCTGCAGCTCCGTGAGGGGCAGGGCGGCCCTGCCCTGGGCCCTCAAGCTCTTCCCTGCAATGGTTGGGAAGAGCCTCCAGGGGCAGCAAGGGGCCTGGACCCATGTGGAGGGCTGTGCCGCTCCCCTGCGGCCCTGAGCCCAGGGACTCGGACGACAGACCCACCTCGCAGCTCAGCGTGGCAGGGACACGTGAGCTCTCAGCCCTGTCAACAGCCACTTTCCTGTGTTAGTTTCAGAACGAAGCGGGGAGGGGGCGGGGCAGGGGAGTTGCCGACCTGCTATCTCCTCAGGGTGTCACATCTGCCAGGGACAGGGACATAAACAGGAAGTCCTGCCACGCGGCTGGCCTGACACACTCAAAACCCAGATTTGTTCATTCAGCAGATATTTACTGATGCTGCTCCCGGAGGCCTGTGCTGGGCTGAGGGCAAGACGGGATTGGGGAATTGGCCCTGTTTAGTCTTTCAGCAAGCACTTATTGAGCACCTCTTGCATACTGATAACCGCCAGCATATATTAGGCACCCACAGTGTGCAACCCACTAAAGATAACATGATCTCCAGTTTTCCTAGAATCCTGCAGAGTAGAGCAGCCTCTTTCTGTTGCAGAGTTTAGAAACCCAAGACCCAGAGAGGAGGAGCCACTTGCACAGGGTCACACATCTAGGAGGTAGCAGAGGTGGGATTCGAACCTGGGGGGGCCTGTGTAAGGTAGAAGCTGAGCTATTTCAGCTGCCATCTGCTGCCCTTGGAGGTGCCAGGGGGGCTGAGACCCAGCCTCAACCCTCCCCAATGGGTGGGGGGCCAGGTGTAGACAGCCTGCACAGGGGATAAGGGTGGTCCTTGGCCTACAGGGTCGGGGACAGGCTTTAGGAGCTTAATGGAGCCCCTGGCGCACACCCAAGTGTTCATTGCTGAATGGATGGATGATCAAGTGAGGGGTGCCCCTGTGATTTGAGGGGGGAGTCTGGGAAGGCTTTGGAACATGGGACATTTGAGCTGCATTTTGAAGGTTGTGTTGAGTTTTGCTGGGTGGAAGAATGGGCTTGGGCAAAGGCTGAGGGCAGGACAGCCTGTGTGCTCTGTCGACATGCGTCCTGTGGCTGGTCCCAGGCCTTGTGAGGCAGAGGCGGTGGGGGGGGGGGGTGTTGACATTAAAGGACAGGTGGAGTCTCACTGGGATGAACCTTGTATGTCGGTCATGCTGAAGAGTCAGGGCTTTACCCACGGAGTGAAAGGCCCCGGGTTTAGGCCATTGGGAGATGTTGGTGAGACTTTTAGTGGCATGGAGAGAGCACAAGGCCAAGGTTCCAGGTGTTTATGTACCCCCTGCCTCCATCAAACATTGGACATGGAGGCCTGGAAGGACATCCTGGAGGAGGTGCAGCCCAGGCAAAGGCCTGATAGTAGGACCACGCCCACTCTTCAGGACAGCAGTGTCAGATGTCCTGATGGAGGTACAGGGCAGTGGGTGCTGACCTGAGTCTCCGCAACCCCCCTCTCCCACAGGGTGCAGCGCTTGAATGTAGCTTTGGTCGAGAAGAGATCTTTGAGGCTGTGTGGGTGAATGAATCAGCTGTACGCTGCAACCAAGTGGTGGTGAGTGGTGTAGCTTTAATGGCGGGGGGCGGGGGCAGAGGGGAAGGGGAGGCCTGCGCAAGTCCAGATCCTACACTCCTTCCTTTCTACCTCCTCTTTTTGGACCCCCTGCCCCCAGTAGCCCTGCCCTCATCTGTCTCCCTGACACCCCTCCCCCAACAAAGACCCAGACACCACTCACACGGCTCATGGTTTTTCCTGTCTTTCTGCAGCTGCACACAACCCAGAAGAGCCAGGTGTTTCCACTCAGCCTCCAACTAAAGGGGCGGCCTGCCCGATTCCTGGACAGCCCTGACCACATGACAGGTGGGAGCGCCTTACACGGCCTCAGGGGACTCGGCCTCGCGCGGTGGGTGGGACGCAGCCTTGGGGGACTCATTCCCGCTCGGGTGTTCCCTAACCCACAAGCTGCCTCAGATCCCAGCCCTGCTTTTCTGTGCCTGGTCAGTTACTCAGCACTTGATTATCGAGCAGCTCCTCTGGGCGGGCACCACACCCTCGGGGCATCTCCAGGCCAGTGGCTGTGCAGCCCCAGGTACTTCCTTACCTTTCCCTTTCTGAGCCTCTTTGTCCTCATATGAAGCAAGGGCAGAGGCCCTTTCACAGAGGGTGTGGTGAGGATTTGCTGAGATGGTGCACACAAAGCCTTGCAAGGGTGTCTGGGGCATACTCTGTGCCCCCATAGGGTGGTTGGTGTCCTTGCTCTTATTATATGAACTGAATCAACTCTCTAAGGGCCTGTCTGTTCATGGGGAGTCTCAGACATCTCGGTGGACATGGGCACCCCCCACATCCATACTATGAAGGTCCCAGACAGAAGCCCCAGAACCAGCCTGCACATCCTGAGGCCCTGGAGAACTGGCCCTGCACTCCTCCTTGTGCCAGTCTGAGGGTCTGGTCTGAGGCTCACAGAACCCGCATTGCTCAGTGGTTCCTTAGCATCCTGGAGCTCCGTGGGGGCTCAGGAGACCCACTCGGGCCTGGGTATGAATCCAGCTCTGCTACTCACAGGCTGTGTGACCTTGGGCAAGTCACTCTACCTCTCTGAGCCTCATCTCTTACCTGTCAAATGGAGCTAATAAACAGCTCCCACTGGATAGATTCACAGTGAGGATGAGTGTTAATGGGGCTGTGGCTGCACTGTGCTTAGCACAGCCCCCGGGGGGTTTGGAGAAGACTAAGAATTTCATGGGGTCCTGATCCTAAGAACCAGGACCCTGCTGACCTGTGCTGCCTCCGTGTCTCCCGCAGTGGAGGTCTATAACTGCGCCATGGGCAGCCCTGACTGTTCCCAGTGCCTGGGCCGGGAGGACCTGGGCCACCTGTGTGTGTGGAGTGACGGCTGCCGCCTGCGGGGGACCCTGCAGCCCCTGCCTGACACCTGTCCCGCCCCCGAGATCCGAGCGGTAAGCACCCCGCCCCCACCTCCCCCCTCGGAAGCCCGTTGCACCCACATGCCTGAATGTGCACACGTACAGCGCCCCACGTGGGCTCAGGGACCCGCAGCACACGTGCTTGCACACACCCAGGCCCTTGCGCACTGTATTACCCACTGAGCACCTGCTGGGTGCCAGGCCCTGCCCGGTGCTAGAGACACAGCAGGGAAACGAGTACCTGCCTTCTCAGAGCTAATGTTTTAGTTGGGGTTAGGGGACAGCAATAAGAAAGGAAATAATTTACATAGAGAAGGTGGTAAGTGCTGAGGCAGAGCAGGGCGGGGGCATTGGGAGTCTGCTGGGGCTGATGGTGTCTAAAGTTTATAGCGAGGTCAGGGAAACCTTGCTGATAAGGTGAAAATGGGGGCTGCCAGTAACTCCGAAGCCTCAGTTTTAATTAAGAAAAAAATCTCTGGGAAGGAGTCGGTTTAGCTTAGCCTGGGTCAGGTGCCCATTCCAGGCCCAGTCAGCTCTGGTTGGGATGTAGGGTCATGTGGTCAGACATGGCCACTGGGAGTGGACCTCGGTGTCCCCAGGAGACACCCCTCAAATAGCAGTGACTCTGTCCCTATGCACTGGTGTCCCTAGACCCAAGCCGGCTCAGTATCACAACAGGCAGCCCCAGTGACCTGCCAAGTGGCTGGCGGTGCCAGCGCTCTCAGAGCCTCCCCTGAGTGATGGGTCTGCCTGGCCCTGCCTCCCCGGGAGCCTGCCGCCATCCCAGCCTCTGAACCCCATTCACCCCTTTCTCCGGTCGCCTGGCAGATTGAGCCCCTGAGTGGCCCCTTGGATGGCGGGACCCTGCTGACCATCCGCGGCAGGAACCTGGGCCGGCGGCTCAGCGACGTGGTCCGTGGAGTGTGGATTGGCAGCGTGGCCTGTGAGCCGCTGGCCGGCAGATACACGGTGTCAGAGGAGTGAGTAGAGGGCAGTCCCTTGGGCCATTCTGAGTGACCTGCAGGCCCCACCCGCGCCCCGGAAGTGCCAACTGCATCTCTGCCCTCCCATCTCCCTTTTCTTCTCCCCCCTCCCCCCTCCGCCATCCCACTCTCCTTGGCACCCTTCTGCTCCCCAGAAGTCACTCACGCCTGGGTCTCCCGGCCATTTCCACCGTGCGTCCTGCCCTTTCCTGCTGGGGACACCACTCAGGCGCCTGCTCCCCTGGGAAGCCCTCCCGTGTTCCCCTAGACCAGCCCTACCTCCACGGAAGCCTTGCTCCGATGAAAAACATTGCTGTTAGGAAAATGTGGGAGCCACTGGTGGCGCAGAGGTCTGGGCCTGCAGCGGTGGAGCCTGGCCCGGAGGGCAGGGAATGAGCTGGGTTTCCTTTCCGAAGGCTGTAAGTCATGCTTGCAGATAAGGCCATCAGTCTACCAGCCCAGCAAATGTTCTCATGGTTGGAGAACTTTCAAATATCCCCAAAGACCATCTTATCCAATCCCCTCGTCTTATAGCTGCAGAACTGTCGTAAACTCAGGTCGGGGGTGGTCCCGGGGAAGAGCTTGGCACCAGGGTGACTCCTGGGGGACTCAGTGGCTGTTTTTCAGCGGATGGGGAATTGTCTCAGTATCTTGACATGGGTAATGCCATTGGGTGTCCTGGCCAAATAACAGCGCCAGGTGTGAGTGGGAGGGTGGGTGGCTGAGTGCAAGGATGGGGCGCTCACACACCCTGGGGGTGGAGCAGGGGCCATTGCTTGAGGGAGAAACCAGATGGCACCTGCCTGGGCCCCCAGGATCCGCTGGCTGCTCCTTGACCAGAGTTGCCTTCCCCAGGATCGTGTGTGCCACGGGGCCAGCCCCGGGGGCGTTCTCAGACGTGGTGACGGTGAACGCCTCCAAGGAGGGCAGGTCACGGGAGCACTTCTCCTACGTGGTAAGGGAGGCTGCAGCCTATCCCCTGCCCACCCTGCCAGGCTCACCCCGGGCTGGCCTGAGGCCTGACCGCCTGCCTTCCTCCCCACAGCTGCCCCTGGTTCACTCCCTGGAGCCTGCCGTGGGCCCCAAGGCAGGGGGCACCAGGATCACCATCCACGGCAGCGACCTCCATGTGGGCTCCGAGCTCCAGGTCCTGGTGAATGACACGGAGCCCTGCATGGAGCTGGTGTAAGCCCGTAGGCCGGGGGGCTGGGGGGCTGGGGGTAATGTCCTCGCACCAGCCATCACCAGGCACTTCACTGGCTGTGTCCCCTTGGCCAAGCCCCTTCCTCTTTCTGAGCCTCAATTTTCTCAGCCGGTAAGAACAGTACCAGTGACTTGTGGGAAGTGCTGTGCCCAGCATACAGTAGGTACTTCATAAGTGACCTTAACCTGCAGTGAAAATGGTGATGATTGTACACACTCTGAGAGCTGCCGCTGGCCCAGGGGTGTGGCTAGTGGCAGGGTTGTGGTCCAGAAGCTCTTGGTGAAATACTTGTCTTTATTATGCACTTAATGTGTACCAGGTGCCATTGATAGGCATTGCTGTGGGTACCAAGATGAGCCCAAAAGTCTCAGCCCTCAGGGTACAGCAGACACTCTCACAGGAGCTAGGAACATCCAGGAGGGTCAGGATTGGGAGAAGTCAGAGCTCTCAGGGCTGTGGGCGCAGGGCCCTCACCGGGGCGAGAGCCAGGGGAGGGTTTCTGGGAAGCTTCTTGGAGGAGGTGGGATGGGGCAGGTCAGAGAAGAGAAGGCAGGGCATCCAAGGTGGGGCAGACAGCGCAAGCAAAGATGCGGCAGTGGGAATGTGGAAACAAGATTTCTGTATGAGGTGGGGGCCAGGTGAGCAGGCCTGGACCCCAGGCCACGTGCCCCAGGTGACGGGGTGTTGGTCGCTGGGGAGTGACGGAGGCGGGTTCCTGCTGAAGAGGCCCGCGTCCTCCGCAGGCGCACAGACACCAGCATCACCTGCACGGTGCCTGGGGGCGCCCTGCCGGCCCCCGTGCCCGTGTGTGTGCGCTTCGAGCACCGGGGCTGCGTGCGCGGCAACCTCACCTTCTGGTACAAGCAGAACCCGGTCATCACGGCCATCAGTCCCCGCCGCAGCCACGTCAGGTGAGACCAGGACGTGACCCCAGGCCAGGGCACTCCCTGGGGCTGCACCTGGGCTCACGGGGCTTGCTGTCCCCCCACAGTGGCGGCAGGACCATCACGGTGGCCGGCGAGCGTTTCCACATGGTGCAGAAGGTGTCCATGGCCGTGCACCACATCGGCCGGGAGCCCACGGTGAGGGCGGGGCCCCGGCGGGCAGGGCTGGTTGTGGCCCCGGCTGACCAGGCGTCCCTCCACCACATCTCCTCATCTCTGCCTCTCCTGTCTCTTTGCCTCTCTCCCCCTCTTTTCCCACATCTGATTATCCCTCCCGTCCCCCACCTTGGCCCCGGCCCCCCCCAAAACCAGCTCTGCAAGGTTCTTAACTCCACCCTCATCACCTGCCCATCGCCCGGGGCCCTGAGCAACGCGTCAGCCCCTGTGGACTTCTTCCTCAACGGCCGGGCCTACGCAGATGAGGCAGCCGTGGACGAGGAGCTCCTGGACCCCGAGGAGGCCCAGCGGGGCAGCAGGTTCCGCCTGGACTACCTCCCTGACCCACAGTTCTCCACGGCGAAGAGGGAGAAGTGGATCAAGCACCACCCCGGGGAGCCCCTCACCCTGGTCATCCACGTGAGTGCCAGTGGGTGCCAGGTGGGGGGCGTGAGCAGGCCGGGCTTAGCCACAGGCCTTACGAGCAGCCCTTCTGCTCCCGCAGAAGGAGCAGGACGGCCTGGGCCTCGAGAGCCACGAGTACCGGGTCAAGATTGGCCAGGTGGCCTGTGACATCCAGATCGTCTCCGAGAGAGTCATCCACTGCTCGGTCAACGAGTCCCTGGGCACAGCCAAGGGGCAGCTGCCCATCACAGTGAGTGGACGGGGCACTAGAGACAGAGGTGGGCTTGGCCCCCAGTCTTGTCCCAAGTGCCCGAGCATCTGCCCCCTGTCCGGCACGTCTCAGCTGAGCGTTGTCGTGCTCAGAAGCTTAGACAACCATGGCAAAGAGGAGCTTTACCTCCCCACTTGGCGGATGAGGAAACAGACCCAGAAACTTAGTGATCTGTTCAGGGTCGGTGATCGGCCCCAGCTGGCTCTCAGAGGCCATGACGAGTTGTCCCCGTTCCACTTGTTGCTCTACCCAGAGTCTGGGCCTCCAGTTGCCATGCCGAGTCATGGAGGGAGGGAAGCAGGAGTGGAGAGAGGGCCTAGAACGTGGGATCTCTTCTGCACTGTACCTGCTTGCATGCCTCCCGAGATGGGGTGCTCACTCCCTCCCGGGTGGCACATGCCACCCAGGATGGCTCCGACTGCAAAAGCTCCCTTTCACCTGTACCCCAGTCCCAGTTCTGCCCTTTGAGTCCTAAGAACTCACCTGCTCCCCTGGTCGTTGGGCAGCCCCACAGATACTTCAGGACATGGCCAGGCTCTATGGACTGCCCGGCCACTGGCTCTTCTGCTGCTCCTCCCAGGCTGTAGTAATAATCACAGTTGCCTGTATTTATTGAGTCTCCCTTCTGTGCCAGGCTCGGGACTAAGGGCTTGACAAGCATCATCTCATTTAGCCCTCATAGCATCCCCAGGAGCTGGGTGGGGCTCTCTCTGTCTTATAGTTGTGGCATCTGAGGCTCAGAGAGGTTAGGTGCCTTGCTCAAGAACGCACAGCTAGCAAGGAGAAGAGCCAGGGCGTAAGTCCAGGGAAGATACAATCCCCTCCCCCCACCCCTGTGCAGATCCAGGTAGGGAACTTCAACCAGACCATCGCCACACTGCAGCTGGGGGGCAGTGAGACCGCCATCATCGTGTCCATCGTCATCTGTAGTGTCCTGCTGCTGCTCTCCGTAGTTGGTAAGGAGCCCCACCCTCGTGTCGTTTTGGGGGGCAGACCTACCCCACTTTGCCTCAGCCCCTCTGAAGACCAGTGGGTAGGAGAGAAGGCATAGTGGGCCGGGGCAGACTGAACAAAGGCGTGAAGGTAGGAATGGGTGAGGCGCTCAGAGGGTGGTGAGGAGTGTGCCCCAGCCACAGCACAAAGGGTGGAGGACAATAGCTGTTGAGAAGTATGCTGGGCCCAGGCGATGGGCCCTGAGTGCCATGCAGAGGGATTCGGATCCTGTTCTCCAGTCAGTAGGGCCTGCTGAAGGTACTTATAAGAGGGCTGTTCAGGAAGATTAACCTTCCTCTTAGGTAGGCTATACCACTATTAAAATAATGGTTATGAAAGTAATGTATTCAATGTAGCATGGAAATTGAAGCCCTCATACACTGCTGGTGGGAATTTAAATGGTGCCATTGCCCTGGCAAACTCTCTGGCAGTTCCTCGACGTGTTAAATAAAGTTACCGTGTGACCCAGCAGTCCCCGTCCTGGGTATCTGCCCGAGAGAAATGAAAACATATGTCCACACAAGCACCTGTGCATGAATGTTCATAGCAGCATTATTCATCACCAAAAGTGGCAACAGCCCAGATGTCCATCAGCTGATGAATGGATAAAGCAAGTATGGTTTATCCATACCATGGGATAGTATTAAGCCATAAAGGAATATACATATTTGATACATCTCATTGTATGATATATATATATAGATATATTGTATCTCAGAAAGGCGTTATAAGTACTGCTTTGTAATTTTTTAGAAGTTCTGACACATGGTACAGCATGGATGCCCCTTGAGGATGTCATGATGAGTGAAAGATGCCAGACATTAAAGATCACATAGTTTGATTCCGTTTATATGAAATGTCTAGAATAGGCAAATCGATAAAGACAGAAAGCAAATTAGTGGTTGCCAGGGGCAGGGGGAGAGTGGATGGGGACTGACTACTTGTGGTTATGGGTCTTCAAGGGGCAGGGAAAGTGTGCTAAAATTAGATAGTGGTGATGGTTACACAACCCTGTGAATATACTAAAAGCCATTCAATTGTATGCTTTACATGGATAGACTATATGGCATGTGCATTATATCTCAATAAAACTGTTTTTAAAAAAGTAATATATTCAATGTAGAAAATTTAGGGAAAACTGGGATAGAATATATAATATATAAAAATATTATACATATTTTTTGGCTGCGTTGGGTCTTTGTTGCTGTGCATGGGCTTTCTCTAGTTGCGGTGAGCGGGGCCTACTCTTCGTGCGGTGCACGGGCTTCTCATTGCGGTGGCTTCTCTTGTTTCGGAGCACGGGCTCTAGGCACGCAGGCTTCAGTAGTTGTGGCATGTAGGGTCAGTAGTTGTGGCTTGTGGGCTCTAGAGCTCAGGCTCAGTAGTTATGGCGCACGGGCTTAGTAGCTCCGCGGCATGTGGGATCTTTCCCGACCAGAGCACGAACCCGTGTCACCTGCATTGGCAGGCGGATTCTTAAGCACCGCGCCACCAGGGAAGCCCCATGTATATTTTATGCATCTCGTTATATGAGATATATAGAGATGTGTTACATCCCAGAAAGGGGTTATAATATAATACTGCTTTGTAATCTTTTAAAAGTTTCTTAATTCACAAGTAATACCTCGTCGTTGTAGAAAGAACTGAAAATGCTAAATAGCAGAAGAAGAACAGAAATCACCCATAATTCTCTCATCTAGAGAAATCCACTGTTTACCACTATTTTATTTTTTTCACTCAAGTAATTTTTTTAAATTAATTTTTATATTATAGTTGATTTAAATTGTTGTGTTAGTTTCAAGTGTACAGCAAAGTGATTTAGTTATACATAAACATATATCCATTCTTTTTCAGATTCTTTTCCCATCTAGGTTATTAGAGTGTTGAGTGCAGTACTGTGTGCTATACAATAGGTCCTTGTTGGTTATCTGTTTTATATAGTCGTGTGTGTATGTTAATCCCAAACTCCTAATTTATCCCTCCTCCCACCTTCCCCCTTTGGTAACTGTAAGTTTGTTTTCAACGCCTGTGAGTCTGTTTGTTTTGTAAATAAGTTCATTTGTATCATTTTATTTTAGATTCCACATATAAGTGATATCGTGATATTTATCTTTCTCTGTCTGATGTCCTTCACTTAGTATGATCATCTCTAGGTCCATCCATGTTGTTGCAGGTGGCATTATTTCATTATTTTTTATGGCTGAGTAATATTCCATGGCATATATGTACCACATTTTCTTTATCCATTCCTCTGTTGGACATTTTGGTTGCTCCCATGTCTTGGCTATTGTAAATAATGCTGCAATGAACATTGGGGTGCATGTATCTTTTTGAATCATGGTTTTCTCTGGATATATGCCTGGGAGTGGGATTGCTGGGTTATATGGTAACTCTGTTTTTAGTTTTTTAAGGAACTTCCGTACTGTTCTCCATAGTGGCTGTATCAATTTACATTCCCACCAACAGTGCAAGAGGGTTCTCTTTTCTCCACACCCTCTCCAGCATTTATTGTTTGTAGACTTTTTGATGATGGCCATTCTGATCAGTGTGAGGTGATACCTCATTGTAGTTCTGATTTGCATTTCTCTAATAATTAGCAGTGTTGAGCATCTTTTCATGTGCTTTTGGCCATGTGTTTGTCTTCCCTAAAGAAATGTGTTTAGATTTTCCACCCATTTTTTGATTGGGTTGTTTGTTTTTTGATATTGAGCTACGTGAGCTGTTTGTATATTTTATAGATTAATCCCTTGTCGGTCACTTCATTTGCAAATATTTTCTCCCATTCTGTGGGTTGTGTTTCTGTTTTGTTTATGGTCTTTTGGGTTTTTGTTTTTGCTGTGCAAAAGCTTTTAAGTTTAATTAGGTCCCGTTTGTTTTTCTTTTTATTTTCGTTACTCTAGGAGGTGGATCACAAAAGATAATGCTGTGATTTATGTCAGAGTGTTCTGCCTATGTTTTCCGTTAAGAGTTTTATAGTTTCCAGCCTAACATTAGATCTGTAATCCATTTTGAGTTTATTTTTGTGTATGGTGTTACAGAATGTTCTAGTTTTTCTTTTACATGTAGCTGTCCAGTTTTTCCAGCACACTTATTGAAGAGACCGTCTTTTCTCCACTATATAGTCTTACCTCCTTTGTCATAGATTGATCATAGGTGCGTGGGTTTATCTCTGGGCTTTTTATCTGGTTCCATTTATCTGTATTTCTGTTTTTGTGCCAGTACCATACTGTTTTGATTACTGTAGCTTTGTAGTATAGTCTGAAGTCAGGGAGCCTGATTCCTCCAGCTCCATCTTTGTTTCTCAGGATTGTTTTGGCTATTCAGGGGTCTTTTGTGTTTCCATACAAATCGTAAAATTTTTTGTTCTAGTTCTGTGAAAAATGCCATCAGTAATTTAATAGGGATTGCATTGAATCTGTAGATTGCCTTGGGTAGTATAGTTATTTTCACAATATTGATTCTTCCAGTCCCAGAACATGGTATATTTTCCATCTGTTTGTGTTATCTTCAATTTCTTTTATCAGCGTCTGATAGGTTTCAGGGTATAGGTCTTTCGCCTCCTTAGGTAGGTTTATTCCTAGGTATTTTATTCTTTTCTATGCAGTGGTGAGTGGGCTTGTTTCCTTGATTTCTCTTTCGGATCTTTCATTGTTATTCTATAGCAATGCAAGAGATTTCTGTGTATTAATTTTGTATCCTGCTACTTTACCAAATTCATTGATTAGCTCTAGTAGTTTTCTGGCAGCATCTTTAGGATTTTCTATGTATAGTATCATGCCCTTTGCAAACAGTGACAGTTTTACTACTTCTTTTCCAATTTGGATTCCTTTAGTTCCCTTTCTTCTCTGATTGCTGCAGCTAGGACTTCCAAAACTATGTTGAATAATAGTGGCGAGAGTGGACATCATCATCTTGTTTCTGATCTTAGAGGAAATGCTTTCAGTTTTTCACCATTGAGGATGATGTTTGCTGTGGGTTTGTCATATATGGCCTTTATTATGTTGAGGTGGGTTCCCTCTGTGCCCACTTTCTGGAGAGTTTTTATCATAAATGGGTGTTGAATTTTGTCAGAAGCTTTTTCTGCGTCTATTGAGATGATCATATGGTTTTTATTTCTCAATAAATTTGTTAATATGGTGTATCACACTGATTTTTTTTGCAGATACTGAAAAATCCTTGCATCATTGGGATAAATCCCACTTGAGCATGGTGTATGATCCTTTTACTGTGTTGTTGGATTCGGTTTGTAGTATTTTGTTGAGGATTTTTGCATCTATGTTCATCAGTGATACTGGCCTGTATTTTTCTTTTTTTGTAGTATCTTTGTCTGGTTTTGGTATCAGGGTGATGGTGGCCTCATAGAATGAGTTTGAGAGTGTTCTTTCCTCTGCAGCTTTTTGGAATAGTTTCAGAAGGGTAGGTGTTTATCACTATTTTAAACAAACACACATTTCTTATTATAAGAATGGGACATGGAGCCTTATCTTCCTGGCCGTTTCCCAAGCCCTTGGCCCTGTAGTTTTCAACCCACTGGGGAGGAGAGGACCATGGGCTGAGGCGCCTACCCCAAGGAGCTGGAGCTGAGGGGTGCAGGCAGGACCTCTCCCTTCAGGCCCAGGCCCTGCACAGGGCAGGTACCGACAAATGCTCTCCGAAGGGCTTTCATTGGCCTGACCCGCCTCTCTGCTGCCCACAGCCCTGTTTGTCTTCTGCACCAAGAGCCGCCGCGCTGAGCGCTACTGGCAGAAGACACTGCTGCAGATGGAGGAGATGGAATCCCAGATCCGAGAGGAAATCCGTAAAGGTAGCGGGTGGCGACCATGCGGGACCTTGGGCCTCGGCTTCACCATCTGATCCACTCACAGCCACTGCCTGTTTACCAGGCTTTGCTGAGCTGCAGACGGACATGACGGATCTCACCAAGGAGCTGAACCGCAGCCAGGGCATCCCCTTCCTGGAGTACAAGCACTTTGTGACCCGCACCTTCTTCCCTAAGGTCAGTTCGGGCCCCTGCCGGCTACTTCAGGAGCTCCTCGACCCCTCCCTGGGCCCTGAGAACCTAGAGGGCACTTCTGTGCTGATGGGAGAACTTGACAAGTGCAGCCTGGGCCCCTTGAGCAGTGCGAAACCTGCACGCCTGCCTGTGGCAGCCTGGGCCCCTGCCCTGGCCTGCCGAGGGAGAGGGCCCAGTTTCCCCCCCTTTCCTTCTCTGCCCACTGACGTTTTAATTGTCCATACAGAAGCTGGCGGCCAGGCCCACTTCTCTCCTGGGGGTGCTGGGCATGCCTCCCCTCTCAGGGGGTGAGTAGAGGCACCAGTTCACTGCCAGCCCCTCTCCTTTCTGAGCCTCTTCCCAGGGAGGCTTCTCTGGGTCTCCACATCTCCTCCTTCTGTCCACTGCACTCTGTCCCATCCCTTCCATGCCTCCTTGTGCTGCTCCAGGGGCCGCTGCCTTGTCCCCACCTTCCCTGGCCTGTCAGGAGTGTTTATGCCAGTGGCCAGCAGCCTCCGCTGGCCCTGTCCACACTGTTCTCCATGCAGCAGCCGCAGAGAGCCCATATTGTGGTCCCTGCAGGCATTTCTGCCTCAGTTTCCCTCATTCTGCACAGAGCTGCTGTGGCTTCCCCTTCAGCCTCGTGCACTCGAGCTTTGCCACACCTGGGCTCATGCTGCTTCTGCTCCTTTTCCTTCAGGAAGCCCCCGAGGACTCCCCTCCCCTCTCCTCTGGAGTCCTATGGCACCTGGGTGTGGCCCACTGCCTCTTCTTCCTTTGTAAAGTGGGCTTTGGCATTTGTCGAGTGGCCCCTGCATGCGTCAGGGGAAGGTGCAGCCCTGCCGAGATGCTGGGGGTCTGCGGCCCTGCTGAAGGGCTGGGGGGTCTGCCTCCACAGTGCTCCTCCCTCTATGAAGAGCGTTACGTCCTGCCCTCCCAGACCCTCAATTCCCCGGGCAGCTCCCTGGTGCAGGAGACCCACCCACTGCTGGGAGAGTGGAAGGTGAGTAGCCCTCCACCCGTACACACACACACACACATTGGGCTGCCTCAGGGCAACCCCATCTCTCTCTGGGCCCCACTTTCCAGCTCATCTGACCCATTGATCCTAATCATGGGAAGTTGGGAGGAACCTGCCATTGTATGGTAGTGAGCCCTCCATCACAGGAGGTATTCAAGGGGCCATTCAGGGTGTTCTACATGCTGACCCCCAGGCCAGGTAGAGATGGGAGAGGATTGGGTCCCCCTGGACATCCCACTCCCCCTGCTGCTTAGAGAATGGAAGGTGGGAGGGCCCCCCCCCCCCACCTCACACAGGGATACTGGGTTGCCTTCAGCCACCCTTGCCTGAGCCTCACTTTTCAATTCAACTGAGCCACTGTTCCCATTCACAGGGAGGTAGGAGGCGTCTACCACTAAAGGTAATGAGTTCCCCCTCCCAGGAAGCACTTGAGGAGCCATTCAGGGCATCCTAAGTGCTGACTCCTAGGCCAGGCAGAGACACTGGACCTCTGTGGACACCCCCTCACTGAATGCTTCTGCAGATCCCCGAGAGCTGCCGGCCCAACATGGAAGAGGGCATCAGCCTGTTCTCCTCGCTGCTCAACAACAAGCACTTCCTCATCGTCTTCGTCCACGCACTGGAGCAACAGAAGGACTTCGCAGTGCGGGACAGGTCAGGCTGCGAGGCTCTGGGGGAGGCCAGGGGCCTGCTGGAGGCCACCCAGCCGGTCCTGGGTCTGCCTGGCTGGATCCAAGCCTGGGCCAGTTTCCAAATCACCATGTCCTTGGGGCAGCTGGCATCTCCCCAGCGTCAGACCCTGGGTGCTGGGGCGTTGGAGGTCCTGAGACCCCCTCCCCATTCTTCCCCTTCCTGGTCTGCTTGCCAGGACAGGGCTCGTGGGCATGGCGGTTGCTGTGCATGGTAGGGAAGGTAGCCCTTTCTCCAGCGAGATTTTAGTCACACTCACCCGTCCATCCAGCGACAAGGTAGCAGCAGAACCCCCACTGCGTGGTCCTCGGAGCCCAGGGCCTTGCGGTGCGGGTGGTGCTGACGCCCCCAGCCCATGCCCACCCACAGGTGCAGCCTGGCCTCCCTGATGACCATTGCACTCCACGGCAAGCTCGAGTACTATACGGGCATCATGAAGGAGCTGCTGGTGGACCTCATCGACGCCTCGGCCGCCAAGAACCCCAAGCTCATGCTGAGGCGCACGGAGTCCGTGGTCGAGAAGATGCTCACCAACTGGATGTCCATCTGCATGTACAGCTGCCTGAGGGTGAGGGTGCCGGGCAGCTGTGCCGCCGCCTGGACCTGATTTCATTTTATTCTCATGCCAACTCTGCCGAAGGGATTATCATGTTCTTTGTGCAGACGTGGAATGGGGGGCTCAGAGGGCACAGGGACAGCCCCATAGGATCCATTATACAGATGGGGAAACTGAGGCTCAGAGAAGGCCTGACTTCCTGCAAGGGCTCAGAGCCAGCCCAGGACGGAACAGAGGCTCTGTCAGTGGCATTGTTTCAGAAGATTGTTTTCTCAGTCCTCATATGCCCCCTGATGTGCCTTTGAGTCCAGCTCTGCCACTTCCCTGCTGGGTGACCCTGAGCAGGTTGCTTGCCCTTTCTGAGTCTCGGCGTCTCAGCAATGAGAATGACACCCCATACCTGGAAGGGTTGCTGGCAGGATGAAATGAATGTGGCCACCCACATTAGGCGATGTCCGAGCTTGGAGTCCACAGAGACACCTCTGGGTGGGGGATGGGAGGCAGTGGCACCAGGATCAAAAGGACGGTATGAGCAGGCAGCCACGGAGGTATTGGCAGAAGCGGGTAGCGAAGGCATTCCAGGTTGGGGCCGGACTCTGGAGTGTGGGCTGGAGGCCAGGGGCTGGGCCAGGCAGTCTGGCCTCAGCCTCTGACAGGCGCGCACCTTCCGCAGGAGACGGTGGGGGAGCCGTTCTTCCTGCTCCTGTGCGCCATCAAGCAGCAGATCAACAAGGGCTCCATCGACGCCATCACAGGCAAGGCCCGCTACACGCTCAACGAGGAGTGGCTGCTGCGGGAGAACATCGAGGCCAAGCCCCGGGTGAGCCGGGCGGGCGGGCAGGGAGGGGTCCCGCACCCCCGGAGAGTCCCGGCTCCACTGCTGCCCGCCCCCCCCACTCCCCACAGGCTGTCTCCCCTCCAGGGCCCGGTGGTCGCCCGCTGACCCTCCCCCTCTCTCCTGCAGAATCTGAACGTGTCCTTCCAGGGCTGCGGTATGGACTCGCTGAGCGTGCGGGCCATGGACACAGACACGCTGACTCAGGTGAAGGAGAAGATCCTGGAAGCCTTCTGCAAGAACGTGCCCTACTCCCAGTGGCCGCGTGCCGAGGACGTCGACCTAGGTGGGCAGGGTAGGGCAGGGGCGGCAGGCGTGGGGCTGCTTCAGCAGCGCAGGCTCCTGCCTTGGGCGCACACACTCCCGCCGCTCATTAGATGTGCGCTAGCTGTGGCTCTGGGGACGTGCAGACAGATCAGCTGCCGGGAGCTCTGTGTGGGGCGGGGAGGGGAGACAGGGCCTGCGGTGGGAGGCCGATGCAGGCTGCTGCCCCAGCAGCTCTGAGATCCCTGTGATAGCCCCGAGGATGAGGCCTTTCCAGAGCTCCTGCTCTGCGCCCGGCACCCTCTCCCCTCCCCATCTCCCAGATGGACGAGTAGAGGCTCAGAGACAGGGGTGGGTGCCCCCGGTTCTCTCCCCGTGTGGCCCGCTGGGAGCCTGCCTCCCCGTGGCCCCTGCTCCCAGCCCTGATGCCCTTCCCCCTGCCCGCAGAGTGGTTCGCCTCGAGCACGCAGAGCTACATCCTGCGGGACCTGGACGACACCTCGGTGGTCGAGGACGGCCGCAAGAAGCTCAACACGCTGGCCCACTACAAGGTGGGCCCCGGCTCCACCCACCTCCCACCACTCCCAACCTCCCTGACCTCCGACCTCTGACCTCGGCCTCTCTCCCCCTCAGATCCCTGAAGGTGCCTCCCTGGCCATGAGCCTCACAGACAAGAAGGACAACACCCTGGGCCGAGGTAGTGCTGGTGGACGTGGGGAGGGCCCCTTCTGAGCGGCCCCAGTGGGGAAGCTGAGGCTTGGAGGGACGAGGCTGGGCCGGGCTGAGGCTCCCTGCTGGGGGCGGGGCCGGGCCCCCCTGCCGCAGGGCTGCTTGGCAGGGCCTGTGGCCAGGCCTCTCAGCGCTGGATTCCTGCAGGCAGCAGAGAGAGGCCCCAGGAGGGTGGGATGTGATTCCAAGAGGCCATGTGGGCTTTGGCCTGTGTCCCCGCCTCAAACATCCCATTCATACCTTCAGATGCCCCAGGCCTGGGGTCCTAGGCTCCTCTGGGTCTTGGGGTTCCCTCCTGAGGCAAGGAGCAGGCTCTCGGGTCTCTCCCAGTGAGGTCTGGGCTGGGGGGTGAGGGCCGCCGCCCTGCCCTACTCGAGGGGCCGTGACCGTCTCCCTGCTGCTGCCGTCACCTGGTGGATGTTTCCGTCTGTCAACGCCTCTGTCTTTCTCTCTCTACCTCATTCTCTGCGTGTGTCTCTGGATCTCGCTCTCAGCTCTCTTACTTTGCATTTCTCTCTCTGTGCCTTGTTCTCTCCACATGTCCGTTTCGCTCTGTCCATGGAGCTCAGTTTCTTTCTCCATCTTTTGGTCTCCATTTCTGTTTCTCTCTCTCCCCACTCCTCTCTCGTTTATTGTGCGTGTTTTCCCTCTCGCAGTGAAAGACTTGGACACAGAGAAGTATTTCCATTTGGTGAGTGCCCTGCCTCCGGCCCTGGGCGTGCCCGCCCTTCACTGGGTGTCGGCTTGGCTTCCTGCCACCCTGGGCCTCTGGGGGCAGTGCTTGCAGGCCCTGGGAAAGGCTGGAGTGGGGAGCGGGAACGGGACCCAGGGTAGCTCGCGTGCACCACAAAGAGGGCCCAGTGCCCACGGGCGGCCGGGGATGGTGCCTGGCGCCAGCACTGACCACTGCCCTGGCCTCCCAGGTGCTGCCCACGGATGAGCTGGCAGAGCCCAAGAAGTCCCACCGGCAGAGCCACCGCAAGAAGGTGCTACCAGAGATCTACCTGACCCGCCTGCTGTCCACCAAGGTGGGCCCACCCTCATCTCTGTGTTCTCACTCCAGTGGGTCAGCTGTGAGCACACACTTGGAGTGAGGGGGACAGTGCTTCCCCTGTGGGGCCAGCCAGGCTCTGGGGCGAGAGGCTGAGGGCTTTGGGTCCCAGCTGAGGAGGGGTTTGCTCCCAGCATGAAGGGTGCCCGATGACAACTTCTCTATCAGCCCGTGTGACATGGAGGGCAGCAGAGGCCCAGTGATGCCCCCAAGGCCACACTGCTGGGGCAGCAGAGTGGGCGCCTGAGAGCTCACACTCCAGCCCAGCAATTCCCTGCTCTATGTCTCAGTCCTTCCAACACCCTTGTGGGGTAGGTTGCACTAACCCGTTTCACAGACAGGAAGACCGAGGCCCAGAGAGGTTAGATGACCAGCCTGATGCCACGTAGCTTCCCCATTCACCCAGCACTGCTCAGTCCCAGCACCACGGGCTCCCCTGAACTGCCAGCGGTGCCTGCTTACCCGCCTCTGTGTGGTCTTGGGCTGACGACGGCCACCTCCTTCCATGCAGGGCACGCTGCAGAAGTTTCTGGATGACCTGTTCAAGGCCATTCTGAGTATCCGTGAAGACAAGCCCCCACTGGCTGTCAAGTACTTCTTTGACTTCCTGGAAGAGCAAGCAGAGAAGAGGGGGATCTCAGACCCTGACACCCTACACATCTGGAAGACCAACAGGTGGTGGGCCAGTGTGGTGTGGGTGGGAGGCCAGGGGGGGAGGGCTGTGTGATTCACTCTATCATTGGGGGCAGCAGTGGTGCGGGGGTTCAGAGCCTGGTCTCTCAGCCCACCGGCCTGGGTTCAATCCCTTATGCCATTCCAAGCTGTGTGACCTTGGGTAAGTGACTTAACCTCTCTGTGCTTTAGTTTCTCCTAGCTATAAAACCAGGGCAGTAAAAGTAACCCACTTTAATTGTAAGAATTAACTAAAAGTGAGCATTGTCTAAGTTCTGCCCTTACCATCACTCTCCTCCACCCCTCTGCGGTGGGCACCGTCAGCTCCGTTTTACATATGAGCACACTGAGGCTCGTGGAGATGTTCCTGCCCCCGATCACATCCCTCCTTTGAGGCACGGTTTACCTTTTCATGGTCACAAACCCCAACAAGAAGTTGTTGAAAACCTTAGCCTAACGCTCAGAAAAACATGCCGCAGACCTAGAAGTTTCTGTGTAGCTGCAGGGGCTGCTCAGAGCTCTGGTTGGGGTGGGGTGGGGGGTCTGTATGTCCCAGGCTGCCCAGTCACTGGGGAGGAGGGTGTTACCAACCCTCTGGCCCCCTGAGGCTAAGGATCCAGGCCTCTTCCCTCCCTCAGTTTGCCTGGTGACCCAGTTAATGATGGACTTCCCGCAGCCATGCAGGGGCTGGAGGAGGAGCCATGGGCTGCGAGGCGGGGGCAGGGCGGGGGTTCTAATGGGAACCAGGACTGTCTCGCTGGCTCCAGGCTGCTGCGTGAGAGTGGGCGACTCTGCAGGGGTGGGGCGGGCAGCAAGGGTGAAGTCAGGCCTTGCAGCTCCTGCCGCAGCCCGTGGCCCTCTCCACACAGGAAACCCGGCTCCCAGCCCCTCTGCTGCCCCAGCCGGCCGGGGATGGCCATCAGCCGCATTTGTGGGGGAGCAAACCGAGGTTTCCAGAGGTTCCGTCCTGTGACTAGTCTCCGCTGGCCTCGAGGGGCAAAGCCAGCCTGTCCCAAGCCCCCTCGGCAACCACTGCCTCTGCTGCCCACCCCCAGGGGGGGCTCACGCCGCTGCCCCTGTCACTCTCTGTCCCACAGCCTTCCTCTCCGGTTCTGGGTGAACATCCTAAAAAACCCACAGTTTGTCTTTGACATCGAGAAGACGGACCACATCGATGCCTGCCTCTCAGTCATCGCACAGGCCTTCATCGACGCCTGTTCCATCTCGGACCTGCAGCTGGGCAAGGTCAGCTGCTCCTGGGCAGGCCATCTGGTGCTGATGGGGACGGAGATCTTCCTGGGAGGGGAAACAAAAGAGCTCAGATCTGGGGGACGTGGGAATGAACGCGGTCATCAGAAGCGGGCGGGGGGACTCCCAGAAACCGCCACCCACAGTCAAACTACGTGGCTGCAGACTGGCTGCAGCTGCCTCAGGTGTGCCCCGCACCAGTTCCCAACGCTGAGGCCGTGGAGCCAGGCCGGGAGAAGCCAGAGTGAACGTGGAAAGCCTGTGTGGTCTGGCACACCATCGGAGACCCGTGGGCTCCGGACGGCAGCCCTGATGGTCAAGAGCCATCCAGTGGGCACTGAGTGAAGGGGTGGGCAGAGGGGGGCACAAGTGACCAAGACCTTTGAATACATGCAGGAGGGAGACCCCTGAGGCATCTGTCTGCAGGGAGAGGACCCAGCTGGCTTTAGCAGGCCCGGAGGGGAGAGAGCGGCATTCCAGGCCGAGGGAAGGGCCTGGGCCGGGCAGGGAGGCTGTGAGCGTTAATGAAATGGTAGAGTTAGACCTGCCCCTGCAGGAGGGCCGGTGCCCGGCCCTGTGTTTAGCCCATGACTTTCAGAGAGAGGCCACGAGAGGCAGAAAATGCCGTCACCTCTCACACACTATCTCGGAAAGCAGGACGCCCATGACAGAGAACTGGGAACATACTTGGCACGTTTTGCTTTCAGGCGTAGGAAACATGTGGTGGGAAATATTCCACTGAGACAGCAGTCAGGCTTCCAGAAATCTTAGCCACCAAGGCCCATATCCCTAAGCAAGGATACAAACAAAACAGCCTGCGTGTCAGAGAGCTGGCACAAGCCCATGCACTTTCCCCCCAGAAGTCGGTCCCCCCTTGAGGTCATCACCCTGACACTTCTGTAGAAAATAGGGCAGGGGTTCCAAGTACAAGGGCGGAGAGGAGAGGGGTGGGGGTCCCTGGTCCAAAGCCCGCAGGGCGGGGACGTTCAGTGATGGGCTCGTTTGTGTGGCAGGAGAGACGAGGGCTCATCCAGGAGAAAACGAGTCTGTGTCTGAATCCCTCACTCCCCTCTGCCCAGGACTCACCAACCAACAAGCTCCTCTACGCCAAGGAGATTCCCGAGTACCGGAAAATCGTGCAGCGCTACTACAAACAGATCCATGACATGACTCCGCTCAGCGAGCAGGAAATGAACGCGCACCTGGCGGAGGAGTCACGGGTGCGCCGCAGGACCTTGCCGGGCGGGACTTGACTGTCAGCGAGGAGCTGTGTTTAAGCAGCGAGTCTTGGCTGGGCTGGGCCTGGTTTTGACCATGGAGTCAACCTCTCTCCGACTTCCGCCTTGTCTTTCCTCACAGAAATACCAGAATGAGTTCAACACCAACGTGGCCATGGCTGAGATTTATAAATACGCCAAGAGGTATCGCCCACAGGTGAGTAGCCCCCAGTGCGAGGCCCCCCTCGGAGCTACAATGCCCCCATGTCAGCCCTGCTCACTGCCACCTGCTCAGGGAAACAAACCCAGGGTGAGGGTCCCTCTCAGGCATTCATATCCCCAGGACGTTTCCGCTTTGGGGTGGCCACCAGCAGTGGAAATCCAGGCGGTGTGTTCTCCCCCAGGATGTGCAGTGGGACCTGGGGGTCCTGGGCCCGGGCTTTGGCCCAGCTCCCTCCGCTTCCCCCTCAGATCATGAGCGCCCTGGAGGCAAACCCCACAGCCCGGAGGACGCAGCTGCAGCACAAGTTTGAGCAGGTGGTGGCCCTGATGGAGGACAACATCTACGAGTGCTACAGCGAGGCCTGAGCCTGGGGGATGGCAGGACGGGCGCCCTCCCTCGAGTTCGCTTTGTCCCCAGTGCCTCGGACTCCGGCTGGGAAACAACGCAGCACGAGGGGCCTCTCTGAGCCAGCCAGCGGAGCCCCCAGCCCTGGCCCCTTGGGCACCATCCCCTCCCACCTGCCCCCAGACCCGGCTCTGGGCTGGGGGCTCAAATGCTGCAGCCGTTCCCCGGTAAGGCTCCCACCGTCCACCCAGCACAGCCTGGACGGCACCCCACTTGCTCTGCCCTGCACGGCCCAGTGCTAACGAACCCACCGATGGGCAAACAGGCCACCCGGCCCTGAGGTCGCAGCCGGAAACACTACCTCATCCTACCCGGTGGAGGGGAGGCCCCTTGAACCAGCCTTCAGCTGGTTTCCACTTCTTCAACCACCAAAATGTTGTCCCCTTCTCTACTCACCTGCAGAGGACCCTGGCCACACGCCATCCAGCAGCGTCAGGTTTCTGTTCTTGAGCGGCCGCTGGCTGAGTGGGCAGCACCACTGCCCGCGGGAGGCTCTGTGCTGCCCTGGGAGCCGGGCGGGCAGGGGCCGAGGGGACAGGTGCTGGGCGATCCTGGTCTCGAGGGAGGGGAGGGGGCTGAGTTGCACCGAGGCTGTAGCTGGGCTACTTGATCTTGCTGGAAGTGTTTCTAAAGAGAGCACCACTTTTTGTTGTTGTTTTTTTTAAAAAAAGCTTTTATATATTAAAAAACTTATCGTGCGCCAACTGTGAATAGCTGCCACTAGTGCAGAGGACCCGGGGAGGGGTCCCGAGGGGCTCCCAGCGCAACACTGGAAATGACTGTTCCAGGGGACAGGCAGACCTGGCAGAGACCCCCCGCACCCTGAGAACACCGTCCTTTCTGTTCTGCCAGAAGCGGCTGGCTGGGGCTGACCCAGCCAGTGCTGGGACAGGTCGCAGACCTTGGGGCTGGGCTGGAGGGGGAGGCTGGGATGCTCTGGAACCTTCTTTATAATAAAAGCCTGATGGGAAAACCTGCCGTGGGCTCCAGCCTTTATCCTGAGATGGCTGTACTTGTAGCAGAAAGGAGGGAGGGGGGCCTGGCTTAGGACCCTGCCCGGCTCCCCTCGTGAGGGGTGGGCAGATACCAACTCCGCTTCCAAGGAGGTTCAGTGGGGAAATGCGGGCATCCACTGACCACCAGGAATATGTCACAGCTGCTGTGTGCCGTCTACCCCTGGGTAGGCCCTGCTCCTAACCTACTTACCTATGTAATAAGCCGTGAGGAACAGAATATCATCCCCATTTTACAGATGTAGAAACTGACTCTCAGCACAGTCGAGGAATTTCCCATGTCACGGCACAGGGAAGCCAAAAACCAGCTTGCATGGGCCCCTCATTCCTCTGTTCCATGCTTCCTCCAGGCTGGAGTTCCCACAGCAGCCCCCAAAGCGTGTGGGGAGCTCCAAGGTGACCACCCTGGAAAGAGAACTGCCGTTTACACACTCGCCCTGAATTTGTCATAAATATATACCATTAACTCCATTATTCAGATGAGGAAACAGAGACAGTTTCTCCCAGGCTGGTATAACCCTGCACTATTTCTCACCTCAGCACATGACTTGGGATCAGCAAATACCACAGAGACCCCCAGCCCACCCAGCTGGCTCTAGGCCTGAGCTGGGGCTGAGGTTCACTGACCCCCAGGAAAGGTCACTAAAGGACCACCTCCAAATCAGTAGCGGCTTAAGTTAGTTTTTTCTTTTTATGAAGGAAAAATAATCCCCCCACACACACACATTAATCAGGAGTAAGAGCCAGGACAGAAAAATTCGTACAATTTAAACAAAATCCCAAAAATACCAGTTCTAGAATTGAGAACAGAAAAATGAGAAAAGTAAACAATTTTTAGCTTTAAAAATAGCCTCTTCCTGTAGTGCCTTCTGGGCGGAGATTCTTTATCTTTTCAAATTCTCTATTCTGATCACTGATGCCTTTTTATTAAGCAGCAGACTTTCTAGTCTAAGTTATTTACACAATTTGATAAGAATTTTTTGGGGGGGTGTGATGCTAGAATGTTTTCTGCAGAACTATCAGGAAGTACGAAAAGCCTGAAGAAAATAAAAGCTACCCTAACCCACCCATGGTTAAAATCTGAGAGCATGCCATTCCAAACTCCAAATCGTGTGCCTGCCTGGGTCGGAGGCTGAGGAGTGATAATCGAGATCAGGATGTACTCACCATTTCGCAGCTGCCTCATCCCCCATGCAACATCTTCCTATGCCATTAACTATTCCATGGCCTGTTTTAATGCCTGATTAACATGCAATTCCTTCTTGAAGCTTAAAAACGCATTTGCACAGGGAGGACATCTCTAGTTTCTAGGGTCATTTCTCGGCACAGAAGGTGGCCAACCACTGTGAACCACCCCCAGTCCTTGTCTGGGGCCCTGAAGACTTGCCTTGCAGCTACAGGTGTCCCTTAGCTCCGTCTGAGGGTCACAGGAGGTGGAAACTTTGGCGTAATGTCTGTCCTCAAGCAGGGGAGGAGGCCCTCCCAAGTCTCGTGGGTGCTGGGTGCTGTCCGGCCTCTGCCAGGTCAGGGCTACTGGCCTGCTGCCAGCTCGTGGGGGTGGGATGCCCGGTGATGCCCAACCGCCCCCCCCAGAAGCTGCCCAGGGTGCCTCCCCCAACCAGAACCCCTAAGGGGGAAGCGCCAACCCAGCTCACTACCGTCTGCTCACTGTGCCCCTCGGGGCTCTGCTGGCAGCCACGTTACAGATGCCCCAGGGAAGCCAGGAAGCCATCGGCAGTGAGACAAAGCCTCACGTGGGATTCGGGGACGCGAGAGCAGGGCTGAGGGAGCAGCGGCAGAAAGGGGACAGTCTGATGCTCCATGCTGGGCTGCCTCAGTTTCCCTTTGTGTCCCATCTTCCCCTTCCCAAGTGCCATCCAGCTTACCTCTGACTCCCTTCAAATCCACCCCTTCCGTCTCTGCGCACTCCCTGGCTCAGCAGTCACCCCTCATCTGGACCTCCTCTTGGCAGCCCCCTGAACGAGCTGTTCTCGCCCCAGGAGGTGATCGCCACACAAGCACTTGTGTGGACCCCAAACTGTGGACCCCTTTCTACATCCACTCCCTCAGCATATCCCATCCACCCTGCTTAAACCTCTACCCAGAATCCACTACTTCTAACCCCTCCCTCCATGGCGGCCCACCCCTCAGCTGGACCATTGCAGGGGTCGCCTCCTTAGCCCCCTGCTGCTTCCCGTGTCCCCCCTGCAGGCACTCCGCTGCTCACTGGCCTCTAATGGCTGTTCATCACAATTAAACAAAACCCAAAATTCCTACCCTGGCTTACAAGGCCCTTCAGGATCTTGCCCTAGTCTACCCTGCAGCCCTTGTTATGGTATCTACTGCTGCGTAACAAACCACCCCAATACATTTGTGGTGCTTATGTGTCTGCCTGGGGCAGGGCTCGGCAGGGAAGGCCCGTCCCTGTTCTACGTGGTGTCAGGGGGGCCACTCAACTGGGATAGGCGATCCATTTCCAAGATGGTGCACTCCCATGGCTGGCAAATTGGTGCTGGCTGGTCAGGGAGCCCAGCTGGGGCTGACAACTGGGGTGCCTCAATTCTTCTCCACCGGCTGTTTGGGTTTCCACACAGCATGGTGGCTGAGTTCTAAGAGCAACTATTAAAAAGCGAAAAAACAACAAGAAACAACCCCCACACAGGAAGTAGAAGCTGCCAGTCTCTTAAGGCCTGAGCCCAGCAACTGTCCTAACGTGAATTCCACTGTAGTCTATTGGTCAAGCAATCAACGAGCCCAGGTTCAAGGGGCAGGGGCACAGACTCCAGCTCTCCATGGGAACAGTGTCACATACGTTTTTAAAACACCCCAGACCTCACCTCTGTCTCCATCTGGGCTTTAGCCACACATGCCTGTCAAGAGCATTCCCACCCCACAGCCTTTGCGCTTTCTCTTCCTTCTGAGGATTCCCGAGGGGCCCACAGTCCTACTCAGTGACTAGTCGAACAGTCCACACCTCCTCTCAGCTCCTCTAACCCCTCCTCTCCGCAGCCACAGGGATCCTTCTCAACACACACCACGTCAGCCTCTTCCCTGCCTATAACCCACCCTGGCTCCCCAATGCCCCCAAGACGATGTCTGCCCTCCTTAGTCCACCCTTCCACACCTTCCTGCCCCATCTCCATGGCCCGGGGCTCATGCCACCCCTCCCCCACCTGTTCTCCTCTCAAAACTACAAATCCCCATCCTCCCAGCTCCACCCCACATTCTGGGCCCTCTGCCTGCAAGGCCCTTCCCCTCATCTATCTGGCAATTCCTACTCATCCTTTAAAACCAAAAGCTGCCCCCTCCAGGAAGCAGTCCCAGATCTCAGGCTGCATTAAACACCTTTCCAGTGCCTCCACGGGTGCCTAGGTGACTTTGGATCCCTGCAGCGGTCTGCATCTCCCCAGGGCAGAAGCTTCTATCTGGGTCCTAGCACTGGCTGGCCAAATCCTTAGACCTCAGCCTCCTTCCACACCAATTTGTGGGGGGAAAAGTCTTTATTGATAAATAGGTTACAGTGAAATAGAGTGATAGTTTTTAGGGGAATAAAAAAGTAGAATCTCAGTCTGTCTCCACCCCGCCTCTAGTTCTCGGCTTCTGCCTTCTTACTGGCCGCTTTGGACGCAGAGGACTTGGTGGGAATGCCAGGCTTTCTCGGGCCTTTAGGGGCCTCTGCCTTCCTGGCCAGTGGTACAGGCTCCATCTTGGACCCACTGCCCTTGGGAGGAACAGGGGCCTTGGCTTTAGGCCCCTCCCCGGCCCCCTGCGCAGCAGCCTTTTTAGGGACCTTGCTGCCCATCTTCTTTTTGGCTGGGGAAGCAGCAGCATCCTCGCCCTATAAGAAAGCAAACCAGGAGCAAGGGGACAGAGCTGGGCAGGGCTGGGTGCACAGCTCAGAGCCCACGAACTTAGGGGTGAAATCCCAGCGCTGGGTCACTTTCGACAAGTGACCTCACCTCTCTAAGTCTCAGCCTCTTATCTATAAAATGGGGATGGTGATCCTCACGGCGCTGAAGGGCCGGGGAGGGGAGGAAAGTGCTCTGTACTTTGTAGGAAAATAAGTTGCCCCCTTCCTCGGCTGACCCCTCTGGGGCCGGGTGGGGATGCCCAAGCTCTGGTCGCTGGAGACCCGGAGCAGGAAGTCACCCAGGCACCTACCTTGGTGACCGTGGGTTTGGAACTCTGACTCCCAGGCTTTGTTTTCCTGTGGGCCTTGGTATCTGCTGGAAGAGGGGATGGCATGTGAGAAACACCCCTTTCAGGAGGAGCTGCTGCTGGGCAGGAAGGTTCAGGGGTCCCACAGCCCTCGTCCTGCCCAGGGCCCAGTCCTCACTCTGACACTTGCAGGCTGTGTGACCTGGAGCAAGTAGTTTAGCCTCTCTGAGTCTGGGTGCCCTAGTCTGCCAACTGAAGGTAGCAGCCTCTCTCCCACGGACAGTTGGAGGATTAACTGGGCAGTGGATGACCACCCCTCACTCCGTTCACAGCTCCACGCCTGCCCACACCAAATGCCCCCGACAGGTGTATCTGCCTCTAGCCTTTAACCCATCTTCCACATGGCAGCCAGGATACATTTTTCTTTTATTATTATTATTTTTTTGCAATACGTGGGCCTCTCACTGCTGTGGCCTCTCCCGTTGCGGAGCACAGGCTCCGGACGCGCAGGCTCAGCGGCCATGGCTCACGGGCCCAGCCGCTCCGCGGCATGTGGGATCTTCCCGGACCGGGGCACGAACCCGTGTCCCCTGCATCGGCAGGCGGACTCTCAACCACTGCGCCACGAGGGAAGCCCCAGGATACATTTTTAAGAACACCTTGGGCCCTAGCTGTCCCCTGTTCAGAGTCTTTCTGTGGCTCCTCATCGTCCTCCAGATAAAGTCCAGCCTCCTGCTGCCCTTCACAACCTCCCCTCCCCCTCCCCCAGTGCACACAGACACAACTATTTGTACTTCTTCCACCTTCTTCAAGCTTCCAGGCCTCTGCACAAGCTGTTCTGCCTGGGACACCTCCTCCAGGAAGCCTCCCCTGATCCTTCTCAGAGATGACCCCTCCTCCTCTCTCTGCGCTCTTCTCCCCCATACCCACCCCCACCAGCTACCATGCATTCTCTGTCTCTCTGAGTCAAGCCAAGTGCTCAGGGCACACTGGCTAGAAACCCCTCCTCCCAGAGCTGGCCCCTCCATTCCAGCTCATGTCCCGTGGCTGCCAGAAACCCCCTCCCATGCCCTCCTCTCACCCCATTCACATCCATACCTCGGCTGCTCCTTCCACCTTTGACCTCTGACTTCCCGCTGGGCCCACTGGCAATGGGAGGGGCCTTTGTGGCCTTGTCTGGCTGTTGGGAGGACTTCTTGGCCTCACCCAGTCTTGCCTCTTGGTCCTTGGTCTGCTGGCCTTTCTTGGGGGCCTTCTTGGCTGCACCTGGTTTGGGGGGAGCTGTCCTCCCCTCTCCCGGCTTCCTGGATCCTTTTTTCACATCGCCTGGGTTGGGTGGGTTCTTCTTTGACTCAGTTGGTTTCTTGGAGTCCTTTCCCTCAGCTTGACCAGGCCTCCTGGGGGCCGTCATGGTGGACGTCTTCCGGGGCTGGATTTTCCTTTTGTCTTTGGGAACTAACTGGAGGAGGAGAGAACGGGGTGGGATTGAGAGCAGAGGTTCTGGATGTCTTACGCCCCTATACCCTACATGAGGCTCAGAGAAGACCCCATCCCAAAGGAGGGGGAGAGGAAGGCGGCCAAGGGCTTGCGGAGAGCACGCAAAACCACCTCCTAAATGCCGGCTGCCAGTAGTGCATTCCACCCATTCATGCACTGTGAGGAACGGTGCTGCCATTAGGAGCTAAGGAACCCGAGTCTCCAAAACTCGCCCAAGCTTCTCCTACCCTCCCTGCACAGGTGGCGGGCACGCGCCTCCCACCCCCGCACCCGGAAGCCTCAGAGCCAGGCTTCTGGGAGCACATCGTGCACACTGAGCCCTAACGGTATCTCTGAGATGCTAACCTATACTCTCCTTTGACCCCCCAACACCATCCACAGACTGTGGCTCGGACTCCCCACCTCCCCGCCTCACACCACTGTGTCCCCAAGTCTCCCTGCCGCTTCGCTTCTGTGTAGCTGGACACGGACATGGAAGTCAGACGGCTGAGAGTTCGTGGCTTCCTGGGGCCTCAACCCCAGCCCAAGGGCGACTCGCCCAGGTCTTCTCCTCCCCCTCTGGTCTCGGTCTCCTCATCTTTACAATGGGGCCAACAGAGAGGGTACAAGTGGCAGGAGGATGCAAGCGTCCCCGGCAAACAGGTGGTCCCTGCCCCTCTAGAGCCCAGCTGATGACGCTGCTCCCAGCATCCCTGGACCCTCATGGCTCCCCGTTACCCACCAAGACCAGAATCAACTCCCACTCTCTGCACACACACATTCCTGACTCCGTGGTACCCAAGACCCCCTTCCCTGCCTCCCAGCTCGTTGGCCCACTTTCCTGACCGTCTCCCAGTCACACGCACTCCCAGTGCCCTCTCTTGCTTCCCTTCACCCCACCCTGTGCCCCTGGCCTTGCCATGGCTGGTGTCCAATCTCTGACCCACACACCCAGAGTTCCAGGAGGGGGGATCCCCTGTGCTCAGCCACCCTATTCCCACAGGGATTGGAACGTGGAGGTTGAGAACGTTCCACCGTGTTCCATGGAGCCTGTCAGAGGAACTGCTACTTGCTGGGGCACAGCAGTGACAAGACAGACCCCATGTCTGTGTCACTGAGATTTCCCTGGTGGCAGCTGGCAGTCATGATGCTGGGGCTTAATTCTGTGGCCAAATTTGCCCTTAGCTCTGGGTGACCCTCCCCTTTGAAAGAGGAGGATGTAGGGGCTCAGGGAGGTGTCAGCCCTGGTCTGGAGACCACGGGTCTGGAGCCAGACAGCACGGGGAACAAACCCCATTTCTGTAACCCCGTAGAGGCCAAGGTTGGGTCTGTGCCGCCCGTGGTAAGGAATTCCAGGAAGGGGTCACGGACGCCAAGGACCCAGAAATGGAACAGCTGAGACGGTCTCTGGTCACTCAACACACCCGACAGGGATGGAGGCGGAAGCAGCAGGGTGACTGGGGCCGTGTGGGTGCTCAGCTTTCCCGGGGAGACGGGGGGTCTCGGCAAAGACAGAGGAAGAACGAGAAGAGAAAGAAGGAGAGAGGGAACAGGGCAGGGAACCAGCACCCAGAGGCTGGGAAGAAAGAGCTGGAATTGGGGTTCAAGCCCTCGGGCAAGTCCACCTGCACCCTGGGGCCTCTCGCCACCCCCCACCCCATTCCCAGTGCCTGACTTTGAAGCTGCCAGTGGCTCCCCGGGCCTTGGAGTTGACGGGCCTGACAAGGAGGCCGCGGTGCATGCCTGTGGCCAAGGCCTGCTTCAGCAGGTACTTGAACCGGAGGACGTTCACTGTCGGGTACTTCTGCAGGATGTAAACCTTGATGGCCGCCACCGAGGTACCCCGGCGCTGCTCCCCCGCCTGCAGCGCCTCCAGCACCATGCGCAGCACCGGAGGGTGGCGGCGGGGCTCTCGGACGCCGCTCCGGATCAGGCCTACGGACAGACAGCAGGACATCACCCGGGGCCCAGACCTCCCTCAGACCCCGCTGAGGACAAACATGCCTAGTGAAACACCCACTAGGCGCTGGCCAGGCCCCACTGTGTGTGAGCAAGCGGCCGGGGGATCAAGTACACACCCCTCACCCCCACCCCAGGTCAGGGCCACTGCCCCCTGGCCTGGGAGCAGACGTGGGGGCACTGCTTGGCCACCCGGGGTCTCCCGGTGCCCACCGTGGGGCTGGGCACGCAGCAGCCCTCCACGAAGGCTCAATAAAAGCATTAAAGCGTTCTTTAACAAACAAACCTACACCAGGTCAGTTGTCTAGCTCTAACTACCAGTTTACAGGAAATGCAAGGGCCACGGGCATGAAATCAGTAAAACCCAGACTGTGAGGAACGCTCCAGAACACACGGCCCGGTTTCTCCTACAAACAAGCAAGGAGGAAAAGACAATGTGGGAAGGGCCCCAGAGAGGAAAGATCCTAAGAACCCCTTTAACCAAATGCAACATGGGGGCCTTGCTGAGACTCAGAATAGGATTTGGACAATCCAACTGGAAAAAAAAAAAAGGCAACTAGACAAATGTGAACATTGGAATATTTCATGATATTCAGGATGATACTGTTTCCAGTGTGCTGATGGTATTGCAATTATTTTAAGAGGTTCTTATCTTTTAAAGATAAATACTGAACTGGGACTTCCTCGGTGGCACAGTGGGTAAGACTCCGTGCTCCCAGCATAGGAGGCCTGCGTTCGATCCTTGGTCAGGAAACTAGATTCCATATACATGCCACAACTAAGAGTTTGCATGCCACAACTAAGGAGCCCATGTGCTGCAACTAAGGAGCTGGTGGGCTGCAACAAAGGAGCCTGCCTGCCACAACTAAGACCACGTGCAGCCAAATAAATAAATAAATAAAAGATAAATACAGAACTGTTTACAGATGAAATGATAAGTCTAGCATTTACTTCGAAATAAGACAGTAGGTGAAACAAGGGTACCTAAAGGCTGTTAGCTGTTGAAGTCGGGTGATGGCTGCCTGGGGTAGGGGCGCAGGTCACTGTATCATTCAGTCTAATTTTGTGTCCATTTAAAAGTTTTCATCGGGGCTTCCCTGGTGGTGCAGTGGTTGAGAGTCCGCCTGCCAATGCAGGGGACGCGTGTTCGATCCCTGGTCCGGGAAGATCCCACATGCCGCAGAACAACCAAACCCATGCGCCACAACTACTGAGCCTGTGCTCTAGAGCCTGTGAGCCACAACTACTGAGCCTGCATGCCACAACTACTGAAGCCCACACACCTAGAGCCCACGTTCCACAACAAGAGAAGCCACTTCAATGAAAAGCCCATGCACCACAACAAAGAGTAGCCCCCGCGCACCACAACTAGAGAAAACCCGTGCGCAGCAATGAAGACCCAACACAGCCAAAAATAAAATATAAATAAATCAATTTATTTAAAAAAAAGAGTTTTCATCATAAAAAGTAACAAAAGAATTTCACTCCTATGCCCAAGAGAAAAGCAAATATACATCCACACAAAAATGTGTACACAGATGTTCATAGCAGCATTATTTATAATAGCCCAAAAGCAGAAACAACCCCAAAGTCCATAAACTAGTGAATGGATAAATAAAACGTGTTATAGACGTAAAATACAATGTCATCCAGGCAACAGGAGGAATGAAGTACTTCCTTGAAAACATTATGCAGAGTGAAAGCAGCCAGTCACAAAAAGTCATATATTGTATGAGTTAGTTTATATGAAATGTCCAGAATGGGCAAATCAGAGCCAGAAGGTAGATTAGTGGTTGCCAGGGGCTGGGAGGTGGGCAGGGATGGGGAGTGACAGCTAATGGGTACAGGTTTTCTTTAGAGAGGATGGAAATATTCTAAAATTGACTGTGGAGATGGGTACACAACTGTGAATATACTAAAAGCCATTGTACACTTTAAATGGGTGAATTGCATGGTATGTGAATTGTTGAGATATCTCGATAAGCTGTTGTTTTTTTTTCCTCAGTACGCGGGCCTCTCACTGTTCTGACCTCTCCCGTTGCGGAGCACAGGCTCCAGACGCGCAAGCTCAGCGGCCATGGCTCACGGGCCTAGCCGCTCCGCGGCATGTGGAATCTTCCCAGACCGGGGCACGAACCTGTGTCCCCTGCATCTGCAGGCGGACTCTCAACCACTGCGCCACCAGGGAAGCCCGATAAGCTGTTATTTTTAAAAAGTTGCAAAGGAGAGTAGGACCCAAGGGTGAGGAGGGAGACAGTGTGAGAAGTTGTCAGTCACCGTAAATCACATAAAAGTGGTTTAATTATGAAACCTGATTTAAACATTGTGATTAGAAATGTTGATTTCCAACCAATTTGCAAAAACTAAAGACAAAAAAGGAATCAAGTGGCTAAAATATATATATATATATATATATATATTTTTTTTTTTTTTTTTTTTTTTTTGAGGTACGCGGGCCTCTCACTGTTGTGGCCTCTCCCGTTGCGGAGCACAGGCTCCAGACACGTAGGCTCAGCTGCCATGGCTCACGGGCCTAGCCACTCCGTGGCATGTGGGATCTTCCCGGACCGGAGCACAAACTCGTGTCCCCTGCATCGGCAGGTGGACTCTCAACCAGTGCGCCACCAGGGAAGCCCATAAAAAATATATTTTTTAAAAAACCACATTTTAAAGTGAAAAAATAAAACAACCTTGTACATATACAGACTGCTATATCAAAGCCACGTGGGAACTACAAACCAAAAAACTACAATAGATACACACACAAAAAAGAAAAAGCAACCCAAACACAACACTAAAGATAGTCATCAAACCACAAGAGAAGAGAACAAAAGAAGGGAAGAAAGAAGAGCAACAAAAACAAATCCAAAACAATTAAGAAAATGGAAATAGGAACACATGTATTGATAACTACCTTAAATGTAAATGGATTAAATGCTCCAACCAAAAGACATAGACTGGCTGAACGGATACAAAAAAAGACCCATCTATATGCTGTCTACAAGAGACCCACTTCAGACCTAGGGACACATACAGACTGAAAGTGAGGGGATGGAAAAAGATATTCCATGCAAATGGAAAACAAAGAAAGCTGGAGTAGCAATACTCATATCAGACACAATCAACTTTAAAATAAAGACTGTTACAAGAGACAAGGAAGGACACTACACAATGATCAAGGGATCAACCCAAGATATAAAAATTATAAATATGTATGCACCCAACGTACAAGCAGCTCAATATATAAAGCAAATACTAACAGCCATAAAGGGAGAAATTGACAGTAACACAATAAAAGTGGGGGACTTTAACCCCCCCACTGACACCAATGGACAGATCATCCAGACAGAAAATCAATAAGGAAACACAGGCCTTAAATGACACTTTACACTAGATGGACTTAATTGATATTTATAGAACATTCCATCCAAAAGGAGCAGAATACACATTCTTCTCAGGTGCACATGGAACATTCTCCAGGACTGACCACATGCTGGGCCACAAAGCCAGCCTCAGTAAATTTAAGAAAATTGAAATATCAAGCATCTTTTCTGACCACAACGTTATGAGATTAGAAATAAAAAATACAGGAAAAAAAACTGTAAAAAACACAAACTCGTGGAGGCTAAACAATATGTTACTAAACAACCAATGGATCACTGAAGAAATCAAAGAGGAAATTAAGAGAGACAAATGAAAATAAAAACACAACAATCCAAAACCTATGGAATGTAGCAAAAGCAGTTCTAAGAGGGAAGTTTATAGCAATACAATCTTATCTCAGGAAACAAGAAACATCTCAAATAAACAACCTAATCTTACACCTAAAGCAACTAGAGAAAGAAGAACAAACAAAACCCAAAGTTAGGAGAAGGAAAGAAATCAAAGATCAGAGCAGAAATAAATGAAACAGAGATGAAGATAACAATAGAAAAGATCAATGAAACTAAAACCTGGTTCTTTAAAAAGATAAACGAAACTGGTAAACCTTTACTAGACTCATCAGAGAAAAAAGGGACAGGCTTCCCCTTTCAATAAGATTAGAAATGAAAAAGGAGACTACTACAAGCAACTATACACCAATAAATGGACAACCTGGAAGAAATGGACAAATTCTTAGAAAGGTACAACCTTCCAAGACTGAACCAGGAAGAGATAGAAAATATGAACAGACCAATCATGAGTACTGAAATTGAAACTGTGATTTAAAAACTTCCAACAAACAAAAGTCCAGGACCAGATGGCTTCACAGGCACATTCTATCAAACATTTAGAGAAGAGCTAACACCCATCCTTCTCACTCTTCCAAAAAAAATTGCAGAAGAAGGAACACTCCCATTCTACAAGGCCACCATCAGCCTGATACCAAAACCAGACAAAGATACCACAAAAAAAGAAAATTATAGGCCAATATCACTGATGAACCTTGATGCAAAAATCCTCAACAAAATACTACAAACCAAATCCAACAACATGTTAAAAGGATCATACAGCATGATCAAGTGGGATTTATCCCAGGGATGCAAGGATTCTTCTATATCTGCAAATCAACCACTATGATATACCACATCAACAGACTGAAGAATAAAAACCATATGATCATCTCAGTAGATGCAGGAAAAGCTTCTGACAAAATTCAACACCGATTTATGATAAAAACTCTTCAGAAAGTGGGCACAGAGGGAACCTACCTCAACATAATAAAGGCCATATATGACAAACCCACAGGAAACATCTCAATGGTGAAAAAATGAAAGCATTTCCTCTAAGATCAGGAACAAGACAAGGAAGTCCACCCTGACGACTATTATTCAACATAATTTTGGAAGTCCTAGCTACAGTAATCAGAGAAGAAAAAGAAATAAAAGGAATCCAAATTGGAAAAGAAGAAGTAAAGCTGTCACTGTTTGCAGATGACATGATACTATAGAGAATCTTAAAGATGCCACCAGAAAACTACTAGAGCTCATCAATGAATTTGGTAAAGTTGCAGGATATGAAATTAATGCACAGAAATCTCTTGCATTCCTATACACTAACAATGAAAGATTAGAAAGAGAAATTAAGGAAACAATTCCATTTACCATTGCAACAAAAAGAATAAAATACCTAGGAATAAACTTACCTAAGGAGGCAAAAGACCTGTACTCAGAAAAGAAAGAAATCAAAGATGACACAAACAGATGTTCTTAGATTGGAAGAATCAACATTGTGAAAATGACTATATTACCCAAAGCAATCTACAGATTCAATGCAATCCCTACCAAATTACCAATGGCATTTTTCACAGAATTAGAACCAAAAATTTTACAATTTGTATGGAAACACAAAAGACCCCAAATAGCCAAAGCAATCTTGAGAAAGAAAACAGAGCTGCAGGAATCTGGCTCCCTGACTTCAGACTATATTAGAAAGCTACAGTAATCAAAACAGTTTCATTGCAGCACTATTTACAATAGTGAGGACATGGAAGCAACCTAAATGTCCATCAACAGAGGATTGGAAAAAGAAGATGTGGGGACTTCCCTGGCAGTCCAGTGGTTAAGACTCTGTGCTCCCAATGTAGGGGGCACAGGTTCGATCCCTGGTCGGGGAACTAAGATCCTGCGTGCTGCAGCCAAAAAAAAAAAAAAAAAAAAGATGTGCTACATATATACAATGGAATATTACTCAGCCATAACAAAGAACACAATAATGCCATTTGCAGCAACATGGATAGATCTAGAGGTTTTCGTACTGAGTGAAGTAAGTCAGAGAAAGACAAATATCATATGATATCACTTATATGTGGACTCTAAAAAAAGGGTACAAATCAACTTGTTTACAAAACAGAAGGGTCACAGATAAAGAAAACAAATTTAAGGGCTTCCCTGGTGGTGCAGTGGTTAAGAATCTGCCTGCCAATGCAAAGGACAAGGTTTTGAGCCCTGTTCTAGGAATATCCCATATGCTGCAGAGCAACTGAGGCTGTGTGCCACAGCTACAGAGCCTGCATTCTAGAGCCCACAAGCCACAACTACTGAAGCCCGCATGCCACAACTGCTGAAGCCTGCACACCTAGAGCCTATGCTCTGCAACAAGAGATGCCACCACAATAAGAAGCCCACGCACTACAACAAAGAGTACCCCTGCTCGCCGCAACTAAATAAAGCCCGCACGCAGCAACGAAGACCCAACACAGTCAAGAATAAATAAATAAGTAAATGATTTTAAAAAAGAAAACAAATTTATGGTTACCAGGGGATAAGTGGGGGGAGGGATAAATTGGGAGGTTGGGATTGACATATACACACTACTATATATAAAATAAATAACTTATAAGATCCTGCTGTATAGCACAGGGAACTCTACTCAACAATCTGTAATGGCATATATAGGAAAAGAATCTTTAAAAAAAAAAAAGGAGTGGATATATGTATATGTATAACTGATTCACTTTGCTGTACACCTGAAACTAACAACATTGTAAATCAACTATACTCCAATACAAATTTTTTTAAAATGAGACCCAATTAAACTTAAAACTTTTGCACAGAAAAAATAAACAAAAAGACAACCCATGAAATGGGAGAAAATATTTGCAAATGAAGTGACTGACAAGGGATTAATCTCCAAAACATATGAACAGCTCATGCAGTTCAATATCAAAAAAACAAACAAACAATGTAATCCAATCAAAAAATAGGCAGAAGATCTAACTAGACATTTCTCAAAAGAAATACAGATGGCCAAAAAGCACATGAAAAGATGCTCAACATCACTAATTATTAGAGAAACGCATATCAAAACTACAATGAGGTTTCACCTCATACCAGTCAGAATGGCCATCATCAAAAAGTCTACAAACAATATATGATGGAGAGGGTATGGAGAAAAGGGAACTCTCCTACAGTGTGGGTGGGAATGTAAATTGGTACAGCCACTGTGGAGAACAGTATGGAGATTCCTTATAAAACTAAACATAGGGCTTCCCTGGTGACGCAGTGGTTGAGAGTCCGCCTGCCGATGCAAGGGATGCGGGTTTGTGCCCTGGTCCGGGAAGGTCCCACATGCCGCAGAGCGGCTGGGCCCGTGAGCCATGGTCGCTGAGCCTGCGCATCCAGAGCCTGTGCTCCGCAACGGGAGAGGCCACAACAGTGAGAAGCCCACATACCGCAAAAAAAAAACAAAAACAAAAACACAGAACTACCATATCATCCAGCAATTCCACTCCCAGGCATATATCCAGAGAAAACCATTATTCAAAAAGATACATGCACCCCAAGGTGCATTGCATCACTATTTACAATAGCCAAAACACGGAAGCAATCAACATGTCCATGGAAAGATGGATAAATAAAGAAGATGTGGTACATATATACAATATATACAATGGAATATGACTCAGCCATGAAAAAACCGAAATAATGCTATTTGTAGCAACACCGATGGACCTAGAGATGATCATACTAAGTGAAGTCAGTCACACAGAGAAAGACACATATCGTATGATATCACTCATATGTGGAAGCTGAAAAAAACAAGGTACAAATGAACTTATTTACAAAACAGAAATAGAGTCACAGATGTAGAAAACAAACTTACAGTTACTGGGGGGAAAGGGAGGAGGGATAAATTGGGAGATTGGGATTGACATTTACACACTACTATATATAAAACAGGTAACTACTAAGGACATACTGTATAGCACAGGGAACTCTACTCAATACTCTGTAATGACCTATATGGGAAAAGAATCTAAAAAAGCGTGGATATATGTATACTGTACCCTGAAACCAACACAAAATTGTAAATCAACTATACTCCAATAAAAATTAAAAAAATAAAATAAAGTGGGAAAAAACCCACCTGAAAACTCTAGATCTCAGCAAAAATTGTAAAGAGGCTTAATCAAATTCAACCTCTATTGCCTCCTGGCCAGGAAGGGCCCAGTGTCTGAGAATATTCATTTTGGGGCCAGAGCCTGCTAATCAGTAGAGTCTGAGATCAGTCAGGACCTCTGGAGTCTCACTCTCCTCTTGCAAATAAAAACTTCCCCATCTCCCATGGTGGGGAGGGGGCCCTAAGGAGCTCTGAGCCCTCCCAACTGCAGTGACAGAGGGTTTCTGGAGGGGCCTGGCCTGGCGTGACAGCTCTGAGACAGGCTGGGACCTGGGATCGTCTGCTGCAGTGCTTGCACCTGGACAGACATCTCCTCAAACATCTACATACAGAGAAACTATAAGGGACTAAAAATAACTGCATGCATGCCCAGTGGGGCAAATTATGGACAACAAGAATCAGAAAAACCAAAAACCCAACTGCTACTTCTGAAGAGCTGAGAGCAAAAGCAGGGTACTGCGCATGCCCCCTGCACACACCACCTAAGGGGTGGGCAGACCACCTAAGCGCCCCCTGTGGCCCGACCCCTGGACACACCCTTCCCCCCCACCCCATATGCGGAAGCAGTTTGCACCCCTCCCTCAGCAAGTGAGCAAGGGAAACTGTTACTTGTTTTCGCTCCCCTGCTGCTGCAGCAGGGGTCCCAATAAAGCCTTGTCTGAATTTTTTTTTTTAATTTGTTTTTGGCTGCCTTGGGTCTTCGTTGCTGCGCGCGGGCTCTCTCTAGTTGAAGCGGGCGGGGGCTACTCTTCATTGCGGTGCGTGGGCTTCCCACTGCGGTGGCTTCTCTTGTTGCAGAGCACGGGCTCTAAGCACGCGAGCCTCAGGAGTTGTGGCACATGGGCTCAGTAGTTGTGGCTCGTGGGCTCTAGAGCACAGGCTCAGTAGTTGTGGCACACGGGCTTAGTTGCTCTGCGGCATGTGGGATCTTCCCGGACCAGGGCTTGAACCCGTGTCCCCTGCGTTGGCAGGCGGATTCTCAACCACTGCCCCACGAGGCAAGTCCCTTTGCCTGAATTTCTTATCTGGCCACTGATCAATTTCTATTGATAAGGAGGCCAAGAACCCTGTTCAGTAACATACTTTGTGGTGACACCTCAAAGGGACAATTGTTCGCTTCCCAGAAGAGCATCTATGCACCTCCGGACCACTGAACACAGCTTCCCCATGGGTGATAAATGGGCTTCTGAACCTCGTGTTTCAGGGTCACCTCATTTGGTAAGTCTGCCTTCCTGGCCCCTGGGGGCCTCAGTACCCTCATTCAGGCAACTCTTTCCCCTTCCCCTTTGTCCTTTTTCCCTCCCCGCTTTCCCTTTGTCCCTTTTCCTCTCCTGAAATCTCTCTGCTTCTCTCTCTGTCCTCTCCTACTGCTGTCCTGTCTTTCCAAGAGAGTGGACATCGGGCAGCTACAGCATCACTCCTCTCAGCTTGTGAGACCTGCTCGCTCTGGCCGGCAACAGCTCACCTCGACAGGTGACAAGCAGAGGTGGGAGAGGCTCGCCTCACACAGTGCAGATCCTGGTCCAGCAGGCTCTCCTGACAGGAGATTTATGAGAATGATAGAGGTTCAAACCTGAACATGTGGCTGGAAGTCCGATCATCCCAATATTCTCACCTTTATTTTCCTGCCACCCAGAGAAGTCCCCTTAGACAATAAATGCTGGAGAGGGTGTGGAGAGAAGGGAACCCTCCTATACTTTTTGTGGGAATGTAAATTGGTACAGCCACTATGGAGAACAGTATGGAGGTTCCTTAAAAAATTAAAAAGAGAGCTACCATATGATCCTGCAATCCCACTCCTGGGCATATATCCAGAGAAGAACATGGTCTGAAAGCATACCTGCACCCCAGTGTTCATTGCAGCACTGTCTACGATAGCCAAGACATGAAAGCAACCTAAATGTCTATCAACAGAGGAGTGGATAAAGACGACGTGGTACATGTGTACAATGGAATACTACTCAGCCATAAAAAAAGAATGAAATAATGACATTTGCAGCAACATGGATGGACCTAGAGATGGTCATACTGAGTGAAGTAAGTCAGACAGAGAAAGAGAAATATTGCATGATATCGCTTATATGCGGAATCTAAAAAGAAATGATACTGGACTTCCCTGGTGGCGCAGTGGTTAGGAATCCACCTGCCAATGCAGGGGACACGGGTTCAAGCCCTGGTCCGGGAGGACCTTGCGTACCGCATAGCAACTAGGCCCCGGCGCCACAATTACTGAAGCCCGCACATCTGGAGCCCGTGCTCCGCAACAGAAGTCACCCGCAGTGAGGGGCCCACGCGCCGCAGTGAAGAGTGGCCCCGCTCGTCACAACTAGAGAAAGCCTGTGCATGGCAAGGATGATTCAACACAGAAAAAAAATGAATAATTAAAGAAATAAATTTAAAAAGAAATGATACAAACAAGCTTATTTACAAAACAGAAACAGACTCACAAACTTAGAGAATGAATTTATGGTTACCAGGGGGGAAGGGTTGGGGGAAGGGATAGTTAGGGATTTTCAGACTGACATGTATACACTGTTGTATTTAAAATGAATAACCAACAAGTATCTACTGTATAGCACAGGGAACTCTGCTCAATATTATAAGATAACCTAAATGGGGAAAGAATTTGAAAAAGAATAGATACGTGTATATGTATAACTGAATCACCTTGCTGTACACCTGAAACTATCACAATGTTGTTAATCAACAATACTCCAACAGAAAATTAAAAGTTTAAAAAAAGGAAAAGGAGAAGTCCCACTGGGAATGGACTAAAGCGGCAGTTTTCTATATACTGGTGTATGCGTGGGTGAGACTCCCACAGATGATGTACAACTGGCTGATTTCCAGGCTTGATCACCGCAACGGGCAGTGGATAGGGTCTTCCCTCCTTCACTGGCTCTTTCTGGAAGCACGCAGGTTGGTGCCTGAATAGATACCCACAGGGGGCGGGTTGAAAGGGCAATCTCTCTCTCTCTTTCAGTCTTTTCTTTCCCTCTTCCCTTCACCTGTCCCTCGGTTCCCAGCCCTGCACTCTCATACCCTTAATCCTAAAGATTTCTTGTTTGTGTGTTTAAGTTTTTGTCACTGGTGTCTTTGTATTATGTAGTCTTGTCTGTCCAACTGCTCTTGCAAGTCTCTGCCAAAGCACAGTGGAGCATTTAAGCCTTGAAGTACAAACACACACAGCCACATCGCCTGAAACTCCAGTCGTGGGTTACTTGGTGGGATTTTAAAGAACAACAACAAAAAAAAAAAAAAAAGAGAGAGAGGGGCTTGCATTTCTCTCCTTTGCCTTTGCAATGTAACTATTTGGCCTGAGCTCCAAGAATCACCTGATCCATCTGTAGTCCCCTAGTCTGAGGGAAAAAAAGAGGCCTTTTTAATTTCAAGAGGGAAAACTATGAGATCTCTGATTCTGTAGAAATTAACTTGTCTAACTTAAGCTTGTCAGTTTAATTGATACAGACCTGTCTTTAGAGTCATCAACATTAATTATAATATTTCATTTGTACCTAGGGTTACTGAAAGTCAATAAGTACATATTGTTCCTGTTTTAAAATCTGTCATCAAGGAGAATGACATGATGTGATTAAACTTTTAAGTAAATTTAACTATGATAAGAGCTTTTTGATAAACTCTATGGGAATAATTATGTTTTGGAAACTTCCATCTACAATAGTCCCTCCAAATTTTGGTAACGTAAAACTAAATTAAGGCAAATGATAGGAATCCATCGAGTATCCAGGCCATTTCAAATGAGATGAAATACTGGAACATCAATGGCTAAACAGGTCTGTATTTACCTACTTTTGTCTTCTTGTGAGAGGGAAACTAAAGATGTTTGGGTTTATTAGACACATGTCTTGCACCACATTAAGGAAAGAAATTGTGTTTTGGGAAGATACATGTTTCTAGATGTTATGAGATATTCCAATCAAGGAATGCTAATGTAAAAGACAGTTCATGGTTGCTTAAGGAAAGTAGGATGTGTGTTTTCAGAAAAGAAGGTATGAGGGTGGCTTCCTTGGTGGCACAGTGGTTAAGAATCCGCCTGCCCCATGTTAACCACCAGGAGGGTGTCGAGCTAGAAGTCCTTGTCCCTGCGTGCTCCTTCTCCCTGTCACCTTTCACCATTCTTGTCAAGCTGCCCAGCTTGGAGTTGTCTGTCGTGCGCTAGTGTCCCATGGTTATAGTTAGAAGAGCAAGAATCTCCTGATAATGCGTAATAGCTTGAGAAGAAGTTCTTTTTTCCTGCTAACCAGGTAAGCAGTCTGAGGAGAGCATGGGCATCGTTTCTGTGTTTGTTGGGATCCTGGTCAGGGTGAGACTGGGACTTAGATAAGATTCCTCTTGGGACATCCTTAATATTTATTAGCTTCTAACTAGTGTTGTAAGCCCAGTTGCCAATTTGGAGATCTCAGTTCTTCTGTTCATGGATTTTTATTCACTGTGACTAATAAGCTTCCTAATAAATCCTTGCCAGACTTAAAAAAAAAAAAAAAAAGAATCCGCCTGCCAATGCAGGGGACACGGGTTCAAGCCCTGGTCCGGGAAGATTCCACATGCCACGGAACAACTAAGCCCGTGCGCCACAACTATTGAGGCTGCACTCTAGAGCCCACGAGCCACAACTACTGAGCCCGCATGCCACAACTACTGAAGCCTGCGTGCCTAGAGCCCGTGCTCCGCAACAAGAGAAGCCACTGCAATTAGAAGCCCATGCACTGCAATGAAGAGTAGCCCCCGCTCGCCGCAACTAGAGAAAGCCAATGTGCAGCAACGAATACCTAACGCAGCCAAAAAATAAATTAATTTAAAAAAAAAAGATATGAGGAACAGAAATATATTTTATTAAAAGGAAAAAGTGATTTTTGTCCTAGGGCTGATTATTTCTGAATGGAAAGAATAAGGGACAGGATAATATGGCTACACAAAGTTGCAGAAGGTTTGTAGAAAAGGATCATTGGAAAAAGAATTTTGTATGTGGTCAGGACTTTCTAAGGTTGGGTCAAATTTAATTAGGAAAATGGATTTTATTAAGAGGAGGCTGATGCAAGACTGGATTTGGTTTCTCTCTCTAGGAGAACAAAATTGTCCTGGAGTGCTGCTTGTGATAAAAGATCGTATGAGTTCCTGTATTTACTTTTGAAATCTTTTTTTCACCTTAGCTTAAGGAGTAACTACTCTCACTTTATTCTATGTCCAAAAATCCCCTGTGGGAATACTCCCACCTCTAGGCCCTCAGGTTCTGACCCCTGTGGCCTTTTCCATTGAGAATCTGTAAGGAGAGGTTTGGCAGGTTCTCAGAGAACTCTGACAAGTTTAGGGACGAATTTATCAGGCTGGGGTTGACATTCTCTCTCACCTGGCAGGACATCATGGTTATTCTGGCCCACTGTCGCACCCTGGATTAAAAGGAGTGCATACTGAGAAAGGCCAGGGAACACGCAGATGGCCTGGGGGCCACCAATCCACACCACCAAATTTATCAGGTGGGTGGGGATGCAATCCTAGAACATGACCCCCACTGGGACTGTGGAGATTGTGCAGGCCAAGCTAGGATGAAACATTATATTACTTGTCTATCAGAAGGAAGGAAATGGTATATGGTGAAGCCTTTAAATTATGATAAGGTCTGAGAGGTTACACAGGAAAAAGATGAAAATCTGGCAGTCTTCCCGAGCCGAGCCGGGCGACAGAGGCATTCAGGAAGGACACCAGTACAGACTCTGAGTCCACAGAAGGGAGGACACTGTTGGCCATGCATTTTATCACCCAGGCTACTCTTGATATCAGGAGAAAATTACAAAAGCTTGAGGCTAGGCCCCAAGCCCTGTTGTCAATCTTGGTAGAGGAGGCCTTCAAGGTCTGTAACAACCAAGACTTAACGGAGGAGACCAATAAGAATAAGAGGCTAATAAAGAAAATGCAACTTTTGGCTGCTCTGATCCATCCACCACCTCGAGGGGATCCTGGAGGGCCGAGAAGGCTGGACAGACGGCCAAGAAGCTGCCTAGGCCAGAACCAGTGTGCCTTTTGTTGGAAGGGGGCACTGGAAGGGGGAATGTCCTGAGGGCCCTCCTGTGGGATGCCCTAGGGGCAACCCTGCCCCACCCCAGTTCCTTGCAAATCTCTCAGATAAGAGATTCCTGCACACCGACTGAGGGGGCCGGAGCGCCTGCCTGCCTGGCTCCAGATCCCACTGATCCATCCTCATCACTCCAGGGGAGCCTTAGGTCACCCCTGATGTGGCAGGTAGGAGAACTGACTTTCTTGCAGACCCTGGAGGCTCCTGTTCTGTTCCGATTTGGCCAGCTGGCCCTCTCTCCAACCGTGACTACTGTGACGGGAGTCGATGGGCAGCCAAAGGTAAGGCAATTTAGGTCTCCCCTTGCCCGTGGAATTGGGTCCATTATTATTACTCACTCCTTTCTGTATATGGCAGAATGCCCTGTCCCCCTCCTCAGAAGAAATTTGCTAAATAAATTAAGAGCTAGTATATTCTTAGGACAGGGGAATCCAAGGAGGTAAAGAATTAAAAAAGAGAATGCATCTATTTGTAGCCCCAGATGGCCCACCTGCTGGTCATCAAAATGTTCCCCAAGACATCCCCCAGGAAATTAGAGAACCGGTAGATCCTGCAGTTTGAGATACCTCGGTGCCAGGAAGGGCAAAACTTGTTCCTCCAATAAAAATATGGTTAAGGCCTGGGGAAAAATACCCCTGGAAAAGACAATATCCTTTAGATGCCACATGCCTGGTCTTGTGCTGCTCGCTAGGGGTGTTGCCTTAGAGATTTGCATGGGCTGCGCTTGTGAAAGGATCAACATGCCTTTGGCTAGCGATTCCAAGATCCTTCCTTGGAAATGAAAAGAAAAAACATAAAAAGAAATGGCTCGGGGCTTCCCTGGTGGCACAGTGGTTAAGACTCCGCCTGCTAATGCAGGGGACACAGGTTTGAGCCCTGGTCCGGGAAGATCCCACATGCCGCGGAGCAACTAAGCCTGTGCACCACAACTGCTGAGCCTGTGCTCTAGAGCCCGTGTGCCACAACTACTGAACCCGCATGCCACAGCTGCTGAGCCTGAGTTCTAGAGCCTGCGAGCCACAACTACTGAAGCCCGCACACCTAGAGCCCGCGCTCCGCAACAAGAGACGCCACTGCCATGAGAAATGAGAAGCCCACACACCACAACGAAGAGTAGCCCCTGCTCGCTGCAGCTAGAGAAAGCCCACGCGCAGCAATGAAGACCCAACACAGCCAAAAGTAAATAAATAAAATTAATTAATTAAAAAAAAAGAAACAGCTGGTTCAAAGCACAAATTCTTATTTTATGGATGTAAAATGTCCAGGTTGCTACAAGATTACCACGGTTTTCAGCTGTGCTCAGACAGTGGTGCTTTACGTAGGTTCCTGAATTTGTGTTCTATCGCAGAAAGCCTTATCAGTTCAGTAATTCCAGTTAATCTACCAAGATAATGTAATTATGTTTAATTCTGTAAGGTATACAACAGCGCTCTTCTAGTTGGGTGTCAGTTTTTCAATCGAGTTTTGATTATGGGGAAAAAAAAAAACGCACAATATCCTTTAAAGCCTGAAGCCCTGAGAGGAATCCAACCACTGCTCATCAAATTCCTAAAACACAAACTCATTAGGCCCTGCCAGCCCCCTTGCAATACCCCAATCCTCCCCGTTCAGAAGCCTAACAGGGAGTACTGGTTTGTGCAAGGCTTATGAGCAGTGAATGAGGCCGTCATCCCTATGCACCCACTGGTGTCAAACCCATACACCTCCACACCCAAGTGCCAAGGGGCACGCAGTATTTCTCTGTTTTGGACCTCACTGATGTATTTTTCTGTATTCCCCTAAATCCAGACTCTCCATACCTTTATGCCTTTGAATGGAGGGACGCTGACACCTGGAGGCTACCCAATACACCCGGACAGTACTTCCGCAGGGTTTTCAGGACAGCTCCCATCTTTTTGGAAACACGTTAGCAAGGGAACCGAGGGAATTGAGCCTTGAGAAGGGAACTCTGCTACAATATGTTGATGATTTCTTGATAAGTAGTGAGACCAAATAAGATTCAGATAAAAATACTGTTACGGTCCTAAATTTTCTGGCAAGAAGGGGATATAAAGTATCTTCAACCAATATAAAGTATCTTCAACCAGCAACAGTTTCAATATTTAGGATTGGGTTTGACCCCAGGGGCACCAGCACTTGCCATAGATTGAAAAACAGCAGTTAATGCATTACTATCTCCAACCATAAAAAGGCAATTCTGAGGCTTTCTCAGGATGGCTAGGTTCTGTCGTATCTGGATTCCAAATTATAGCCTTATAGCAAAACCCCTATGTGAGGGTCTAAAGGGAGAAGAAAGGGAACCCCTTCAACGGAATAAGGACCACCAGCAGGCCTTTAAGACTCTGAAGACTGCGGTGAGTAGAGCACCAGTGCTGGGGCTTCCAAATTCGCACAAGCCCCTTACCCTACACGTTCGTGAGAGGTCAGGGATAGCACCACGAGTCCTGACCAAAAAGCTGGGACCGGATCAGAGACCAGTGGCTTACTTCTCAGCACAGTTGGACTCAGTGGCCCTGGGATGGTCAAGCTGCCGGCAGGCAGTAGTGGCCACATCCCTGTCGGTAAATGAGCTTCCAAGCCCACCCTGGGACAACACTTAGGCGTGTCAACCCCTCATCAGGTACAATTTGTGCTGGAAGTCAAAGGACATCATTGGTTGACTGGAGGAAGGTTAACAAAATATCAGGCCCTCCTATTGGACGCCCCCGGCATTATCTTAAAGGTGTGCCAAACCCTGCGACTCTGCTTCCAGCTGTCTAGAGTGGAGACTTAGTGCATCAGCGTAAAGAGACCATAGAACAAACTTGCTCCAGCAGGTCTCATCTAGATGAGCCCCTTGACAGCCCTGAGGTCAAACAGTTTACTGATAGGAGCAGTTTTATAGAAATGGGAACCCAAAAGGCGGGGTATGCCAGTTAGTCTAGATGAACGGAATCGAAGCCAAGGCCCTGCCCGCCACAGACATCAGCCCAGAAAGCTGAACTAATTGCATTAATGAGAGCTTTGCAATTAGGGACGGATAAGAAATTAAATATTTTTACTGACTGTAAATATGGGTTCCACGTGCTACATTCTCATGCTGCCATTTGGAAAGAGCAACGTTAATCGCTACAAATTCCCCCATAAAATATAAAGATTTGATTCTGGCTCTTTTAGAAGCAGTGCAGCTCCTGACCCAGGTAACAGTAATCCGCTGCAGGGGCCATCAGAGGGGTGGATCCCTTGCGAGTCAAAAGAACAGCAAAGATGATCAAACTGCAAAACAGGCAGCTCAATTGCAAGAGCCTGAGCAAATTATGGCCCCAGTGATTGGCCCCCCTGAACTCCCTAGCCTTCTCCAGTATTCCCCACAGGAACAGGAAAATGCTGAGAAACGGGGCTATGAGAAGAGAAGCACAGGCCGGTATAGAAAGGAGGATACGGTTCTAATTCCTGAGGCCCAAAAATGGAAACTCACTAAGAGCTTACACGGTGCCACCCACTATGGGAGGGATCACTGCGGGACTTGATGCAAAAGGCTTTTTCAGGGAAGGGGCTTGAAAGAACAGTAAAACAAGCAACACTTGTCTGTGATTTATGTGCCCATAATAACCCACAGGCCCATCCAATCCCCCCTTCGTTACTCAGGCCAATTCAATGCCGAGGGACATATCAGGGGGAAGACTGACAGTTAGGTTTCACCCAAATGCCCCCGCGGTCAGGATATAAATATCTTATGGTGTTTGTCAATACTTTCACAGGATGGGCTGAAGCCTTCCCCATCCAATCTGAAAAGGCTATGGAAGCCTGTAGGTCCCTTTTAAAAGAAGCAGTTCCTCGGTTTGGACTTCCAAAGTTCCTCCACAGTGATAACGGGCCTTGTTTTATAGCCAGAATCACACAGGGGCTCACAATGGCCCTAGGGATAGACTACAAACTACACACCTCTTGGCACCCCTAGTCTTCAGGGAAGGTAGAGAAAATGAACCATCCTTTGAAGAAAACCTTAGCAAAACTCTGCCAAGAGACTCATGTACCCTGGACCAACTCGCTTCCTACTGCACCCCTCAGGGTCCATGTAGCCCCAGGAGTGGTCTGAGGCTTAGCCCATCTGAAATGACCTATGGGAAGCCTCTTCTTACTACTGACATTCTACTGGATGAGGAAGTGAACCAGGCCCTGAGATATATTATTAATCTAGGACAAGTTCAGGAGGCAATCCAGGACTGTGCCCACAAGGCACTGCCAGCCCCCACTAACACTACAGAGGAAGGAGCAGGGCCTTCACAAATAAACCCCGGGGACCAGGTTCTTCTTAGAACTGGAAAGAGGGGTCCCCCAAAGACCAACGATTGCTAAAATGGAAGAGCCCCTATAAAGTAATTTTAACCACCCCTACTGCTGTCAAACTGCAAGGGATATCTAGTTGGGTACATTTGTCCAGACTAAAGCTTTTACCTCCAGAAACCTGGCAGGTTCCAACAGAACAATACACCTGTGAGCCAGTGGAAAATGTGAGATACCTATTCAAAGACAGGCACCATCAACAGATGAGTAAAATGATGTGGTAGACTGGGCTCCAATTTTCCATTCTTGCTATTGTGCTCAGCAGGAGCATACACGAGCATCTTGTTAAAAATGTTGTAGAGCTTTATGTGCTGAATTATCAACATGAGGGTCTGCTGTCTGCTAATTTTTTTAAAATTAATTAATTAATTTATTTTTGGCTGCATTGAGTCCTCGTTGCTGCACGCAGGCTTTCTCTGGTTGCAGCGAGCAGGGGCTACTCTTCGTTGTGGTGCGCGGGCTTCTCATTGCAGTGGCTTCTCTTGTTGCGGAGCACGGGCTCTAGGCGCACGGGCTTCAGTAGCAGCATGTGGGCTCAGTAGTTGTGGCTTACGGGCTCCATAGTTTTGGTACAGGCTTAGTTGCTCTGTGGCACGTGGGATCCTCCAGGACCAGGGCTCAAACCCGTGTCCCCTGTGCTGGCAGGTGGATTCTTAACCACTGCGCCACCAGGGAAGCCCTATCCCCTAATTTTTTAAGTACTAACAAGAGTTATGTCCTTCAAGGACTGTCCTCTCTTAACAACCGTGAGACAGACATTCAGTTCTGCACCCCAGAAGTGTTTGTTTTTCCTCTGCGGACACCCAAACCATCAGATGTTATGGAATTATGGCCAGGCCCCTGTCCTTTTCCAACCAAGCTATAGCATATAAATGCATTGATAATGTTCACTTCATAGGAGAGTGCACTCTAGGGACTATAGGGATAAGAGGGGGTTTTATTGGTAACAGGACCACTCCAGCTCATCCGCGAACCCAGAGAGCACTAGAAATGATCTTAACAGGGGCAGGGCTGGCCATAGGGCTGGCAGCTCCGTGGGGAGGCTTTACCTATCATGAAACAACACTGAGAAATCTCACTAGACAGCTTGGTTATATGATGGAACAGACAAGACAAGCCTTAACGGGACTGAAGATCTCTTGTTTCTTTGGCTAATGTAGTTCTTGACAATCGTCTAGCTCTTGATTACCTTCTGGCAGAACGAAGTAGAGTTTGTGCGATAATTAATACATCCTGCTGCACCTGGACCAATGCAACAGGACAGGTAGAATTTAATATTAGGGAAATATATGCCCAGGCAGAGCAGCTTCACAATTTTGGCAGGGGCGACATCGCCTCCGCTGTCTGGTCAACAGTTAAGGAAGCCCTCCCAAAGTTAACCTGGTGCCTTCCCTTTCTAGGCCCTTTAATGGCTATTGTTGTTCTTCTCCTTTAGGGCCCTTGTTTGTTCAACCTTCTGGTTAAGTTTGTGTCTTCCAGCCTCCAACAGTTTCAAGTAAAGACTCATGATGTCTCAAGGAATTCAACCCATTCCAGTGGAGAGGGGCCCAGGTCCATACAGGTCCTTGGAATAGTCAGTGAGGGACTTCTACACCACTAGGGTAGGCTAGGGTCTGCGGCCCCCGTCTAGCAGGAAGTTTCAAAAGGAGAGACCTTTGGCCCCTTACCCTTTAAGAATAAGGGGTGTAGAATCCCTCAGGGGGGAATGAGACAGGCTGGGACCTGGGACACTTTGCTGCAGTGCTTGCCCCTGGACAAATGTCTCCTCGATCAATGACATACAAAGAAACTCTGAGGGACTTATGTATGTGTATAGCTGATTCACTTTGTTATAAAGCAGAAACTAACACACCATTGTAAAGCAATTATACTCCAATAAAGATGTTAAAAAAAAAAAAAAGAAACTATAAGGGACTAAAAATAACTGCGTGCATGCCCAGTTGGGGCAAATTATAGACAAGATACAAAAAGACCAAGGTGCCCAAGTGCTTCTTCTGAAGATCCAGGAGCCAAAGCAGGGTACTGGGCACGCCCCCTGCACACAACACCACCACAGAGGTGGGCAAGCCTCCTAGGCCACCCCTCTGGCCTGATCCCTGGACACACTCCTACTCTCACCCCATAGAAGGAAAAAGTTTGCCTCCCACCTGAGTGAGCAAGCTAGCAAGGGAAACTGTTACTTGTTCTCAATCCCTGCTGCTGCAGCAGGGGCCCCAGTAAAGCCTTGCCTGAATTTCTTATCTGGCCTCTGATCAATTTCTATTGATTAAGGAGGCCAAGAACAGCTGGTTGGTAACATATGTGTGGGTGGGGAAGCTGGGAGTCACCGTACCATTCAGTCTACTTTTCTGTCCGCTTGAAAGTTTTCATCATAAAAAGTAACAAAAGAATTTCACTCCTAGGTATATACTCAAGAGAAAAGAAAATACAGGTCCACACCTAAACGTGTACACAAATGTTCATAGCAGCATTATTTGTAACAGCCAAAAAGTAGAAACAACCCAAAAGTCCATAAACTAATGAATGCATAAACAAACCGTGGTATAGCCATAAACTGCAATGTCATCCAGGCAACAGGAGGAATGAAGTACTTCCTAGAAAACATTATGCAGAGTGAAAGCAGCCCGTCACAAAAAGTCATATATTGTATGAGTTAGTTTATATGAAATGTCCAGAATGGGCAAATCAGAGCCAGAAGGTAGATTAGTGGTTGCCAGGGGCTGGGAGGTGGGCAGGGATGGGGAGTGGCAACTAATGGGTACAGGTTTTCATTTAGAAGGGATGAAAATATTCTAAAATTGACTGTGGAGATGGGTACACAACTGTGAATATACTAAAAGCCATTGTACACTTTAAACGGGTGGATCGTATGCTATGTGAATTACTGAGGTATCTCAATAAGCTGGGTTTTTTTCTTTTAAGTTGCAAAAGAGAGTAGGATCCAGGGGTGAGGAGAGAGACAGTTGTCAGTCACCATAAAGCACATAAAAGTGGTTTAAATATGAAAGCTGATTTAAACATGGTGATTAGAAATGTTGATTTCTGACCAATCTGCAAAAACTGAAGACTCAAAAAAGGAATCACATGGCTAAAACATATTTTTTTAAAAAACCGCATTTTAAAGTAGAAAAAAACCACCATCCCAAAACTCTAGATCTCAGCAAAACTTGTAAAGAGACTTCATCAAATTCAACCTCTTTTGTTTCCTGGCCAGGAGGAGCCCAGTGACTGAGAATATTCGTTTTGCTAATCGGTAGAACCTGAGGTCAGCCGGGACCTCAGGAGAGTCTCATTCTCCCCATCCCCCATCTCCCACGGTGGGGAGGGGCCCTAAGGCAGTCTGAGCCCTCCCAGCTGCAGTGTTAGAGGGTTTCTGGAGGGGCCTAGCCTGGGGTGACAGCTCTAACCCTTGCCCTGTCTCCCCCAAACCATGCCCTGTCCCAGGGAGCCACCCCCAACTCTCCTTCCTCCCCCCCACCCCCACCCTCCACCTGTGTTCAGCTTCTCATTCCAGTTATCCGATGCCTGCTGTATACCAGGATGTCCAGAACAGAGCTCACAGGTCCCCGAAAACCTGTCCCCCATCTTCTCTCCCCCACAAATGTGCCCACCCCCACACCTACCCAGACACCCAAACAAGTGCCCGGGGAACATCCTGGAACCTCTCCTGCTCCCCATAGGCTTCTCTACCTCCATCCCCAGGGCACAGTCTCCTCCCCCTTTCCGACCCTCTCCTCCATTACCTTCAGTACAAGGGCTAACACACCTGACCTGGCCTTGGAGGCCCAGTCTGATCAGCCCCTGCCCCCATCACCGCGTTTCCCCCAACTCTGCTCCAGCCAGCTGGAAGACGGCGCAGCTCCCAAGCACTCCACCAGCACTCTCCCCTCCAGGCCACAACCTGTGCCATGCTGTTCCCTAGGCCTGGGCGGCCGTGGCCACCCAAGCAGCTTTCATTCATCCTTCAAGGCCTAAACATCACCGAGATTTGGACCCCAGCCAAACTGAGCAACTCTCCCTGTGCTTCCCAGGCAGATGGGACCCCTCACTTCCTCCAGAGGAGTCTTTGCAAGTACTCAGAACATTTGCCCTGCCTCAGCCCTCCTTCCCCTGAGTGAGGCTTATCCCTCCTTCAGAGTCACCTCCTCTAGGAAGCCTTCCTTGACCTCCCAGAGGGGGTTAGGCGACTCCTCTGGGCTCCTACAGCCCTCTGGGTCCCCACCACTAAAGCACACGCCACATTATCAAATGGCATCTATAATGAGGCAAGCTCGCCTACCAGACTGGGAGCACCTGGAAGGAATGAAATGGGTCTCTTTGCCTCAGTGGACCCCATATCCAGAGAATCCTTGAGGCGTTGTCCGTTGATTGAAAATTGGGACGCAGCCCTAAATCCAAAGCCCAGTCAAGCGTCGAACGCTTGCTTCGTTGTTGCTCCGACCCCTTCAACTAGCTGCCCTGCAGCTGCAGCTGGGCTGCCAGCCCTCGCCCACAGCAAATGGGCTCCAGCTGGGGAGGCCCCCCTCTGCTCTCTTCCCTGGCCCCCGCTACCACTGGCATCAGCTCTTCTGCCCCTGGGGTGGGTTCAGGGGCCAGACTGAGAGAGGAGGAGCAGGGTCGGGGAAGAAGGGTTCAGGACACCCAGGGAACGGGCTCGCGCGGATGAGGGAGGAGCCGCTCCCTTTGCTTACCTGGCTTTTCAGACCCAGATGACCTGGACGACCCCAGTGTGGAGGTTGAGGAGGTGTCGCTGGAGGCGAGGCTCCCAGGAGCCATTTCACAGGCAGATGCAGATGGCCCCCTACCCAGGCGTGAGGCCCCCAGGCCTGCCTGCTCGCCTTACATACCAGCAGGCCCGGCCCCACCACTCCAATTAGCCCCTGATTGGGCTGGAGGCTCTGAGCCGCTGATTGGGCAGGAAAGCTGAGAGGGGGGCACTGCAGCCCTGCCTTGCGTGCTGATGCCTCAGCCGGGCCACCTGCTCCTATGTGAACTTGGGTGTATCGGCTTGACTTCTCTGGGTCTCAGCCCCCATGGCAACATGATGGGGGCTGAGATGCCTGATCCCTCCTGCGCCCTCTGCTCAGCAGAACCTGGAATGCTGATGGGGAACTGGGCACACCTGGGCTGTGGAGGTAGCTGCTGAGGCCCTCCAATCCCACTGCCCCAGGGTCCACTCCTGTTCCCAGGCCACTGCTGGCCTTGGTCCCTCAGGAAGCAGCAGTTGGGGGCCGACCAGTGGGTTTACCTGGAACAGACACCCCAGGTCAACCTGTGGCCTCCTTTTGTTTTATAAGAAAGAATTTTTAAGGGATGAATGAGCAATTTTTAAATTACTTCCCAAAAGTCTCCATAAAAAAGGACAATGTCCTCTGGGAAAATAAACAAAGAATATTGATTCATCAGAAAGGCTGATAAGCACAGGAAAATATCTTCGACTTCTTTGACACTCAGGAAATTTTAAATTGAAACAATGATGAGATACTATTTTCTCATCACATTGACAAAAATTGAAGACAAAGCGTTGGCAAGGATGCAGGGAACCAGGCCCTCATTGCCTTTTCCAGGGGCATAAATTGGGTGCAGCCTACTTGGAAAAGGTATTCCCTTGAGCCCAGCACTCCACTTCTCTCTCCTAGGAGTGCATTAGTCGGAAAAGAAATAATTGCTGCATTATTTGGAAAAGGAAAAAAAAAGAAGTTCCAAATGAATCACTCAGGCTCTGGCTGAATTACACCCTTACTGCAGAATACTCTGCAGCCATTTAAAATGACGAGATGGATTAAAACAAGGATGAGGTGGTATTTCACACCCAGTAGAATGACAAATATTTAAATGCCCATCAATACCGCGTTGTCTAGGATGTGAAGAAAGGCACAGCTGTCGGGAAGGTAAGTTGGTGGCCACATAGAAAGAATTGAGTAACGTCTAATACAACTAAGATAGATTCGTGCCACATCCCATCCATGTCATTCTGGGTATAAATCTGAGAGGAACTCTTACACTGATACACTGCAATCTTAGCAAAAATTCAAAACAACCTAAATGCCCGCCAAGGGGAGATTGGACAAATAAACTGTGATCTGTTCACACGGTGGAATAGTACACAGCAGTGAAAATGAAATAAAACAGAAAGTATCTGTGGAATATGTCCCCACTTCTGAGAAGACAGAACTCGTGTGTGTGTGTGTGTGTGTGTGTGTAAGTGAAGCCACAGAAGAAGGTCTGAAAGGGTTCATTCTAAGGTAATAGCAGTGGTTACCTCTGAGGAGGGTGTAGGATTTGAAGGGGACAGGTTTAGAACAGACTTGCAGTTTTCTCTCTGTAGTCCTATTGTTGGGATTTTTCCAGGGGACTCTCCATCACCAGAGGTCTGGATTGAGGGAGGCAACGTGTTCTAAAGTGAAACTGGGTATCACTGCCCTGCCTAGCACCCTTCGTGGCTCCCCACTGCCATGGGTGAAAGCTTGACCTCTGTCTTATGGAGCCTCCTTCCCCCTGGAAACCCACAGTCCAACCACAATGAGGCTCTTGGAACTGGTTAGGTGTTGAGAGCTGGGTTTTCCCCTTTGTGTTTCCTCTGTGTGTGTATCTGTTAGATTGATGTCACAATGGCCCCAGTTTTTCACCCCTGTCCATATCCATGCCCATTTGCAGTATAAGTTTGCAGCTCCTCCTACATGCCTTGAATCTGAGCTCGCCTTATGACTTGCTTTGACCAACCCTGCATGGTGGACATGATGTCCAGTCCCAGTCCCATGTGAACAAGGCTTCTGGATGCTGAGCATCCCATGGCCCAGTCTCCCCTGTCACCCAGCCCACAGCCAACTAGCCAGCCCTCCAGCTGACCACAGATGCTTGAATGAACCCAGCAGAGATCAGCCAAGCTTGGTCCAGATCACCTGGCTGACCCGCAGAGTCACGAGCAACAATACATGGTGTGTTGTTTGAAGCATGAGATTTGGGGGTTGTTTGTCACACAGCATAAGCTAGCTGATACACTCTTCCTAGAAGGCCCTCCTTTATCTCCACCTACCTTCTCTGGACCATTTCTCACTCATCCTTTTGGCCTCAGTGTAGACATCACTTCCTCAGAAAAGCCCTCCCTGACACCCTAGGATGTTTGGGGCCCCTGCTTGTGCTGCCAGCAGCCCCTCAACTTGCTCTGTGGGAGCCTCTAGCACCCCAAGTTAAAACACTGCCTTACCTGTCTCCTTGAGTTCTGAGAGGGAGTGGGGGTGGGCAGGGCTGTGTCTATCTTGTTCCTGGTGGTGTTCCTTGGTGCCCAGCACAGCACCTGGCACGCAGTAGGTTCTCAGCACCCATTGCTGTGGAAGCCCCAGTGCCAGAACCCAGCTTGGCTGAGTGGAGGGAGGCCTGAAAACCATCTGCGAGAACCATCTAGAGCAGGAGATGAAATGAGGCAAAGAGGCGCATGGAAGCTGGTGCCAATGGGGGCAGCAATTTTGATCACATTTCCAAGAACTGAGAAGTAGAGAAAGACTCAGTGATACAAACATTCCCACGAGCTTCATCTGAAACCCTGCTCCAGGGCTGTGCCAGGACAGAGTTTTGCATTTGGAGGGAAGAAGTTCTAAAATGTGCTACGTGATCTAAAAATTCTTCTAGAGGATTGCCTTTTCACAGGGAAATGGTAATTGTGGGGATCAGGCTTCTGGAGAGAGGACAGGTTCCTTGGTGAACTCATGAGACGCGTTTACTGAGGCCTGTACGAAATGTAAGTTTTGCCAAAAACTTTTTTTGCCATCTTGTAACGTTGAATGAAGTCCTCCTATGTGTGAACTTACAGTTCTGCAGGTTTCAGTTCTAAACTCTTTGAAGCAGTGCCTGTTTTGTGTTAACTCTAACCCCTGTAGCATGAGGACATCTGTGACTTTAGGTCAATAAATGCATAGACGGCAGGGTAGAAAGAGCTGCCATGTTCAATGTCCACATATTTTATATTCACTGTTATATTTATACGTGAAAAAGCTAAAGTTCAGAGAGGACCTGCATCAGGTCTCCCTAAGTCCAGACCCTGGGCTACAACCTGGAAGCTCTCTGCTTTAGTTAAGAAACCATCCCTGACTCCAAAATAACAGTGGCTTCAACATGAAACCAGGAGACTGTTCTCTCATGAAACCCCTCAAGCCTCGGTTGTGCAGGGCTGGTGAGGCAGCATGGGAGACCCAGGCTCCTTCCTTCTTGATGCTCTGCCATTATCTGCCCACAGATTCTACCTCATGATCCAAGAAGCTGTTGCAGTGCTGGTCATCATGACCACATTCTAGCCACCAGGAAGGAAAGAAGAGAGGACATGGTGGACACCTCCATTCTCTGAAATGCACAACCCAGAGACTGCACATATCACTTCTGATTATAGTCCTTTGGCTAGACCTTAATGTCACCTACATGCCATTGCAGATGCAGGGGAAGCTGGGAGATGCAGTCTTGTGCTGGGTGGCAAGGTGCCTAGCTAGAACTTGGGCTGATAATACTAAAAGAAAGAAAGGGAATGAATACTGAGGGCAGTTAGCACTTGCTTCCCCCTTTCCTGAGACACCTCCAGTATTTTAATCTCTCTACACATCTATCTCTCACTATAACAGGAGCTGCTCCTTTGAACTTCGTTCATGTCTCTGGGACGGGAACTCACATTTATTGAATGCCTATTATGCACCTCATCTCTTGTATCAATAATCTCAGTCCCTTTAGACAATTCTACCAACTGGGATGATTGATTCTCCCCTTTAAAGCTGAAGGGCCTGAGCCCTAGTGAGGTTCAAGGATTTGGCCTGAGGTCACACAGCTGGGAAGGGCACCCACTGTCTCCCAGGGGCACTTTGGGGTATGTGGAACACATGTCTCTACTAGAGGGCAAGGGGCAGGCTGTCATCAAGCCCTGCTGCCTTGGGGTGGAGGTTCATGCGCTCTCCTCCCAGAGGCAAAATCAGGGGTGAGAGAGTTCTGTGGCCCCGACGCTGGCCAGGTCACAGCCCAGAGACTTGCTCCCTCCAATCCATCTCTGAGTCCCCAGCACGTCCTGGCCTAGGGTCAGCTTCCTTAGACTGGGTTGAGTGATGATACGATTGTACACAACAGGCACTCCATAAACCTGTTGGCTTCCTGGAGCCTGGACATGAGCTGGGTGACACCCTCTCTCCAGCCTCAGTCAGCAGCTCTTTGCCTTTATTTATGGCGGGTTCTCCATCAGTGGCTGTCAAATCAATTATAAATTAAGGAAGTAAGGAGGCTTTTCTCTCTATCAGGAAAAGCCAGCGAATGTTCTGGTTTTAGAGTAAATTTTTTCTCTGGATGTGAGACTGAATCCCCGCTGTGGGGGGAGGCTGGACTAGCTGGGCGTCACCGACATAGAGTCCCTCCCCTCTGGCCCGCTGTTGGTTCTGGCCACGCTGTCTCTGGCCCTCCTCCTCTAGAAACAAGCCCCTGAGGTTTTCTTTGGGCTCCTTCCTGTCCCCACCCTCAGACCATTTGGTTTCTGTGGGGTTAACTCTACCTTTGGCTGCAGAGGCAAGCAGGTAACCCAGGCCTGGCCAGTCAGAGGATGAATCCCCATCCCAGCCTGATCATAGGCTTAGGGGCTATCAGGTGACCCAGGCCTGGCCGACGAGAGCCCTACCTGGGAACTGTGCTGGAACAGATGAGAAAGGGAAGACCACGTTCTGTAGGCCTTGCAGAGCCTGGAACTGCTGGTGGCCTTTATGCCACCTCTTGAGAACAGTCAGCCTTGCATGAAGCCAGCACAGAGGAAAGTGCAGCCAGAGCGGAGACGTACAAGCCAGATTAACATCATCCGAGCACTGCATCCAGCTGTGCCTGATGCCCTGAGAGTTTCATTTCTGGGAGCCAATAATTTTTCCCTTTTGCTTCAGTGCTATTGAGTGGGATTTCCTGTCACTTGCAGCCAAAGTAATCCTGACCGACATCACCTAGGGAGACAGAGTTAAGAGGGGCATTACCCGCTCCAGTCCCTCCATGGCACTGGAGATCTTCCTTCTCAGGCTCCTGCCGCCCTTTCCTACCTTGGAGGATGAGGGTAATTTGGGAGCTACATCTCCATCCCATTCCCCTTGGAGATGAGGTCCCTGGTAGGGCCAGCTCTGAGCCAAGGCTCCGGTAATGCCAAAAGTCTCCCACTGTCTGCTGTGTCCAGGAAGCAGGTTGGCTGCATACTGAAAGCTCAGCAGATCCCATCAAGGTCAGCTTTGAGATTCCTTTTTGCACATAAGGAGGCTCAGAGAGGTGACAAAACTTGCTTGCGGCTTCACGGGTCACCTGGATCTCTGTGACTCCAAAGTTGGGGGCTTTTCTCATTCCCAGGCCTGCTCCCCCCACCTCGTACTCCCAGGGGGCTCTGACGTTGCCCAAACCAGGCAACCCAGGGTCAAGGGTCAGGTGGACGCCGCCCTGTTCCAATCCATCCTGCAGATAAAGAGCTTGAGAGTGACACAAACCACCACCATCAACACCAGGTATAGGAGCTGAGCTTTTAATACCCCAATTTGCCTTCGTCTCCAGGCAGAGCTGGGGAGAGGTAGAGCTTCCAGCTTTGGTTACGTGGAGGAGCAGGGGCAGTTGCTGAAGCAGCTCAGTTTCGATGCCCCAGCGTCCCAGCCAGTTTCACAGCAAGGACTCTCCGCAGTGCAGAATGGACTGGAGCTGCGGAAGGCTCGGCCAGCAAGGGAGCCGAAATCTGAGACCTGTGGACATCCCCAGGGAAGGTGGGCCCAGCCAGATTTCCCATTCTTTGTTTCTAAGCTCTGTGAGACAAGGGTGACATTGGGGACCCAGCTCCCCATTAAATGTGGGCAGGTAAGCATGGCTTCTAGAAGCTCCATACTGGCCCAGAGACGCTGCAGCCTGAGTGCTGGGGAGGAGAACAAGTGGTTTCCGGAAGCTGAGAGAAAGGCCTGTCTCTCCATGGGCCACACAGAAAAGGGGTGGCCCTAGTCCTGGGGCTCCATGCTGGAGGTGAGATTCCCCAGGCCTCGGTCCCACACTCTGAACCCCCCATGTTTTTTCAGTCCTGATGACTGCGTTCTGCACTTCCTTGACTGTCCCTCCCGTGGCCCGACACCCAGCCCTGGTCTGGCCTTGACGTCTGGCTCATTTTTATAAACCTGCTGAGGCTGGTTGCTCAGGGCCTTGCCCAATCTCAAAATGGTCACTATCAAGAGGAGATGATCATAGCAATGAATTAATTATATACATTGATATTATTTATAATGTTAACTACAGCCTGTACAGCTCCTTACCATTTACAAAGTGCTCACACACACATACACACACGCACACGCACACACACAATCTCATTTGATCTTCACAGCAGCTGTGTGGGGGATTTGGAATTTCCACTTTATGGGGCAAGAAAGTGAGGCCCAAGGAGGAAAACAACTGCTCAAGGGCATCAGACAAGGGTGAGCTGCTGCTGCTAACATGGTTTTGAGAGGATAGATATGCTCTCCCTGCCCATTCATCTCTCCATTCATGTCTCCATTCATTCCTTCCTTCAACCATCTAGCATTTATTAAGCACCTACTATGTGCCCCACTCTGTGCTACACACTTATCCCTAAGCTGGGACACTTTTCCAGAGCAAGAGTTCTCGTGTGCCTGAGAGATGAGTTTGGGGGGAAAGGGGGGTACAGATCCCACCGGCCCCTGGGAAATCAGGACTCCAGACTGGGCCGTCCCTGCCAAGTGAGGAGCCTCATTTTTCTCTCATTAATTCTCTTTTTGTTTGTTTGTTTAAACTCAGGGAGCCTGTGTGACCTGGTTCCGACAGGCACGGCTCCTGATGGGGTGGCTGGGGTGGGGGGCGGGGGCTGGGAGACTCCTACAGTTGTCCACAGAGTCCTTAGGCAGGCGCCACCTGGCTGGTCTCTGTCTTGGAGGCAGTGGTGGAGGCCTCATCGTCACCCAGTGGGTTCCTGCCACAGCACAGGGTGGTGAGCATGCAGTTCCGGAACTGGAAGAAAGGGCATGAGTCAGTGTCAGGGTCCCCCAAAATGTGGGTGGCAACCGGCATGGTCGGTGAGATTTGCCTCCACCCCCGTCCCGCTTCTGGCCTTCCCAGCCTCCACTCCCCTCTCAAATGGCTCCCTGTAGGAACTTACTAAGCCTTCACGACCCCACCCGGAAATGCCAGGACCAAACCTCAGGGGGCTTTGTCACTGGTAATCCATGATGCCTTCTGTGTGCCAAGGGCTATCTGTAAATTATCTCATTTAACCCAAGAGTTTAGGAGTTCACCCTTCCTATGGATGAAGAAACTGATGCCCAAAGAAGGGAAGTGACTTGCCCAAGGTCACACAGCTAGAAACTAGCAGAGCTGGGATTTGAACCCAATATGTCTGACTCCATGTTTTCCCCACTGGATCAAGGGATCCGCAGAGGAACCACTGGTCTGTGTTAAAGGACCGCTTTATCCTTTCATTCCTTGGAACAAGACTTTTTAGCTCCCTGTCCAGCTGTGCGGAAACTGTCACCTATTCCCAGGCTTGGGACTTTGACCGTTTGACCTTTAAAGCAGGCCTCCGAAACCATCTGGATGGGTGCTTCTCATTCTTGAGCCAGCATCAGAGCCACCTGGAGGGCTTGCTAGAAATGCAGGTTCCTGGGCCCACCCTGAGCCTCTAATCAGAAGGTCTGGGGGTTGGCCCAGGAGTCTGAATTTCTCCCAGATGACTCTGACACCCCGGGGAAGACCAACTCCCTGACCATTTTGCAGGTGGAAAGACCGAGGGCCCAGTCAAGAATGTGGCTCGTCCTCTTGTGGCCTTGGGGGACCTGGACCCTCCCGCCTCACCAGCAGGCACCTGCTTGTTCATCATGATGTAGATGACGGGGTTGTAGATGGAGGAACTCTTGGCAAAGAATGACGGGATGGTCATGAAGATGGGGCCAAAGTCGGAGCCCTGGTGGGTGAAAATGTAGAACGCCACGCTGGCATAGGGCACCCAGCAGATCAGGAAAGCAACGACCATGATGATGACCATGCGAGTGACCTCCTTCTCGGCCTTCTGCGTGGTGGCTGACTCCTGCTGTTGGGCAGCTGCCTGCGGGGAAACAGGGCCTGGTGTTCAGACTGAGGCTCCTCTGGGACGGGGGCTGGGCTCAGCCCAGTCAATGTGCGTGTCCCCAGCGCCCAGCATAGGACCATACCTCCTTGACTGTGAAGACCAGCTGCCCGTAGCAGAAGAATATGATGACCAGGGGGATGGTGAAGTGGACCACGAACATGTAGATGACGAAGGACTCATTGTTGACCTCTGGCGAGAGCGTGTAGTAGTCAATCCCGCACGAGCACTGCATTCCCTCTGGGATGTACCTGAGGACCGGTGGGGAGATGGGGCGGGAGGGGCAAAGGGAGACCCACATGTGAGGGACTTGGGAACAGGCCCAGCTGACCAGAGTCCCCTGCCACCGCCTACTGTAGGGCTGGTCTCACTCTGGGCCTCACTTTCCCTCTCTGTAAAATGGGGATAATAAACCTCTCCTTGGTTGTGTGACTGAGGATCACATTGACTGAGGTAAGCGATTCAAATGTACCTGTGGAAACAGTGTTGTTTCACTGTTCGTTCAGCGCCGTGTTATCCCGGGACCACAGTCTCTCCAAGTCTCTCATTCCAGAGGCACGCCCCCAACCCTGTGCCCACCACCGCGCCGCTCTGCCCCGCCCCTCCCAGCCTGCCACTCCCCAGCAGCCGGAGGCCAGGCTTTGGGCCACACAGGGCACAGGTTGGTGGGGAGAAGGGAAAAGCCCTGCCAAGCTCTGTATTTGAGGCGCCCAGGTCTTTCTAGGCCAAAGAGGGGTACACAGGGTAACTAAGGGATCTTTGCACTTTCTGGAAACAAGAGGCCCCGGGGCATCTGGTTAAGATGTTTGGGTGATTTCAGACGATGGTGACACTGGACCAACCTCGGAAAACCCAGTGTCTGTTAGCTGTGCCTACCAGGATGTAACCGGGCCAGACTGGAGAAGACAGGGAAGGGGACCAGAGTTGTTTGTCCCTTGCTGAATTGCTCAAATTCAGCACGGGGCAAAGAACACTGGCCCCAGGAAGACTGAGAGAGGAGGAAAGTGGAGAGAGATGGGAGTTTCCCGGAAGCAGAGGGACACGAGGCCGCCTACAGAGTCACTAGTCCAATGTCCGGAACCACTGTCCACCGCAACCCCAGCTCATCTCAGCCCATTTGGAGATAACAGCCTAGAGTCTGGACAGGACTGCTTCCCAGAGGCTACAATGTCACACCTGCACGAGGAAGGCTCTGCCTCCCCAGGTGCTGAGGCCTAAGGTCAGAGGAACTGCTCAACAGGGCGCTGGACCAAAGAGGATTGGAATCTGGCCCTGGCTTAGTTGCGGATTAGGGGCACAGCCAAGGTGAAGGGTTGGGGCGTCTTGGAGTCCCCTTGACATGGGGACCAGCCCCATAGCAGTGTCAGGGGCTGACCCTCTCTTCCCTGCCCTAAACCTCAACCCCATGACAGCTGCCAGCTCGGGACCTGGAACCAGACAGCCCCCCTGGCTGGAGGACCCTACAAAGAGCCCTGGAGACCCTTCCTTCCCTTCCACTCGGTGATGTTACCTGGACCAGCCGACGAGGGGGGGCGCGGCACAGGCCATTGCCATGATCCAGGTGAGGGCGAGGCCCATGATGGCATGGTTCTCCCCGAAGCGGAAGTTGCTCATGGGCTTACACACCACCACGTACCTCTCGATGGCCAGGACCACCAAGGACCACAGGGCAATTTCACCTGCAAGGTAGCCAGCTGTCAGTCAACACACCACGTGGCTGGACCTGTCTAAGGAGGGGGAGCTCCCCTGAGGGATGGGGTGAGGGCAGTCAGGAAAGCACCTGGGGGCGGGCCTGGAGCAAGGCCTTAGGTTGCGGAGGGCCTGGACATTGAAGAGCGGGTGCGGGGCAGAGGGGCCTATATGCCGCGCAGAGTAACTCCCAGGAAGGTTAGTTCAGCTCAAGGGCTCTGGGTTCTTGAGGGACACAGAAATCGGGTCACGGGGTCATGGCTGGACCGGGAGCCCTGTAGGAAGTTTTTATAGAAAAATGTGTCCTTCATGGGGCAACAGGCAGAGTTCCTGTCAAAAGATATTGCAGAGGCAGCAGAAGCCTGGAGTTGGGAAGCCTTCCCTCCCTCCTGGGCAGCGGCCTCTCCCCTCCAGGGAAATGTAACAACATGAGTTATGTGGGACCCTCTCCTAGGAGCCAAGGAACTGCATAATGTTTTGCTCAGAGAAAGGAGGAGGAAATAATGATGTGATTCAGACATCTGCCCTGCATATCACCCCAGAAACTCAGGAGGGAGGGTGGCCATAGGAATTATCAACCAAACTAGGACATTTCTGAGTGAAAGGGAACACTAGTGAGTATTCCAGGACCATAGTTGTAGCAGAGACGAGTCCGCCTGTGTGTGGCACCCTTCTGGCCTGAGACTGTGTGACTGTGGTCACTGAAGGTGACAAACACCCAGTGATGGCCAGAGTCCCAGGAATGGGGCGGAGGCAGCAGCCTGGACACAGGTGGGAGAGAGAAGACAGGAGGCAGAGCGTCCTTGTGGCTGGTTCTAGGCTCTCCCTGTCACCCTGGCTTTGTAATAATGACCTCTCGTGTCTCCTGCTTGCCTGAGAGGCCATGTGTCCCCAGAGAACGTTCCTCGATCTGAGCCAGGAGACCTAGGTCCTGGTCACTGCCCTGCCATATCCCTGAGTCACTCTTCCCCTCTGCACACTGCAGTTTTCTCATCTGCTAAATGGGATCTATTCTCTGCAGAGAATCAGTTTTTCAGTTAAAGAAAGTATTTTAAACTATGGTTCAGAGCTACACAGATCACCTCACAGGTCTAACGTCTCCCTGTAAATGGACTCATCAACGCAGAAAGCATTCAAGCATGGCAGAGAGGCTGGAGGTGGGCTGGGAGGGAGTCAGCTAGATGTTGGAGAAGGACCGAGCCCATCGCCCAGTACAGGCAGTCAGTGACTGGAGGACTCAGAGCCCTCCTCCCGCCCCAGGCTGGGAGCCCTGAACACAGGGATCTGTCTTGTCCAGCTCTATCCCCAGTGCCCGGCGTGGGTCTGACCCAGCACAGCTGCTGCGAGGGAAGCAGAATATGTCCTGAAGGGCCTCAGAGACATGGGCTTGAAACTGAGCCCCGCCAGACACTTGATGTGACCCCAGCAAGGCCCTTGACTTCTCTCATCTGTTTCCTTGCTGGAAAGCAAGACAATGACCCCACTCCAAGTGAGATCAACAGTGTTCAGTGCCCACCCTCGACAAACGGCAGCCTAGCTCATCATCACTAAAGTGTTTGTTGATTAAGTGAGGGCTTTGGATAATGGCCTCTCAGCCACCATCCCCAAGGCATAGGCTGTCCCCAGACACTGGCCCCCTCACGCCGCAAGCTCCCGGCTCCTGTAGCCCCCGTCACCCGCACCCCAGCTCATACCGCCCAGGGTGGCAAAGAAGCCCTCCAGATTGCATCCCGTGGGCCCGAAGACGAAGTACGCGTGCAGAGAGGTGTAGAGGGTGGTGGTGAAGCCACCGAAGACCATGAAGAGGTTGGCCACGGCCAGGTTGAGCAGGATGTAGTTGAGAGGCGTGCGCAGCTTCTTGTGCTGGACCGTGACGTAGAGCGTGAGGAAGTTGATGGGGAAGCCGAGCACGATCAGCAGGAACATGTAGGCGGCCAGCACGGAGAACTGCCACGGCTCAGCCAGGTAGTACTGCGGGTACTCGAAGGGGCTGCGCACCACGCCTGTCTTGTTAGAGAAAGGCACGTAGAAGTTCAGGCCCTCCGTCCCGTTCATGGCTGCGGCCCTTGTGGCTGCCCTGCGGCAGCTCCAACCGGAGGATGCTGCTGAGGCCTGAGCTCAGCCACGCAGGGCTCCGGCTGGATGACTCCAGGCTCTGAAACCCGCCCCCCCCCCCCAGGCCCTTATAAAGTGACCTCCCCTCCCTAAGCTCCTGGCTGAATCAGCACCTGCGAGATTGGGGGCGTTATTAATCATATTAATCCTCACTGCTGCAACTGGGGGCCTAATTGGCTTCCAAGAGGGGCCAAGGTGACTCCAGGTAGAAGGCTTCTGTCCGGGAAGGGAGGTGCTGGGGACCCTGGGAAAGGGCAGGAGGCCCGCCCCCAACTCTCCTGTCCCCGAGGAATCTCTGTCATCTCAGCTGATGGCCTTGGCCTGACATTGGGACCTCTGACTCCATACCCCCACTTCCCTCTGGCTTAGTGCAAGCAAACTTCGTCTTCCTCCCAAATGGACCATGAGCTCCCAGAGGGCAGAGGTGCCGGTTATTCTCTCATCCCCTCACTCAGCCCCTCACCCATTCCTTCCCCACCTAAGTCACCTCCTGGCTCATGCAGTAACCGCATACTGAGAGTAGCCCATCTGCCAGGTTGTGAGCTTCGCAAGGGCAGGGCACTCCCCATGGCAGACACAAGCCCGGCATCACCCAGGAGCTCAAAAAGCATTTGTTACATTGAATTGGAATTCACTCGCTCACTCGTTCCACAATCATTTATGTGCAGGCCACTGGGGAGCCGAAGCTTGAGGAAGGAGGAGCTTACAGGCTGAGGAAGACTCCCGTGTGGGAAGAACAGCTCCTGGCCCAGGGAGGAAGCGTGCCTACCTGTGGAGATGTCCAGGGAGATAACATTTTGAGGGAGGGGGGACACTGTGCCAGGTTGCCAAGTGGGGAAGACAGCGTAGACTGAAGACAAAGGCTGGGCAGAGGCCTGAGGCCCACGTGGGATGTGGCCAGCTCTGGTGGGGCTTAGTGCCAGGGGCTTTATCCAGGGGCAGGGGGCAGTGCCTTGGGCAGATCTCGGCAACAGAAAGGTGGCTCAAAAGCCCTCAAAGATGGATTGAAGGGAGCGAGGATGGAGGAGGGTACCAAGCGGGGGCGGGGGGGTTGACCGAAGCAGGGAGGGGACAGAGGCCCTCGGGGCTCCGGAAGGAAGGCCCTTGACTGCAGGAGGTGAGCTGTGCCAAACGCGTGTCAGGCACCAGATCCCTGCAATGAGCGAGGCAGGCGTGGTCCTGGGCACCCCCGCATGAAGGGGAGGTGGACCCCGGAAACAGGACTGGGTGGACACTGCAGCACACAGGATGCGACCCGGGATGTCTGGTCAGGCTGGGTTGGGACCATGGGCCTTGGATGCCAGGTGACAGGCAATGCCATGAGGGTGGGTCCCAGGACAGCGGGATGAGCTCTGGGGGAAAATGAGGGCCCCCATGTATAGCAGGATGGTGAGGACATCCCCCAGGAGTGAACTGGGAGCCTGGCCTTCAGGTGCTCATTGACCACGGGCCAGCCACAAATTTTTTTTTTTTTTTTTTTTGTGGTATGCGGGCCTCTCACTGTTGTGGCCTCTCCCGCTGCGAAGCACAGCCTCCGGACGCGCAGGCTCAGCGTCCATGGCTCACAGGCTCAGCTGCTCCACGGCATGTGGGATCTTTCTGGACTGGGGCACGAACCCGTGTCCCCTGCATCGGCAGGCAGACTCTCAACCACTGCGCCACCAGGGAAGCCCCCAGCCACAAATTTTTATCCAGCACCTACTGTGATCCACACAAGGTGCTCAGTTCTGGGGGACAGAGTGGACAAGAAGGACCAAGGCCCTATCTGCAGGAAGTGTTTTTCTTGGACACAGGAGAGCAAGGAGGGCCCCACAAACAAATAATGAAACCAGTAACAACAGGGTAAGTTCAGATGGCAACTTACTCCCAGAGCATGGTTGTCTAGAGCAGCCCAGGAAGGCCTCTCTGAGAACTCAAGGGTGGAAGGAGTTCTGTGGGGGTAGAGACGCTCAGCGAGAGAGAACAGCACGTGCAAAGGTCCTGAGTCTGGGAATACAGGCCGGCCAGGGAAGTGTACCAGTCTTCAAGACTTCCATCACTTAAGTTCCCTCATGCTAGTTTCTCTTCCCACCTGGGTTTCCTACACCTGTCTGCTTAGAAATGTGCCCCCTTCCCTCCAGCCCACCTGGGGCTCCAGACCCCTGAGGCCCCGGGCAGGGTCAGGACTCGTGCACAGAAGCCTGATGAAATGTGTGCTGGTGAATGAGCCAGGGGCAGGCGTGGCGGGTGGGTGGGGCGTGGTCCCTCAAAGTGCAAGGCGCTTGGCCCAGTGATTAGGCCTGTTGTTAATGAGGTCAAGGGGAAGAGTTTCTGACGCGGCCCTTGGTAGCCAGACAGAAGGAGAGACAGTGGACACCCTGGGTCAACACCAGCCCACACAGCCCTGCCCAGGCCGGGCTGATCCCTCGACCCTCGACCTCAGGACCTTGCTTGTTACCTCCTAGTGCTTATGACAATCTGGAAGCTTTTAATTCCTATTCTGTTCATGTGTCTTTTGTCCATCTCCTAGGCTGTAACGTTTGAGTCCCTCGGGGTAGGCTGGGGCCTGTCCTGCTCACCACAGGGCCCCAGAGCCCAGCTCCACACACAGCAGGAGCATGGAAATCATTTTCCCTGAAACTGAATGAGCTGGGATTTCTGTTTGGTTCACTGAAGTATTCCCTGAGGTCCGGCACATAATAGGTGCTCAAGAAATATTTGTGGACTGAGGCGATGGATCTAGGTTACATCAGGAAGTGCTTCCCTTCTCTAAGACTCAGGTTCACCCTCTGTAGGACAGTCTAATAATCCCACACTCACAGGGTGAGGAGATGGGGGGTTAAAGGCCATCCCTGATGTGATGGAGCTCTGTTCTGTAACGCATGATAAAAAACTAAAAAAAAAAAAAAAAAAGCTCTTTTTGTTCAGAGGAACAGGCTCATGGAGCGAGCAGGAAGGTCATTAAAAGACACCTACTCTGACCCCCTCCTTGCCGCATTTTGCAGGTGGGGAGACCAAGGCCCCTAGTTGGCAGGGAGTCACCCAGGTCATGTGACAAACCTGCCTGGCCACATCTCCCTCCTGCCCCAAAGACGGCTCTCAGGAAGAGCTTCCCTTCATAACTCACACCACGCTGCCAATGACAAAAGAGGGCTGCGCTGGGGTGCTGGAAAAGGCCTGACTGAGTCGGTCAAGCCTGGGCAGCAGTGGTGGAGGCGGCACTGGGCTCAAGCCTGTGGCTCTCGGTCGCCAAGAGAGCCCCGGAAGACCCGCTTCCCCTCTCAGTTTGCTGGGGCTAGAAAACTCTGGGGATCCCCGCCCACCTGCATGGTAAACCTGACCCGCTTTCCCCACCAGGGAAAGCACTCACAGACCTTCAGGCCTGACGATACAGGTCTCATGGTCCTCCCTCGCTGGACTGAGGCTCTGCGGCCACAGCGCCAGGTGTAGCCCAGCCCTCCCCACTTCCCTGTGCCTCAGTTTCCTGTAGGTGATCAGTGAGCATTGCTGAAAGCGTTATCCTCTTCTGAACCTCGTTCAATCCACAGCCATGGAGCGCCCCCGCCAGCTCTAAACGTCTGGGCACCCACCCATCACACATTCATTTCCTATTCGGTAGTCATCACTGTTAGCAACGGTCTTATGTGTCTCCTGATTGACGGCCCATCTCTCTCTAGAAGGCAGGGCTGGCTCGGCCTGTTCTTGGCTACACCTGAGCTCGCAGCCCAGAGTAGGTGCTCAGTAAAGATTTGCCCAGTGAAGGAACATCTGCTCCCAGCCCCGTGAGGAGGCCTCAGTCCCCTCTGACCACTGGGGGAAATGATGTTCCTCGGCAGAACCGGAATGGAGGCCAGGCGGCTAGCCCTCCAGCCTGAGCTCTTTTGTCCCCTGTGTCAGGAGGTTTAGAGAGCGGCTCAGAGCACACGAGGGCCAAGTCCGGGTGTGGGCAACCTTCTGAGCCGCTGCCCCTCTTGGCCAGGCTGAGAACAAGCTGCGAGGAGCCGTGAGGGGTGGCGCCGGGGCCGCCGGGGTTGGTCGTCTCTGCTTCCCCGGGCCAGCCCCTCTGGCACGCCAGGGGTAGGGCTCCTACTTGGCCATGCAGGATTAGGGCTTAGGGGACAGCGCGCAAATAGCTCGTAAGCCTCTGCGTGGAGGTGCTGCTTGGTCAGCAGCACCCCCCCCCCGCTGCCTCCCCTCACTGGCTTAACCCCACAGGCTGCGTCACCACAGCTGAGTGATGCCTTAGACTGAGCTGAGAATGTCAAGGGGGGAGAGGGAAGGAGAGGCCGACTCTCCTCTCCTTCCGGCCTCCTCTCCTCCCACCCCACTTCCTTCCTCCTTCTTCCTTCCCTCCCACTGCAACATTTGGCCTGAGCTGGGTGCTGGGGACACTGAGATGAATCCTAGACAGTCCCCGTCCTCAAGGAGCGCCCAGGCTTAGGAGGCAGCAGACAAAGGGAAAACTAATAACCGTGAGAGGTGGGAATACGCTCCAGCCCCAGTGCTGTGGGGGCCCAGAGGAGTGAGATTTGGACCAGGAAGTGGCGAAGCTCCCCAGCCTAGGCAGGGGGACAGCTGGGTCCAGGTCCAAGGAGGGAAGGGCCGGCTGGCGTAGAGGTGCTGGGGCCGCGGGATGGGATGGCAGGGGAGGCAGGAGCGCCTACGAGTCCGGGGGGCCAGCTGGCGGCCAGCAGGGGCCACTAAAGTTACAAGCAGGGGAGGGGCGTGGCCGGGTTCCATTCTAGGAGATGTTCTGGAGTCTGGCTGGAGGAGTATCAGGGTGTACTTGGGCAAGTGCTGGGCCCAGGGTGACAGCTCTGCCCAGTGGTGGCCTCTCTGCTGGGGCTCCTACCTACCCTGAGGTCAGGGCTGGCACAAGTGGAAGGTCATCTGGTATCTGCCACCGGCAGCAACCTTGGAGAAGGGGCACCTGCCCACCTGTTCGAGAGCCATGAGGGGCTCCCGGCTTCGGCAGCCTTGCTGGGGGTAGGTGCAGACACCAGTGGGCTGAGGCCGGGCCAGAGCCAGGGCCACCTAAGGTCTGGCCTGGGGCTCTTTCTGGGCCACCCAATCCCTGCTTCCGTACCTCCTCCTTCCAGGAACTGGGAACAGTGCTGAGGACCTGGAGCCAAGAGGTCAGGATCAAGTCGCAGCCTGAACCACTTCCAAGCTGCACAGCCTCTGGCAGCCGCTCCCCTCCCCGGGCCTCAGTCTCCTCTTAGTGAGACAGGCATCTCGAGACCCCCGTGGTGCCTGCCTCACTGTGGCATGGGAGGGGCTGTCAGGGTCATCTGACACAGACTGAGGCTGGAACCTCAGTGTCAGAGCTGGAGGGGCCTCTTGTACAGATGGGAAAACAGCCTTGGAGAGAGGGCTGGACCTGGCCAAGGCCTTGTCCAGGTTGGAACAGGAGAGCAGCAGGACACAGTGCTCACGCACAAAGGCTGTGCCTGCCTGTGACTCTGTCTCGACTCAGTAAATATTTGATGAATGAAAGAAAAGAGAATGTCACTGAGCCTCAGTCTCAGCATCTGTACAATGGACATCCTTGAAGACGGAGAGGGTTACAGAAGATGGTGCATGGGAAGTGCTCGGCACCATGTCTGGCGCTCGGTCAGGGCCAGACTTAACGGGAGCTCAGACCCAGGCCTCTGGCACTCAGCTCCCCTGTGGCAGCAGAACCCGGCACAGCACACCCTCACCTCTGCGTCGTTCGGCTGACAGGATGCACGCTGGAGTCTCAGGCTGGGCCCCTCCCCTGCCTCTAGCCTCTATCTTATCTGTCACTGTGATTGACGCCTGTTAGGTGGCGGGGGGCTGTTTTTTCCCTCTCCTTTCTCCCAGCCATATGCAAGTGCTTTCAGTTCAAGTAATGCGCTAATGGAAACCCTAACACATTAATAAATGTTTAGCGAGAGAGAGAGCATGCATGATCGTACGTAATTAGACACTCAACGGAGGAGTTCTGTTGGCACAACTCTCTGGCTCCCTTTCTGTATTTTCCTCCATCATCCCCTAAGAGAGATGCAGAGGGAGGCAGGGAGGAGAGGGTGGGGCAGGGTTCAGCTCTGGACTCACCACTGGGTGGCCTCTGCAGCTGCTCCCTTCTCCAGGCCTCAGGGTCTTCATCCCTCCAATGGGGACATTTGTCCCGCTCTGCCCACTTCACAGATGCCCTGTAAAGTATCAATATCTAATCACCAGGGTGGTTTTCCACACATTCCCTGGCAGCCCAGTTCCCTTCTTCCTGCCGTCAGGACTTTGTATAAAGCACTGGACTGCTCGCTGCCTCCTGGGCAGGTAGAGCGGAGGGCGAAGGGAGAGGCCTCAGGACAGGACAGGGGCTTCGCAGCCAGGGCCCCAGCACCTCCACTAGCCCCCATGGCAGCAGAAGGGAAATCACCCCCCTCCGTCACTGAGCCAGCCTATGAAGCACGGCGGGCACAGAAAAGGTCCCCAAAAAACGTCAGCTCCCCTCCCCAGCTTCTCATCGGCCCTCGAGCTGCCGAATCGGACACTTGCCGGTGCTCGGGAGAAGGGACCTTCCTGGAACTTCAAACGAAACCCACCCGCTCCAGGAGCTGAAGGAAGGGGAAAGCTTCAGGTCACCTTGGGGGGCTAGGGGATGGTGGGGAGCAGGGGGGCCTGGCCCCAGCTGGGAAGTAGAGAGTCGACTCCAGAGCCCCTGGGAGCGGCAGCCCTCTTTGCCACCTTCTTTAGAGCCAGATATCTTATCTTCTCGTTGAGATGGAGCCCCGTTAAAACCAAAATAAATAAATATTTTTAAAAACCCGTTCCCCTACCATTCCCATTTCGATTAGATTAAATTTTAAGAGCACACAAATGTAATGTTCCTCTCAGATCAAATTAGAAACAGGTGCACTTTTGCATAAGGAAATTAAGTTGCAGACAATACGAAGATTTGTGAAAATGCAGGCACGGATGATGAAAATAAGTAGCCCTTTTATTTGTAATTATTGAGGCAATCTGTTCACAAAGTGTACATGTTAATGGTCTGACAGATCTGTGGACTCCAGCAGGCTGCCGTGAACAACTCAGAGCCGTTCTGAAAGTAACAGATTTTTTTTTCTTAGAAAATATATGTACATTCTCTTCTCCCTCTCCTGGCAGTATTTACAAGGCATGAAATGCCATAAATAGGAATTCCGTGGTTACACAAGGCCCCTCCCTAGAGTTCAAACTTGATCTGGGCAGAAGACACATTCTGACAGTTTAACTCTTCCTTCGATAGCCCAGCTGCCTGCAAGGCGGCCGGGAGGGGGCAGGTGGTCCCGAGGCTGCCGGTCAAGGGCTGGGGTCGTCGATGCGCCTCCGGCAGTAGGGGCAGCAGGTGTGCTGAAGCACCAGCAGCTCGTAGTCCTCTGAGTGGAACATCTGAGGAGAGACGGCCGGGACCCCAGGCCGCAGCTCTGGGCGCTCAGCAGCCCCAAGCTTGGTGGGGACCACTGACCTTCCAAGGGCAGGTGGCTTGGCAGTGAGTCGGGACTAGAAACACCACATCCAGGCCACCTTTGTCTGAGGACTGGGAGGGAGGGGGAGAAGGTCGGAGGCCCCTTTTTTTCCTAAATGAAGTTCAAAGGTGCATCACATTTGCCCAGCCCTCCTGGTTTAAGGGCAGGTACAGAAAGCACAGGGTCAGGGGCAAGTCCACTCCAGACAGCCCATGGAATGCATGTGAGAGTGGGGAGGGCCTAAGGATGGCCGAGTCTTTCTCCCAACTCGGAGCCCTGGTCTTGGCCTTGGCCGCTGAGGGACACCTGTGTTCCTCCCAGATGCCTGGCCTCCCTAAGGGGACATCTGGGAAATGGAAAAGCAGTGGAGACGAGAAACTGGGAACCACACACGAGCTGCAGGCAGCAGGCAAGGTACCTGGAAGCAGGAGGGGCACATGGTGATGGAGGCGTCGGGCAGGAGGGAGCGGAAGTACTGCCACCGCAGGGGCGGGGGCCAGCGCTTGATGAGCACGTCCCGCCGGCTCATGGAGCGCAGCACCGAGCGGTTCACCACCACGGGCACAAACTCCAAGCCACCTTGCTGTAGGGCAGGCGGGGAGAGGGGCACCAGGGCCCTCACTCAGCCACGGGGACATGTTTACGTGGATTATGATCCCACAGAGGACCCCAGACACTTCCCCCACCGGGTCCCTCAATAGAACCTGGCCAGGCCACCTCTGTGAAGGCACCTTCTCTCCCCCGAGTGGCCCCGACAGGGAGTGTGCGCAGAAAAGGGACCCAAGACCACCCTGCCAGCAGGCCTCATGGGCCTCAGAAGCCCGTCACTCAGAGGGGCGCCCTCACCTCAAAGCTGAGCTTGGCTGTGAAGGGGTCATCGTCTCCCATGGAGTCCAGGGTCTCGTCCAGCCTCAGAGTCTGGGAAGCTGCAGGAGCTAGTCAAGGACGGGACCTGAGGCCGAGGGACAGGCCCCAACCTCCACCCGATGCGTTGAGACCCACGGGAGCTCCCTCCAGGCCTTGAGTGGCACTCTCCCTACCAGCCGTGGGGAAGCGTGGCAAGGTCTGTGGAGTGGCTTTCCAGATGGAGGGATGGAGGGAATGTGGGCCGGGGTGACGCCGCGGTCACACGAGGCCGGGGCCACACCCAGAGCACAGGTGGGGAAGGAGGAGACAAGGGGCTCTGACGGGCCTCTGCTGCCTCCTCAGACCAGGCACGGCTCATGGAGACCGGCGAGAAGCGCCGTGTGAGCGGAGGCCTGTGGGCCTGCTGGTGTGGGAGCAGCAACGATGGGCCTGGCTGGGAACCACGGCCGGCAAACCCGCCAGCTCCTGGAGAAACACTCAGCAGCTGCCGGGTGGTCTGCAGGCACCTGAGGTGGCCTCGCAGATCCTGTTTCAGGGAGAAGGCGGAGAGCGCCTGCGGATCCCAGGGAGCCGCCCCTCTGCCAGGCTGGCTGGGTCCGATGAGGAAGGGCCCCCCAGGGGAAGGGAGGCTGCTGGTGCCGAGTCAGGCGCGGGACATGGCCCCGCACAGCAGCTACGACCCAGCCTAAGCATCTGACGTGAGTGTGTAGAGGGTGGGCGTGAGTGCAGATACGGTTCCCGTCTCTGTCCTTCAGTAAACAACTGCCTGGGTGTTCCTCAATCCTGCTCCTCCAAACGTGGTCCACAGACCAGCGGCATCGGCCTCGTCTGAAAGCTCGTAGAAACACCGGCTCCCAGTCCACCGAGACCTGCCCACCCAGCTGCCGTGTGCTCACAAGGCCCACCGTGTGCACGCCGTAGCTCGGCTGGGACCACGACTGCGGTCCTGGCCACAGGGACACCTGACGTGTTCCAGGGAGGGCGTGCCCCGGGGTTTATGCTGACACGCTGGGAGAAGCGCCGGGGGTCGCAGGGCTGATGGGATGCAGGCTGGGCACTGCTGGTGGGGACAGGGCAGGTGCGGCCTACGAATGAAGCTACCAGAGGATAGCAGGCCCCAGAGGACAGGAGGCAGGCTCCCGTCAGCGCTGAGCAAGCATCTGGGTGAGGCTGAGCACCCGTCCATGCTAGGTTTCTCTACACCCTTTTGTTGCCTGGCCTGTCCAAGTTGTGTCTCTGTCCCTTGTCCATAAAAGTGACCTGACCAGAAGAGCTGGGCCACCGATACAGGCGTCATACGCCGCGTTGGCTGCTCACCAGCCCCACACAGCCAGAAGCAGGGGAGCGCCTTTCAGGAGCCAGGGGTGGGTGGGAGGCCCTCCTGGGTGGAAGGCCAAGGCGGCATCTCCACTTCCATGTGCCACTTCTGGCCTGTGGGCACGTGCTGTCCCCTCCTGCACCGCTGCACCCTGGCCAGCGCTCTGCCCATTTCTGGCCCTATGCCTGCTCCCACATGGTCCTCACCATCACACAGGGTGGCCTGCCCTGCCCTGGCCTTACCCCCCAAGGCCCCTGCCTCCTGGCGTGCTCCCAGGCCGACGCTCAGCTGACCCACACAGGGTCTGGCCAGCACCCAGGATACTGTTGCTTGCGATCTCTTGCCATTTATTCTCACGCTTGTGTCTTGGCGCCTCCAGGTCAATTAGGGAGACGGCTTCTTCATCAGTAATCCCCTCCTCCAGGTGGAATTCAACCAGGTGCAGCACCTCTGCAGGCACAGGGAGGGGGAGGGGCTGGGGCTGGAATGCTCTCACCAGGCAGCGCGAGGGGGTGGAAGGGTCCCAGAGCTCCTTCCCCACCCAGCACAGGCCTCTCTGAAAGCTGGCAGGTGCAGCATTGCTGCCTGCCACACATCTGGGGTAAGCAAGCATGTGTGCGTGTACGTGTGTGTGCGTGCAGGCATGCGTGTGTACGCAAGGGTGAGCACCGGGGGCCTTTACCCCTGCTCTGTCCCCCTAGGAGCCGGAGGGACTCCTCTACAACGGAAGAGAAGCGTCTCTGCACAGCTACTGGGAAAGGGCTTTTGACCCTCGTCAACATGGAAGAAGCTGGGGCTTGAGAGCCACATCAGCCTCGCAGATGGAGGGCCTGACTAGCAGCGCCTCTTCCCAGGCATTTTCATCAGGCAGCGCTGCACACTGGGCTCTGAGGGGTGGGTGCTTCAGGTCGGGGCAGCACTGGGGTCCTGCCTCTGGGAACCTGGAGTGACTGTGTGTGTCAGGCGGGGTGGGGGTCTCACAGTCCCCGATTTCCAAAGGAGGACACAGGTGCCCCACCCACATGCCGGCCGCCCCAACCGCACACAGCACTCACCATAGGAAGAGGCTGAGAAGACGAAGGGCTGGCGGCAATTGATGCAAACGTTGCCCAGGTTGTTTAGCAGCGGGTTGTTGGTGGAGCAGCGGTAGCACAAGGGCACCAGCTCCTACAAAACGCCAGCACCACAAAGGCCCGAGGGCCCAGCAGGGGTGGGGTGGGGTCCAGCCCCGTCTCCTCCCCTGGCTTCAGCTCCCTGGGGCCTGGCGGCTGAGAGGAAAGGCCACCTGGGTAGGTGGGGAGGGGGCACTGGAGAGGGCACAGCACACAGGCTCTGAGCTGTGGCAAAGCAGCATAAGGGCCTACAGGGACCACAGCGGTGCTGGACACCCCCTTCCCAGGCAGGGCTCAGCAGCGCGGTTCTCCTGGCAGGAATGACAACCACCGCGGCCCCCGTTTACCAGCCAGTCCCTGTGCTCCATGGACTGCGCTAAGCACATTACCCACGTTGGCTCACTTCTCTTCACAGCTTCTCGTGGGAAAGCTATTAGGTGCATCCCCATTTCATAGAGCTGGAGACCGAGGAAATGGGGGAACTGGGATTTGAACCTAGATCTGTCTGATGCCAAGTCTCCACTCTGTGCTTGAAGGAGGGGACTGTGAAAGAGACAGCGGCTGGTTGGGTTGGAGGAAGGCGGGCTGGGGCACTGACTGAGCTGCAGACACTCGGAGTAGATTTGCTGGTAAGTGACAAACCGGTTCCAGAAGGGGTGGGCTAGGGGAGGGGCTCCTAGGCTGAGGTGAAGGCAGGGCCAACCTGGGCACTGGGGCAAAGCAGACCTGGAGCCTCGGGAGAGCTAGGAAGCAAGGGAGGGCAGGGCTGTGGCGGAGAAGAGAGGACACAGAGAGGGAAGAGGGGAGAGAGTTGGCAAGCCAGGGCTTGGGTGGCGGGCGGGCGGGAGCGCAAAGCCCCAGGAGCACGGCAGCCATCTACAAATGAACCCAGGTCGCACTAGGAGGTGTCAGGAGAAGCCTCCTGCCCGAGGGGGCCGCGCCCTCACCTCGCTGTCCTGGAAGGGCTTGGAGCGGATGGTCAGGCTGCCCAGCTCAATGGACTTCTGGAACCTGGCGGGGGTCTGCAGGCCCTGCAGTTTGTCATAGGCGTGCCGGGCCAGCTTGTAGGCACCCAGTGCTTTGCTCTGTTTGGCTAGAGTGAAGAGCGTGTTCCTGCCAATAACGACGTTAAGGACAGTAGAGGTCACTCCAGGCCCGAGAGCTGGCACTGCCCACCTCTGGAGCGAGCTCCGTGCTGGAACGCAGCTCGTGCTGGTGCCAGGAGAGCACGGGAAGGAGTCTGAGCACTGCCTCGCTCATTCGTGGGATGTAAGTATATTTCTCAGGTATCAAGGCCCAGAGATTTTTCCAGAGATAGAGACAGCGTAGTTTCCATTAATATTTTGATCTTGCTTGGGGTTTCTGGGCCTGCTGACGGCTCACTCTGTACCCTGCCCAAGCCAAAACGGCTCCCTTGGCCTCACCCAGCCTGCCAGCCAGGCCCTAGGATGCCTGGCACCAAGCACCCCCCTGCTCCAGCCCCGCCAACGGAGCCTGGTCCCAGACCGCCCCGGTGCAGACACTCCTGTGCCTGCACTTCACCAAGGCCATGGCGAGCTCTGAGCGCAGCCTCCCTTGCTCCAAGGCCCTCCTTGGAACTCCTAGGCTTTGTGCTCCATCTCAGGTCACCTCAAAGGCCGGCTGTGCCCAGGCCTGGCCTGCCCTTCCTCCCCTCCCTCCACCTATGACTGCCCTTCCCCACTTCTCCCTAACACGCCTCAGCTAAATGAGGCCCAGGCCCAACCTCCTCCCCACTCTCCCTCCCCAGGCTCCTGTTCCCCACACCCCCAGCGTGGCCCCGCCCACCCCAGCAGTCACGTGGAGGCCAGTTTCCTTGTCTGTGTCTCCACCGTGCCTGATCAGAGTCAGGCGCTGTGTTGGGAGCTGTTTCCACATCCCCAGTGGACAGCAAGGGTGAAGCTCAGGGCAAGGGTTCAGTCAAACTCTGCTGACTTCAACAGAACTTGCAGCAAAGGCCGGGTGTAGGTCCCGAGAGCCCCTTGGTCTGTGGCAGCTTCCCCTGAAATGTAAATGACGGGCCTGAAACCCTTTAGAGAAGCTAGTTCTCACCTCTGAACCCTCGACTGGGAGGGTTTTTTACTCAAGGAAAGAAGGCAGGGTTGGGTGGGGCTGGGAAGGGGCTTAGAGATAGTGGTGTTTAGAAGAGGACATGGGTTTATTACGACTTTTATCACTTTGAGGACCTTCAGGATTTGGGGTCATTTCCTGGTCGTTTCTGGCAGCACAGGCCCTCAGGCCCTGCCTCCGCTCACGGCCCCTCCGTGGCCCTTACCAGACAGAGAAGGAGAGTCCGGGTCACAGGGAGGCCCTCAGGCCGCTGCCCCTCCAGCCTGGCACGCAGGGGGCCTTCAGCTCCTCCCTCCCCCCACCTCACTTCCCTCCAAGCCCTTCCAGGCGCTGGGCGCTCCCCTGGAACATGTACTCCACGTCTTCCCTGGTTACCTCAGCCTACAGGATGGCTGTCACCTCCTCTAGGCAGCCTTCGCCAACCCTGGCCCCGGCCTAGCTGCATTCCACCCTGGGACACAGCACACGCCCCACTGAACCAGGCCCTGACACTTGTCACCTCCCCATTTGATGGCAGTTTGTCGCCTACTGCCTGGTCCGGGGCCGGGGATGCAGCAGGTGCTCTGTCCACCTGGGCTGAATAAACGGTCCCCCCCCACCCCCCAGGGAAGTGCCCAATATTCCAAGCCCCGAAGGCCTGGCGTTTCCTTCACTTCAGTCACACCCTCATCTGTGGGTTCTGGGAGGGCCTGGACAGTGTGTTGGCCAGAGGCCTGCTGCAGGGCCCAGCCCAGAGAGCCCTGAAAACTAATCCTCCCTTGGCGCTCCCTCGGTCTCCCTGGCTGAGCCTCTCTTCCAGCCGAACAGCAGTGGCAGGGCGAGCTCTCTCCCCTCCCCGAGGCAGCTGGAGAGAGGGAAACTTCTGCCAGCAAAGTGCTCTGGCCATTAGACAAGAGGGGCGGGACAGAGGGTGGGGTGAGAGAAAGGATACACTTTAGAGATGCCCAGGGGAGTGTCCTTGGTCAGGCTGTGCAGCAGGAACCTGGAGATGTTGAAGAGCGTTTCGGGAAGGTGGAAACTGAACGGCTCCTCCTGCCGTGAGGAAAGCAAACAGGATTGAATTTCTCAGCCGAGCTGCTGCTGGGCTGGGCGAGAGGCAGACACCAGTAACTCCAAGCGACTTCAACAGAACAGCAGACCCACCCAGTGGGCACCTACTGTGTGCCGGGCGCCTGCAGCCACTGCCTCTGGTGGTCCCCAACCCAATCCCGTGAGGGAAGCATTGTCATCCTCACTGTGCTGACGAGAAAACCGAGGCCTCGAGAGATGATCTGCCCAAGTCACCAGCTAGAAAGGAGTGGAGCTGGGATTCAAACCCAGGTCTGATCCCAAAGCCCAACAATGTCTTTCTCCCAAGCTCACTGCCTCTGGGGTCAGTAAGGATTCCACTTCCCTGAGCTCAAGCTGTCTCCAAGTAGCTCTAGAAGAGGAGACCTTTATGCGGTTTAAGACATGACCTCCATATAAGCACGTCTTTAAGCGGAGGCAATTAACCCCTTGTAGGATGAAATCGCAGGCCTCTTCTCTGCTGTACAGCAGCAGCCTGACTGTGCGACGCCCACAGGTGTGCCAGGCGCTGGGGCTCCCAGCTGCATCCCTCCGCCCCCAGAGCCCGGCACAGGCCCTGACAGACAGGCACTCAAGACATGCTGAGTTGAAGGAACAGGTCTTCTGCACCCAGAGGCTGCCAGAAGCTCAACACAGTAGAGCAGAGGGAACTTTCTATCAGGAGGAGTCTATAAAAGATTAAGAAAACCCTGTTTCGAAGGAATCTGGCGCGTGGCTTTAGATGACAAGATGAAAGCAGGCCAGCTACCCACCCCCAGCCCCCACCAGTGAGCACCTAATGGTAATAAAACTGACATTTCCTGAAGGGTCTTGCTAGGCCACAGTCATCACTGAGCCACCAGGACTTAGGCCCTCAGTTTGTGAGGGTCTTAGGTCTCAGTTTGTGAGGACTCACTTTACACTACTTCTTTGGTCCAGAACCCAGCATTCTCTCTTTAGTTCTCACTTAAATTTCTATAGCTTCTGTTAGTTCCAAGAACCCAAGAAAACCTGAGAGTGCATCCTTTTCTGGGTGACAGCCAGGGAGAAGCCTGCCTCTGGTTATACTGCACTAGATGTGGAAGCTAAGAAATGTCCCAGAAAGAGGAGGGAGTGTGTGTGTTGGGGGGGGGGTCCTCGGGATTCGCACCTCTCCTCTGGGAAGGACGCCATTATCTCAGAAAAGGTCTGATGCTTCCCTTTCCAGCCTGCTCTCAATCAGAGCTGCTCTGCCGGGCCCTGATGCCAAACCCTAAAACACCACACCCACCTCCAGACCTTTGCTCCCGCTGTGACCTCTGCCAGGAATGCCCTTCCTCGTCCTCTTCACTTGCCCCATTCTTACTTATCTCCCACCTCTTGGCTTGGGGGCCACCTCTCCGAGGAAGTCCTCTAAGCGTCTCCTTTGCGGGAACTGCACTGCAGTCGCCTGTTACTAGACTATGAGCTCCTGGGGGGCAGGGACAATGTCTCCTTCAGCACTGTGCCCGAGGTCTTGGCACAGGGCGTGTCACACAGCGGGCATTTGTTGAATGAAGGAAGGGCCCAGTGAAGAAGCCTGAGCTGGGATGAAGAGCCAGGCCCTGCAAGTGAGTGTGAAGCTGCCACAAGCTCACAGCTGCATCAGGTCCTGGGGCAGAGCTCAGCTGTTCCAGAGAGGAGACCGCCAGGCCCCTGCCTCCAGGGGCCAAGGGCGATGAAGAGCAGGGAGAGACGGAGCTGGGTCCCAAAGTGGCTCAGGCAAATTGAGACCGGGCTGGGCCCTGACTTCCACCCTGAGTTTGGGGTCTTTAATTTGGAGGGCTTCCTTCCAGGTAAGCACCTGATAGAGATAAGGGGCCCCAAAAAGACTGTAGGGAAGATGAGGTCCCTCGAGACCACTGGGCCTGGTGCGGGGAAGAGGTGAGATGCAGGGCTAATGGCTCAGGCAGGGAACCTCCCCTCCCCACAAGAGTCATTCTTGCCAGACTTCCCCCAGAGGCAGAGAATGTGCCAGGAGCTCAGCACAAATGAGGGGAAAGAGGCACCAAGGGTGGAAGGCAGGGCCTTTGAGACACCCAAAGGCAACTGCTCAGCCTGCGGGGAGTGGGCCAATGGAAAACTGGTTTGAGGCCTCCGCACAGGGCAGTGGGAAGAGCTGAGACTCGTGCAGGGTCACTCTTCCAAGTGCTTCCCAATATTAACTCACTGAATCCTCACAACAATGCCATCAGGTAGGTACTGTTATTATCCTCCTTTTACAGAGAAGGAAGCTGAAGCACAGAGGAAAGTAAACGACTTGCCCAAGGTCACACAGTGGAGCTGGGGCGTGAGGCCAGGGGTCTGCCTTCTCTAAATTAGTGGGGTGGGGGGCTAAGAGCACAGGCTCAAAGTCAGCCTGCCTGGGTTCAAGTCCTGGCTCTGCTACTTACTAGCTGTGGGATCTCTCTGTCCAGTGCCTCAGTTTCTTCATCTGTAAGATGGGGATGACAGCACTTATCTCACTGCATGGTTGAAAGGCTGACACAATAAAGCCCTCAGCACATTGCCTGGTATGTAGCAAGTGCTCAATAAAGGTCGTCTATTGATATTACCCTCTGGCTTACGAGCACAGGATAAGCTCACGTTGTTGAGTGATCGAAGGTACACAAAATAGGGAGGCTGATAACAATCTGTCACCTGTTCCCTACTGTCAGGAGGCAGATTTAAAATGGCTTAATCAGAAGGATCCAGGAGTAACTAAAAAGAACTATTTGGGTCTCTGGAGATCAAGGCAACACTCTTCTTTATAGAGAAGGAAACTGAGGGTCAGAGAGGAGAAGTAAATTGCTCAAGGTCACATAGCAGGTCAGTGGCAGGGCCAGGGAAGAGACCTCAGGCCTTTGGTTAGAGCTAGACCTTCACCCACCTAGAAGAGAGGGCCCCAGGCAACGTCCCCCACCGATCACTTAGAGAGACGGCACTTTAAGTGGCTAATCCAGTCTGCCTGAGTCATCCAAACCTGAAGCAAGCAACCAGAAGGGCCCACTCCAGCTCTGGCTTGCTAATTCTGAAGCCCACATGCTGCACCTCAAACAAGTAACCAATCAAGGAAAATCAAAGTTCCAAACTGTCTCCCAGGAGGAGACGAGGATTTCTCAGCAGGTCATCATGCCCTGGGTTTACCCTCCATCCAGAGGTCTGCTGCTCTGTTAAGACGTACCCAGGGCTCCCAGCTCAGCCGGGACTGGTGCCCCCGCCAGGACTCATCTCCCGGCCACCTTACCGTGTACCGCTGAATGGCGTGGTAGCCGTGGTACAGCTCAGCCAAGTGCTGGAAGTGGTGGAACTTGCCGAGCATCACGTCCTTCTGGGCAGGGTCTGCAGGGCACAGCGGGAGGGGAGCAGGGCAGGAGGGAGAGGACGTGTCAGACTGTGCAGGTTCTCCCCCGACACCAGACCTAAGCCAGGGAGATGGGAATGGCACTCTGCGCAGGAGCTGCGCTATCCTGAGGCAGCTAACGTCTCGGCGGGGCAGAGCACACAGCAGGACTTCTCTCAGGGTCATTCCCTGGGGGAGGGCCAGCTGTGCGAGAGGGCGATCACTGGCATCCAGACAAGCCAGAGCCACCTGGCAGGGAGGGTGGACAGACGTCAAGTTCATTCACGCTCACCTCATGGCTCTTCCCTCTGTGTCCTTGCGTATCAAATCACAAACCACTGGCCAGAACAAAAAATGCCACCTTCTGCTAGAGCTTGACAGCTTTCAAACTATAACCATGGTTCTGGGAGGCTCACAGCAGCCTTATGAAGGAAGCAGGGCGGGATGACCCCCACGCTACAGATGGGGCTGCAGTGCTGAGGAAGGACTGTGACTTGTTACGAGTCGCCTAGCTGCTCCAATGCCAGTGTCTTTCCCACTCCTGCAGGCTGGCCTCGGCCCAGTGGAGAGCATCTCCCTGCCCCGTCCGCTTCCAGAACTCCCTCAGTGCATCATGGGAAGTCTTGTGAAAGAAAGCAACATCGAAACTATCTTCCTGCCTGGGATGAGCGAGAATCTGGAGTGTGTTACTGTAAAAGGATCTCTTTTTCACCTTTTCATTTAGTTCAACATTTTGAAACCACGGCTCAGCCAGGTCCAGTTACAGGTTCCCAGGTAGCAGGGAAAAGATATGTTCTGAATTAGCAACACAGGGCAAAGCCCAGGGCTTTAATTAAAACCTCGCAGCTCTTCCGATGTTTATCTTGGTGCCAGAGTGGGGCCGGGAAAACAAGCGGCCCTGCTGATGTTTACTTACCTTGAGCTATATCGAGGCACTGCATGGACAGCATCCAGTAATAATAGGCAGCGTCATTAAATCTGCTCTCGACCACGGCATTGTGTGTGAGCTGCTCCAGCACCCTGACTGCTTCCCCCTGCCGCCCGGCCTTGTGGAACGCTGCAGGGGCACAAAAGCACACACCATGGGGGGAGTTGGGTGGAATTCTGCAGGGCTTGCAAGGGGCTGCTGTAGAAGTAGGACCCTTGTCGGAGCATCTGCAGCACCGCGCTGCTGGGATGCGCCTCTCAGGCCAGAGGCTATAAATAACCAAGGCTACATCCTGAAAAAAAGTACAGAGAGATATACGCCTTTTTGGCTGGGAAAAGGCAACCCGCTTTGGCAAGGCATGGCAGACAGAGAAAGCTGAGGGGCCAAACTGCAGGGCAAAGTCCAAGGACAGAAGCGTTGCTCACCGTCAGTGAGGTTCTGCCCCCTGCCCTGTTCCAGGACAAAGCCTAGTGACTCCCCAGGTGACTAACAGGACCTGGCACTCTAACGGCCTCGGTGGTTTTACAGAGTGCTTTTGTTGATGATTCCCTCACAACAGAATCTGTGAGTCTGTTGGATCGTCACAACAGATCTAGGAAGACGCTTTTGAATGCACTCGCAAGGGGGAGGTAAAGTGGCACACCCAAGGTCACAGAACCGAGCCCGACTCAAGTGCTTGGTCAGTCTCCAACTGAATGCTTTTTGATGACAACCTTGGAAAATCTGGCTTGGTTCTAGCAACCAAACATTTGTGAAAACAAGCAAAGATTTCTCAGTCGTTCTCACATCCACTTAACAGAAATTTCTTGAGTCCCTACTGTGTGGCCAGACCCGCGGGATGTTGGGGGCAGCTGGGGAAGCACTTCTAGCTGTGATGCTTGCCCACATGTGGGTGGCTCAGATGATCCAAATCCTCTGCGTTAGGGAAGGAAAAGGTCTGGCCTTTGTTCCAGTCTCATCTCCAATCTCTTGTCTGAGTACCAAGTTACTATGGCGATGGATTCTTGGAAGGACAGACCAGACAGATGGATAGGTTGATGTGTTTTGCCCAAACATGCACATACTTCAGCAACTGGGTACTCTGGAAATGCTGAAGCAATGGAGAACATGCTGTCCTTCAACGGGGCCTTTCAGCTGAGGAGCTTCCACAGGGAGCCACTCCGAAATGTGTCCGGAGGTGGCAACTGTTCCCACAGAGAAGTGCAAATGGGATGCTATGGAACATGACACATCCAACTGCAATTAGAATACTTCCTAGAGAGGCAGTGAACCCTAGTTGGGAGAATCAGCCTCCCCAGTCTGACAGATCCTGGTCCAATTCTGGCTTTGCCACTCTGTGGCTTTGGGACTTTGCAGGGCACAGTTAGCCTCTGCGTCTCTGTAGGCTACTGCCGAGGTGCAAGGTTATGTGGTTAAGCACCCAGTCAGTGCCTGACACACAGAAGGCCATCACATTTAAAAATTATTATTACCATTTAAAGCGCTAGACTTCCTCTCACTCCTGTGCCCAGCCGTTTTACCACTGGGTATGCTGAGGAGCAGAGGACACCCCGTTTCCCTGAGCCAGAAGCAGAACCCAAGTTTCTCTTCCGGGTGAGGAAAGTGGCAGGTGGACCATTCTGGCCATTCTGCGGCCACTCTCCTTCCGTCCTCCCCCACCCTGCCTCAAATTCCCTCTCTGCCACCTCCTAGCTGTGGGACTTCAGACAAATCCCTTTACCTCTTCCAACCTCAGTTTTCTCACCTACAAAACGGTACCTACATCACAGGGCTGCTGCGAGGAATAAACAGGAAGATACACTGGAGCTCACGGTGCTTTGCTCAGAGAGGAGACAGGACCTGCTGAAGGTCCTGGGGCATGTGAGTGGTGGGCCCGGGTGCATCCCACGCAGAGCCCGTGCTCCTCCCACGGCTCCATGGCCTTTCAGCACCAAGCACATCACAGCCGCCGAGGAAGCTGTCTGTCTTGGGGCCCACGGCAGGAGGGCTGGGCAGCCTACCTGACGCGTGTGTCTTGGCAGTGCTTTCTCCTGCCCCTTGTGCAAGGTGCCAGTCTATGTGGCCTACCTTTCTGGGCTTCCTCAAAACGATCGTTCTCTGCTAGCCACTGAGCGTAGGGCACGTAGATGTCATCCTTAAACTCGGGATGCTTCTCACCCAAGGCGAAGGCCTAGAGGAAGGAGCAAATGGCTTCTTAATAAAGCAGCCCCCGCAGCCCCCATGAAAACACGGGCGCTTGGCTGAATCCATCAGGGATGTCATATTTTGCCAGCCTGACAACTCGGAGGAGGAGAGTGCCTCCCCCCCCCCACACCCCCAGAAACGCAAAAACAAATCAGCTCTTTGAAAACAAAAGGCAATTAACAGCAATATGCAAGCAACTGGATTCAGTAACAACACAGTCTGTTTCTGAACCACAGAAGTGGCACAGAATCGGAAACATTTTATTTTGAGGCTTTGCGTGGGCTCCTGTCGCGCTGCAAACAGATTTCTTTTAATTGCAGGCGACACCTAAGGAAAGATAATTGACATTATCATCATTGCTGCTTATTAGCTGTCAAAGATGACCGTGGTCGTGGTGCTGCATGGGACCCGGTGACTGCTTCATCTAAGCCTCAGAACCACCTGTCAGACCGGGAGAACCGGAAATGAGTCACGGGGGAAAATATGTGGCAACGGGGAGAAAGTCTGCCTCATGCACAGCCAAGATGCTCTAATTTATGCTGCTTGAGAAATCTGATAAATGTATCTTGAGAAGCCATTATTGCCTCTGTCCCTGGCTCCACCTTTTCTCATCAGTGACCCTGTCACCTCACCAAATGGAGCCAATTAGCGGGGAGACAAGAGTCAGACAGCTCTTACCAGCAAAGGCCTTGCAGCGGCTCTGCAGACCAGACCACAGTGGGTGGGTGGGGAGGGTGAGGACGGTGTGCACAGCTCTCATCCCCTCGAGGATGAATTTTAATCCAGGGCACAGGGAGCCAGTCAGCTGGAGGGCGGGACTTAAGCCACAGAGGGGCAGCACACCAGCTGCTCCACCAGCCCCACCACAGCCATCTCTCCCGCTGGCCTGGCTAATTCTCTGACCGACCCTCACGACAGAGGAGTCGGGGGGAGGGGGCCGGGAAGAGGAGGAGGAGCTGGCCCCTGAAATGGCTCCGGCCGTTTCAGGGAAAGTACGGGTGGCATCTTCTGCCAAAATGCCAGCCAGCAGGTTTTAAATGTCACACAGGTGTGCCTCCCTGTCTGCGATGCTTCAGCCCGTGGTGCTGGTCAGAGGCAGCTCAGACCAACAGCAGGCAGTGGGGGCTGTCACGTTAACTCCCACATCCTTGGGGTCCATCACTGGGCTGGCACACAGCCAGCAGGCCATAAAGATTTTCCAAATGAATGAACGAATAAGCGAACAAACAGAAAGCGAGTACGGAGAGGCCCTCCAGGATACTCTGGCTCAGAGAATTCACAGGTGAGTCTCGTGACTGCCAGGCCAATGTTCACACCCACAAGGAGGACAGCTGCTCTCCACCCAAACCCCCCAAATCCCCATGTCCCGGGGCTCAGGGAGGGCCCCCTATACTCACCTCATCCCAGCGCTGGGTGTCCACGTGCAGGTGAACCAAGGACTTCAGGTCACCAATCTTCAGGTAGGTCTCGGCAGCATAGCCAGGGTTATCCAGCTTCTTGAAGTAGTGGGCGCACATCAGCAGGGGCTCCCGCTCGGCCTTGTCCAGCTTACGGGCAATGTCGATGAGCCTGGAGCGGCGAGAGCAAAGGGAGGAGATGGACTCCCAGGAAGGGAGCCCGGTGGAAGGAAGCGAGCGTCTGCGTCTTCCCAGGGCAGGCTCGGTGTTGATTCATGCTGACGTCCCCAGGCCTCCGTATGGCGCCATGGCCCCTGGTGCTTGACGGGAGGTTATTAATTGAGTGAATACTTAATCCAGAAACGCTGCTTGGTAAAGGACACCAGTTCCCCCACCTCTTGCGCCTTTCACAGGAGTTACGAACCTATCCAGCAAGCTTTACTCATCACCTACGGGCGTCAAGCTCAGCGCCATGAGCTTTCGCATGTGTGATCTCACTGAACCTTCACCGCCCTAAGGGGGTGGTACTGCTATTCCCATTTAACACATGAGGAGACTAGAGGCTAGGGTGAAAGGTGAAGCAACCTGCCCAAGACTCTGCAGCCAGGAAGTGGCAGAGTGCCCTTTCCAGCACCATTTGAGGAATTCTCACAGGAAAGTAGAAGCAGAGGTGGGAGATGTCTTCTGGGACAGGACCTCTCAAGGAAGAGGCATGTGCGGTTCTGCTCTGAGCTCTGGAAGGAAGGCCTGCAGGGAATCTTGACTGTGCCTCTCCTCCTGGCCAAAGTGCTGACCAGGCTGAGGGGCCATGGGGACCACTGGTTCACCACTTTTCCCCAGTGGTAGCCAGCCCTGCCACTGCTCGTGGGCTCATGAGGCTGCGTGGAAAGTGCTTGTTCCCTCTGGTCAGGCCGGGGTTTTGAGTAAAACCAGCTCTCCCAAGGGAAAGGGGTTCTACCCAGCTCGCTCTTTGTGAGAAGCAGCTGTAGCAAAGCCCTGTCTCAGAGACAGGCGAGCTCAGGGAGGCCTGTCAATCTGTCCTTAGAATAATAATGGCATCTAAAAATAACACTTCTCAGCAAAGAAAGGACACGTGTTGAGGGAAAGGTGGCACAGGCAGCACCTCCGCCCCCGCCCCGCCCATTAACCCTAATGTCCCTGGAGGAGAAGCACCTTTTACAGCCAGGCCTGGAAGAAGGACAGAACATGCTTAATGTCTCCTTTCTGCACTAGTTAAGTATCCCCAGGGTAACCTGATTCATATAAGCTGCAAATGAAAGTGACAGGCAAAACCAGAGGATTGAGTGGGGGACCTAAAGCTGCCTGGCTCTCTCCTGTACCACACCTTTCATGAACAGAATAACTGGGGGGCAAAATCTGCACCTCTATCTTCAAGAAACGTTATCCTTGGACAAGAGAAAGATGGGGTAGTAGGTCACCCACCCAGGTCCCTTTGTGAGGGACCACACCAACCACCTGACTTAGCCATCAACCAGCCCCTCCCCCTCCCAGGTCCCGGGCCACTGCTACCTGTTTCTAGAACAGCCAACAGCTTTCAGGGCTTAGACTGAGCCAAACTCAGGAGCCACTCCCTCACCTCTTCTCCTGTGCCAGCTGTAGCAGCCGATACGTGTGTACATGTGTGAGCACAAAGCCCACTCTCCCTGACGGTGGGAGGAGAAAGCCCTCTGCCTGAAGGTCTGATGCTCTAAGAGTCCTAAGACCAAATCCATGCTCTGTCTGGCAGCTCCACCGCAAGTCCCCGTTGCTTCTGTTCTCTGCCTTGAGTGAAATCACTGACCACCAGGCCCAGAGCTCAGAATCAGCTCTGCCGGCCCTGCCCCGACGCACCCTGCCTTGGGTCCTGTCAGTTCACCTCCTCCACGTCTCTCTCATTCTCTCAGCTGCCACACTGGCCACTTACCTGGTCCTCCTCTAGTTTCCCCTCCATCCCCCCACCTGCTGCCTGAGTGGGCTTCTGAGAGCACAGCCCCGACCAGGGGTCCTCACCACCTACTGACAAATCTAAACGCCTCAGTTTGGCTGGCCCCGGAGGCCCTCCCCGTGAGGCCAGCCCCGATGCCCCTGCCACAGCCTGCATCCTCCACCCTCACCTGGACCCTTCATGTGACCAACGCCAACTTGTCCTGCTTGGGCAGTTCTTCCACCTGCACGATCTTCCCTTCCTACCAACTCTACCTCCTGAAATTCGTCAAATGACCTTCGTGCAAAGACTACCTCTCAGGAGAAGACATCCAGGGCTCCTCCCGTGAGAATTCACGTCTCCTTCCCTGACATGCTTAGGACTTTTCTTGTTCTTTTCAGGGCCTACCATCATACCGGTTATGGGCACTGAGATCAGTCTGTAGCTCTGCTCCACAAATTCCCAGCTACCTGGCCTTATACGATCACTTGGTCCCTGAACCTTGGTTTCCTCCTTTGAAGGTGGGCATGGAAACACCAACGCGGAGGGTGTGGGGGAGAACCGAAGGCCGGCTCGGCTCGTAGGGAGGGCTCAGGGAATGGCAGCCCCGGGACCTGGGTGGCTCCCCCCTCAGTCCCCACCACCCTTTCCCCAGGGCCTTGCTGAGCTTCCCAAAGGCAGCGACTGCCTCGTTCAGTCTCTGTGTCTCCCAAAAACCAAGTCACCATCACCTTCGGATCAGATACTTAGAGAAACACTAGTTTTTTCCTTGTCAGTCAAAACCAAGAGCTGACATGACATGACATGCTGCCAAATGCCTCTTGGGGCAGGGACTGAAAACCTACGTGTCAACCCAGCCGTGGTCGCCGCTGATCTCTATGGCCTTGCCGTGCTCGCCCGCCGAGATGTACATCTCCACGGCGGCTTTGGGCTCGTTGATATTTCGAGCCCAGTCGGCCTGTTTGGTGATTAGCATCTTTGTTTCTTTGGGGTCTCCAGATCCAAGGAAATCCTGAGGAAGCACAACAAACAAAAACATTCCGGATTAGAACTTCCTGCTGCCAGCATTACGTCAGGCTGCTGAAGGCTGCAGCAAGGAAGGGCCCCATTTGGCTGCAGCAGGCGGTCAGGATGCAGGCATGAGCCCGTACCCTCGGGGCGGACTGCAGGGCAGGCCCAAGTGCTGGGGAGGAGGGCTCGCAGGCCGCCCCACAGGTGCTCCTGGGGGTACGAGGTCAGTGTCAAGGACTATGGCCCTCAATGTTTCTTGCCCTTCCCACTAATGGACGTTTGTTCTTCAGCTAAACAACACTTTCCTGACTCTCTGGAGTACTGCACACAACCCCGCAGTGTGGGAGGTTTATGATCAGAGTACTTTGTTTCTCTCTCATATAGAGTTTGATGTATGTGTAACTATTCCTTTATAGTGACTTTACAAAATTTCAAACAGTCAGACCTAAAATCTTTATTCAGAGTGTAAGGATGATACCACACGCCTCAGAGTGAGGCTGAGTATGTGGTCCCCTGAACTTAAAGGAGGCAAGATGGTTTACAGAGTTCTACGACGGCCCCTCAGCCATCACCACACTGCAAGTATCACTGGCATCCGTTTTCTGACTCTGTTCACGTTCTGCTGCCTGAACTCAGGGCGTTGTCCCCTCGGCTTTGCCCCAGCTGTTTGCCTGGGGCCGACAAGGAGCAGGAGTGGTTTTGGTTATGGTTAATTACTTCTCAACAGGATAGTATCAGACCCTGTCTTGAGATCAGGTCTGCAGGGGTGGGGAGAGCAGGAGGCCGTGGGGGATCTGAGGCAGGGGGAAGGGGTTGGGAGAGAACCCATGAAGGAGGAGAGGCCTGTGTTCCTTCCACCGCAACAGGGGCCTCTGAGGGGCCGTGCCCAGCTTCCCCAGGTTGGCCTTAGAATTCGCAAGAAACAGTCTCAGAATATCACCTCTTTTCAGGATACAGTTACCCAAAACATGTGTTGAGGGTTGCCATAGTTGAGGCAGCTTTTGGTGCTGACAATTTGAAAGGTGGGGCTTTTCAAAAAGGGAAATTGAGAGTGCTTGGAGCCCAGCTCTGCACTCCTCCTAAGAAGCAGTTTGTCTCAGGAATAATGTACCCTGCAGAGGCTGCGCTGTGTCAAGCTCACAAAGCATAAGAAAGCACTCCTTTCTCCACTGTACATTCCTGCCTCTTTTATCAAAGATAACGTGACCACATGTGCATGGGTTTATCTCTGGGCTTTCTATCCTGTTCCACTGATCTATATTTCTGTTTCTGTGCCAGTACCATACTGTCTTGATTACTGTAGCTTTGTAGTATAGTCTGAAGTCAGGGAGCCTGATTCCTCCGGCTCCATTTTTCGTTCTCAAGATTGCTTTGGCTATTCGGGGTCTTTTGTGTTTCCATACAAATTGTGAACTTTTTTGTTCTAGTTCTGTGAAAAATGCCAGTGGTAGTTTGATAGGGATTGCATTGAATCTGTAGATTGCTTTGGGTAGTAGAGTCATTTTCACAATGTAGAGCAGAGAAAGGACAGCCTCTTCAATAAGTGGTGCTGGGACAACTGGACAGCTACATGTAAAAGTATGAGATTAGAACACTCCCTAACACCATACACAAAAATAAGCTCAAAATGGATTAAAGACCTAAATGTAAGGCCAGAAACTATCAAACTCTTAGAGGAAAACATAGGCAGAACACTCCATGACATAAATCACTGCAAGATTCTTTTTGACCCACCTTCTAGAGAAATGGAAATAAAAACAAAAATAAACAAATGGGACCTAATGAAACTTCAAAGCTTTTGCACAGCAAAGGAAACCATAAACAAGACCAAAAGACAACCCTCAGAATGGGAGAAAATATCTGCAAATGAAGCAACTGACAAAGGATTAATCTCCAAAATTTACCAGCAGCTCATGCAGCTCAACAACAAGAAAACAAACAACCCAATCCAAAAATGGGCAGAAGACCTAAATAGACATTTCTCCAAAGAAGATATACAGATGGCCAACAAACACATGAAAGAATGCTCAACATCATTAATCATTAGAGAAATGCAAATCAAAACTACAATGAGATATCATCTCACACCGGTCAGAATGGCCATCATCAAAAAATCTAGAAACAATAAATGCTGGAGAGGGTGTGGAGAAAAGGGAACACTCTTGCACTGCTGGTGGGAATGTGAATTGGTACAGCCACTATGGAGAACAGTATGGAGGTTCCTTAAAAAACTACAAATAGAACTACCATATGACCCAGCAATCCCACTACTGGGCATATACCCTGAGAAAACCATAATTCAAAAAGAGTCATGTACCAAAATGTTCACTGCAGCTCTATTTACAATAGCCAGGAGATGGAAGCAACCTAAGTGTCCATCATCGGATGAATGGATAAAGAAGATGTGGCACATATATACAATGGAATATTACTCAGCCATAAAAAGAAACGAAATTGAGTTATTTGTAGTGAGGTGGATGGACCTAGAGTCTGTCATACAGAGTGAATTAAGTCAGAAAGAGAAAGACAAATACCGTATGCTAACACATATATATGGAATCTAAGGAAAAAAAATGTCATGAAGAACCTAGGGGTAAGATGGAAATAAAGACACAGACCTACTAGAGAATGGACTTGAGGATATGGGGAGAGGGAAGGGTGAGCTGGGACAAAGTGAGAGAGTGGCATGGACATATATACACTACCAAATGTAAAATAGCTAGCTAGTGGGAAGCAGCCGCATAGCACAGGGAGATCAGCTCAGTGCTTTGTGACCACCTAGAGGGGTGGGATAGGGAGGGTGGGAGGCAAGGAGACCTAAGAGGGAAGAAATATGGAAACATATGTATATGTATAACTGATTCACTTTGTTATAAAGCAGAAACTAGCACACCATTGTAAAGCAATTATACTCCAATAAAGATGTTAAAAAAAAAAAAAAGAAAGCACTCCTTTCCCCTGATTAGCACTCACTTGTCAGAAAAGTACAGTCAATGTATGCTAAAAACCCACTTGAACAATTAGCGTTCTCTTTTCTTCCATTTGCTTTCAGGGTAATTGGGTAGCCCCTAAAATAACATATTAGACTGGCCTAAGACAAGCGATTCTTTTCAGGAGAGGAAGGAGCATCATGACTCTGATGCTGAGGATCCAATAAAAGACAGGCCCGCCTCGCTGGCTTGGGGCTTTCTGCAGTGCACACAGGTGAAGGGGCTGGAAGGCAGCCGCTGACTACCTGCAGATGCCTGGTTTGGGCTGTTACAGACCCAGCCTTTACTCTTGGCAGCTACAACGTGTACTCTTTATGCCAACACAAAGCCGGAAACTCTTCTTTAACCTGGTTGGCTAAATGAGGTTAGCAGCTGGGGAAAACAGGCATCGTGAGAGAACAGGAATGTCCTTCAAAGGGAGTGCTCAGTGGACTCCGGGTGTCTCACTCTGTAGTGAGAAGGGTCAGAGGCTAAGAGCAAGCCATAAATTTGGGTCGTCAGTGTGGAGACCAGGCAGGGACACAGCTCCCGGGCTTGAAAGAGCCTCCTCCAGCCCCACGCTCCAGCTCCTGGAGCTCGGACCTAATAGAAGTTAAGTCTAAATGGTGCTTCAAGGCTCAGCAAACTGGGTTTCCAAAGGTTCTCTGGTCCCATGAAGCTAATTTACACGTTATCTGGGGCCACGGCAAAGACTCTGTCCCGGAGTGGACAGAAAGAGGCTGTGCTGAGTGATGAATGAGACTAAACAGTGTTCTCATGCTTGGTGATTTTGATAAGGATATACGACATAAGAGTTAAGAGCATTATAATTCCCTTTATCTCCATATAAACATGTCACTTCCCCGGAAAGCATACAATTTATTTGTACGTGGGAATGTAATTTAAAAATTTTCTGAAAACCAGATTGAATCTTGGGAAGCAATTTTCAAGTAAACAAAAACATGCCATGTTAATAAGCACTGTATCTTCCCCCACCCCCCGACATAATGTGTACGTACACATTTTCTCAAATTCAGACTGTCGGGGGTCGGGGGGGGGAATGAAATGGAAGCAACCTACTTGGATCCTACTTGGAATTGTGATCAAAACCTGAAACCGGAAACAACCCCCAGCATATTTACCTTCATGGAGAGGCAGACCAGACGGACTGCGTAAACGGGCTGCCTTTCTGGGTGGAAGAGCGTAGGCGCACAAAGCCCACTGGAAGTGTGAGGAGGGGCTTCAGTGCAGGGCGGGGTGGGGCTGGCGGGGGCCGGTCTGAAGGACGGCCATGCTATGGTCACGCCTGGCTCCACTCACTCTCCCAGCCTTTCTACAGCTCGGCCTTTGTAAAGGGCTTCCTCGTGGGTTCATTTCTGCAATTCTCAGAACTGAGCTCAGCTGGACAAGGCGACCCTCCAAGAAGGAAATGGAAGCTGGCAAAGTGCGGAGTCTCCCCCAGGTCACCCACAGGGAGGCTGAGACTCACGCCCGCTCTCTGGGCACCACGGCAAGGTGCTGTCTCCTACGCCACAGCTGCCCACCAGGACTTTGCAGAGGACCCGGGAAGCGCTGTTGGTCCAGAAGAACAACTAAGCCTAGCTGTTCCTAAAGCCTGAATTCTACCCTCAGGGATTCGATCCTTTAGTTCAAGGTTTTATCCTTGGTTTAAATGTTGTCACCCCCAGAAAGAGACACCCTGATTTATGTGTTCTCAGTGTGAACGCACTGTTAAATTGTGTGTGTGTGTGTGTGTGTGTGTGTGTGTGTGTGTGTGTGTGTGTGTGTGTGATGTGTGTGGTGTGTGTGGTGGGGTTTGGGGGAAGATACAAAAGTTGAAGAGGGCAAAAAGGGGGCTACCTAAAGCACCCAGATCTGAGAGTTGGGGTGAAGGAGCCACCAAGGAAGAGACAGACTGGAGCCCAGGTGCTTGGCCAGGTACTGATGACCAGCAACTCCCGGGCCGCATCACAGGGACCCATGGATGGTAGAAGATAAAAGAGCACGCAGACATCTCCAGGAACAGAAAAGCAGGGGAAAAAATGGGGAGAATTTTCCATCTTGAACTCGTTAGCTAATTACCATTAATAGCCTCTAACTGGTTGTGGCTGATGACTCACTGAACATTCTGAAGCCTCTCTGAGGTTACCCAGAGACAGGTTAACAAAGGCACCTCCGTGGAAGGAAGATCCTGGCTGTTCCAGGCACCCACCCTCTTTTCACCCGCGCTAGGCGAACCTGCATGTGTCCTGGTGGTCTGGGGTCCTCAGTGGGACTCAGTCTCACACAAGCCACCAGGAGCTGCTCCAGGAAGACTGCCCTCACGTACCTTTAAAGGCCCAGACCTGTTGGGGACTAACCTTAACAGGGGCCCTCCAAATGCAAGAGGATATCTCCCCCAACCCCAGGCGAGCGATGGGGGCACAGTGTGCTCACAGTGGCGGCAAGGTCTCTGTCACAGCGCCTTTGAGGCCCAGTGCGAAGCCCAGCACCAAGCAGAGCAGGCACTTAGGAAACCTTGGCTGGAGTGAACCACGCTGGCCGGTGTGACGACAACGGCAGAACCAGCTCATGCCTGAGGACACAGGTTCTCAGTGGCTTCTGACAAAGGTTTGAGAGACTTTGTGGGAAACAGAACCCCGAACCCTTAACAAAGGGACTATGCTGGTTAGGACTCACCGTCCATCCAGTTCTGTCACTGACAAAGCTCTGAACCGTTACACTCTGTCCCTTTTGACATCAGCCTGAAAGGTCAGTTGTAGGTCAGCTTTAACCAGTGGCCTCCGATGGTTCCTCGTTTATCAATGTGCCCACAGCTGTTCTGAGGCCACAGCTACCGTCTGTCCGCACCACCTCTGGGGTAGACAGCCTGGAAGCCGCAGGGTCGGGATGGCAGTGGGCAGGCCGTGGCCGGGTTACCTTGGCGTACTCGAACATGCGGAGGTCTGTGTACATGTCGAGTGCGAGGTTCTCGTGCCCACTCCTCTTGTACAGTCTGGCGGCCTCGTGGAACTTCCCCTGGTAGGAAAACACATCTGCCAGAAACAGGTCATTGTTGGTCTCTCCCCGCTTCTTCCTCTCCTGGAAAAATTAGAAGCACAGGAAACGGCCTCTGCAGCCATGGCAGGAAGCAGCCTTTACAAAAGTTAGATGTTGCTATTTCAGGTTAAGCCCCTGGGCCTTCCTACTGGAACCTACGCTTGGCTCCTGGGCTGTTGTGTCTCTCACCTAGGTTTCTGGTGGGAATGCTTGACAACAAAAGCAGATTTTTTTTTTCCAGATGAGTGAAGATCAAAAGAGATGCAAACTTTTGTTTGTTTAATGGAAATTCCTCACGGCTGCTTCCTTATATATTAGTGAGGATGGTGTGTACCGCCCACTCGTAGGGGGCCCCCAAGCTCTAAGAGCTCCGAAATCCCCAGGCCTGGTTTGGCCGAGTTGTTACTCATGATAATGGTGGACAAGGACAAAGTTTAGGGTTTCTTCCCAAGAAAAAGACCAACAAAACAGGATAGAGAATCTTACTACGTCCCTGTCTCTAAAGAGAAGGCAAGCAACGCCGTGTGTTGAGAACCCACTAGGCGCCGGCTACTCCTCACCCAAGTGTCACACTGCGGGAAGCCGGGACTCGGGAGAGGGGCAGGTCGCGATCACACAGAACTGGCGTTTGGACTCTGGCTGACTCCAGATGCTCTCTGTTCCACATAATACACCCTTCGGAAACTCGTGATGGCCCCCAACAATACACCTGTGCGCGCAGGCAAACACACACACACACACACACACACACACACACACACAGAGATAGCAGTGCTGAGAATGAGAAGTAACTGGCACTCTCCCCTCCCTCCTGTGTTAGGGAACAGTCAATAGTCTACAGCTCAAGTATTTGTAAACACTCAATAGCACCCAATATCTCATCCCCAGCAGTCTCCTTTTGCTTGTTTTCCAGCAAGTGTATCACAGTGGAGGAAGATGAAACATTGAATCAAACTCCTAGGCAAGGACTTCCCTGGTGGCACAGTGGTTGGGAGTCCGCCTGCCAATGCAGGGGACACGGCGGGTTCAACCCCTGGTCCGGGAGGATCCCACATGCTGCGGAGCAGCTAAGCCCGGGCGCCACAGCTATGGAGCCTGTGCTCTGCAGCCCACGAGCCACAGCTACTGAGCCCACATACTACAACTAAAGCCCACGCGCACCTAGAGCCTGTGCTCTGCAACAAGAGGAGCCCCCACTCGCTGCAACTAGAGAAAGCCTGCACGCAGCAACGAAGACCCAATGCAGCCAAAATTTAAAATTAATTAATTAATTTAAAAAAAAAAACAACTCCTAGGCAAGCCGGTGAAAGTTATAACAGCTGCAGGCAATATGTTTCCCCCGACAGAAATAATTTTTAACCCCCCCCCAAAAAAACCCCAAACTACACATAGTTTAGGCTAATCTGCCAAATAAACTAACTCCTAATAGTAGGAAATGAATTAAAATCTTGCAGTGAGACAAAGAAATAGGTTTCACTAGGCGTGGAATTTAGGCCAAATCTGTTCCGGGCCCCAGAACCCCACCATGATCAGTACAAAGGATTCCACACACTCAGTGTGTAAGAGCCACATGGACAGATGCCGTTCCTCCTGCTATCAGCACAGTTGCATCTCGCCCATCCAAAAGAAGCGCAGTAAAGAACCCCAGTTCTCTGGAACAATGCTGAATGCCTAGAAGCAAGCAACTAAGGCCTCAGAGCAAACAAAATGGATCCGCACTCAGAGGCACTTTGCTCTTTTTCAAGAGGCAATTCTTACAAGTTTACTTTGCCCAGCTCACAGCACACCGGAAGAGACAGTACACGGGATCTCAGTAAGACGTGATAAGTGGCCAGAGTTGGTCCTCACAGAGGTCGGTTACTTTTACACAGAGAAAAATTATGTTCCATGGCCTCATGTTAAGACCCCTAGATCCAGACCAGCTGATCTACAAATATGGCCCCTAGTAGTAAGTGGTACTGGGCATCATGGGTAGGTGGCTCTGAAGAAACCCTTCACCGTGCAGGTGAGGAATGAACAGAAGACAGAGATGCTCCTTGTGACTGTGCTGGGGGAGGGAGAGGGTGTGCAGGGCAAGCGCCAGGAGCAACTTCCGAGAGGGCAACACGGCCCAGAGGAAAGACAGCGGGAGCTTGGAAAACAAAACTGGCTTAAATTCCAACCCATCTTTTTGCCCTGGGGATGTGACCCAGCCTTTCTGGGCCTTAGTTTCCTTATTTATCAAATAGAGCTAAGAACAGCAGCTGCCTCATCAAGTGGCTGTGAGGATTTCAAATCGTGTGCACGTCAATCACGCGTGTGGCATGGAGCAGGCACTCAACAAACGGCAACTATTACTAGGCCAAGCAGGCTGTGAGCTCCCGCAGGCCTCTTCCACTCAGCTCTCTGCCCACTGGGCTCAGCCACACGGCTTGGCCCACGACAGGTGTTTATTATGCTGAACTGAATCGAAGGGAGGAGACATTTGCTGATCTCCTCACTGCTTCCATATGTGAATTCAAATGTATCTCACATTCCCGGAGCCTCACAATGAATCTGTTCAGAAGAAGAAATATGTAAACCTTTTTACGGACAGACAGCCTGAAGATGCACAGGAATGAAAAATATTTTCTCCCATCACCCAGCAAATGGTGCAGCTAGAACCAGCCTCTTTAGGCCCCCATCCGCCTCTGGGTGTGGCTGACGAGGTCCAGACCGGGACTGGTGGGCTGCGGGGAGGGCTCAGAGCTCCGCAGGCGCCAGCTGGGTCACACGCCTCCCTCCCCAGGGCCCATCCCTGCAGGTGGGTGCAGACCATGTGCATCTGGGAAATGCCTCCTACACTGGCACGTTGTTGGAGCCCTAGAGGGGGGTAGCAAGCTAACAGCCACTGCGAGGATGAAATCCGGTTACTGAGAACTGTTTAATCCTCCCAGCAACCCTGTGAGGTAGGTCTCATCCCATTTCACAGACAAGAGACCGAATCTGTGAGAGATTAGGGACCCACCTGCCTCACCCAGCTAACAAGTGACAGACTGTACTCCCGGTTCCCACGTGCTGGCTCCCCCCACGTGGCACTCTGCCCCCCAGAGCAAGGCTGTGGCCCGGACGCCCAGACACCAGTGGGCTCTGTCCACGTGTCCTCAAGACCCTCGCCTGCCGGAAGAGCCGCCTGCAAACCCCAGACAGCGCATCTGCGCTTCCCTGAGAATCAAGAACGCTTCATCTTTTACCTCAATGCTGTTGATGAGCTCTAAATACCGGAGGTCTTGTACTCTGGTGAAGGCCTACAGGGGAAGAAATGAAAGAACAAAATCAGCTGCCTTCTGGGCTTCAAAAGTGCGTGATTGGCTGGGGGTGGGAGTCAAGCTTTAGAAAGTGAACCAGTAAGGAGGGAAAGAAACAAGCACTGATTAATCACCGTGTGTACTGGGAGGGTCCTGCCACCCAGGGAAGCGTGGCTTTATCCCTGGGATTAGTCCATATGAAGAACAGCAAAGAAGCCCTGGTTGCATCACTCACTTTGGGACGAGGTAGACAAAACTCGGATACTGCAGTCAGTGATGCGGCTGGCTTGGAGGAATCTCTATGCGAAAGGGAAGACCAGGCTGATCTGAGCCTCTGAGGCAGCAGCACAGGAGTGGGAGTGAGGGGACGTGCTGACGGAGGAGAGGCCGCACGTCCACCTCAGTGACCAGGATGGAGCACAGGAGACAGCCTTGCTTCCCGGCAGGGCACAAACACAGGGCCTGTGGTGCCGGCACAGGGGGAGGAGAAGAGGGGAAAGCTGAGAAGGAACAAAGATGGCTTCGGGAAGGAAGGGGGAGGTAGGGAATGAATCACTCCAAGTCTCTGGAAGGCAAACTCTTATGTAAATCCTAAAAGTGGAGCTCTTGCGTTGGACTCGCAGTAAAGCCAGAGATTTTAACCCATGGGCTACTAGAAACTTCTAGGCAGCCTTCTGCAAGCAAACTGATGTTAGCTAAGCCCCTTGTGCTGCTTTCAGATTCTGCAAGGGTTTTAGAGGAACATAACCCACCCTGTCAGGCGGATCTTCATGTGGCTTTGCTGCCAGCATCTCCTCCCATTTAATTCCTCCCAGGCGGGCTTCTCTACAGCGTCCCATATGAAATGGGCTGACACATGCCTGGAGGAGGCAGCAGGTCCAGGAGCCTTCGAATTTAAAATGCAGAACAACAACCCTGGCCAACTGCTCTCTCTGCTCAGCTGCACGACATCCTCCACCTAAAAAGCCAGGAGATTAGCAGGTCATCCAGCCTCTGGCTGCCTCACAGATGACCAAAATGTGACTTTATCTCTTCATCCTGCAGGGCCAGGCATCCTATCAGGGGCTGGGGACCCAGAGACGAACATGACTTGGCCCTTGTCCCCCTCTGTGATTCAGGGGCCCATATTTTAAAAGGGGAGGCAGGCAGATTAAACAGATCATGAACTCTCCCTGAGCCAAGAGCTATACAATTCCGAACTAGATGCCCTGGAGAACACAGATTCACTGTCTGGAAACGGGCAGGGGCAGGAGGCTGGAGCCTGGACTAAGCAAAGCATCACAGGGTAGGAACCTGACAGATGGGACCTGAAGAGGGGTCCCTTGAAAGGGTCAGGCAGGCATCACATAAGCAAAGGGATGAGGGCTCAAAGCACCCATTTTCCACACAGGAGGGCTTACAAGCTATCATCTAGATCTGGGCTTCCTGAAAGCAACATGAGGGGGAAGCCTGGGGTGTCTGGCAAGGTGGCAGAGAGGAAAGAAGGAGCATTCTAGGTCTCAGTCCTGGCTCTGAGACCTTCCAGCTGGGGGGCCCTGAACCTAACCCTTGCCCGCCTCCAGGCTGCCAACAACTTCCTTATGGAAAGGGGCAAGCTAGCGAGGTCCTCTCCACGGCCTTCCTAGTTCTGCTCTGCTAGGATTTGAGGACTTGTCACCGTGAGAAACGTGTTTCTTCAGCGCTGACACATTCTGCAGAGTGAGGGGTGCCCTGGTCGGAGCGGTCTGAGTCACAAGGCCCGTGGATAACCTCAAGCAGAGGGAAGTGTGGGAACAGGGCCGCATCTGCAGTTCTGCTTGGGGCTGCCTTCCCAGGTGTGAAGCAGCTCTCCTCCGCCATCTAGTGGAGACACTGGCCTATCGCAGGGAACCACCCTCCATCCCCGTGTGCCTGAGACTTGGGCAAAGCAGAAAAAGAAAGGCTGGGGAATGGGAATTTGGATAAAATGATCAAGTTCTAGTCTATGGTTAAAGTCTTGTGGGCTTCACACAATAATCTCTATTCTCAGGGAGCGTTTGGAGGATACAGGGTGGGGAGGAGGGGTTCCAGTTTAGTTTGCGTCAAACGTTTCAAACGTTTGCTGAGCGCCTAATGGTCTATGGCACCGTGCTTGGCGGTGTTGGCTGATGCTAGGATGAGGCTGACGCTTAGTTGCGGGGTGTAAGGAACTGACAATCTCTCCGGAAGACTTCTAATTTCGTTCCAGGCTAAAACCAAGCAAAACACATTCTAGGAATCCTTTGTCATTCTTCATCCCTCCTGGCATTTCTGGGTGGGGCAGGAGAGGGAAGCTCCCTCCACGGACTTGCTTCCTCCTCCTCTGAATTCTTAAGAATTCCTAATAGCCCTCCTCTATTACCACTTTTCTTATGCTAACTAGATCTAAAACTATGATACAGATAATTATCGTATCACGGTGATTTTACTTGTTGTAATAATGGTTGGCACTTGTACAACCACTGCCAGTTTTAGAATCCCTCTTACAACGTGGGGGTTACGCCTAATGACACTGTCACGCAAGCCTGTCAGTCCTGTTTTCACCGTCCCGCTGTGGGAGTGGGAGGGCTGAAGCTCCAAGAGAAGCGGCTGGCTGGGGTCATCCAGCCCGTGCAGGCACTGCTGGGCCTCAACCAGGCTGCTGAGTCCCAGCCTGGTCCCCATCCACTCTCTTTTCAGGCCTAGAAGTCCCACCCTAGCACAGGGCAGGCACCACACATTTCTGCAACCACTTGCCCACCAGCCAGGAGTATGGGCTAAATGAGGGCCTGGCTAATTGACTGCAGGGAAGAAAAAGAGGGGAGGGAGGAGTAGGGCAGGGGGGTTTGGAAGCCACTCGTTTCCCCACCTCAGGCTCCAGACGAAAACCCATCTCAGAGACGGAGCTGGGCTTTTTCTAATGTGGGGAAAGGGGGCAAATGTTTTCAACCATTTCTGTAGTTTTAATAGACTAGGCCAGGAAACAACACCACGAATCAAGGCCATGAATCATGCATGCCATGAAGGTATGTGTGGAGTGACACTGCCGTCAGAATCAGAGAACTTGACCATTTCTTCCAATGTACTTAGCGGAGTGCCAAGAAAAACAGCATTGTGTAATAAGTGGCCCTAATACCAGTAAGTGCTTATACCAATGATAAAAGCTCCCGGTGACTGAGCACTGACGATGTGCAGGCTTTGCTGTGAGCTGTGCATGGACGGTCACTCATAAGGCTGACAGCTACAGTCTATCAGATGCCCCTTCTTCTGTGTTAGGCTTTACAGGCATTATCCATTAGATCCTTATAACTCCATGAGGATGGGGCCTGTCATCACCCTAATTTTACAGATGAGCAACCTCAGAAAGGCTGTTACCTGCTGAGGCTCACGGAGGTGGCTGTGCTGGGATCCCAGCCCAGGTCAGTCTAACTCCAGAGCCTATGACAGTAGGCATCTGCCTCCTCAAGGGAGCCTGCGAGGACCAAATTCCAGCTCACGCTGACTGACGCTTACCTTCTTTGCTGTTTCAAACTCCAATCCTTCTAAAGCTTCCATGGCCAGCTCGCGCCAGTCAGTGTCTGTCACGCCCAAGCAAGCAATCTGGTAGGCTTCTCGGAACATCTTCCTATCCAGGTACTGGTACATCGGAGCAGACTGGAGGATTTCATCAAAAGGAAAGAAGACTGCTTTCAGAGCAATGGAAGAGTCAGACGCACACAAAGCCCGATTCCACGTGTGTGCACCAACTTAATGACGAATGTCACAGCGCAAGGCCACAATGACCCATCAGCACCCTGCTCAGCCTCACCCCGGCCCACCTGATGCCCTTCCATTCGGCCACCCCTTTCACAGCCATTGTATTGAACCACCGTATTTAGCAGCACTAACTTCCACCCGCCTCCCCTCCACCACCACCGGCTTTCCCCACCTCCAGGGTGGCCGGATCACAAGATGTCACCCTTGCCTGGAATGCCTTTGCCCCTCCTCACCCTCTGCAAAGTACCTAATTGGCTTTAAAGGCCCTGTTAAAATGTCACCTCTTCTGTAAAGTCTTCACTGACCCCTCAAGGGGTTTTATTTTTATTTTTTTAATATTTGTTCATTTATCTGGTTGCGCGGGGTCTTAGTTGCAGGCTCCTTAGTTGTGGCTCGTGGACTCCTTAGTTGCAGCTCGCCAGCTCCTTAGTTGTGGTAGGCGGGCTCCTTGGTTGTGGCACGCGAACTCTTAGTTGCAGCATGCATGTGGGATCTAGTTCCCTGACCAGGGATTGAACCCGGGTCCCCTGCATTGGGAGCATGGAGTCTTAACCAGTGTGCTACCAGGGAAGTCACTCTGGCTGTATTTTAATTAAAAGTCTGTCCCCATAAGGCTGTGCACAACCTGAGGGTGGCGGTGGGGTCGTACTTAACTCCCTCAGCAGGCCCTCAGTCTACGTTTGCTGAAGGAATGAACAACGTTACTGAGGAAGGGGCCTGGGATGGCCTCTTACGAAGAGGGCGGAAAAACCTGCTTCTCCCAAGAAAGGCTGCCATCTCCTAGTGCCCTGGCCCTGGGAACCTTCCTACCATCCCTCCGTCCAGACAGGGCTGCCTCACCATGACACCTGTGAACAGTTCTTAATAACTTCTTTTTTTAGGTTTACTAAGTTCTTTTGGATCGGTCCCAACAGCCCTGTGTAGTAGGTATTACTGCCCCCTGATTACTGCCCGGAGACTGAGAGGGCAACTGACCTGCTAAGGACACAGAAGTGGCACATGGAAGCCCTGGGGCTGGACTGGGGGCGCGCTGTCCAGGTTCCGTGCTCCTCCCTGCCGTGTGTGTGTGCGTGTGCATGTCTGTGTGTGTTCTTTCGCACACAGAAGAGGTGTGAGCTGGGTCCGGGTGTCCTCAACAACGAAAGGCCAGTCAGCGTGCTAAAGGGACTGCATCCCTCCTTCTGGCTTCCTGTTCTGCAGGGTTTGCTATTTAAAGATTGATAATAACAATAAGAGGAATTGGGCCAGACAAAACCTGAAGGATGGGTGCGTTTAGCTCCACTGCAAGGAAAAGTGAGGCCCAAAGAGTAAAAGGAGCGGCTCAAGGTCACAGCTGGTTGAGACGGCAGAGTCAGAACTCAAACCCACTGCTCCTTCCCCTCGACCGCCCCCAAGGTTGAGCCCCGTAAGGGTGGTTCGGGGACCCAGACAAGCACAGGAGAAGCCAGCCCAGGACAAATGGTTAACACTCGGGCTTGCCTGGGAGGCACCATCTGAGAACGGGAGTTTTAAAAATATACTGAGGGAACAAATGCCCTCTGAGCTCTACTTGATCTCATTGTTGCCTTCCAAGCATGAAGTCACCACTGCCCTGAGAAGCCCGACCAGGGTTCGCCGCCCTACTTGGCAGCCCTGACTAACCAATTCTTGCACAAGATGATGTAAATTTCGAAAGGAAACCAGAAATCCCCAGAGCGGGTCTGCTTTCTCCCTCCTCTCTGGGCCAAAGCCACAGGATGGCTGGAGGCAGAGGCGACAGATAAACAGCCTCTGTCTCGAGGCTGCCTTTCCGAACCCTTGGCAGTAGTGACCTGCTGCATCAGCAGGACGGCCTTCGTGCAGCCAAGGGGGCTCTGGCTGCTGAATCTGAAGGGCTTGGCTTCAGAGGAAGCTCCACGCTGCCCTGCTGGCTCCTCTTGGCGGCCAAAGCCAGGGAGCAGCAGCAGACTGCATTTATCTTCGAGGTCACGATGGCAGTCTTGGAGGAAAACTGTCACTCAGTATGGCCTGTCTGGCACGGTGGAGGAGGACTGTGTTTCTGGTGGCTGTGGAGCCGGGGCTCGGAATGGGGAGCCCTGCGAGGAAACAGTCCAGCAGGGGCGGTTCTTGCCCCTCCTCCTGCCCTGCTTCCACCCACCTCTCTCCCTTCTTTCTCTGGCTTTCTTTTTTGCTCTCTCCTTTTCCTCAGATCTTAATTCTACTACCATTTATTGAATAATTGTTCTGTCAGGCACTATTAATTCCCGAAGCACTAAGTAACAAGGGTATCATCAGCTTAGAGGGAGAAGCGGACCCCAGCCCCAGCCTTTACAAGAAGCCAAGGCAGGGAGCGCGAGTGAAGGTGAGGTGTCTGGAGGGGGCGCAGACGGATGGAGCCCAGCTGAAGGGCAATCTGGAGACACGTCTACAAATCTTTCACATAGACATGACCTCTGACCCAGCAATTTCACTCCTAGGAATTTATACCAAGGAGCTATACTGGGATTGGTGCAAAGACTTAACTAGAAAGATGCCCACTATCTACAATAGGGAAAAAGCTGTAAACAGCATGACCATCAAACAATAGGCGCTGGTTGAGTAAGTTGTGGACATCATGTGACGGGACAAAAAGCAATCATTAAAAACAATGGGGGCAGCAGGAAGGGGGTGTGGTTATAACAGAAGGGCAACCTAACACCAGGGACCTTGTGGGCTGATGGCGGAGGTACCACTCACCTACACAGGTGATAAGTCTGTACTGTGGTTGCCAACTGTTACCAGCGGGAACACCTCAGCAAGTTGTACAAAGGATCTCTGTATGATTTCTTACAATTACATGTGAATCTACAATCACCTCAGTATTTTTAAATGCTAGAGAAGCACGTTTACTAATGTGGAGCCATGTTTCCAGTAGATTGCTGAGTGAAAAAGCCAGAGTGCTAGTTGATGGCCAATAATTCATACAAAGTGATGGGTCTGCAGTATGTAAATGTCAGGTTAATTAGAAGATTATAATCCACATTCAGTAAAGTAAGTACAGTAAACCTGAGGTTTCATCTATAGGAGCAATACTTACAGACAAAAGTCACAAAACAGTATTTACAGTATGGTTCCACTTTTGTTTAAAAATGTTTATATAAAATCATATACTCATAATTGCGTATCACACATCTATTATATGTACATATAGAAACGGTCTGGGTGCATATATTCTACAATCTTTAACAGTGATTCTTGGGCTTCCCTAGTGGCACAGTGGTTAAGAATCTGCCTGCCAATGCAGGGGACATGGGTTTGAGCCCTGGTCTGGGAAGATCCCACATGCCGCAGAGCAACTAAGTCCGTGTGCCACAACTACTGAGCCTGCGCTCTAGAGCCCACGAGCCACAACTACTGAGCCTGCAAGCTACAACTACTGAGCCCGTGAGCCACAACTACAGAAGTCTGTGCGCCTAGAGCCCGTGCTCCGCAACAAGAGAAGCCACCACACTGGGAAGCCCACGCACCGCAACGAAGAGTAATGAAGAGTAGCCCCCGCTCGCCACAACTAGAGAAAGGCCATGCACAGCAACAAAGACCCAACATAGCCAAAAATAAATAAATAAAATAAATTTATTAAAAAAAAAAAAAGAGTGATTCTTGGGAATTTCCTGGTAGTCCAGTGATCAGGACTTACTGCTTTCACTGCCAGGGGCCCGGGTTCAATCCCTGGTCGGGGAACTAAGATCCCACAAGCCTCAACGTACAGAGTGATTCTCTCTCGAGGATGGGAAATTGAGGGCTAGCCTCTCCTTGGCACTTGTTTCTATTTTAAAACAGCTCTACAGAGGGCGCGATTCCCTTGGGGAGAAGACAGGAAGCTGGGGCCGCCGGGGTTAGGCCAGCCCCAACTTGGGTCGTCAATCTCTGCCCTCCTGTCTGTTTCTGCCCTCCCCACTACTCCGTGGCTCTGGACTCCAGCTCCCCCCAACCCCCCACATCTGTTCTGGCCTCCTCCTGGTTTGAGGGACGGGTGCAGACAGTCCCACGCTCCCTTTCTGGCTCAACAGACCTCGGCTCCCACGCCCCGTCCCACCCATATTCTCTCTCACACGCACACACCACCCCCTCACACGCCATGCGGACGCCCTGCTGGACTCCCAGCTGGACTCCCAGCTTTGCCAGCTTGTTCCACTCTGTCCCACGCACGGCTCTCAGTAAAACATGCTGTCTGCTGCCAGACAACCTTGCATACCCCTCCCCGCCCCTCCCAGGAAAGGAGGATCAGAAAGAAATGGAGGCTCAGTGAGGTTGAGCTGTTTGCCCAAAGACAGGCAGGTTGCAAAGGGTGGAGATGGGGTTCAGGTTCAAGTCCAGAGTGCCTTCAATGCTGTCACGGCTGCCACTCTAGTCTCTCTCCCCTCTCTCCTCCCCAGTCTTTCCCAGGCACCACGAGGAGCCTGGCTTTCCTGGTCTCGTCTGCCCTGCCCCGGCTAAGAGCTGACAGGCTCCCAGGTTACCTGTGGCACCTCCACGGCCGACATAGAAAAGGCATGGAGGCAGAAGATCCTGGAGCCGTTGTAGCCGACCACGAAGCCCTGCAGCTTCTGCTGGTGCACAGGGAAAGTGCTGGCCTTGATGTTGAGGTAGCCGCCTCCAGAGAAGCAGAGCATGTCCTCACACTGGGTGTTCCAGGCCACACTGTTGGCGTTCGGCTCCTGAGGAACAGGGATGGTGAGGGTGACAGCCCCGGGCATGGACACCATTCCTACACTCAGACAAGGACTCCTTTTAAAGCCTGAATCACACTAAGTTGCCAAGAGTGGGGTGTAGGGAACGGGGGGAGAAGGGGATCGGACAAAATGGACAGGACACAGAGGCAAGCTCCTCTTTGCACTGTGTGTGTAGGAATTTTTTAATAAGCAAGCATTATTTTTGAAAAAAATATTATTATCCTCAAGTATTAATAATTACATAGTAAGTGAGAAAATCAGCAAGGTGGGTTCTAGTTCTATTAAAGAATGAATATACAAAGCTAGTCATGGAAGAAGGTTTAAAAGGGTATATTCCAAAGAATTAACAGGGATTGTTTGAGGGTGGGTGGAATTGTGGATAATTTTTATTTTCTACATTTTCTGTTTGTCTGAAATTTTCTTTTAGTCCTTGAACATCTATTGTTTTTTATAATAAGAAAAAGAACAGTGAGTTATTTTTAAAATTAGAAAATAATATATTCTCTCTGCATTGACAATTCACACATGTAAAAACTACAGTCTTCCTGGGAGGCACCCCTCCCCCTCACTTCCCCTCCAGAGTATTCTGCTCAGCTCTGGGGCCCCAGGGACCAGCAGATGTTCATACCTTTCTGCCTAGAATCTGTTACAATGCCTGAATCATTTATAATGAGCATGGATTACTTTTATAATGAGAAAAAAACAATATAGCTGTTTTTGCTTGCAGGGGGCTGGGGCAGCTGAGAGGAGAAAAAAAGATAGCTGGGAATGTTTGTGTCTCCTGGCAAGATTGGAGAATCACCTTCCCTGGCTGCCTGCAGAACCCTCAGTGGGGACTGGGAAGGACACACACCCTTCCACTCCTTCAAGGCTCAGGCGCAGATTCACAACTGGGGGCCTGCTAACCTACCTCCAGGGGGTGGGTGTTCAGTCTGGAGAGAAGAGACATAACACCGAGGGCCCTATTCTGTGCCAGGCACTGAGCTAGGTTCTACGGTACCTTATTGAGCCCAGCAGCAATTCTGTGAGGGGGCAAGTACTAGTTGCATGTTAGACGTAAGGAGAAATTGAGGCTCAGAGAGGTTCACTAACTTGCTTGAGATCACACAGTAAGTGATGAAGGCGGGACTGGAGGCAGGTCTGTCTGAAGGCACAGCCTGTGCTCTTTTCTTTCCTCGAAACCACTCTGCCTCCTGGTGATGGGGGCGAGTTGCTATGGGGGAGTCGCCTTGGGCTAGTGGTAGCCAGATGTCCCCTTCCAAATGACTGAGGCCGCACCCCCTGCTGTGCTGATTCTGCTGCCGAGGACAAGGAGGAGCCCTGATAAAGGGTCCTCAATCTGCCATGACACAGGGACACCTGCAGTGGCTGAGGAAGCCAGTCAGGGGAGGCTTTAGCTCTGGGCGGACCCGCCTCAGGCAAATGGCCCTGACCGTTTACAAAGCCCTAAAGAGGCAAAGAGCAGCACCGAGTCCAGCAGAAAGCCAGCGGACGCTGGGCACGGAGCCTGTGGGCGGCTCTTCTCCGGGGACACCCCTCCTCCAGCCACAGGACCAAGCAGTGTGTAAGCAACTACTGTCCCCCGCACACTCCACCTCCTGTTGGCTCTTACAGTATCCTTGGGAAACAGCAGAGGAAGGGCTGCCCCCATCCCTTCCCTTCTTTCAGATGACAAAACCGGTCCTATTTCCTGACCGTGTCTCAGGGCACTGGCAGACACAGGCAGGCCTCCAGCCGGTGAGCAGCAGACTTCTTCAAAAGAATCATCTTCACATTAACCCACCTACTGAGAGCCCACCTATGAGCCCCACTTAGACTGATTATTATTCATTTACTGCTCACAGTAACCTCATAAGAAAGGTGTAACTTGCCCACCTTACCTGTGAGGAAACCGAAGTCCACGAGGCTCGCCCAGCTCCCGCCGCTCGCGTGCAAGGTGCAGGCTGGGCCCGGCCTCTTGGACTCTGTGCTGCCGTGTGGTCCCCACACGCTACACCTCACTGCTCTCCCCGGAGGCCCGCCTGGGAGCCAGAGTGTGAGCCCTTCCTGCAGGGACTGGGAAGCCAGGGGAGGGTCTCTAGGCAAGGACCTCGTCCTGGGCACTCTTGGGGGTCACCTGAAATAGCAACTCCTTGGTGTGGATGTCATACACCAGGCACGTGTCGTTTTCATCCACCACGGCCAACTTGTTGCGGGAGGCGCTCATGTCCAGGCAGCGCACGGCTGTGGCCTGCTTTAGCAGGACGATGGCAAAGAGACTGTCCACAAAGATCTTCAGGATCTGGCAAAATTTCAGAGGAAAACTGTGAGTCCCCAAGGCAACAACACCCTGGAGCACCGCCAGGCCGTTGGAACCGTGTGCTCTACAAGAATAACTCCCACTAACTTCACCAGAGGCTCTGTGTGGAGAAAAGGACCCATCAAAAGAAAGAGAACGGGGCTTTCTCCATAGGAGACCGGGAGTGTGGTCCGTCAGAGGTCGCCAAGGTAATGACAGTCCCCAAGACACAACCAACTCACTTGAGTGTCTGCTTGACTGGGGACTATTAACAACATTACCCAAACTGCAGGTTAGGAGACAGCATCTAACGAGAGCTGAGTCACAAACTACCACGGGAAGAGGCGCCTGTAAACACTAACAAGACATCTGGTGTAGCCACAGCAAGATGACGATGATGATGCTGGTGGTGGGGATGATGAGAATTTTGATGATGGAGTTGATGATGTACATAGCTATCAGTTATTGACCATTTTTGACAACCCTGTGAAACATGTGGTATTCTCTTCATTTGTAAAACCTGAGCCCCAGAGAGGTGAAGTGACTTGCCTAGGGTCACACAGCTAATGAGTAGCTACAGACGAACATGACCCCAGGTCCACCTGCCCACAAAGCCCATGCTCTCCAGCCTCGCACTGGAAGTGACAGCTGACAGAGAGAAGGAAGCTGGCTTTCCTTCCCTGTGGTGTTGCTACACTGTGGCCCCTGCCAATCTCAACTTCCATGACTTCCGTCCCCAGGAAAGGCCTGACAAGGCTCAGCCACAAGCCATCTGCTAGACAGCTTGACTCTCAGGCTAAAGCAGTTATATTTTTCCTTTCAAATTTCCATGTAACCCACTTAGAACTTTCTTCTTCTGAGCAAAGCGCGCGCACACACACACACACACACACACACCTGCTTAACATTTTGTAACCTAGATTTTCCACATCTATTTGAGCAAAGGGTCCATTTGTCTTAAACATCGAGTAACAGCGTGAGGACTAGTACCCTCTGGGATACAAGCTAGAACACATGCCTTGATCCATTCATTGCTCTAACCAGGACCTGACCTAAGGAACGAGCTCTGCCTTCCTCTCTAGCAAGGCACTGAAACTGAATCTCTAACAAGTCTCCCACTTTCTGGGTGACCTTAAATCCACTAACCCACTCTACAGCAGCCCAGAGGCTGCAGGGCCGACTCTGTCAGAACTCGGCAGGCTATGAGTCGGAGCATCTTTGGCCTGAAGCTGTCCTCATAAAATGGAACTCTGGGATGCCCTCCAATGTGCCTGGGGCGGGGGGTGGGGTGAGGCAGGGGAGCCTTGCTCCTGCCCCGGGGAACCCACCTCAGGGTCACAACCAGTCTGGTCGCCAGTGTCTGCCTGCAGATAAGCAGCCTGATGGGAGACGTGAGGGAGCACTCACCTGTCCGTTCTTCAGGCCGACTAACAGACCCTCCCTTCCTGGGGGGCCGCCGATCACCTTGATGTAGCGAATGAGAGACTCCATCTGCCACTCCCGCTCCTTCACTCCGCTGAAGGACAGGCACTGCAGCCGCTTCTCCTAGAAAGCAAGTGCAGCTCTGCGTGATATTCAACAGAATAAGCATGCCCAGCCCTCCCAAGGAGGTCTGCCTGCACCTAAGGGATGAAAAACACCTACACGCTCAGTACCTACTGAACCCCATCTAGACCCCCTGCCTGGCACCACTACCCCTGCACACAAGTTTTCCCCACGAAGCCCAGCTCAGCCTCAGTTCTTGAGCAGACCTCCAGGTGGCCACAGCCAGAGGCAGCAACCAAAAGCACAGCTTTTTGCCACACCTATCCTATAACCTGTGGTACCCCTAAACTGCCTGAAGTTCTAGATTTTTAGAGAGATTTTAATAGTATTTTACATCCAGTGATTCCTAAAGGATTTCTTCCATTTTATCACTTCCAACAGGCCTAGTTTCTTGAAACCAAATCCACCTCTACTTCCAAGAAAGATGCTGGGCTGGCCTTCTCTTAAAGTCTTTCCAAACCCGCCTGGCGTTGACCTAGACATTTCTAGGAAGCTCTAAGTTGAGAAATGTTTTTCTGTGAAAAAAGTTCTCAGAAGTAAAATTTCCTTTATGACTGTGAGTTGATATAATATTTTTTGTTGTTTAACTGAAAGTTATCACAAATTTTTAGGTGTATATGTTTACCAAAAAATATTGATCTTCCTTTTGCGGGATATCAATGTATGCTTTAAGTCATTAAAATATATATACAACCGCAGTTTAACAAAGTGCTTTGCAATACAAAAAAGTATTTTCCAGTTTATGGCCCATGACTTTCTGGTAGAGTGTGACTCATCTAGATGCCAATAAAATGAAAGCAATGAATAGCCACTGAGCTTGATGGAAAGGGACTTGCTTCCTAGTGACCAATTTTAAAGCTGTGAGTTGGGTACCCCACTCTTGGAGGAAGCATGAAGTGGATGCGGCCCACCCTCCCAGCCACCGCTGCCCACCTGGCAGAGGATGATGTGGTCGGCACACACCACCAGGAGGTTACATTCGAACTTCCTAACAATCTTCTCCTTCATCCGGTACCGCATGTCCAACGAGTCATCTGAATACAACTCGTGGATGAGGATTTTCTCGGGCAGCTGGACAGCTAATCGATTTTTGTAGATGGCAATTTTCTTGACAAGCTCTTTGCATTTAATCCGAACTGTCAAAGAGAAAAACAAACAAACAAAAACCCAGCTCTACCAAGAGGCTGTTAAGTAAGGTAGAAGGCAGAGAAATTAAAAGCCACCATTTAGTTACTGCTATTGGCAATTAAAGGAGACACTCTCATCAAAATATCTTTACAGAGTGTCTAATATGTACAATCAGCTCTGCTAAACTGAGATCCAAAATTGTATACAATGTTTGTGGTCCAAAGCTTACAACTGGCTATGGAAAGTAAAATTCTCTGTGCTACCATCACTTGCTGAATATAAATCTAATTCCTCTGCATGGCACTAATGGCCCCTGATGATCGGGAGCCCGTCTGGGTAACGGCCTACACCTCTGGCCACTTCCCACCCCCGACCCTTGACAACAGGGAACCAAAGGTAGTTTCTGGTACACACTAGGGTCTCACACTCTTGCTACAGACCAGGTGGAGAAAATGTCCTCAGGAAGGAAACCGGGGAGCTACCCAAGTAGCTACACCCTCACCATCATAGCTGGAATCTTCAACCAGAGGTGCTGCTCCCAGATGAGGACCAGAGGATGCCACCTGAATCTGCAGGACAACCCTTGACCTGGATCCCTACCCACAGGCCCCCAGCAGTGTGCTGTGGCCAGCACATCTGGATACGAATGCACTTGAAGTCAGTGCATTTAACCAGCATGGCCACTTGGGTGGACAGAGGAGGAGACTGACTACACTAGGCCTGGAACCCCGATCTTCTGACCAAGCCTGTGCAACCCACTGCGGGCTTATCTCTGGGAGAAGGACCCGCCAGGAGGCGAGTGGACACGGAGCTGACAGAGCAGCACCCCCGAAGGGACTGTGACCAGAGAGGATACAGGTCCACAGAGACCCATGCAGGTCAGCCCCAACCCCCAGCTCTAACTTGTGATATGTTTCCCTCCTTAGCCAGGGAGCCCACGTTCCCCTCAGTACTACCTGCGAAATTTTCTGAGTCTGTGCTTTTTTCTTTTTGTTTTGGAGAGAGGGTTTACTGCTTTCAAAGACATCTACATCCTCTCCACACCCCACCACAAAAAAAAAGCAAGAGCTGGTGGTCCAGTGTGTTTCCAAAAGACCAAGGAGAAACATTTCCTACCATTTCATTTGCCCTGTCAGGAGCCCTCTCAACCTGCCCCTCTTCCCAGTGCCTGGAGGCCAGAGGGGCCATACCTGCCTTTTACCTTTCTGCTCGGTGATCAGGTGCTGCACGATGACATCAGTCATGCTATCCCTGTAGGCATATCGGTCCTTGTAGAGTCCGTGGACTGTGCTGAAAATAAGCTGGTAGAAGGAAATGGTGCCATCCTGGCAGCCTACCACCTGCAGAGGAAGACAGTGTCAATTCCCAGCTCTCTGTGGAGAAAGCGTCGACCCTCCCGCTTGTCATGAACGAGCGTCAATGATCTGACTGGCTAAACATGGCTGATGTTCAGTGACTACTCTGGCAATGGCCCATCAAATGAACTCCCCCTTCTTACCACATAGTTGGAATCGGGTTTCACTTTACACGTCCACACCCAGGAGTTCTGCTCCCCAACAGTCCCGAGGCGCACTCCATCCTTGGTGAAAAGGGATACTTGCTTGTCTGACCCCCCCAGCAAAATGTACTCCCCTTTAGTAAAGTAGCTGAGGCAGCAGGGATCAAAGTTCAGTGACCGATCCTTCCCAATCTGAGGAAAGAGAACACGCCAAGGGAAATCTACTTCTGAATTCATAATAATCACAACACAATCAAGGGCTTTTCCCTCCAACTTTTAGAGGGAGCTGGGAAGACTGGGGAGAGCTGGCCAGCATTCTCCCGCGTGTGACTGATTCCATCATGAACGCAGGCCAGTCCTCTGGAGCACCCTACCTCTCCCCTCCTCACAGCCAAATCCTCCAGTGTCTTCCCCAGTCCCATCCAGCTGCTCCAGGGGTGTGTCTTAGCTCCTCAGCCAACCTGCACCCGAGATGGTCTTTCTCCCACAGGCCTTCCTCCGCACATAGCCTTTACTAGGGTTCAGGACTCCCCTCAGCTTCTTTTCTTCTTCCTTTTCTTTCCTCCCTCCCTCCCTTCTTTCCTTTCTTTTTTTGTATTTCACAAGACTAAGTCCATTCAATTTTCTAAAAACTAACTTCTCTTTATAACAACCTTATTGAGGAATTTCACATACCATACAATTCACCCACTTAAAGTGTACAATTCATCGGCTTTTAATATATTTGGAGTTGTGCAACCATCATCACTAATTCTGGAACATTTCCAACACCCCAGAAAGAAACCCTGTACCTGTTAGCAGTCAATCCCCATTCCCTCCTCTTTCCACCCCCAGGCAACCACTAATCTACTTCGTGTCTATAGATTTGCCTATTTTGGACATTTCATATAAATGGAATCATAAAATATGGGACCTTTCGTGACTGGTTCACCCTTGCTGTAGTATGTATCAGTACTTCATTCCTTTCCATTGCTGGATAATATTCCATTGTATGGATATTCCCCATTTTATTTATCCATTCATCAGTTGATGGACATTTGGGTTCTCCCTATTTTTGGCTATTATGAATAATGCTGATACGAATATTTGTGTACAAATTTTTGTGTAGACATATGTTTTCATCTTTCTTAGATACACATACCTAGGAGTAGAATTGCTGGGTCATACAGTAACTTCATGTTTAATGTTTTAGGAACTACCAGACTTTTTAAAAGTGGCTGGCTGTACCATTTTATATTCATATCAGTAGTAAATAAGGGTTCCAATTTCTCCATCCTACTGGGTGTGAACTGGTGTCTCATTGTGAATTTGACTTGCATTTCCCTGGTAGCTAATGATGTTGAACATCTTTTCATGTGCTTACTGGCCACAAGTATATCTTGCTTGAAGAAACGTCTATTCAGATCCCTTTCCCATTTTTCAATTAGGTTGTCTTATTATTGAGTTGTAGGAGTTTTTACATATTCTAGATGCAAGTCCCTTATCAGATAAGCAATTTGTAAAACTTCTCTCCCACTCTGTGCACTGTTTTTTCACTTCTGATGGCGCCCCCTCTGCTTTCAGAATGAAGGTCAAGCTCCTGAGCTCTGTTCCCAAGATCCTTCTCTCAGCCAAAATGAATTTCTTCTAGTTTCCTGAGTGGCCCATGCTCTTTCAATCCTCCATAATGACATGACATAGGTGCCATTCTCCACACCACCCCAGCCCTGGCCAAGAGTGCCCTTTCCCTCTTCTTCTCTGCCAGGTGTCATCTCCTCCAGGAAGCATCCCCCAATCTCCCTGCCCACCCAAGGCCTAATTAAGACCCATCTCCCTGTGCTGGCCTCTCCCACAGCACTTCGCTTACTGCTCTGTAATTGCACATTTAACCTGATGTCTCCCCACTAAAGTCCACGGGTCCTCTGCTGCCCCTGAGTGTGCCTTCTGTGACAAAAGACTATTTTTTATTATCATTATTAAACTAATAATCACTTTACTATAGAAATAACTCTAAAATTCTTGTTTCTCCTTAAGTTTTGTTCAACTTACAAATATTTTCCTATTTATAAACCTAGTAAAAATAAGCAACCAGGGCTTCCCTGGTGGCGCAGTGGTTAGGAATCCGCCTGCCGATGCTGGGGACACGGATTCGAGCCCTGCTCCGGGAGGATCCCACATGCCGCGGAGCAGCTAGGCCCGTGTGCCACAACTGCTGAGCCTGCGCTCTGGAGCCTGCGAGCCACAACTGCTGTGCCCACGTGCCACAACTACTGAAGCCCGCATGCCTGGAGCCCGTGCTCTGCAACGGGGGAAGCCACCACAATGAGAAGCCCACGCACCACAACGAAGAATAGCCCCCGCTCGCCACAACTAGAGAAAAGCCCGCGCCCAGCAACAAAGACCCAACGCAGCCAAAAATAAAAATAAATAAATTAATTTAAAAAATAAGCAACCAACTGAAAAGGAGTCTTTCATTAAACTTTACGGAATTCAATTTTGAACAGACCATAAAATCCCTTAGTCTCATTTACAACTTAGTTAATTTCCTTAAACTAATTTAAACTGCAGTTATTAACTTAATATATTCAATTTTCCTTCTTAAGAATTTCAAATGCCTAATAATCAAAAGTTCCCCTCGTACTTACATAATGATAGTAGCTCTAATGAGAAAACTAAAAAATCGCATGAGTCATGGCACGGAAGGCGTGCAGCTTCTGGTAATGCTCACTAGTTGCCACTGGACCAACTCTCCTACAGGTAACAACTGTAAACTCTGGACCAACTATAAACTACAACCACCTGGAGGCAGTGGAGAGCAACCAGAAGCAGAAAGAGACGTAAGACACAAATGCATCTGGAAGAAGGGAATGGCATTAAGTGAGTTTCTCATTTTTTTAATGGCTTTTTGCCTGAGGGCAGGCACTGTCAGTGACCTGATGGATGAGCACAGAACTTGGAGCGACCACAGCAGCTTGCAATTGAGGCAGGAAATCCCAGAAAAGAGACAGATGCAGAGGGGGAGCCCCAATCCTGCACATACACTGCTGAATATCTGGAGCCCCTTGAACTACACACACCACGTGTGGGGCAGATGCCAAGCAGCCTAGCAAAGGCTGAAGAGACACTCCAGCTGCTGCCCACACAGGAAAGGTACAATTTAAATGTTGAGTCCAGCAAAGTTAACTACCTGCTTAAGAAAAAAAAAAAACAAACTACACAATAATCTTAAGAGAAACATGACAGATGTTCCCTACGCTGTATCATTCACAATGTTCAGAATATAACCCAAAATTCCAAAAAGCAGAAAAGTGTGAACCATATTCAAGAGAAAAGACAACCAATAGAGACTGACCCCAAGATGATTCAGAATTTAGAATTAGCAGATGAGAATTTTAAAATAGCTATTTTAGGGCTTCCCTGGTGGTGCAGTGGTTGAGAGTCCACCTGCCAATGCAGGGGACATGGGTTCGTGCCCCGGTCCAGGAAGATCCCACATGCCACGGAGCGGCTGGGCCTGTGAGCCATGGCCACTGAGCCTGTGCATCCGGAGCCTGTGCTCCGCAACGGGAGAGGCCACAACAGTGAGAGGCCTGCGTACCGCAAAAAAATAAATAAATAAATAAAAATAAAAATAGCTATTTTAGGGAATTCCCTGGTGGTCCAGTGGTTAGGGCTCTGAGCTTCCACTGCAGTTGGAGGCACAGGTTCGATCCCTGGTAAGGGAACAAATATCCCGCATATCACGTGGCACAGCCAAAAAAAAGAAGAAAAAAGCCATTATAACTATGGTCAAGAATATAAAGGAAAATATACTTGTAATGAATGAACAAATACGAAAGAAGAGCTAAATAGAAATTCTAGAGCTGAAAAATACAATAACTGAAACAAAAATTCACTGGATGGGCTTAAGAGAAATATTACAGATGACAGAAGAGTCAGTGAAGTTGAAGACTGAGAAACAGAAATCCTCCAATCTCAAGATCAGAGGGGAAAAAAAAGATTTAAAAAATGAACAGGGCCTCCATGACCTGGAGAACAATATCAAAAGGTCTAACATGTATAACTGGAGTCCCAGAAGGACAGGAGAGAATGGGGAAGAAAAGTTGTTTGAAGAAATAATAACCAAAAAATTTTCTATATTTGGTGAAATAATAAAGACATAGATGTATAGAATCAAGAAGCTCAGTGACCTCCCCCACAATCCCAAGCCAGAAAATATAATAAATCTCTTTAACATTCCAATATTGCTTAGGTACTTAATAAAAATTTCTTTTATCTTTCAATTTAAAATTGGAAGAATAAGGGAGTTCGCTTCCACTGCCATGGGCCTGGGTTCAATCCCTGCTCGGGGAACTAAGATCCTGCAAGCTGTGCAGCATGGCCAAAAAAAACCTGGAAGAATAAAATTGATTACTAGATTATGTCTTTTAAATGGTCATCATAAGACAAATCTGATAGAGATTCTAATAGGGATTCTAGTACCAGTCTGCCTGGGTTCCAATCCAGGCTTGACCATTAACTAAACTGTGTGTCTTTGGGTAATTACTGAACCTCTCTGTGCCTCAATTTTCTTAGATGTAAAGCGGTGATAATAGTATCTACCTCATAGAGTTGTTATAAAGATTAAAAGAATTAACATTATAAAGAGTTTATACAATGCCTGAAACTCAATAAATGTTAGCTATTGTCATTATTAAGCCAGATCCCCTTAAACATTACAAACACTTAAAATGCCAAAAGTACACATTATACCTAAGCCTAACACAAAAGTATAGATTTGATCTACTTCATCACTGTATATTTAATTCTAAATCTTCCCAGATTTAGAAGACACTCAGCCACTGAGGAAACAATTTTACTGTCCCAAACAAGTTATCTCAGCAGAGTGAGGTTGCTTATCATTCAAAAACTCAGGGCCACAACATGAGCTCTGGAGCTGCATACATGCAAGATATCTCCCATGGCCTGGCCCCCACGTTGAGCTCTTCTTTGTGGTCACTATAGCAACGAGACCCCATTCCTTCCCTGTGTAGTGTGGATTTTTGTTCCCATGAACTTCCAATACCCACACCCGATGTCCACTACACAGTAGATACGCAATAAATATTTGTTGAATGATGATGTACACACATTAAGTGGAAGAATAGATAGGGCCAGGGCTAGATGCAAGATGATAAAAATGAGGGTTTGGGGAAATCAGCCATGGGAAACTGAGAAAACACTCCTTATTTTTTCTTTACTTAATTATAAAAGAAATGACCAACAGTAAGATGAGGTAGAAGAAACGGCCCCAAAGGTAGGCTACACATAGCTGATACCTTTCCCTTCTAGCATGACATTTTTTGAGGAGTAAGGATGTTGTTAAACAAAGGCTCCATTGAACAGGCTGTAATTCTCACCTGCTTGTATGCGGTTCAAGCCACCCCCAATACCTTCGCTCTAATCCTCAGTGTCTTCTGCCTACTAACAGATTTTCCTACTACCAGGCTCTCTCTACCTTAATCCACCCTCCACAGAAACAAGGAAATCTTCTGAAATGGGAATCTGACCACGTCACTCCCTCCCTGGATCTATGGCTCCTGAATACTTACAGTAGATGATGTTCAAACTCCTTATTCTCACTAGTCAGGTATACAGTCATGTCCCCATCTTCCTTTCTAGCTCCATCTTTGTCCACAAGTCTGGGGATCCAGTCACCCTAAACAAATCACTGTCGCCTGAACTGTCACATATTTTCATTCTTCCCTGCCTTTGCAGATGCTATTTCCTCTGCCTGAAACGCCATTCCCATTGTCCTCTGCCTAGCGAACTCCTCCTTGTCCTGCTCAAAGCTCACCTCTACAAAATCTCCGGTCTCCACCAAGCAGTGCTGCCATCTTTTTTTGTGTCCCTATAGCTGTCTATCTGTACAATTCTCTCTCATGCCATGGATCACACTGCACAGGAACTGCTGGCTATCCCCACCAGCCTGTGAGCTCTCGCAGAGCAGAGGCAATGACTTACACAGCGCTATGTCAGCAGCTCCTAATAGGTGAAGGGCTGGCCTAGTGGCTGCTCATAACTGTTCACAAGGTGAATAAGTCAAATACAGGAAGGTAGAGTCATGACTAGAACCAAGACCTTACAGACCAAGCTGCGTTTCAATCCCAGGTGCCATAATTTACTAGCAGTGCGAGACCTTGGACGTGATATTTATTTCACTGCTCTAAGTATTATCTACTCATTTCTGAAAAGTTGATCAAAGTACCTACTTCAAAAGGTTTTGTAAGAATTAAATGAGATAAAGTATGCATAGCACTGAGCACCGAAGCTGGTATCACAGTAAATGCTCAATAAACAGGAGCTAACAAAAATAATGTACAATTATTATTAATACAATCTCCAAACATGAAAATACACTAAAACAGGCATGACCGAAACTGTTTCTCCCATCGGGCTTGTATAGAGCTACATACCTGTTTTCCACTCAGCTGGTAGAAGGAAAGTTTCTGTCCCCAGTCAGCTACAGCCAGGATGTCATTATGTTCCTCTCTAATCAACAGAAGACAAAAAAGGTTACGTGGGGCCATGGCCTGCTCAGGAGTGTAGCCCTCATCAGCATCTACATCTCAGTGTAGCCTGAGAGTTTAACAAACAACAGGAAAAAGAAAGCCCTGGCCAGGCTGTCAGATTGCCAAATGTTGGACAAGAGTACAGAGGCCAAAAGTTGTAATGCGGGCCTACCCATCAATCAGTCCAATGGGAAGGGACCAGGTGAGATTCAGCCCTCCCGGTATCTGTTATTTCACTGAATGCCCCACCACTCAGGTGCTCGTGGTGCCAAGACACTGCCACAATGAAGAGGTGAAACCTCTCATTTCAGTTTCCTAGGAGCAAAGCTAAGAAACAGCATGGTTGCAGATCCAAGAGTGCTTCTCTCTTACATACTATAAAACAAGGGGAGGGCATCCCTGGTGGCGCAGTGGTTGAGAGTCCACCTGCTGATGCAGGGGACATGGGTTCGTGCCCCGGTCTAGGAAGATCCCACATGCTGCGGAGCGGCTGGGCCTGTGAGCCATGGCCGCTGAGCCTGCGCATCCGGAGCCTGTGCTCCGCAACGGGAGAGGCCACAACAGTGAGAGGCCCGTGTACCGCAAAAAAAAAAAACATGGGGAGATGGTGGAGAGATATGTCTTCTGCACTGGGAAGGCATGGATCGTCTGATTTTTTTAATGGCCAGAGGGGAACTTGGCTTGCCTCTCCTCAAGCGGGAAATTAACACCTAAAACTAGGTTCTCTCACAGTTGGGGTTTTTGCACAGGTGAAAAGGTTGACTGGATCGAATTTAAAAAAAAAAAAGACCAACAACTGTCTTTGAAACTGAGTGCCTATCAGGATCAGTGTCTAGGAACTGGGGCTGTAGGACCAGCACAGGAGAAACCTCCTCAGCTAAGGCTGGGGATCAGCTACTCAGGAATCTAGTTCAAGAGAGAGACATTCCCAGCCCTTGAGTCCTGGTCTTAATCCACCTAATGTTGCCTCCTCTTTCCTTACTAATTCCAGCTTTTTGAGCCCAGGGCCTTGCGGTCATCTGGCAGCACCATGAGATATGCAGGCAAAGCATGGTGCAGCCCTATCTGCAAAACCCAGCCAAGAGTGGCAAAATAGCACTAATTCGTAACTAAGGGAAAAAAGACAAAGATGGAGAGGGATGGAGCGGACCCACAGGTGAACTCTGTGTGAATGGCACTGAAATCCAAACACATCCAGAGGCCCAGGCTACAGTGAGCCCTCTTGAGGAGACCACATACAGCTCTGGGCCAGGTTCAGCCCCACGAGCTGGATGGGTGGTTTTCAACCTTCTTTTCCCCTTTTTTCCCCCGGCAGTGGGACTCCTTACCAAAACAAACACTTGTGCTAACAATTAAAGGGTCTGCTCTGGCTGAAGCACAGATAGGAACCTGAAACCCACACTTTCCTCCCTTCCTTGTCCCCCACCTCCCACCTTCTTTTTCCAAGGAACCCCAGGCACCACAGAACACAGTTTGAAAAGTCCTAAGCTCAATCACTTTTGCCCAATCAGAATATCCTGGCTCCCGCACTCCAGCCTGCAGTGTTTTCCCTACAGGTAACCTCGACTGAAGAGAAGGAAGGACAGCTGGACAGCGAGGATTTGGTGTGAGGACTGCGGGTAAGATGGGGGCCTCCTCTCTGATACGTGTCCTAGCAAATACAAGGTGAGGTGCGGCATGGAAACAGGCTAAGAAAGTGCACAGTAAGAGAAGAAGCGTTCACTGAACTCCTGGGCGGCCATGCCAAGGGCACACGAGGCAGGCACTAAAAATCATGTTTCTCAAAGGACCGCTAATGTTACCGGAAAAAGTGCACTCTATGATGTTAAGTGGAAAAAAAGGAAGTACGATATGATTTGGTTCATTATATGAATACACTAAAAGCCTGAGAGGAAATACTAAATGCTAACAGTGGTATCCTCAGGGGATGGGGTTTTATAGAAAAGTCAAACTTTCTCCCTTAGACTTTTCAGTATTTCCTCAAGTCTCTCAAAGAAGAATTTTATAACTCACAAGTTTTGAGGGAGTGTCCCCCTTGCTGGAGGAGCTTTAACCAGCAACACCCCCACCCCCGGTCCCTTTTAGAAAGGAGCTTCGGAGCAGCACCTGCCCCAGTAGGTCTACACTGGGGGCTGGACCCTTCCAAGGAGGGTTCTCGCTCCTCGGGACACACTCACAAGTTGTCGTCCCTGGGACTGTCGTCCTCTTCCTCTGGCTCTTCCTCCTCTGCCTCACTACCCTGACTACTGTACACTGCTGACTTCAGAGTGGAAGAGATTTCCTGAAAATATCTGTTGACAATGACTTCCTCGGCATCCTCGTTCTCTCTGTTCATCCAGAAACTCTCCCATCGGCTGCAGACAGTAAGTGGTTGTTCACAATCACGTTGCCTAGAACTACACTAAAGCTTAATTTCAAAACCTGTCAAGGAGCCCCTGAACCCCGCCCGGAAGAGGACAGCAACCAGGTACACTGGGTGTGCTGCTTCTCATGAATTAAAAATGGTACCCTGAAGCCACAAAGTCATCTGTGGCCACAAAAATCAAACAGCAGGAACTCTGGGGTAGGCTAATGGCCTCTGAAGGCATTAGACATACATGGTACAGCCCTGGGCTGGACAAAATGATTCAGGAAGAAGCATAATAATCTGATGTAAGAAAAGCAATGAAATTAAACTACCTTCTAAATCAAGTAGGCACCACCTGTAAAATGACATTGGGCTGGTAAACATTAAGTTCTTTACCTTCAGAGGACTCTGTGGGGGATATTGGTGGTTTAATAATATCACAGAATTATACAAAGAGGATGTAAAGCTGTTAGTCCACCATCAAAGTCACATGAGCACAGTAAGGAAAACGTGTGTAAGGTTAGAGAAGGTAGATGCCAACTGTTTGTGCAATTATAGGCTTTGGGGACATTTATACTTAATTTTGATGTTTTTTTGACAAGGGCAGCAAAATAGGCTCATGAAAAAGTAAAAAAGGCTCATGAAAAAGCACATCTTCTGCTCAGACTTGGAGGGAAGAACTGAAAGGTGGAAAAGACCAAAATAAAGCCACAGCAGAGAGGTGAGCTCTCGATTCCTAAGGAAATGGCTCTCCTGTGTCACATGCGTACATACTCTCTCTCCCTCTCCCTCTCATGCACACACACACTGAGCTGGTCTAGATAGCTCATCTGCTCAGCTAAATTTCTGGGATTCATTCCAAAACTCAAGATGGGCTCTTTAAAAATTCCATTCACATGGAATAGGTTCCAAAACAGATCAGTCAAATGGGGTGAGAAGCCTCTGAATCATGGAGCCCTCGGGGGAAAGAACTCAGCCCACTAAGAAGGCCTTCTCCACAGAGTTTCCGTCCTAGGAGGAGGACAGCTGTGCGGTCACCTTGAAGGGCTCCAGCAGATGGACCACAGCGGGGAGAGGGAGCCCCCTGGCCGCTCAATCTTCACCTTCTCCTCCCCGTTTCTGTTCCGTATGCTGATGACCCCGCTGAACATCCCCAGAGCCAGGTACTGACCGTCATTTGTCCAGCTGTTCAAACAACCAACAATGGGCATGGGGAGGGGAAAGGAACACAGAGAAAGTCAAAGTTGCAAGGATGATACCTTGGTTGAAACAATCTGATGAGGCAGCAATGGCTGGGCTCATCCTGACCCTGATGTAAAAATCAGAGGGCCAAACTGAGCGTCCCATTTCTTCCTGGAGTGGAGGGTGAGATGTGAAGGCGGGAGCACCTTCTTGGTGCCCATAGTCTCTGTCTGCACTGCCACGACGGCCCTCAGCTTTGCCTGCATTGCGGGGTCAGCCTCCATTCCCCGCTCGCCATTTCAACCTCCTCCCACTTCCAGTGCACCTGAAGAACAGAATCTGCGTCTTGGTTGTTGCTAGCCTCTAGAACAGGTGCCTAACAAATGCTGAATGGAAAGAAAGGCTACACTCAGAAGCTGCGCAGCAAGACCAGCCACCATTTGAGAGCGTCTACCGTGTGCAGGCACCGCGCTGCTTGCTTTAAACTCATTAGCTCGTGTACATTTCACAACAGCCCCATCAAGTCAGCATCTTAATCCCCATTTGTCAAATAAGGAACCTCCTGAGGTCACAGAGCCTGTCAGCCACTGAATGTGGATTCGAATCCAGATCTAATATCAAAGCCCGAGCTTTCTCCAGCGCATGTGCTGCCTGCACCAGGACAGCCTCAGGTCCCCAGAGCCTCCCCTGAGCACAGCTTGAGGCTGCGGAGGCCTGCTGCTGGACAACTGCTCAAAAGCAACCTGCAGTTCTCTTTTGCTTGCCGATCAAAAGCACAGGTTCTTCCCATCAAGGAGACCACGAGAAAAGAAAAGAGGAAACATGGGGCCCAAACCAACTAGGTGGCACAAGACCTTCTCTACTGTGTGAACTAACCAGACTTTGAGAGTCTGTTTGAAGAGCGGGGAACAAAAAACTACCTTCAGAGCTGCCCTTAACTTACCTGCAGCAGGTGATCTTGCTGCTAGATTTGTGCTTAGAGACAGACTTCTGTTCAGGAGACCATAAGCCTTCAACACAAAATAATATAAAAGAAGAGAGGTTGGTTGGAACATTACTCAGCAACAAAAAGGAACAAACTATTGATACACACTACAATTTAGATGGATCTCCAGGGTTTTATGCCGAGTTTAAAAAGCCAGTCTCAAAAGGTCATATGCTATATGATTCCATCTTATATAAAGATGGGGAACAGATGAATGGTTACCAGGTACAAGGGGTTAGTGCTAACAGGAGATGGGGGAGATGAGGGTAAAGGAGTATCTTTGTGGTGATGGTAATCTACACAGGGGATGAAATGACAGAACTATGTACACACATTGTGCCAGGCCCCACCTCCTGATTTTGATACCGTACAACAGTTACATAAGATGTATCCATTGGGGAAACAGGAAGAAGGGTACATAAGACCTCTCAACTATCTTTGCAACTTACTGTGAATCTATAATTATTTCAAAAGAAAAAAGAGAGGAAGATATATTGGTGAATTGATAGCCAACTTTTCAGGAGTTTAAGTCAAAGAAATGGCAACTTCACTGTTCGTAATTATTACACTGCAACCAGAGTACAACTTAGCATTCAAAGTAATGAATGACGCTTTCTGAAAATCCAGTCTCTCCTGACCCTATCTGGGCTGTGCCATGTCCCTGGCACACTGGTCACCTTCGGCTTGCTCCCTCCTGCCAGTGACTCAGTGGCCCACAACAGGTGTAGGTCTGGGCAACAAAAGCAAATTCTACTCTTTGCCTGAGCCATGAAGCACAGCCAAGGAAGTAATCCTAGGGCAGAAACGCATTTACACAGCAAGGTGCAACATCAAACAATGTGCTTCCCCTCTCCCCTGCCCAGAATGCCTCCCCCCGGCATTTCAGCCTATGCACACCTTACCTGTGGTCCACCGAGGCCCCCTCAGAGCCTGCTGCTGGAGGAAACCACACCCTCCAGGCCCCTGAGGCAGCACTGACCAGAGCAGACTCTAGATGCAATCACACGGCCTAGGTCCAAGCCCTGGGTCCATCCCTTACCCGCTGGGTAACCTCAAGTGAGTCACTGGACCACTCTAAGCTCAAGTTCTGTTCCTCAGTGGAGTGGGGATGAGAATAATACCTGACCTCAGACCTCAGAGGTCGTCACAGAGCTCACACAGGAATTTGTTTCAACTCTCAGCACAGTGCCTAGCATATCACAAACATTCAACAAATATTATTCCTTAATAATATATTTTTACAAATTCTTCCTCCCTACCTGCCCCCAACCACAAGCTCTTTGAGGGCAGGAATTCTATTTTGTCTTTTTCACCCCAAAAGTAAGCACCCAGACCAATGCCTCACATGGAGAAAATGCTAAATTTTTAATGAATGACAGTCCCTTCCCCTTTTATTTATACAACATGCTTTCAATTACATTCTCTCTTTGGAACCTCAGAATTGTATCAGTGGATGGACTGGGGGATGCATTCATCTTAGATCAGGAGGGAAACTGAAAGGGATTAGATCTCTCGCTCCTTGACTTCAACAATGGCTGTTCTGTTGTAACCACTATCTCTTAGCAAGGAAGACAGAACTTACGAGCTGTAAGCCAGAATCGACCTTGAAAAGAGAACATGCAAGCCTCTGCTCGAGTTCCTGCCTCTTCGCTGACGTCTCACTGCTTCTCCTCTGCGCCAGGACCACACCAGTGCCGTGTGTGGGGTGGGTGAACTCCTCGGGGCATTCAGCCCCTCAGGAAGGACAGCCACAGCCACTGAACAACTAATGGGGACACGCCGCACAAGAAGCACAGCGAAGCTTTCCACACATACACGGGCGCTGGGGGACCCGGAAGTGGGGACAACTGAACCATCCCTGCCAGGGTGGGGCGGGGAAGGCTTCCCAGAGGTGGCAACACCAACTTAACGCCTGTGCTCTCCCATCTCTCTCACCATCTCCCTCCCAGGGCCCTTCCCGCTGTCTCCTAGACTTCTTACCAGACTCAGTGCCATCACTCACTCTCTTGGTTTCTACACAATTTAAAGAACAAGTGCCAGCCTCCCTTCAGCCATTGACGGTGGGTAGAACGGTATTAACTCTCTCAGGACAAAACCACCACATTCTGGATAGATTTCAGCACTTTCTGCCAATTTTCAGTTATTCCCAGACAAGACACTGGGAATCAGAACCTACCAAAGTCACTGGAGGAACAGGATGCCAGCTGGTGGGTAACAGGGTTGTAGGAGACACACTGGATAGAATCATTGTGCCTGGGAAGTAAACAAATGTAGATGATTATGCAGCAAACCACAAATGCTTCAGTGGCTACAGCTCAAGATTTTAATGATGGGTCCACAGCCTCTCTGACTCCACACCGTGAACTCTGATGCAAGTGACCAATTAAAAGCACAGGGATGAGTTCTCCCCTCCTGGGCTACCCCCCAGCCACTATTTTCCTCTCTCAAACATTACCCACCCATCAGACTGGCCTAGCTTAAATGCCACCTCCTCCAAGACTAGTGTGCTGCACACCTCTGGTGTGCCAGCTAGTAAGAGCATGATGTAAATCACCTCGCCTAGTGCCAGATGCCTAAGAAGTGCCATATTAATGGCCCTCACACTTATTGCTTTGTGGAGGCCTGGAAATACATTCATTAATACAGGATGGAGGTCCAATGAAAATACTAGACCAATATCTGGAAACATCTGAGATAACAATGAAAGCTGAGTGAGTCATGTACCACACGGGGCATCTCAGCCTGAGTTGTTTTTTGTTTTTGTTTTTGTTTTTGTTTTTGTTTTTGTGGTACACGGGCCTCTCACTAGAAGCACAGGCTCCGGACGCGCAGGCTCAGCGGCCATGGCTCACGGGCCCAGCCGCTCCGCGGCATGTGAGATCTTCCCGGACCGGGGCACGAACCCGTGTCCCCTGCATTGGCAGGCGGACTCTCAACCACTGCACCACCAGGGAAGCCCTGTTTTTTGTTTTTAATTAATTAATTAATTTTTATTTTTGGCTGTACTGGGTCTTCGTTGCTGCACATGGGCTTTCTCTAGTTGCAGTGAGCGGGGGCTACTCTTTGTTGCGGTGTGTGGGCTTCTCATCGCAGTGGCTTCTCTTGTTGTGGAGCACGGGCTCTAGGCACACAGGCTTCACTAGTTGTGGCACGCGGGCTCAGCAGTTGTGGCTCATGGGCTCTGGAGTGCAGGCTCAGTAGTTGTGGCACACGGGCTTAGTTGCTCTGCGGCATGTGGGATCTTCCCGGACCAGGGCTCAAACCCATGTCCCCTGCATTGGCAGGTGGATTCTTAACCACTGTGCCACCAGGGAAGTCCCTCAACCTGAGTTTTATTCCTCCACTTCTGGGTAATACTTTACTTACAACCTCATTCATTCATTCATTTATTCATTCATTCAAATATTGATTTGTTGATTTGCACATCGGTGTTCACAGCAGCATTATTCTGAATAGCCAAGAGGTGGAAGTAACCCAAATGTCCGTCAACAACAGATGAATGGATAAACAAAATATGCTCTGTACATACACCAGAATATTATTCAGCATTAAAATGTAAGGGAGTTCTGACACAGGAACCTTGAGGACATTATGCTCAGTGAAATAAACCAGTTACAAGAGGACAAACACCATAGTATTCCACTTATATACGGTACCCAGAGTAGTCAAATTCATAGAGACAGAAAGTAGAATGGTGGTGCCTAGGGCTGGGGGAGGGGGAATGGAAGTGGCTGCTTAATGGGTGTGGAGCTTCAGTTTTGCAAGATGAAAAATAGTCCTGGAGACTGGCTGCACGACAACACGGATGTACTTAGCACTACCGAACTGTACACTTAAAAATGCTTAGGATGATATGTTATGTGTGTTTTACCACAATTAAAAAGAAAAACGGGCTTCCCTGGTGGCGCAGTGGTTGAGAATCTGCCTGCCAATGCAGGGGACACGGGTTCGAGCCCTGGTCTGGGAAGATCCCACATGCCGCGGAGCAACTAGGCCTGTGAGCCACAATTACTGAGCCTGCGTGTCTGGAGCCTGTGCTCCGCAACAAGAGAGGCTGCGATAGTGAGAGGCCCGCGCACCACGACGAAGGGTGGCCCCCACTTGCCGCAACTAGAGAAAGCCCTCGTACAGAAACGAAGACGCAACACCGCCATAAATAAATAAATAAATTTTTAAAAAAAAGAAAGAAAAACGATCATTTGTTGAGTACCTACTACAGGCCAGGCATTGCACTAGGCACCAGTGACACAGCATGAGCAAAACAAGACGCAGTGTCTGCCCTCATGGAGCTTACAGGTTGATGGGAGATATCAATCAGCCACCAGAATAAATGTAAAACTACAGCCGTTAGGGACTTCCCTGGCTGTCCAGTGGTTAAGACTCCATGCTCCCACTGCTCAGGGCACAGGTTCAGTCCCTGGTCGGGGAACTAAGATCCCACATGCCACACGTTACGGCCAAAAGAAAAAAAAAACTACAGCTGTGAGAAGCACCATGAAGGAGACCCAATCAAGGCTCCAGGGGCAGGAAAGGCTTCACAGAAGAAGCAACATCTGAGATGTGCAGAGTGAGTAGGGGTTAACCAGGCGGAGGGATGGGGAAGAAGAGGAGGAGAGCCTCTGCACTGAGAGGGGCCTGAAGCACACTGACCCCAAGTCTCAGGGTGTCAACGGTGGCTGGATGTGAGGCTCTTGAAAAAGGACAGGTCGGGGTGGGGTGGAATGTGCGATATCAGATTAACTAAACTGAGCTACACGAAAACACCTAGCCCAGTGCTGGCCAAGCCAGCAGTGCTCAAGAACTGTTCCCTCACTTACTCATTCCCCAACCCTCCCAGCGCACAACCCCACAACTTCACTTGAAGTTCAACTGCAGAGAAAAAAGTCCTTCCTGATAGCTTTGCTAAGGGCCTTTTGCTACAGTAGCTCAGTAAGAGGCAAACTAATAATACTGTAAACCTAAACGGTTACTTACGTGTACTTCAGAATGCCTTCCAATTTTGACGTCCAGATAATAACACTTTTGTCAGCTGATCCAGAAGCAAAGCGCTTGCCTAAAAGTGTTTTTAAAAAGAATAAATTTTCACATTCATTTAGGCCAGCATTTTGCAAAGTATTTCTTAGAAAATGACTTCTTTAAGGTCCCTAGTATGTGTCAGTTGCTTCTCTACCCCTTCTTCATATCTGTACTGAGTGGCAGTACTTTGGAGTCAGGAAGTTTGAGCTCATATCCTGCTCTGCCTGGCACTAACAAAGATGTGCTGAGGGCCTATCACATGCCAGCATCATGTTCTGTGCTCAGAATCAAGTAGTGATTAAAACATACATGCTGTCTACCTTCATAGAGTTTGTCTGGTGGGAAAAGTAGGCATTAAATTAAATTCATCCAATTCAAATACGACGTAGTGAGAAAAAAAAGCAGGCCCTATAAAAGAGAATACCTGAGGACCCAATTTTGGTGAGGGAGGTTTCTGTGAGAATGCTATCTTTCATTGAGACCTAAAGGTTGAGCAAAGCTTAGCCAGGTGCAACGAGAGGAGAAAGACCTATCCATATGGGTCAAACAGATGTGCAAAGGCCCTGAGGCAGAAAAAACCTACATGTGTGAGGAGGTGAGAGGCAGCCAGCATGGAACATCAAGGGCAAAGGGTGAGGTGGGTGGGGGAGGGATCTCTAGGGGCTTCGGGGCCACAGTAAGATCCTGCTCTCTATCCCAAAGAAAGGCTTTAAGCAAAAGAGTGACAGATGAGATTTTCATTTTCACACTGCTTGGGCCATGTGACACTGCTGCAAATACTAAATAATAGAAGCTGCTCTTATTTATTATTTCTGTCACTGCTCCCTTACACTGGCAGGCAGCAGGTGATGAAGAGTGTGGACTAAGGGCTCAGAGTCGGAGCTGGAATCCCCAGCGACGTCACCCACCAGCTGCAGGACCAGGAACAAGCTACTGAACATCTCTAGGCCTTCATTTCCTCATGTGAAAAGTGGACGCAACAACAGTATTTACCTCATAGTTGTTGTGAAGATTAAATGAGATTAAAGTGCTTAGGTCTGTGCCTGGCCTAGAATGAATGCTAAACAAAAGTAGCTATTATTATTATTTCCTTACATTGCCTTGTATTGCTTTCCTTGAAGAAAAACTAGCTCTTAATACACCTTTGTATCATAGTTGCTCATTAAATACTTATTCAATTTAAGGGGGAAATCAGAAACAAGCAAAATCATCATTTTTTAAAGAGCAAAACCAAATTCAGTGTATCCTCACTTCTAGATCCAAGGGGAAAAGACTTCCTTATCATTACATGAGTGTCATGAGGGGCAGCATGATACACCAGAAAGAACAAGGGCTCTGCAGTCAGAGGATACAGGTCAGGCCCAGCTCTGCCACCGTCACCCGTAATCGCTCCAAGCCTGTTTTCTGATCCGTGAGAGGAGCTGCGATCCCTTCCCTGCCTCCTTCAGAGGGCTGCTGGGAGATCAAACGTGAAGATGTGTGTGGCAGGACTATGCAAAACGCGGACAAATGCCCCGATAGCAGGTCTCACTCTAAGATCCTCAAGGGCCTTGATGGTGCTGCAGGCCAAAGACGCCCTAGGCTTATAAACTCTGAGGCCTCACAGGTCTCCCCACGGTACTACTCTGAACTTAAACTCAAACACGCACATAAAAAAATATGACTACCGTGGCACAGGGCTCCTGACTACCAGGCAAGAACTAGCGTTGTCTTTGCCACTACCTCGCTGTATGACCTCAGCCAGTCGTGGGACTTCTCTAAATCTTTATGTAGGTGTAACATGAAGAGATTGGGCTAGATCAGACTAACACTGTGTGCCCCAAATTGTGTGTATACATGAAGTAGGTGCATTTTTCTAGAGAGGGGTCTATAGCTTTCATCAGATTCTCAAAGAGGTCTGTCATCTAAAAGAAATTAAAAACCTGGAGCCTGAATGATCTCCATGGTTCATTTAAGCACCGTGCCATCGATTCTGCGACTTCTCGGCAGTGGTCACAGAGGGCCACCTCTAATCCTATATCCACTTGACACATGAGGAAATCGAGACTCAGACAGGGTCAATAACCACCTCAGACTCACAGAGCTTTTCGGGTTGGAGCTGTCTCATCCCAAAGTCCATGCTCTTCCCATTGATGCTATGCTGTGCGTAGCATGGATTTACTTTTAACTCTCAACGTCAGTTTCACGCAGCCGATGTGACCACCACCTCTCCTCTTTCTCACCCCACCTGGTGCCCTAACGCCAATGACTCTTCAACCCCACTAGAACCTCCCTCACCCCTTGTGGTCCTCTCACCCCTCATTACTCAGCAACAAGGTTGCTCACCCCTCATTACTCAAGGTCAATGTATATAATCATTCCTTTGCATACATCCTCTGCCCTTGCCCTCTCACTGCATCTTCAGAGGTGCTTGTAAACCTACCACTCTGGTTAAATCCAACTCTCCACCTCCTCTGTCCCTGTATCTGTGCAGCTCAAAGTGATGGAGAAAAAGACACAATCGCACCACTGATCTCACTTTCAATTCATGACCACCAGCTTTGGGTGGGCCCTTCGTGTAGCTAGGGTCTCACTATACCTCCCGGGGCCATTCACTCAGCCCCTCAACTAGGTGGTGTTGTACTCTTTCTTCTTTTTCCTCAACTCTCGGACACCTCCTTCCCCATCCTCACTCTCAGATGTTGCTGCTTCCTATTTCACTGAAAAAACGGAAGAGAATTCTGTTAGACTCCTACTACGACATGTCCCCGCTGCCAGCACTTGCAGTGACATCCTCCACTTCCCACCATGCTCACCTCTGCCCTGGATCCCCTCTCCTCTTCCCACTCAGCAACTCTGCTCCAGCAATTCCGCCCCCACCTCTACAGCGTCAACTTTCCTCAAACTCAACACGTCTGAAACTGAACTCCGGATCTCCTGCTGTAAGTTTCTCGGCCTGCACCCTTCCCCACCTCAGTGGAGGGCAACTCCATCCTTTCAGTCATTCAGGTCAAAAACCATGGAGTCACCCCCGACTCCTTTCTTCACGCCCCACATTCTGTCAAGCAATCCTACTGGCTCCACCTTCCAACTGTATTCAGACTCTGACCACTGCTCCCCACTTTCTCTGCTCCTACAGGGGTCTGAGCTGCCATCACCAGTGGCTGACGCTTCTTCACTCGTCTTTCTGCCCAACCCTCAGCCCTTGCAGGCCGTTTGGGGTACAGCATCTGGAGGGATCCTTTTAAAATATAAATCCAATCAGATTTCTCCTCTGCTCAGAACTCTTTAGTGGTTCCCCATTTTCAGTGAGAATCAAAGCCAAAGTTCTACAACAGCCAACAGAATCCAGCCAGCCCACACCTGCTACCTCTCTACCTTCTTCCCCTATTGCTCCCCACCGATTCTCTCTGTCCCAGCCCCAGAAAGGCACACCCCACCTGAGGGCCTCTGCAATGGCTCTTCCCTCTGTGAGGAGCTCTCTTTCCCCAGATGCTCAGTCATTATTTCCCTGCCTCCCCACCTTCAAGTCTTTGCTTGCCTGTCCCCATCTCAATGAGCCACAATGACTACCCTGTTCAACACTGTACCCAATGCCCTGCCCACACAGCACTCTCAATCCCCCTTATTCTGTCCTACTTTTTCTTCTTCCTAACACCACCTTCCGCCGTACTGTTCAATTTACTTATTTACCATGTTTATTGTATGCCTTCCCTCATACTCTCTCTCCTTCCCCCACACCCCCCGCCACATAGATAAAAGCCCCATAAGGGCAGGGATCTTTGTTTTGCTCTCTGAAATATCTCAAGCAGCTAGAACAACGCCTGACACACAGATGGGCCTCAATAAATACTTGAATGACTGAATTGAATCGAATGACTGAACTGAAGTCTAAGAGACTAACTATCTTCCGAAACTGCAAGCTGTACTTGAGCTCACTCAACACGACGAAGGCGCAGCCAAGGAGAGAAATGAGTGGCTGTGAGGCCATTACACACACTAAACCCAGAGCAGCCTCTCACCATCCTTCGCATATGCCACACAGTACACAGTATCTTTGTGTCCCTTTAGGGGCTGAAGTAAGGTGCCATCAGACGTGTCGTAAACCTGGCAAAAAAGAGACAAAAGTACAGATTACCCGCGTGGCGTCCAGTCGTCAGAACCCCTGCAAGTTGCTGCTGCTATTTTTGTTGTCAAAACAACACATTTGTCAATATTCTAAATTTGCACCAAGTAAAAACTGAACCAAGAAACCAGAAAGAATGTGACTTAAAGTTGGGAAACCCAAGAAGGAGAGGCTCTGATTCTGCCCATTACACGGCCGGAAATGTGCCATTAATGCTCGAGAAACAAAACTTCACTCCGTGAAACTTCTCTACACAGTTCACTCCCCTTGCATGTATTTGGATATATGACCAAACAAGCTAGGCCCTCCCTAATAGAGCCAGCACAAAGAGCCCAGCTAGAGCATGATTAAATGCCAGTGTAGCCCTGCCCTACTACCAACATCACAGAGAGATGTTTCATACTTGCTACCAAGAGTTGGAAGTCACAGACCTGAACTCTGGGTTTGCAAATTGTAGGGAGTGTTATAAAACCCATCTGTAACGTGCATTTATGATTTTATAGCTGTGTAACATGTACAAATATGTGGAGATTTAAAAAACACACCATCTGAGAAATAAAAGCAAAACCCTCCAGAAATGGTCAGTGTTGGAGAAGATAACCTATGGGAAAAACCTAAAAGGATTTGGATTGTTTACCCTGGACAGAAGAAGTCTGCAGAACAATTTACCCGCGGCTTTCAGATTATGTAGTTACCATGCACAGAATGGAGATCAGGCCCTCTGCATATCTCGAGACAACAGAGCAAGAGGAAGCGGACTTACGCAGGAGGAAGGGGAGATCATGCAAAGGGTTTTAGGTCAAACATAAAGAGTTCTCTGAAAATTACTTTTATACACTGGGACAGGTTCCAGAGACAGCTTACGTTCTTTGAAAATATGAAAAATAGGACAGCATCCATATGGAATTGTTTAGGAAGGCCAGTGCCTAAAAGCTGGGGTCAGGCTATCTGGCTTCTCACAGAGGGAGCCCCTTCAGGCCTGTTGTTTGAATTTTTCAGGGGGACAAAATATGAACTGACAAAGGCTCACTTTCAAAGGCATTTAAATTATTTTGAACTCTTTCGTGGGTGTCTCAAAGTAAAAAGGGAAAGATTAATGACTCCAAAGGAGGTATTGTTCACAGGTTCCTATCTAATAGACAGTTTACCTACCTGTTTTAAGTAGCCCATTTCCTTCCCTATTAAAAAATAATGACTGGTTTTTCCACCTTGCCTTTTTTATCTTAAAAAAAGGGTCAAATTTCAGAGCACTTACAAGAGGCAGAGGAAAAAAAGCGCTTAAAAAGGAAACTCAGACAAAATCCTACCAGTAATCTGTTTCCTGCAGCCAAAATCAGTTGGGTTCCGTCGGGCTTAAATGCGAGGTCATATACACTAAACGGGAGACAAGACAAGACAAAAGGACAATTAGGAACCAAAATGATGAGGTCTGCTAATGGCCGGGAAAGCAAACTTTATTTCCATTACGAAGCACTGATTGTGTCTGAGGGAGAAAAATAATAGCTAAGAATTGCATTTGGTTGCAAATTCCATTCAACTACCACACCTTCGATCACAATTCACTTGGCAGTTAGCTGTTGTGTCCCAATTTCCACCTGTCCAGAAGCCAGACGCCAGACATGATTCAAAGAGTAAACAGTGGAGGGCACTACCTCATCTAATAATACCATGAAGGCTACACAAACTGAGAGAACGTGTGAGGGCTAGCAAATCCACAGGTCTCTGAAAAAGTTGGTCATTTATTAAAATATCATTACTGGACTTCCCTGGTGGTCCAGTGGTTAAGACTCCACACTTCCAATGCAGGGGGCACGGGTTCGATCCCTGGGTGGGGAAGTTCCACATGCCGCGAGGCACAGGCCAAAAAAAAAAAACATTACTCTTTCCAATTAATCAGATACTTACCAAGTGCCTCTTAGGGGCTAGGAGCTAAGAGACACAAGATGAGTAAATCACAGACCCTCCCCGCCCTCAAGGAAATTACCATCCTGAGGAAAGGTGATGGATGCTCAGACACCCACAAAGAATCACGTCATCAATTGTAAAGCACACGTTTTTTTCACATTTGAACATTTCTAATTTTGGGATGTGTCTTATAATTGATGATGTGTCAGTTTAACTGGCAGCATTTTTTGCTTTCTTAGTCGTATGTAAAATAATGATATTTTACAATCAGTGACCTCTTAGACTGGATGAAATATAGAATAATACTGTGATAGAGGCTTTAGGAGACACATTAAAGCATATATTGTAGGATTCCAAGGAGTGGACACAGTGTTCTGATTTGGAGAGGATCAGATAAAGCTTCATGAAGAAAACAATATGTGAAAAAGGTAGGGCTTCTGAGACATGCAGGAGGAGACTGGGTAGGCGCAGCATTTCAGGCACAGAAAACAGAACAAGCAAAGACAAGACAGTGGGAATAGCAAATATCTAAATAACCTAATTTGACTGAAACATTTGGCTATGTGCAAGGCAATAGGGAGCGATAAGGCTGGAAAAAACAGGCTGGAGCCGTATTACAAAGATTCTCAAATGCCCCCAGGCAGAGGGTTTCATTAGTTCAGGTGACCCTAGTAAGAGTGTGTCAGACAGCACTGCCAAGATGGCCTATTGTAAAAGTTGAACATGGAATAAATTAACCTGGCACCTGTGAGTGATCGAAAAATATACACCCTGGAGTATTCCCTGGCGGTCCAGGGGTTAAGGCTCCACAATTTCATTGCCGAAGGCGCGGGCTTGATCCCTGGTCAGGGAAATAAGATCCCAAAAGCCACAGGCAGTGCGGCCAAAAAAAAATCACACCCTGGTAACTACTTGGAGCATTTACCACAGACACCCAATGCTGAGCTCTTCAAATGCATTATTTTATTCTGTCCTCACAAGCATTCTATGAGGTAAGAATTACTACTCAATTTTGTGGTTGAGGACACCACAGTTCAGAGAGGTCAAGTATCTTGCCCAACATCACACAGCAAGTGAAAGGGCCAGAATTTTAACTCAGGTCTGACTTTACAGTCTGTGCTATATGGCCTTCCACTCTCCTGAATTACTGTCAAGTATAACAAATCTATGCCACCCTCAATACTTTAACAACAGTGACTAATATTTATTAAGCACATTTATTTACGTGTGCAAAGTACAGTTTAAATGCTTTACATGTATTAACTCACTTAATTTTCACAACAACCTTATATCTGTTTTGCAGATGAGAAAACTAAGGCACAGAGAAGTTAACTAACTTGCCTGAAAATAAACTGCTACTGAGTAGAGGTGGAGCCAGAATTCAAGCGCAAGCAGTCTGACTCTGTAGCCCAAGCTCTAACCACTACGCGTGTGGCCTCCATTATAATTATTATTTGCATATGCCAAAGTTGACAAAATAATTAGCAAGAGTCTCCATGTTTCATCAGCAGGAAAAAAAAAAGTGTTATCATCTACTCAAGGCATCACACATAGAATTCAGAGTTCTTATATAGGCTCCATTGACCTCAGAAGCTTCCTTTAATAAAAATAATTCTTCACAAATATTCAAGAGTTAAGAGTTGTTGAAGAGGGTAAATTTACATGATCTCATTTGACCTTATGCTAACATAATGCCTCAGGCAGGCAGGCATTATTGGCCCATTTTTACTGATGAGGAAACCGAAGTACACAGGCGAGTCATCTGTCTGCTGTCATACAGCTGGCTGATGGAGAAGCTGGAACACAGCGATTGCTACCCCTCTCCAGTTGGGCATCCCTCGTGATAGAAGCAAACACAAACCCTGAGTCCTTCAGCTTCCTTGCTGTTATGTGGTAACAGACCTGAGCCTTCCCGTCTCTCAGGCTTTCTTTCTCAGAACCTAGGGGACAACGTACTGGGTGCATTTCACACTCTGCAGAGAAGCGGGGGGGAGAGGGGAAAGCGGGGGGAGCTGGGGCCAGAAGGGCTGACCTCCGGCCTGAGCTGTGGTCCTCACCTACACAGCAAGGCTAGGGAGCTGCCCTCCCGCCTCGCAGGGTACACAAGCACCACCTCCTGTGGGGAGCTGGTGAGGCACGAGGTTTGGGAGGGGTCTGCACCTCTCTTCCACAGTCATCTTGGTCGTGTGGCTCCCTTCCTGCCTTGTACATATCTGAGCCCATCAAAGTGGTTCCCGTGTAGCTTCTTCTTCACTAGGATCATTCTGGGCTGAATTATTAGCAAATCATTTCTGAGCATCTCACTTGAGCCAAGTCTTTAGCTACCTTCCTTTCAGATGTGAAAATTCATTTTCTCTGCATTTCTTGAAGTTTGCTTTTCTAAAGTATAACATACATGTCTGATTTACCCCAATCCAAATTCTTACTGTACTTAGAATCTGTACAGTTCAACTTAAGAGTTATATAATCTTCTGTATTTACACTGTTTCAGATACTATCTTATCCCCTTAATTACAGTCATATGCAATTTCAGGGTAATGACCCTATTTTAGACATTTGTGGACCCACAGTACATGGCATTGTCCTAGACACAAAATGAGTATAACTGACAAACTGACAAGATTTTTATCTTGAACCCCTTGGGCTTTAATTACATCATAAGACCACAGAAACTTTCCCAAACTATTGGGAAAGACCCTAGACCCTGTCATATAGCCCAACTCCCCTACCAGGGCAGGAACTCCCTATTGATGGATCCAGCCTCTGCTTGAGCACTTCCAGGGCTGGGGAGCTCACTCGTCTGCAGACAGTACGGTAGGATGGCTCTCTCTCCCCACCTGCCCCCTTTTAAGAAAAATGGACATTGTCAGATTCCATTGCAGAGAGACAGAGGGTGGGTCCTGCAAACTGTCCTCTGCCAACCCTGTGCCCACCCCACTGCCAACTGAAGTCTCAAGGTGCCTCTCCAAATCCTGCACAACCTGATCCAGCCCCCACTTACTTGATTTGAATCTTAAGCAAATTGTTACCTCATTAAGTCTCAGTTTCTTCATCTGTAAATGGGGTAACAATTCCAACCTCAAAGGCTGCTGTGGAGATTAAACAAGATAAGGCATGTAAACGGTCTGGCCCACAGCTGCTGTGGATGAGGGGCAGAGCAGATGGCAGCCTGCCTGGAATAAGGCATCATGGTTGAGAAGAATCTAGAGCACTGCTTTGAAGGGAGAAAAGAAGGAGCTCAGAGAAGAATAAGAGAACATTTGGGAAGGGCCTTTAGACAGGAGAATGGAGTTTACAGCTGAACTGAAAAGCATAAATTTAAATCTTAGCAAAAGGGGGCAGGGTGGGGCAGGGGAAGGACCACCTAATTAAGTGCACAATCTGACATGGAAGGTAATGGGGAGTCACTCTGGGTTGATGAGAGGTGGAGTAACGGATCACACAGCAACAGGACTCAAAAAAGAGAATTCCTGCTGCTACAGGAAGGTTAGACGGAAGCAAAAGAGCAGACCAGCAGGCGGAGCTGTTTCAGTGTGGAGGAAGAATCTTTGACATCTGGGATTTTGGAGCTCTACTATTTATTTTTATAGTTTTTTGTTTTGTCTCATTCTGGGCTATCAGCTTGCATATGTAGCTGCCATCAGTATTGCTGGTCCCTAGAACCCCTAAAGCCCCTACACTAGAATAGCTGTAATGGGCCAAAACCCAAATAACCGATCTTCATTCATCATTCATTCACTCACCTCTTCATTCATTCATGAATACCTCTATCCATGAAATAATCACAACAAACACTGTCTAGGCTCTAGAATAAGGCTTGGAAATGAGTAAGACATAGCCATTGCTTTTAAGGGGTTTATAGACTTCTGGGATCAACAGTTTCCCATAAACTCTTGCACTAGACAGACTCTAAGTACCACAAAAGAAGAATGAACAAAATCCTATGCCAGGGGGTGAAAACTAGGAGCCAATCAGGCTATATTTGGCCAGCAAACGTTTTGTTTGGCCCATATGGTATTTTATTTTGTGTATATATATATATATATATATATATATATATATATATATTTTTACAGATTAGGTGCCAACATTTAAAAATTAGGACATTTCACATAAAAACCCAGATCCCTGGTTTCTGGTGAAAACAGGAAGCTCTGAGCCACGCTGGGCCAAATTCCTGCAGGGTGGTAACTAGCAGAAGCAGAGCAGCTGTTGTCCCTTTCAGTCAGAGCATGCGCTCTCCAGTTTGCCACAGTCCTTGCCACTTCTTAGTATCTGGCAGCAAAATCAAATGCTCAGCTGCTAGCTATCAGCAGCTTGTGCTATGAATACTTTTATAACAGTTAAGAGAAAAGTAAAAAAAAAAAATTCTTTTTTACTCAAATCTCTATTAAGAGTAGAAGTGAAAGATACAGTTGTAGGGCTATACGTTTCAAGAAAAGTGCAGTAGAGAAAAGAAGAATACTCCTAGGGAAAACAAACAATTCCTTGTGTTCAAGATGCAAATAAACATCTCGCATTTACGTTGCCTGCCTGATTCCTGCAGGCACTTGAGTTTGCAGCCTCTCTAACACCAGGAATAATTAATGCAGTGGCTAAGAGCATTGGCTCTGGAGTGAGGAAGAAAGCTGGCTCCACCACTTACTCACTGTGTGACCCTGGCAAATTATTTACCCACTCTGTGCTTCAGTCGCCTCATATGTAAAACAGAAATAAGTATAGTACCTATGTCAGGTACTGTTGTGAGGTGACAATGAGATAAAAGATATGAAGTTCTTAGCCAGTGCCTAGTACAAAGTAAGCATTAGCTATTACTGGTGCAGAGTACAAAGAGAGCGACCATCTCCAAAGAGAGGCTTAAGGACGTTTAGGATTTCACTGTGAGGAGATGAAGGCCTCACACAGAGAGGCCAAAGAAAAGACAGAGAGGGAATGGCTCTGTTCCAGTAGCCAAAGCAGAGGCTTCACGATGAAGCTGAAAAGATCATGTAGGAAGTTTTGAAAGTCAGGCTGAGGAGAACTGCCCAATACGTCAGTATGCCCCCAAATGTGTTGTTATATGATGGATTTGGGGGATAAAAATGGAACAGGACATTAAACAACGGTGAATCATAAAGTGAGAAAGTCATTCTCTTTCGATACTCTTTCAAACCTTCTAACAAAACATAGGAGAAAGTCTTGCTTTGATGCTATTCAACTCAAGCACCTCTCCAACCACACTTGCTAAATCTCTAGCTCTAGAAACACTACACCTGAGGCTCAGAGGTTCCCTAGCAACAGTATCTAGCTACAACTTGTTAACGCCGTTTTGTTTCTCCCTGCTTTAAGTTCTACAGTTATCTTACATTTACAGCAATTGCTACTGGTTTTCATACACGGTGTAATAAAGTTTCCCTGTAGAATGTAAAAGCATGTTTAAAGGAAAATAAGTGGGACAATTTAGAAAAAAGGTTAAGTAAACAAGAGTATAGGTAATACGCGGAAGTGGCATAAGTTGTGAAGATGGAAAACACTGATGAGCCCAGGATGGATTTTGAGTAAAGGAACGACAAGATCAGACTGTGATTATGTGTAAAGCCGCCTCCACAGGCCACTACCTCACGCGTGGTATATCCCCTTGCTCCCTCTCCAGGCCTCAGTTTCTCCATCCGCAAAGCGGTGGGAAGGCGACCCTGCAGTCGCCCAGAGCCGGGACTCAGGGCCCTCAGCCCAGCCCGCAGGCCCGTTACCCTTGGCAACCACCAGGGTTCACGCCATAGCGCCCGCCATCCCCGCTGGGGCTCAGCCTCCCGCTCCTCCCGGACTGCCCCGCTCCTCACCACTGCTCGGCTTTATCTCTCCACGTCAACACGGCCCTCATAGCGGTTTCCCTCACGCCTCGGGCCCCTCCTCCCTGCCTCAGCAACAGGCCTAACTCCTCGAGCCACTTTGTCTCCCTGCGCTACCCCGGCAACGCACATGCGCAATGAGCTACGCGCGAGGCAGAGCGCTCCGAGTGCGCATGTCTACAAGGGAGGGCTAGAAGGAAGGAACGGGAGGCTGGCTAGAAGGCCTCCTCATATCTAGGACGCGCCCGATTGGTCGGAATGGGTAGGGGGCGGTGCGTCTTCCTCGACAAAGGATTTGATTGGCTGAGCCGTGGAAATGGCGGCTGTAGTCGAGGGGGGCGGCCGGAAAGCAGCTGAGCAGTCGGATAGACTTTCACTGCCTTCATCTTTTAGTTCCATCCTAGAGCTCCGAGCTGAAGAAGTGTTCACCTCTTATTCCGCTCCACACCCAGAGCGACGCACCCTCTCGGCCTATTACTGCAGCTGGAGACCGCTTGAGGGACACGTCTGGGATGGAGAGTCCGAGCCTGGGGGACTGCGGAGCTGCCCCCTCGGTCATCGCCAACCAGCGCCTAGTCCCCGACCGGCCGTGTGACCTCCGGCAAGTTATTGTCCCCTTCGGACCTCAGTTTCACCACCTGTAAAATGGGAGCGGGGGAGTAGAAGGTGGGTGGGCCTTTCTTACCTAGGGTGGATGGACCCTTGGAGGCCGGCAGGGTTAGTTCCTGCGAACAAGGGCTGGAGTTCTGAGTACTTGTGTATGTGCGGTGTGGGGCTAAGATGATTTACCTACTTTTTTTTCCCCCAAAAAACATGTGATTCTCAGAACTACCGTGAAAGAGGTATTACTTCCTTTTTACAGATGGAGAAAGAGACTTTGACAGGTTAAGTAACTTGCTCTTGGACCCCATAGGTAGTAAATGGCAGAGCTGGGATTTGAACCCAGTCTGTTGATTTTAAAGTTCGTGCTGTTTTCACCAGGATTCAGTTTCCTTATCGCCAAAATTGTGAACGGTATAATTTCTTAAGATCCACCCAGATCCCCCAAATTATTTAACCCCATATTGCATCAGAAGACTTTGATTCTAATTCTAGTTAGTCACTGGCTCGTGCTTTGTTTCCCTATTTGTAGAAAAGAAGTTGGTTAGACATCTCTAGAGACTCATCCAACTTTGAAAATGTAAATATGATTAAGTGATTAGGATACACTCTACTGAAGTTTTTCAACAATAGTAGAGGGGGAGAAGTATTAGACCAAGATTTAGTAGACCTAGGTCCTGGAATCAGTTCTGCAAATAACTTAATCTTCCTGTCACTCAATTCTGTCAATAAAATGAGAGTAATCCTTATCCTACCTACCTCAGAAGGTTATTGGATCAAGAATGAAAGAGAGTTTGAAAATTCTTTATCAAGTGTTCTTTACCTTTTAGAGGATTACAACCTCTGATGAAAGTAATAGACACTGTCCCCCCACCGCCCCCAAAATGCACATATATATAAAAATTTTACCTCACTTATTTCGGGGGGAGGACGGTGTCTCACTGACTCATTTAAGCTGTTCTGTGGATCCCCAGGTTAAGAGCTCAGCTATTGGTTCATATTTTTAAACTTATGCCAAGTGTCACCAGAAATCTCTATAACAGAGCTATTCAATGATTAACAGCAAAAAAAATTCTTTCTAGCAAGTAGCTTGAGCTTTTCATTGTGCAGAGACTTCCAACCCTTTTTAACCATGTTGGAGGACAGGAAGATATTGGAGAGGAGGAAGATACTTATAGCATGACTGAGCCACACTGATTTTAATCTCTCCCATAGTCCAAATAGTCCATGTGGTTCCTTCTCTGTTATGGACTGAAATTGAATAAGCAGAGTCTAATTAATTTTAAATGAGCTAATCACTTGGAGTTTGTTTTTTTTCAGGGAGGAAGGTGTTGCTTTGGGATCAGAAAGAGTGGGAGAAGATGAGAAACAAATGGTGACAAAAAGCAGCAGTGAGTGTAATCCCCCGCTACAAGAACCCATTGCTTCTGCTCAATTTGGTGGTAGCGCAATGGCAGAGTGCCATAAGTCTGTACCATGTGGATGGGAAAGAGTTGTGAAGCAAAGGTTATCTGGGAAAACAGCAGGAAGATATGACGTATATTTCATCAGGTGAGCGTGCAAGATGGTAAAGATAGTACAGCCAAATAATTTTGTCTAGACAGGTGGTAGGAAAGCATAGCAGGAGTTTTGGCTTTTTTCTGTTTTTACCATAAAACCATTACGGATTCTGTTCCTTCACTGTCACTGGTTACTTACATCAGGTGATTTGGGGACAAATACTTACATTTTCTCCTACTGTGAATGGCTACTGGTAAGGTTGCACTTAAGCTATATTTGTAAAATTATGTTCTGTTGTCATAGAGGAAACTATTTTAAAGTATCACTTAATCACTTTTTTTTATTTTAAATGACAAATGCCCGTGAAAGTTTGGAAATTATTACTAAAAAATCCGAAATATGGTCCAGGTTTTTTTTTAAAGTCACTTTTATTAACTAGCAATAAGTTTTCTTTAATATCATTTTCTAGCCCACAGGGACTGAAGTTCCGATCCAAAAGTTCACTTGCTAATTATCTTCACAAAAGTGGAGAGACTTCTCTTAAGCCGGAAGATTTTGATTTTACTGTACTTCATAAAAGGAGCATCAAGTCAGGATGTAAAGACCAAAGCATGGCAGCTCTGCCATCCCAGCTGCAAAACGAAAGTAGCAATTCAAACCGGAGCCTCAGGACACGAAGCAGGTGGAAAAAAGATGTGGTTTCTTTGCCAAGTGCTAGTTTGGAATTGCAAGACAGCAGAGGACTCTCTAACTTTACTTCCATTCGTTGGCTTTTGAAAGAAGATGATGGTGTTAATGATGCTGACTCCAGAAAGGTTAGAAAGTCCAAAAGAAAGGTGACTGTTTTGAAAGCGATTCAAATTAAGAAAACTAAAACAGGGTGCCGGAGGAGTCTTCCAGATCCTGTTCAAAGTAGTAGAAAAAGAGCATCTGTGTATAATAAGGCAGCAGATGCTGAAAGTGAGCCTCTTGCACAAGAAAATCAGCTTGAGAGAACTTGCTGCGTCTCTGATGCCAGAGCGAGCGACAAGACCCTCACTGTGACCAGTGAAGAGGAGAGGCTTGGTAAAGAAAAATCATTGTGTTCAGGGTCAGATTTTGAACAGACCACTTCTGGCATCATAAACAAATTACGTTCAACCGAAGGAGCAGGACACAACAAGAAGTGTGAGGGTACCTTTTTAGAATCTGAGGAAATAAGAACCGAAGTAGAAGTTGGGGAAAGGAAGGAGCATTTGCATATTGACATTTCAAAAGGTGGCTCTGAAATGGACAACAGCTCACAAACGGAGAAAGACTCTGCTTCTGCGAAAATATTCCAAGGTATTCAGTGCACTAAAGTGCTGTTAAACATGTGATGAGGATTTTGCACTTCATGCCTGTACCCAGTTAGCATGTGGGAATAGAATGAAGAAGTAGGGCCAAATATCAGATACATTCTACCAGTTGGTCCTAGTGCCTTGGGTAACTGATATTTAAGCCCTTTTGTACGGCAAAGAATCAGCTGGCTACTGCCCCCAACAGAGGGCAATTGTGCCATTAACCGTTGCCACCATCCTGGTACAACACCTGGGACTCTCCTCCACAGTGCTCTCCCATCTTCCCTTTTTTCCAGCCAATAATCTTACAACTTTAGGGGAAATAAAAAGGTTTCACTTGTGAAAAGATTTGGGGAAGACTCCTTTTATACATAAACTGGTTGAAAATAGTCAGTATCTTCTCTTTGCACCCCTCCTGTTACTTATTACTGATGTGTGACTTCCAATTTAATTTTGTATATATCATAGTCATTTTTATCTTCTATTGTAATGCTTCTCTAAAATGCTTTAGAGCTCTAAGTAATTCAAAACTGTAATCACATAGTTATCTATTATTTGTAATATGCTCTTAATACAGAGTTCAGAGCTTAGCACTTTTGCCTTTATAATACCTCAGTGAATAAGAGATAAAAGAAAGGAGACCTTTGAGCAACCCTATATTAGTTATTCATTATGCCATTATGGTATAATGAGTAACTCCTTTAAAGAAGAATAGTAATTTTACTTAAAGTCCTATGGGGAGACAGCATGGAGATTAGTAGAGCAGGTGGTTAGAGTTGGTTCCTGCTCTTGGTCCCACTCATGATTTTATTATGTCTTTGCTGTGCCTGGAATTTCTCTGCCTTGAACAGAAGATGACCACGTACACCTAGGAACTGCATAAAAATTCTCCAATGTGTCCTTTAAAGACCTTGAGCTTCCTAAAGCCTTGAGGTTTATGTAGATTTATTGCTAGTAAAATGGGCAAGTAAAATATCAGAAACATCCTTTTGTGACTAAAATGGAAGTATGCTAGTCATCCTATGCATAAAGAAGTCTAGTTCTCAACATAAGTACGTTTACTGTAGGTAATAGGTATCCAATGGAGTAGTAAAGACTTTCCCAGTGCCTTAGTTAGAAATTGCCACGTAAATTGAGCTTAGTCTCCTAGTAATAAAGGAGGCTAGTCAGTAATTATCTATAGGAGCCCACAGAAGAAATTATCAAGTAGGTAGTAAGAGCAGTTTCCTTTGTTCTGACTCTGTTTTACTTTCCACTGGGCTTTGCCTATTCAAACTAGAATAGCAAAAAACACTAGACTGATTATCTGGAGGCGTGGATACTTGTCCCAATCTATAGTCAATCCCACTATTGTTTTCAGATAGTTGCTTAATTTCTAAGCCTTAGAGTCTTCATCTGTAAAACACAGGTAATAACCCTCACCAGTCCTGTTTTTCACATCATGAATATTGTAAAATGAGAAGTGAAAAAGACGCCTTCACGCTAGACAAATGCAAGGTGTTATTAACTGACATTCAAATTTAGAGGGTATGGCTATGGGAGTATTAAATGTGATGATTTTAGAAACTTGAAAGCCTAATAATGGTAGTCAAAGAGTCTTTGTTAAATTAAACTTCCCAGTAGATAGTGGCTTTAGGTGTTCTAAGGTCCAAATCTTAGGCTTTCCTGCAGGTTCTGTTTTATCTGTATCCTTTTTTTTGTTTGGTTTTTGGTTTTTGGTTTTTTTTTTTGCAGTACGCGGGCCTCTCACTGTTGTGGCCTCTCCCGTTGCGGAGCACAGGCTCCGGACGCGCAGGCTCAGCGGCCATGGCTTACGGGCCTACCCGCTCCGTGGCATGTGGGATCTTCCTGGACCAGGTCACGAACCCGTGTCCCCTGCATCAGCAGGCGGACTCTCAACTACTGCGCCACCAGGGAATCCCTGTTTTTTGTTTTTTTTAGTAAAAGTATTCACTGCAGAATATTTGGAAAATATGGAAAATTAAAAGAAAAGAAAAACTAGCAACAACCATTATACCATTATGCCATTTTGGTTTATTCTAATTTCTATCACATTTTTTCTTTTTTTGTTAAATTGGGATCATATGTAGAATATTGCTTTTATCACTTAAAAATTAATGACATGGGAAAAATTCATGATGTAGTCTCAAAATATTTTAATAACCACATTGTACAAATGTCATAATTTAAAATATTCTATATTATTTCCAATTTTTCAATGTAGTGAACTCTGAACAAAAATCATAGAGAACTAGTATAATAGTGGTTAAAGGCATGGACTCAGGAACCAGACTGCCTGGATTAGAATTTCAGCTCTTGACACTTACTAGCTGTGGGACCTTGGGCAAGTTACCTAGCATCTCTGTACCTCAATTTCCTTATTTGTAAAGTGGAGACAAAATAGTACCTACCTTGCTCATAGGTCATTAGTAGGATTAAACTGGTTAATTTAGAATAGTGCTAAACTGAACGTTTTATAGTAGTAATGTGGTGTTGTTATTTGCAGCCCTGAATATTTCTTTAGGCTAAACCATAGATTCTGTAAACAATTTTCACTCTTTCCTTTTCAGAAGATGCCATCCCACAGACACAAATAGAAAAAAGGAAAACAAGCCTGTATTTTTCCAGCAAATATAACAAAGAAGGTATCCCTTTTCCAATCAGAAAACCAGACTTTAAACCTATTTCAAGTGTTCCCCTCTAATACAGTGTTTTTGTTTAGTTCTTAGTCCCCCACGACGCAAGGCCTTTAAGAAGTGGACACCTCCTCGGTCACCTTTTAATCTTATCCAAGAAACACTTTTCCATGATCCGTGGAAGCTCCTCATTGCGACTATATTCCTCAACCGGACCTCAGGTTTGTGGATTCTTTTAATCTTTGTCTTAGTAGAGACAGTGTGATGAGGAGAATTGATCAGGAAACCTTGTCTCAAGTTTGATTTTGACCTCAGGTAAGGCCGCCTTCTTTCGGTCAGTCCTCAAACTCTTCACCTATAGACTAGATGACATCCAACAGCCTTTTTAGCATTAAAGAGCAGATTTTCATTTATGTTCTACTTCCAAATTACTTTTAGTCATCACTGAAAATCTGTTACTTAACCTTCCTCCTCTCTGTGTCATGTATAAAAGCATTTCTTTTTCATTGGATGCTTTCTTTAATGTCGCTGGCACCTTATGTTCTGTATGCTTTTACACTAGTTATATGATGATCTGATTATTTAAAAACCGATATCATACAAGGCCAGGTTTTGGCATAATTTGGACAGTTAACCAAATTGGTTGATGGTGTTGGATTTTGACTCTGAGAGTGGTTGCTGATTTAGGTAATGTCTTCTCATCAGTGGTTTAAAAAGAAAGAAAGAAAAAAACTCTCTATATGAGATTTCTAGATAAAGAAGTACGTGAGCCTAAAATCAGCCCATCAGGAGGCTGGCAGTCACGTAGTTACTTTTACTTCCCAGGCAAAATGGCAATCCCTGTGCTTTGGCAGTTTCTGGAGAAGTATCCTTCAGCTGAGGTAGCGAGAACTGCAAACTGGAGAGATGTTTCAGAACTTCTTAAACCTCTTGGTCTCTACGATCTTCGAGCAAAAACCATTATCAAGTTCTCAGGTACTTTCCCATATACCCAAAGGGAAGAACATAAATTGTGCCTATTTAAGAGAGCCACACCTTACACTTTAATGTCCTCAGTTGCGACATTAATAGAGGTCATTCAGCTCAAGCACTGAAGGCCTTTGAACACAGTTCGTTTGCCCCAAAGTGCAGTCTCCCGCTGACCCAGGTGATAAATCTTTGCCCAGCACCAGGTCAGGCCGTGTGGGCAGGATTAGAGGAAGAAGTCAGTGAAGCAGAAAGTCCAGTTGACCTCAGGGACATTACCCCTGTCTCGTTAGGTCAGCACAAAACAATAACGGTTAGTCAGTGGCAGACAAGCAGGTCAGACGGGGGCGGTGGCTGCAGGAATTCAGAAGAAAGCAGCCACAAGCGAGGCTGTTAGGAGAGACTCTTTCCCGTCCCTTTCTGTTGTTCCTCCTTTCCGGGGAAGGTGTTTTCCTAGAGGCTGACCTGATATGTGGGTGTTGTATTCTCAGATGAATATCTGACAAAGCAGTGGAGGTATCCAATTGAGCTTCATGGGATTGGCAAATATGGCAACGACTCTTACCGAATTTTTTGTGTCAATGAGTGGAAGCAGGTAAGGCCCGTCTCTGGCACATTTTGTCTCTGAGGTAAAGTAAGTCCACCGTTATGGTTAGAACTATTTCTTGGACACACGTGCCATTACAGTCACAACCAGCTTTGTTCCAAGCTTGAGGGGCAGTGGTGGCTTGGGGTTATTGACAGCAGGAGAGGGTCCATAGATTTCCCCAAGTCCACAAAAACTCCCTGGTTTCTGACTGACCTCCACTGGTTTGCCACTTCTAGCCCTGTTCCTGTCATTTCCATTCACGTACTGTCTCTAGGCCTAATGTGGCTTTCCTCCTGTCACAGTCATACTCGCCTTCAAAAGCACGCCACTGAGGGGAAGCAGGCAGGTGCAGGATTGGAGGGCATGCTTGTCGGGTTTCTTCTAGTGGTCTCAGACTATTTTTGTGGTACATGGATCCTACTTCGGCTGCCCATTCTATTGAGTATGCCCAGCCCACGGGCATCTGGGTGGCATCCTGGCAGCTGATAGGCACTGCCACATAGCCTGTACACTGCCCTCTTAGTCTGTGACTTGCCCTAAAGCATTTAGCTGGGAGGTCTGGCCAAGCCCATCCCTGCTTCACCATTTATTGTGACCTGAGCAGTCCATTTAACTCTCAGGGTCTGTAGGCTCCTGGAAAATGGCATATTAATACTTGACTCATGTTATCACCACCCTCCACACTGAGTCCCAGTGAAGATCAGTACCAAATTGGAAAGTACTTTGTAAACTGTAAAGGATTGCTTTGATGTAAGCTATAATTTTAACCATTCATGAATCTCATTAGGGTAAAGGTTATCATTTTCAGGTATATTATCATAAGGTACTGTTCCCCCACCATATCTTTAAAAAGCCAATTTAAAAAATGTATTTCTGATTAACTTACATAAGGCCTCTGTCTCCTAATGTGTTGTATTTCTTCCAGGTACACCCTGAAGACCACAAGTTAAATAAATATCATGACTGGCTTTGGGAAAATCACGAAAAATTAAGTCTATCTTAAAACTCTTTGACGTTTTCAAGCTTGTTTTTATGCATCGCTTTGCACTTTGATTCTTAAAAGCTCCACTAAGCACAACCGCCTTCCCAGGTGTATAGATTCCAATCAGCCCAACTAGAAACCTAATGTGTGTCTTCGTAACGTGTGTACCACCGGAAGATCTTTGCTACTGAATGTGCTACGACATGTTCTGAGATTTTTTTAAAAAATAAATTGTTATTTGACAACAATCCTGAAAATGTATATGACTTTTCCAATAATGAAATGTGATTTGAAGTTTAAAAAAACTTTCCTCAGTTATTAATAATATGAAGCAAATTTCTATCAACCTTGCCTGAGGGAAGATTAGACCTCCTGTTGTCCTTCTATAGAAAATGATATCACACAATTGTTATATGAAGAAGCAAAGAGTTTTCAGCCACACATGTCAGAAAAGATATGATAGGGTAAATTAAGCAGTTAATTAATAAAGTATTTTTATTAAAAAACACTAACCTCCAAAGAAAAATAAGATTATTTTGTCATTCTGTGTCCTTGATGACTGTCTGCTGGCTTTTAGGAGTTGGAGATTTGACTGTTTGATAACCTAATGTGCATATCTGCCTGTAGTTCTGTTGCAGAGTGTTGGCTTCTGGCTCACGCATTTACCTTGATCCCTATGTGAAAACTCGAGCATTTACCCATCTCCCATCTTCCAGCTGGAGGACAGGACCTTTTAAGTTTTATGCCTTTTTTTTTTTTTTGCGGTACGCGGGCCTCTCACTGTTGTGGCCTCTCCCGTTGCGGAGCGCAGGCTCCAGACGCGCAGGCTCAGCGGCCACGGTTCACAGGCCCAGCCGCTCCGCGGCACGTGGGATCCTCAGAGTGTACAATTCAATGGTTTTTAGCACATTCACAGTGTTGTGCAACCATCATCACTAACTCCAAGATATTTCCCTCACCCCAACAAGAAACCCCTTACCTATTAGCAGTCAAACCCAATGATCCCTCCCTCCCCCAGCCTCTGGCAACCACTCGTCTGCTTTCTGTGTCTATAGATTTGCCAGTTCTGGGCATTTCTTACAAATGGAATCATATAATCTGTGGCCTTTTGTGTCTGGCTCCTTTCACTCAGCGTATTTTGAAGGTTCGTACGTGTTGCGGTATTACCGACCCAGGTTCTTAGACTCTTGAATCAACAGAAATTGATAAGAGGCCAGATGAGAAATTCAGGCAAGGCTTTATTGGAACTAGTGCTGCGGCAGGAGGGAGTGAAAACAAATAAGTTCCCTTGCTCGCTTCTTGGGTGGAGGGGGTGAGCAGGTCCCTTAAATGGGGCAAGGGTAGACGCTGACCCATGGGTCGGGCTGGAGAGGGGGCTTAGGTGGTCTGCCCACCCCCCTCGTGGTGCTGTGTACAGAGGGCCTGCGCAGTACCCTGCTTTTGCTCCCCACACCCCAGAAGCGGCCGTTGGGTTTTGGTCTTTATGTATCATGTTGTTCATAATTGGCCACAACTGCACATATGTGCAGTTATTTTTCATCACATATAGTTTCTTACTCGAGGAGACACTTGTCCAGGTGTAAGCACTGCAGCAAAGGGTCCCAGGTCCCAGCCTGTCTCAGCAGCATGTGTCAATACCTCATTCCTTTTTATGACTAAATAATATAACGTCGTTTGGATAGACCACCTTTTGTCTATCCATTCATCAGTCAATGGACATTTCAAATATTATTAATACTCCAGTTCTCAGGTTCTATAATTCCAAACCATAGCACCCTGTCTTTCAGGGACAAAGCATACCAAAAACACTGCCTCTATTTGGCCACGACCCTCTCGGGTTCCCTCTGGAGGAGGGAGCGCCTGTTCTTTGGGTGAGAACACAGCCCTAAACATGTAGAGAACTGCTGAAGACACTACGGCTTACAGGAAAACCTGGGATTTATTACTCCAGATTCAAGGGCCACTGGGCCAACCTAAGAAATCCTGTCTTTTGCGGAGCCGGATGCTCTGCACCATTTCCTCGCGGCTTCCTCCAAGTCCCCTCCCAGGACCCTCGAAGGGAGCGAGACTGTCGGGGTCTCCCGCTCGGGCGGATCCTCTCCCCGCGGGCCTCCGGTCACGTGGCGGCATCCAGCCAATCAGCGCGGGGCGTCCGTAGTCTCGGCAACAGTTGCGTCCAAGTTCTGCAAGTCACGGGTCTCTTGCAAACTTGGTATTACTGTTTTTCTGGTACCCCATACCCCCGCGCAAGCAAGCACACACACACACACACACACACACACACACACCACGCACACACGCACGTTCACACACTCTTTTCAGCACCCGCTTCCGGCCCCGCGACCATGGACTATTTTTCTGAAGCGTACGAGGCTGTGTTCCGGTCTCTGCTCCGTAAGTTCACCCTAAGCTCCCGGGAATCAACGCCAGCTCCAGGAAGCCCTCAACCCCCGGGTGGACGGGTGCAAGTGGGGTGAGGACTACGACAGGGACGGATATCTCATTGTGTCGTCCTCTCTCTGGGTGCGGGGTTGCCAGGGAGTCGGGGGCAGGTCGTGCATGTTTCTCAGATTTCCTTGCCCGGGCTGGAGGAGCAGGCCGAGTTGCTTTGGCTTGGAACTAGCGGCCCAATCCATGGGCCCGGGAAAGGTGTCCAGGCCCTCTGGCTGGCCCTACTTCTTCGCTAGACATTAGTGTGTTCAGTATGGGAGAAGAGGCATGGAGAAGACCAACAGTCTTCAAAATTTTGGTGATAGCCTGCTGTCTTTGACAAGCGCTGCAACTTCAGAGGTGAAAGCCAGATAAATGGATACTTACAGAAGAAGGGATGAATACTGGGTCCAGGGGTGACACCTAGGAGTAAGAGGTCTGCTAAGTGCAGAGGATGGGGAGGAATGATTCCAAGGTCCTGGAGAGCTCTTTACACTGGAGCTTCAATTAAGGATACAAGGAGTTATCCAAGCCAAAAGGGGGAGGAAAGGTATTCCAGACCAAGGGAACGGCATGCACAGAGGCCCAGAGACATGAGGTCCTCAGAAAACTGCTGGTAGTTTGAGTGTTGCTGGAGATGAGAGGCAAGAGGGGTCAGAAGGGACAGAGCAGGAGAGATCTTGTGAGCCAGGAGATGGGGAAGCCACTGAGAATGACAGGATTGGATTGGGAGCGTCAGCAAATGCAGAGTCTGACTTGGCAAACTCACAATGTTGGGAGTGGGGCGATCTGGGACTGTCCCAAATTCCCAGGCCAAAGACACTGGGAGGTGAGGGAAAGGTGCCAGGCTAGAGGGGGCTGATTGGATGGGGAACTTGGAAAGAGTTCTCTTGGTTGAGTTGGAGATCCTTGTAGGCCATACAAGTTGAGATGCTTTAGGAGCAACTGTATGTAGAAAGTTGGAGCTAATTCCAAGTTATAAATATGGGTATGGGTGTCCTCTGCATATGCAGGGCCACAGAAATGAGAGTGGAGGAGTGTTTAGGGGAAAAAAAAAAAGAGTGCCCAAGTGTAAGCCTGGAGGCTATCTACATTTTAGGAGTGGGTAGGAAAAGAGAGGCCAAGAACAAGTGGCCAGAGAGGTAGGATGGAACTTAAGGAGAGATTTGTATCAGAAGCCAAGAGAAAAGGAGAGAATTTCAAGGAAGTAGTGAATTGTCTCCAGACACCTGAAGGGCTGTCCCAGAAAACAGGGAAAAAATGTGTTTTCGGGGGCATCAGTGGGAGAGGACTAGGACCAAGGGTCGTAGAAATTCCAGGGAAACAAATTCTGGGTCAATATAAAGAAGTCTTTTCTAGCAGTTAGAATTAGGCACTCACAATGTTAAGTAGAGAACACCCTGTCACTGGAGGTATACAAACAGGCAAAGTCCGCAGGGGCGTTGTAGAAAGAATTCCCTGACCTGGGCAGGCAATGGGACTAGTTGGCCACTGAGAGCTTGCCTCATTAATCCCTGGGGAACATTTTCACACAGGCTCTACCCACAACCACATGGTGACCTCTTTTATTCGAAGAGCCCGCCTCACTTTTCTATCAACGGACAGAGGACCCCAAAGACTACTAGAATGCAAGCTTGGTGGGCCTGCAGCCCTCACTCTGGAAGGGAAGGAGCGTAGGGGGAGGTTAGGGAGGAAACAGGAACCGAGTCCCAGCAAGGTAGCTTTGCAGGCCATTGTGAAAGAGCGACGTTTACTCTAAGAGCAGGAGAAGCCATTTCAGTGAAGCCATTGCAGGGTTTCAGAGGGGGAAGGGATGCCTCTGGCTAAAGGCAGATCATGGATTTGGTGTCTAGGGGGGGCACAAGTGGAAGAGGCGAGACCAGTGAGGAGCATGTTTTGAATGCGTTCCCACGGTCTGCAGAGTACAGTTTAAACCCCTGAACCTGGTGCTGCAGATCACTCCAACTGTATTTTCTTCCATTAACCTCCTCCTTCACACACAATGTGCTTCCAATTTGTGAAACAGTTTAGTAACCCTGAAGTCCCTAAACCCCACCCTGATTGATCCGCATGCTGGCCCTCTATCCCTTGAAACCAAACTCATTCTGAAAGCACACTCAACGTCCCCTACTGCACGATGACCTCCCAGATCCCTCGGTCAGCGTCTTTCCCCTGACTGAAACCACCTTGTAACCCCTCTGGTTACCCCACCTTGTGCTGTGCCAGCACACTGCCTGTTGGGCACCCAGCCAGTACCAAGCACTGGGTAACTTTCAGTAAATGCTGGTTTGATGAATGACTAAATTTTCAGTCGTACCAAACATCTTGTCCTCAAAGAAATGATAAATGGGTTGTTGAGAAGTACTTACTTCTGTCCACATTGATGTATACATACTTTAATTATTTTCTGACTATGAAAGGAATACGTGGGCATTGTAAAGGGACTTAACAAATGTACTGACTGTTCACTTTGTGCCAGGCTGGGTACTGGGGACGCACAGGAAGTAAGACACAGTTCCCGCCATTGGGAAACTCACAGGCTGTTGGGAAAGAAAAGTATCTTCATCCAGAAAAATATGGTAAATGCTATGAGGGGGCTAAACATAGGGGCTATGGGGACCAAGAGGGGGACGAGGGAGAGCCTGGGGTGCTTCAGGCGACCGTAATGCCTGAGCTGAGCCTCAAAGGCTAAGTAGGGAATAATCAAGTGAACAAGGGAGAGACAGAAGCGTGTTTCAAAGACAGGAAAGAGCACGGTTTGGGGGGGGGGGGCAGGAGGAGGGAACTACGGAACCACAGTCAGCTTAGTTTGGGTACAAATACAAGGTGAGGCAGAAGGAATGAGAGAAGGAGCTGGAGAAATTAGAGGGGTTGGCAGGGGTGGGTGGGACAGGTGGGGCTAAGTTAAGGAGATGGAACTTTATTCTAGAGGCAGCTGGGAGCAATAGAAGGGTTTTAAGCAGGAGAGTTTGGGTTTCAGAAGGAAAATGATGGTGACAATATTTTTAATAATAATGCTGTATCCCTTCTGAATTTCAGAACATTCCCACACCTGTTATTCATTTGATCTTCATAATAGCTTCGGGAGGTTGCTAGAGGAGAGTTTATATCATTTTAGGCATAAAAGAATTGAGACTCAGCAGGATTAGGTGACAGCCTGGGGTAATATCAAGTAATGGCTAAGAGTTGAGCTCTGGGGCCAGACAAACCAAAGTTCATGTCCCAGCTCTGCTACTAATCAGCTGTGTGACCTTGGGCCTCTCTGGGGTCGGTGTCCTTACCTGTAAAAATGGGTGTAAATCATGATGCCAACCTGTTACGTCTGTCCACTTGCCATTCACTCACTCACCAAATATCTACTGAGCTCCCACTATATGTTGGCACCGTGGAGGGGCTGGGACTCCAGCAGGGAACAAGAGAGATGAGATCTCGGTTCACAGTGTATTGGAAAAACATAAACCAAATAATTGCACCAGGGGTTTCAAATGCAACTGTCTGCCTGAACCAAGCCCTTACTGAATGAAATGAGCTGCGTGTGAGACGATAGGGAATGGTGAGGCCTATGGCAAGCTGCAGAGCGCATGCCCCAGCCTAATGCAGTGCAAACTGGAAAAGTTTAAGCAAACAAGTATGTCAAGCAAAACAGGACCCTAAGCCTCGTTCAGTATGAGGGCTGCCAGTTTGCAACCCTTGATTTACATACTTATGATAAGTGGTCTGAAGGAAAGGTACAGAGATAACAGGAGGATACAACGCAGCCTGAAGCTGGAGGGTGAACATTTGGTCTGACACGTGGAGAATGAGGAGGAGCGAGGAGGCGATGGATGGGGGAGGGAGCATTCCTGGCAGGGGGAGCAGCGTGTGCGGAACCCTTAGGCAGGATGGAGCTTGGATCATTCAGGGAACAGAGAGAACGCCAAGACATCTGGACAGGGTAAGGAAAGACAGGCAAGTGATGAGGCAGGAAAGGTTGGCGGAGGAGGGTTATGGGACTTTATTTTGAGGACTATGAAAAGTCATGGAAGTATTTCAAAATGGGAGGGTAAGTATATAAAAAAATAATAGTAACAGTGCACTTATTATGAACAAACTGGACTGATTCTAAACATCTCCACCACTCAATAAGGTAGGTACCATCATTATCCCCATTTTACAGATGAAAAAATTGAGACCCTGCAAGGATAAGTGATCATGCCCCCAGTAAGCGGCAGGGCCGGAACTCAGACCGGAGCGTTCTGGCTGCAAAGCCTCTGCGCTTTATGGCACTAGGCTGCCTCAGTTGATCAGACCAGATCAGAATGGCATTTTAAAAAAGATCATTCTGATTGCCAAGGAGTACTGGGGGCGGGGGGACTGGGGTGGAGTAAGATTAGAATCTAAGAAGTTTCATGAGAACGCATATAAATCTCTTAGCATAGTGCCTGCCGTTGGGATTGCCCAGTCACGTTAGATGTAATTATTTTCATCATCATAGCGAGGCAACAATAACGCCAGGCCTGGAACCCAGGTGCCCTGATGCCCAGCCTGGTGCTGAAGCATTTCTCCTTCCTGAGTCCTTTGGTCCTCTTCCTGAAAGGAACTCACCTTCTAACCCTCTTCCAGGGTTGCGCCAGTCTGAGTACTTGGTTGACGATGGACGTGCCAGCAAGGAGCTCGTGTTCAACCCTGACGCGGTCATCGCCCACTGCTTCAAGCAGTTCAAGCAGGAGGACTTCCACCTGCCTCAGAGCCGCCGGAGGATCATCTTCTTGCCTCGAAAGGAGGCTCTGATGCCCGTCAATCCCACCCCCCACCCCCAGGCTCCCCCCGAGCCCACCCCCAGCTCCAAAGCCCTGGAAGTTGGGGACATCCAAGAACAGCCAGAGGACCCAAGGGCCTGGCTGACCCAGAGGCTGAGGGTTCGGCAGGACCTGGAGTCATTTGGCAGCATAGAGAGGTGGCTGCGGAACAAGTCCAGACTCACGCCTTCGGAGGCCAAGGTCCTACATGAGAGCCAGAAGGAGCACGAGGCCCGGCTGATGGGCCAGCTGGCCACTCCCAGAGACACCGAGGTGAGCAGCCCCATTTGCCAGATGCAGACACTTCGGGGCATGCTGTCATTTCACTCCCTTGAATTAAGCAGGATGGGGATCTTTTACCCCCACCCCCACCCACCATCCCCCTCCCAGTCCCAGGGGAGCAAACAGAAGTCCTAAAAAGGTGTATTTGTTATCTATTGCTGCATAACAAATACCCCCAAGGTGACTTAGAGCAACAGATGTTCATTATGTCACTGCTTCTGAGAATGAGGAAGCTGGGAGGAGCTTAGCTGGATGGCACTGGCTCAAGCTCTCATCTCAAGATGCTGGCCTGGGCCACAGACACCTGAAGGCTTGACTGGGCAGGATGACCCGCTTCCAAGCTGGCTGCTGGCAGGAGGCCTCAGTTCCTGGCCACATGGGCCTCTCCCAGGGCTGCTCGAGTGTCCTAACCACATGGCAGCCGGCTTCCCCCAGAGCAAACGTCCAAGAGAGCAAGGAGGAGGCTGCAATGCCTTTTATAACCTCATCTCAGGAGGTCTCAGTTTCAGAAGTTTCACACCATCACTTCCACCACGGTCTGTTTGTCAGGAGCAAGTCACTAAATACTGCCCACATTCGAGGGGAAGGGGATTGAGCTCCACCTTAGAAGGGAGGAGAGTTGAAGAATTTGTGACTATATCTTAAAACCACCCTGGGAGGAATCATCCCTGGCATTCATCTGTGGGGCATTTTGAATACTCACTGTTCATTCATTGGCTCATTCATTTGTTGAGGGACTATATGTGCCAGCAGGTGCTCACAGGGCTACTGTGAGGATCACAGCTGGGAGGTTGGAAGAAAATTTTTTATAAATTTGTATATGTATTTATATATATTATACATATAAGTCCCTTTTATAAATATGAAAATAGAAGCTCAGTGAGGCCATACATTGTCCAAACCCATTGGGATGGTAAATGGCAGTCAGTAACCAAAGCCCTCATCTTCCAACTCTTTGCAACACAGACACTGTATGGGACATCTCCTTACAATACAGACACTTGAAATTTCTCCCAGTTCAGGTAAAGCTGGCATAAGAGGTTAGGTAACTTGGGTTTAAACCCAGCTCTGCTCCTTCCTAGCTGTATGATCTGGGCCTTAGTTTCCTCAGCTGTTCAGTGGGGATAACCATTGTGCCTGCTTCCTAGGGCCACTGTGACATCTAAATGGACTCATTTATATATGGTGCCTGAGACAGTGCTGAGCGTATCGTGAGCACTCAATAAATGTTTGCCATTTTTATTATTATTGCAGACTTACTGATGTCATCTGGGTTGGCCCCCAAACTTCAGAGTCAGTCCTTGGTGTAATCACAGTCAAAAGCCAACTTTCATGGGTCCAGCACACGCTTTCCTGCCAGCAGCACAGCATCTAGGTATAAGCACAGGTCTTGGGTTAGAAACCCAGCTCCACCGCTTACCTGCTGTGTGAGCCCGGGGAGGTCACTTCACCTCTCAGCCTGTTTCTTCATTTGTAAAAAAAAGGGAAACTAATACCTAATACCGAATTCACAGCATTGTTTTCTTCATTCAGCAAACCATCACTGCCTACCTGCAGAGGGCTGGGGGCTTTGTTGAGTACAAGGATAGGAGGTGGAGTATGTAACTAAATAAGACATGGTCGTGCTCTCACAGTGTTCCCATGCTAGCAGCAGAGGTGGACAGAGCAGATTAAGGACTCTACAGTTTGCCACAGGCCATGAATAGACTCTAATACCCTGAGGGGCTATAAGCTAGGGAACAGCAAGGCCCTTTGTAAACTGTCAAGTGCTGCACCAAAGTAAAGGAACATTATTCCTAAGTACAGTCTCCCTCAGCATCTGTCGGGGGGGGACCCCACAGATACCAACCTCTGAAGATGCCCAAATCCCGTATATAAAAGGGCAGAGTATTTGTATATAATCCCCAAGCATCCTCCCATATAAGGAGGATAAATCATATCTAGATTACTTAGAATACCTAATATAACGTAAATGCCATATAAATACAATGTAAATTTTATGTAAATAGTTGACAGCCAACAGCCATGACAAATTCAAGTTTTGCTTTTTGGAACCTTCTGGAATTTTGGGGGGGAATATTTTCTATCTGTGGTTGGTTAAATCCGTGGATGTGGAGCCCGTGGACCCGGAGGGCTAACTGCATTCCCGTTCACCTGGAAATAGAGGAGTAGGATTTGGACAGGAAGAGAAAGAAGGAGAGGTGTTCCAGGCAGGAGGCCCAGAAGGGGCAGAGGCTGGGAGGTGAGGGCAGCGGCAGTAGGAAGCTCCGGGCTGGGGCATGAATGTGCACCGAGAGCCCAGTGCAATTACAATACTGACTGGTCTGACAGGAGAGATGTGGATAAGAAGAAAGTTTTACTTCTCATATTGTCCAAGCCTCTTGTTTCTCATGGGAAATTGGAGGCCCAGAGAAGCCAGATCCCCCAGGCGTCCCGTGGCAGGACGCACCTGCCGGAATCCAGCGCTCCTTGCCCTCCCCCTTGCTGTCTGTTCAGGGTGGCTCAGACTCTCTCTCTCCCACTTCTAACTCTGGGGATCTAGCTCCATCGGCCTGTCTCCCCCAAACTCTCCCCTCTACCCCACTCTCTTGCCTTTTTCAGAAGAAAAGCCCGCGACCCCTCCACCGGCAGGTGCCCCCGCTACCACTGCCCAAACCCTCTGCCCTGTCGGCCTTGTACTCTTACCTGTGCAGCCACAAGATCAAGATCCAGGAGATATTTCACAAGGTGGAGCAGGGCAAGAACCAGAGGATCTCCAGGGAGGAGTTCATCACGGCTCTGAAGGCGGTAAGCGCCTCCCCCGCCCCCGAGGCTGGCCTGACTGGGGGATGGAGGGCGCCCATGCACCACCCTCCCCCCGCTGCCCCCTCCCCAGATCCTGCTCCGACTATCAGCCATATTACTTATAAAGCCGCACTGGTATATGTGGCTTAACCTGAGGCCCCATCAGACCCCTAAAGCCACCCTGCACCGACCTGACCTTGAAAGGCCCTAGCTGAGTGGGAAGTCTGCGGAGTCAGCCCCATAACCCGCCAGCTGCTTGGGGAATCACCCCAGAACTGAGCACAGAGAGAGCTGGGCCTTCAGTCCTGCCTCTAGAACCTTCTAGAACTTCTGGAACCATCATTGGCATATGACTCACCCGGGGTCTTGTTAAAATGCAGCCTCTCTCTCAGCTTCCATCGTGTTAAAATGCAGCTTCTTGTTAAAACGCAGTGGAAGCGCGGAGTCCTCACCACTGGACCGCCAGGGAAGTCCCCCCAAGATGCTGCATTCTAACAAGCTCCCAGCGATGCCTGTGGTACAGGTCCACGGACCACACTTTCACAGGTTATTCAAAAATTCAAATTAGTTGTAAATAAATAAAAATCCAGTTCCTCAGTCACAGCAGCTACAGTTGGAGTGCTCAATAGTCACATGTGGTGAGTGGTTCCTCCACTGGATCCCTCAGACATAGAACATTCCCGTCATCCCTTCTATCGGTCTAGCAGAGGTTTGCTAACTATGGCCCAGGAGTCAAATCCAGCCAGTCTCTTGTTTTTGTAAATAAAGGGTTTTTTCCTGTAAATAAAGTTTTATTGGAACACAGCTACACCCATTATTCTACATATCGACATGGCTGCTTTCATGCTAGGAGGGCAGAGTTGAGTAGTGGTGACAGAGATCACGTGGCTCCCAGAGCCTAAAAATATTTACTATCTGGCCCTTTCCAGAAAAAGTTTGCCGACTCCTGGTCTGGGTGAATTAAGCTTTTATATATTTTGAATACAAGATACCTTTTAAAAAAACTTTAGGAAGGGGAATGCTACATCTTTTATGGTCTTAAATCATCACCAGTTTTCCCACTATCATTTTATGACATGTAATTATCGAAACAACATTTCAAAGCATTTAAAACAACAAAAAATAAGCGTTGTTAATCAATGTAACCAAAAAGATAAAACATTAAATCCTTTAGCACCAGGTGAGTTCTGATCTTCTTTAAGTAAAGCTCAGTGAATAATATCTACAGTCTAAAGAAGCTGACGAAGTTGTATTTCCTTTAAAACTTTTCTTCTTGAATATTCGATATTGATGGCAAGCATTTTACTTCTCTGAAGTTGCTCACCATCCTTAAAGGAGTAATGTGTATTAGATTTCCGATTCTTTTTTACTTCAGTTCAGGGAGGCTTATGTGTCCCTCATGGACAGGGATGACAGACCTGAAATCCTTCTTCCAGCCCAGCACAGGAAGGCTGTCATTTAGATTGGAATGGAGTGGGGAGGGAGGCCAGAGGAAGAAGTAACAGACTCTGCAAAGATGACGATATGTCTGGACTGGGTTTTGAAGGAGGGATAGGAGTTTTTCAGGCAGGAAGTGGGAAATGTCTGAGTAAAGGCAGAGGGTGAGAACGTGTAGGGTGTGTTCAGGGCCCCGGGAAGGGCTCTGAGCTCCTGGGCAGAGACCTTGGGTGTGAGCTGGGAGTGGCTGAGGATGAAACTAGACGGGGAGGTGAGGCCAGGCTGGCTGTCCTGGCAGGACGTTTGGAGCCTGCCCGCCCGCCTTGGGGCTTCTCTTCTCTCCTCAGGTTGGAGTCCCTCTGAAAAGCCAGGAGGTGGAGGACATCGTGATGTATCTCAGCTCTCTGGGAAAGCACAAGAGCATCACCGTGGATAACCTGGCCAGCACCTGCGAGCAGTGGTCTTCGGCTCAGCAGAAAAGCACCCTGGCGACTGCAACAGAGTGTACATATCCACCTCCACCCCCGTGTCTCCACTTCCGCATCCTGGGAGCCAGTGTGATGGAGGCAGCCTTGGCTCACTTGAGTGTGTTCTCCACCTCTGGCTTACTATAGGTGGGCCAAGCCTCCCTCTGGTATTTCCAGGCCCAGAGATCAACCGCAGGGTAGATATTCTCTTGAGTGCCCAGCTCCCGGGTCCATTCAAAGATGAATGAGGCCCAACCCTATCCTTAAAGGAGGATTCTCAAAGGGTGGTTTTAGCCCATCAAAGCCCACCTGATAGGCTGAGACTGACCCAAACGGCAAGCCTTTCCACTTGTATGTGGGTCCAAGGCCTTCCCACTATTAATCTACATATTATTGATAAAAAGTTAACTAGAATTCAGAAACTAGAATTAGTACATGTTTAGAGTTTACTGGAAAACCTACTTTGGTATTCTACTATCAGGGATATTAGCAGGGCTGCTGTGAACAGTTGTATAGGTTGTGCACAGCTCAAGTTCCATTTGCCAAGCTCTGTGCTTGTGAAGCCACATCTATCCAGAGGAAGCACAGAGGCAAGTTAGAAATGAACCAGCCGTAGCTCTGCCTATGAATTTACAACACAGGGTACATCATGTTTTTTGTTTGTTTGTTTGTTTATTGTTAGTGCCACTATTGTAAAAAATTTTTTGAACTATAGATAAAATTAAAGTCCTCCCTTGACTACTACCCACCATTCCAGAGTCCTCCTCAAATATAAACACCTCTCTCTTCTTCTAAATGAAACAAATCTTGCTTTGTCCCCACCCTCAGGTTGGCAGGAATTTAATTTCAGACACGTTTGTGAGGGTGGACGTGGGGGGACCTCCTCGCCCTCCCTGAGGTCATGTAAAAGCCCTGGGAGGGCAGCAGAGGGGTTTCCTTATGGAGGTGAAGATTTGGGCGGGGTCTCTGGAGTTCAAGGTTACACGGAGCTGGGTGCTCAGCGTCCTCACGGGTAGGTTCTTTTAGAGACGCCTCCCTTAGCGCATCCCCTCCTCAGTCCCACAGGGTAGCGAGATTTCCGACCTCCGGTCTCAACAAGCCTCCAGGCCGAGACACCGTCACCCCAGGCACAGTCTCCGTCCCTCTCAGAACCCCAGGGAACCTGAGTGCCCCCACTGTAATGAGATCCTGTACCCTTTGTGTCTGGTGCATCCTTGAGGTCTCCTCGAGTTGGGTGGGCTTTCCCACCCACGCTCTTTTTGCCTTGTCATTATGCATTACCAAAGCTTATCATTATCCCCGTAGTTGGCTGCAAGTTATTTGCTGAATGATCAGAGTGCCCCAGACACAAACGTGCTGGTACACGTTTGCAGCAAAGGTATTTGGGACCTATTATTCCCTAAGAGCCAAGAGCAGGTATCTGCTTGGCCAGTGCTATCTCAGTGTCCTCACTGAGTTCCTTTTCCCTGGAGAGCAGCAGTGGGTAAGGTAAGTGGACTTGGGTATCTCTTGCTTTGCTTAAAGGGGCAGTAGCATCAAGAGTCTGGACGCCTGGCTTACAAGGGAGAAGGCGGTGGCTTTGGGGCACCCCCTGTGGGCTGCAGAGCTTTACCCTCATTTACCCACAGCATTAGGGCATTTTCTCCTTCCAGTCCCGGGAGGTCAGGGCTACTATTCATGCTTTGCAAGGAGGAAGCTGAAGCTTGGAGAGGCTGAACACCTGTCCACAGTCTCAAAACTAAAAGGTGGCAGGGCCAGGATTTCATTTCTTCCCGGGACAGTGGAGGCCTGGAAACAGGATGCTAGAGGATGAGAATGGCAACAGGAGGGCTTGTGGCCACGGTGCAGGTGATGGAGGAGGTGGCCACACTGGAAACGGAAGAAGGGACACCTTCAAGGTGCACCTCAGATGGCACTGACCGGACACGTGGGCACCTGCTTGGTGACACTGGTTAACTGCTTGGTGGATTCCATGGCTGGGCACCCTCTCAGTTCCTCCTTCCTGTCTCTTCCCTCTGCTCCTAGACTATAGATCTGCCAAGGACAGTGGTTCCCCACAGAGTCCGTCCAAGAAGCAGCAGGAGAATTTAGCCCCAGAGCCTCTCAAGATGGACCTGCTGACCGTGCCCGTGGTCGACACCGACATGGAGGCCCAGCCCATGACCCTGGAGGAGATGGACGATGTGGGCAAGCGGTACCGCGAGAAGAAGCGGCAGAGCAAGGTGCCCCCGCCAACAGGGGAGGGATGGGGCTTGGAGACTGGGCAGGCCTGGGTTCAAATCCACTGCCCCTGCATCACCTTCTGGCCGGGGGAGCTCTTAGTAGGGGGCTTCCTTACCTCCCTGTTGCCTCTTCTGTATGTAAGAATGGCACTTACCTCACAAGGTTTCTGTGAAGATAAAACGAGATGATGCATCTGAAAGTATCCCCTTCGTCCAGCTCTTTAATTATGACTTCGCATCCTGAGCCCAGGGCTGCATCTTCATCACAGCTGGAATCCAGGAACCTGGCCTGGGGCCTGGCGCTGAGTAGACACTCCAGAAACAATGTGACGAGTGAAGGAAGGGAATAACTGATTACATGAGCTAATTCATCCAATAAATATTTATCGAGAGCCTGTGATGTGTCAGGCACCGTTCTAGGTGCTGGCTAGAACAAAACAGCCCCAGGCCCCAGGAAGCTGAGAGTCTAGTCAGGGAGGCAGACAGTACTAATATAATACTATCTATCAATAAATATTTTCTACTATATACTTTTTTTGTTTCTTTTTGGTTGCTTGGGGTCTTCCTTGCTGCGCGTGGGTTTTCTCTAGTTGCGGCGAGCGGGGGCTACTCTTCGTTGCGGTGTGTGGGCTTCTCATTGCGGTGGCTTCTCTTGTTGCGGAGCACGGGCTCTAGGTGCACGGGCTTCAGTAGTTGTGGTGCATGCGGCATGTGGGATCTTTCCGGACCAGGGCTCGAACCCACATCCCCTGAATTGGCAGGTGGATTCTTAACCACTGAGCCACCAGGGAAGTCCCTCTACTATATACTTTTTATAGTATAAATATGTATGTATATATATACATATATAAAATAAAATGTCAGGTATTGGTAAGTGTTATATTGACTAAGATCTGATTAAGTTGCATGATGAGAAAACCCAGAATGTTAGAGCAAGGATCAGCAAACTTTCCCTGTAAAGGCCCAGATAATAAACATTTTAGGCTTTGCAGACCATGTGGTCTCTGTCACAACAACTCGGCTCTGCCATTGTAGCATGGAAGCAGCCATAGACAACAGCTAAACAGATGAGTATGGCTGTGTGCCAATAAAACTTTATTTATAAAAGCAAGTAATAGGCCAGATTTGACCTATAAGCTATACTTTGCTGATTCTGATTTTATTGTATTTATTTATTTTTGAACAAAAACAAGAAAATTTTGTTAATAGTTGACTACATCAGAGCAGTGATTCAAGTAGACGTCAGAAACTACTTTGGTTTAAATAGAACAAGAGATTTCTATTTTAAAATGCATTCTCGGGGGACTTCCCTGGTGGTCCAGTAGTGAATCCGTCTTCCAATGCAGGGGATGTGGGTTTGATCCCTGGTCAGGGAACTAAGATCCCACATGCCACGGGGCAACTAAGCCCGCACGCCACAACTACTGAGCTCACGCGCCTCAGCTAGAGAGCCTGCGTGCCGCAAACTACAGAGCCCACGTGCCCTGGAGCCCATGTGCCACAACTAGAGAGAGAAAACCCACATGCCGCAACTAGAGAGAAGCCCGCGCACTGCAACGAAAGATCCCGCATGCCCCAGTGAAGATTCCACGTGCCGCAACTAAGACCTGATGCAGCCAAAAAAATAAGAAAAAAAAAACCTTAAAAAAATTAAATAAATAAAAAATTCATTCTCGGACTTCCCTGGCAGCCCAGTGGTTAAGACTCCATGCTCCCAATGCAGGGGGCACGGGTTCGATCCCTGGTTGGGGAACTAAGATCCCACATGCCTCATGGCACGGCCAAAAAAAAAATGCATTCTCATACTCAAAATAGCTATTTAATCATTTCTTCATAATATATACTAAGGTAAGCAATGACCTCCATTAACAGCTGATTCTGATTTTAGAAGCTTTAAAAAGATAGACTTTTTCTTTCCTTACAAAGAAATAAGGCCAAAAGTGGCTGTACGCTCCCCAGGCCTCTTCTATACCTTCAATACCTTGCTCTGTCAATACCTATATCTTCAGTACCTTGCTCTGTCATCCTTAACACGTGGCTTCCACTTCAAAGTCACATGTGGCTGCACCTAATTTAAATTCCCACACAGCCAGACAGTCGAATGTAATGTTTCAACAGGACACCTCTAGGGCCTAGTGTATGTATGATACAGTTGTGTGTGCGCTTCCGTGTAAGGGGCTGTGCACACAGAACCGCACACGCTGACCATTCAGATGCTCTTCCGGGGATCACCTGGACCACGTGTGATTTTTCCTCCCAAGCCAGACTTCAGAACCTGCATTCTTTGCTGTTGCCCCTCACGGGGGCCTGGGGGGAGAGGTATATGAGGCTCTACATCTGCCTTGGGCCAGGAGGTGAGGAGGGGTGAGTGCCAGCCTCTGCTCTCTCCACAGCTCACCATCCCCTCCATCCAGTACACGGAGCACAGCGGGAACAAGCACTTTGATGAGCACTGCCTCCCGTCCACCATCCACGGGGAGATGGAGGCGCTGATCAACAGGTCGCGCACCAGCACCTTTCTGGTCTACCTGCAGTGCTGGAAGCTCTGCAAATCCTACAACCTCCCGCTGACCGAGGACGTCCTCATGAGAGGTAAGGGCCTCGGGGCTGGTCCTCCGGAAGGTGCCAAGGGGGCCCACAGCCAGGGCGAGGATGGCGTCCACCTGAGGTCTGTCCTTCTCCAGCTGACACACATCAAAGCACGCCGCTGCGGCCTGTGGTGGGGACATTGCGGGGCCGGGCGGTGGGGGTGGGAGATGTTGGTGGTGGAGGGAGGAACAGCCCCGCCTGGTTCGCTCTTAGATGGGATTTTACAGCCCTGCAGGGCTGCAGGCTTCACAGGCCTGGAGATCTGGGTTCCCCAGTCTAGAGCAGGAAGCGCCAGGCCAGGAGTTCCAGGTGAGGGAGCCAGAGGTTGGGCACAAAGAAAGGATCCCGATTTCAGAGAGGGAGTCTGGCTGGAAGTGGTAACTGCTGTGATGCACTGGGTGCTCCAAACCACTTGTCTAGGCCAGGACTGTTTCCTGGTGCTTCTACCACAAGGAGGGAAGAAGGCACCGGGAGACAGGTTCTGCTGAGGCCCTTTGCTCTCTGCTCAGACCAAGGCCTCCACCCTGAGATTTCCTACTGGTTCTGCCCTCCGCGTGGGGGAAGGATTGTGTTTTCACACACGCAAGCAGAGCTGAACCCTCCACATCTCTGGGTGTGTGCTTCTGAGACATGGGACAGGGGAGTGTCCCCATAAGCCCCTGCGGACCATGTAGCAATGCCGGCATCCCACATTTATGAGTTTATTTATTTAATGGGCAGCTCACTGTCTGTGCTTTAAAAACACGGAGTGAGCTGCACTTGAGGCCAGAGGTTTTCCCATAGGAACTCTGCAGGAAGGAGCTGTGGCCATACTGGGCATGTGGCTTTCTCAAAAAAGGGGGCCCCCAGAGAGTAGTGTGACTTACCTGAGAACAAGAGTTAACAGTCACAATTGATTGTTTCCATCTTTTCCCCCAGATGGAGGGAAACACGTGCTAAATGTACAGGGCCCTGGGTCTTATATTAGTTTGCTAGAACTGCCATAACAGAATACCACAGACCGGGGGCTTAAACAGCAGAAATGTATTTTCTCACAGTTCTGGAGGCTAGAAGTCCAAGATCAAGGTGCCAGCAGGGTTGGTTTCCTCTGAGGTCTCTCTCCTTAGCCTGCAGATGGCCACCCTCTGGCTGTCTCTTCACATGGTGTTTTCCGTGTACACATGAACCCCTGCTGTCTCTCTGTGTGTCCAGATTTCCTCTTCTAAGGATACCAGTCAGGTTGGATTCAGACCCATCCTAACGGCCTCATTTTAGCTTAATCACCTCTTGAAAGGCCCTATTTCCAAATACAAATTCTGAGATTCTGGGAGTTAGGGCTTCAGTATATGAATTTGGGAGGACACAAGTCAGCCCATAACAGGTCTATACAAGGGGAAGTGGCCAAGGGCCTTCAGGAACACAGGCCAACCAGCCTAAATGGTCATTGTCTGCTGCACACGCTGCCCACCCCTTGCTTGGGCGGCCACTTGCTGCCCGCCTGGGTGGGGAGGGCAGAGACAGTAGGAGACCCCACTGCTCTGGACACCAACTTTTCACCACATCATCGTTCCTTCCTCCTCCCCTGGGGAGCCTTGTCTACCTGGATTATTTACATTCCCTGGTCTTGGCTAGCGGTGGAGCTGCAGCTGTGTCTTCTAAAATACCAGCATGCTTGCCAGGTACCCGAAGGCTCCTGTGGGCTAGGTCTTTTCCCTGGACGTGCCCCTTGGTCTGTCCCCACCAGAGGCTTGAGCCTCTACTGATTCTCTCCACCACTGGCTTTTGCTGGCTTCTGGGTCCGCACACAGGTGAGCTTCACCTGTCTGCAGGATCCCACGACCCATGGGCACATGGGAGCATCTGTGGGTGGGCTTCCTTTTGCTTCTGATTGGTCTAGATGGAAGAGACACTGGTCCATCTCTGACCACTGCCCTGGCCACTATCTGTTGGCTGTCCTTATGACAGAGGCATGATCTGCTGTGGCCCAAGAAGCACAAACACAGGGATTTCCAGGTCTGTGTTCAAGGCTAGAGCTTGTGTTCAAGGTCTCAAGCTTATGGGCCGGAACTCCAGAACATCGAGGCATTTCCTGTCCCCACTGAATATAGCTTTATTATTTTTCTCCCCCTGATTTTATAGATAATCCATGCTCACTTATATTTTTTGAAAACATAAAAATAAAAATCCCCCCAGCGTGAGTTGACCAGCAATAATATTTTAGTGACTGTCCTTTCACAAGGACAGTCTTTCTTTACTATTTACACAAAATTATTTATGTAAATCATTTTTAAAGTCGTGTGTGTGTGTGTGTGTGTGTGTGTGTGTGTATATATATATATATATATTTTTTTTTTTTTTGCCGTACGCAGGCCTCTCACTGTTGTGGCCTCTCCCGTTGCGGAGCACAGGCTCTGGACGCGCAGTCTCAGCGGCCATGGCTCACGAGCCCAGCTGCTGCACGGCACGTGGGATCTTCCCAGACTGGGGCACGAACCTGTGTCCCCTGCATCGGCAGGCAGACTCTCAACCACTGAGACACCAAGGAAGCCCCTATATATATATATATTTTTTTTTAATGTAGTTTTCAAAAATCATTTAAACCTTTAAAAAATGTTGACATGGCACGTCTCCTCCTTCCCTCCCTTCCCTTCTCAGCTCCGCAATCCCTGCCCTCCCCGCCCCAATAACCAGCGTTAATAACCTGGAGAATAACCCTCCATCACTGTGTCCAGAACATGAGATGTTTGTGTGTCACCATCTTAGGACAAGCCCTGCTCAGCAGCTGCAGGAGGGCGGAGCCCCAGCCCAGTGCTTCTTACGTTCTTTACGAGGAGAAAACTGCCAGCGACTGGGTCTAAGTTAATCTAGTGAAGTCTTGGGTGAGCCCTCCCGTCCTCCTCCTGGACTTCTGACCAGGACGCCCCTGCAGAGTGGGGTGTAGGGCAGCGCTCCGTCCTAACTACCCCCAGGCCTCGGGGCCACTGCTGCCCTAGCTGTGAACAGGCACCCTCACCTGTGGTCCTGTGAGTGGTACCGCACCAGCCGCGCCTCCCGACAGCGTGCTGCGGTGATGCACACACCACCGTAGGGGAGGCTGGGAGAGGGCCTGGGGGACGCTCTGCGCTACTGTTTGCAACGTGCTGTGAATCTACAGTGATTTAACAATAAAAATTTTTTTAATGTATATAAGAAAAATCTTTTCAAGCAAAAATGTGAATTTGTTAAAACAAATAGACAAACCCCCCGCTCTGCCCCAAAGGCTCGGTATGGGGAGGGGTCTTGGGCTGACAGGCCGTATTTCTCTTGCTGCTCACAGCCCTGCTGTACCCGGGGGACAAGATCATTTTCCAGAAGGACCAGGTGCGTCCAATCCGGCAACCGGGAGGCTACTACTCGGACCTGAAGATCTTCAGTCCGAACCAGGCCCTGCTCCGATCCCAGGGCGTTTCCAAACCTGTGGCTCAGAAGCCTGACAAGCTGAGTGTCGGCCCCCTCCTCCCCTGCCTGTGCTCCTGTCCCACTGCTGCCCCTTTGCTGGGGGGCTGGGGGTCACGTTGTGCCAGTGTCTGTGTCCTAACCTGGCATGTCCAACCCAACTGATCACCATGGACTGGCCACGTGTCCCCGGGCATGTGTCTCTGCAGCCGCCTTGCCTCGTTCCCACACAGCCACCCTCCTGACCACATCCTATGTGACCCCAAGCTCTCTGGAAAAGGTTAAAAAGAGGGACTTCTTAGAGAAATGGGGGAGGACCCTTCACAAATTATGGGCTGGGTGTCAGGGCCCCTGCAAAGGACAGTGATGGCAGCCCCTTCTCTGTCCTGCCTTCTCTGGCAAAAGGTGGGCTTGCAGCCCCCCAGGAGGAGAACAGAACTCTGCACTGGGGCCTCCCCCTGACCCTCAGATCCCAAGTCCTCTCTAAGAAAATGTCCTCCTTTGTCAGGAGGTTGACCCGAGGGCAGGCTATGAACGAGCATCAGTGGTGACTGCAGACTGGAGAACGGCAGCATCCCTGCAGAGTGCGGGAGGAGGGGGCAGCTGACCAGATACCATGAGGCGGGGAGGGGCCCAAGACGGAACCACACCGTAGGTCACTGCCAGCTGCCTGCTAGGGTAGTCTGGCCAGAACAGCGGGGGTGGGATGTAGCAGAGCCGAGTGGAAATCCAACAGGCCAGCGGTTAAATGGACAAGCTACCTTACTCACCGAGCCTCAGTATGTTCATCTGTAAAATGGGCACAACAGCTATACCACACACAGTGAGGACCAATGAGAAATGCAAGTAAGCTTCTTAGCAGTTAGCACTCGAGCACTGATTGTTGTTGTTGTTTTAGCCTGCCCCGTCATGGCGTTCTCCAGTGCAGGAGTGGGCTAGGTCTGCAGGTGGGGCTGTCCACAGCCCTGGTTGGGAAGAGCTGAGCATGAGCAGGGCAGGTGGTGGCCTAGAGAGTCCTTTCTGATCCCCTAGTGACTGCCTTCCAGCCCCTGAGTGGCTGCCACCAGTTCCTGAGCCATGAACCTAGGGAACCTGAGAAAGTGACTTTTGTCCTGCTTAGGTGGGCCACAGTTATAAAGGATAGATGTCCCCCGGGGCAGGGGTGGACTGGTTTCATTGGCTTCTTTGAATGCATTGTGAAAGATGCTGGAGCCAGACGCAGGCTTGCTGGGAAAGTGTGCTGCGGTGATTAGTGATGTCTGCTGGGAAAGTGTGCTGCGGTGATTAGTGATGTCTGCCAGGCCTGAGGTTTGGGGCGTTAGCTTTCACCACCCTTGTCCTCAAGGCTGGATTCAGCTCTGGAAGGCAAGTGGGAGTCAGGGGCCCCAAAAGGACTCAGATTACCGAGCATGTCTCATAACCATCTGGGAGGTCTCTGTGCTGGGAAATGAGAAACCCGAGGCTCCACAAGGGGAGTGACTTGCCCCAAGTCACCCAGCCAGCCAGGCCTTGAGCCCAGGGCTGTCATCCTGTCTGCCTGACCAATAGGGGCCCAGAGGTCTAGACACCCCAGCGCACTGTGTGTTCCACTGGAGCATGGGGGACAGAGTCAGGGCCCCACCCAGGTAGAAGAAGTTCTCCTTTCAGAGCTCTGGTCTGGACTCAGAAGTGGACCCCCTGTCACACTGACCTACTCCCCAAAGCCCCACTGACCTGGATTTCCTGTCTCCTGAAAAGGTACCTCTCTCTCTCTTCTCCACTAGGAACATGCTGAAGAAAGTCAAGAAAGTCAGCTTTAAGAAGTTTGAGGAATTCACCAGGTCCGTAGTGATCATCTAACTCTGGGAGGGGGGCGGGTAGCCCAGGACTCGCATGTTGCAGGGTACACGGCAGCACTGCACCTGGGACTCAGTGCCCAGGAGCTGAGGGGCATAAAATGACACTTAGGAGTGCTAGGCAGACACTGCTCTCCAGATGTTAGCTCACGTAAATCCTCTCAACAACCCTATGAAGTTACTCTTAGCATTCCCATTTTGCAAAAGAGGAAACTGAGGTACAGGAAGTTTGACTATCTTGCTCAAAGTCACATCTCTATTAAGTGGTGGAGCAGGGATTCGGACCCAGCTGTGCTGGCTCCAGAGGCTGCATTCCGAACAGCACATTAAAATGCCTCTGCAGAGCAGACAGTGTGCACTTAAGAGTTTGGGTTTAGAGGCAGCAGACTGGCACTCAAGCCTGTGCCCTGCCACTTGCTGGCTTGTGTGGTCTTGGAGAAATAACTCAGCCTCCTTAGGCCTCCGGGTCCTCGCTGGTGAGGCAGATGGGACAATAGAGCCCACCGCACAGCACTGTCGGGAGGGCTGAGTACTAGAGTGCTTAGCACGGTGCTGCACCTCCACTCTGCTCACAGCGGGTGGGCTCCGCTGGGAAGCAGCCCCAGCCGCCACCTGTCTCCATGACAACCGTCCCAGTGTCTTCTCCTTCTCCAGGAAGCTGAAGGCGAAGAGGCCCAGTGGTCCGCAGCTAACCCATCCCAATTTCTTCTGGCCGGGTCACCTCCTGGACAAGCTGAAGCTCTACCTGCCCACTGTGACCATGGACCGGAGCCTGGCGCTCTTCAGTTGTGTCCAACACCGGTCCCAGGCCTACTCAGCCACCTACCATCCCGACCACTGGTGGCCCATTAAAGACATGAACTACATGACCTATGCCTATTACGATGCCCCCAAGATCTACCACATCAACTGGACTGGCCCAAGTGTCACCAAACCTAGCCATCCTGGGCCGGGGGCCAGTATAGCTAGCAGCCCAGAGCCGTAGACACAGGAAAGGTATCAAAGAACCAAACAGAAGTCGTTTCAGTGGGAAGGCCCGGGCCAGCTCTCTCCAAACTCAAAGTGTGCAGTGTGTCAGAGAGTGGATGTGTCCAGGGAAAGATGTGGGTTTTGAGCATTTCCCTCTCCTGACCTCTGTCCTTTTGAAATAAACCACGTTGGAGTTTTTCTCATGTCACCTGTGATACAGCTGATGTGATTTCCTGCTCAGGAGCTGTGGCCAGAGGGATGTTGGCAAAGCTGGGGTCCTGAGCCTGGGAAAAAAACACACGTTGCCTGGGGTTTTGACGGGGATGCCTGCATGGCACCTCCAGCCTCTCATCCTGGATCTCAGGGCCCACCAGGAAGCAGCAGGCAATGTGGGTACCCCTGTGCCCTTCTCTTGAAATAAGTGTCCCTCATCCCCCAAAGAATGAGCCATTTGGGTCACTACTTCCAAAACTCTTGGGCCTTTCACAAGTGCAAGCACACTGGTTCGTGAGCCCTTCCCCTGATTCGCCCACCTGACCCCCACATCAAGACATTTTCCTTCACAACACGCACCCTGTGGGCTGCTGTTAGCACAGTGCCTCTGTGCTCGGCAACCCAGTTGACTTCCACAGCCCACAGGGCAAGCAGGATTCGTGAGGTGTGGCGCAGTCTCGTGAGGTGTGGTGCAGTCTCAACCCTACGGCGTGCCAGCTGTGTGATCTTGGACAAGACATTCCCTTCACATTTTACATTTCATGTCTCTGGCTCTCCTCAAACTCCCCTTCACAGTCAAAATCTCACGAAGGAGTTGTCAACACTTGCTCCCTTCCCTTCTCACCCATTACGAAGTCAACAACACCATCCACTTCAGCTTCTGTCTCCATCTGGCCCTGAAACTACCACAGATCACTGATGGATGACATGACATCCCTATCGTGTTCGGGCTCCGTTTTTTTTTTTTTTTTTTTCCTCTCTTGAAATTTGATTTTCACAATAACCTTCAAAACAAAAGCTAGGGCTTCCCTGGTGGCGCAGTGGTTGAGAGTCCGCCTGCCGATGCAGGGGACACGGGTTTGTGCCTTGGTCCGGGAGGATCCCACGTGCCGTGGAGCGGCTGGGCCCGTGAGCCATGGCCGCTGAGCCTGCGCGTCCGGAGCCTGTGCTCCCCAACGGGAGAGGCCACAACGGTGAGAGGCCCGCGTACCGCAAAAAAAAAAAATAAAAATAAAAGCTGAAATAAAACAAAGAACAATTAAAAATGAGGCAGTCTTGCCTAATGGTTAGAAGTGTGGATTTTTTTTTTTTTTTTTGGCGTCAAATCTCCATACTTCACTCTCTACATATGTAAAATGGGAAACCTAATAGAACTACCGCATGGAACTGTGCGAGGCCCACTGAACGAGAGCTGTTACAGTCTCATTGCTGTTTACTCTATAAATTCACGTGAGAGAATTATTAAAATGTCGCTGTTTTGTTCCCTCCTGGCCACTAAGAGACGCACTTCGGAAGAAGAAACGCGGGAGGCAGTATTCTAAAAGCTGGATTATCCTCCGGAGGGGCGGCTTCAATTCCTGGCGGAAGTGGATGCCTCCTCACCAGGTCTTAAGAGCTCAAAAAAAATTCCAAATTTTTACGTAGTCCCAACGGCAGGCATGAAAATTTTTAGCGCTACTCCTAGATATTAACATCTAGGAAAACACAACTATCCTCGAATTTTTTCACTATTATTTCTCTGGCGTGTCTATAGTATCTTTGAAGGACCAGAAGCCGAAAGTGCTCTCCTTTTCCCTGCCAGGACCCAAAGGTGAAGTCCCATCAGCCTCGCGCGTTACCTTCCCCTCTTTTCCTCGGCGGTGCCTACGGAGGTGGCCGCCATCTCGTACTCGGTGAGTGTTAATCGTTGGCCATCCTCGTCTCTGCGGTTTCCATCTGGCCCCATCGCTCCCTGCCGAGGAGGCCCGTCCTTCCGAGCACTCGTCTGGGTGGGCATGGCTCTTGTCGGTTGGCTGGACCACGTACAGGCACAGAGCGAAGCGGCCTGGAGGGTGATGGAGCTTCGCTTCCCAGGGCCGCTTGCTCTCCTACGGAGGCCGCCTGGGGTCAGAGCTGCGGACAGCTTGTTGGAGTCCTGGGGCCGCAGGGCGCCGGTTGGGGCTAGACTAAGGGGGCTCCTGGGGGCCGTGGCAAGACTGAGGGGGTTCCGGCCTTACGGCCCTGGGACACCTCGCTCAGCGATGTCTACCCACGTGTATTCTTCTATGTCCGCTGCTCCACGCTCCCTCCTTTTCAGTTTTTGGCTCTGGGGTTGCCTCTGCGGCGGAACTGCCAAAAAAACAAAAAAATCGAGCTGCGAGTCGAATCATTCAATTGACCGAAATTCTGGTAGCGGGTCAGGATCTCTGGGAACGTGAAGCCACATCCTGGTCTTCGAGGAAATCATTGGGGGTCGGGGGAAGTTCATTTATTGGACAGATTTATTAAGTAACTGCTGTGTGCTCAACAAAGAAATTGGTGGCCGTGAAGAGAACAAAAAGGGTGCTGGGGTAGAAAAGATAAGGTAGCCGAAAAGGGCATCTTGAGGAACGTAACTTTTTAAAGCTGGTATTCGGATGATGGTCAGGTGGAACAGAACGTTCCCAGGCTTGGAGGCATTTTAGAAGCACATGACGGTTTTGTGTATCTTTTGAGGGTGTCATAGAGCAGCAGCACCCTAGGGGAATTACAGGTTTCCCTTTACTGCACATCTCTTGTGGTCCGCGCACTGCAGGTGTTCAGTGTGCAATATCTCCATTTAAAAGGTGAGAAAACTGAGATTCAGGTTCGTGAAGATTGCCCAAAGCCTGCAATTGGGCCATCTCAGGGCCGGGACACTTTGTAGAATGGGATTTGCTGCCCCTTTGCAAAATTTCCCTTTGTGGTTAATTTGTTTTCGGTTAGCTGTTGGCATTCTTTCTTGGCTTTGACTGGGCAAGGTGACCCCTGACCTCCCAGGACCGCGTCTGGAGAATGGCTAGTATTCTGCCAGCTTCGGAGTCGGGAGGGAAAGCAAGCCTGGCAGAGGTACCCATTCCATTCCCAGTTTGCTCCGTAGCTGGTGATTGGAAGATACTCTGCAACAGGCCCCAGGCAGGGTGGGAAAGCCTCCTTCCAAGACTCATCTTTGACATGGTCTCTTGCCTCTTTCTTGAAGGCATCATGGCTGCCCTCAGACCCCTCGTGAAGCCCAAGATCGTCAAAAAGAGGACCAAGAAGTTCATCCGGCACCAGTCAGACCGATATGTCAAAATTAAGGTGTGTGGCCCAGGACGGAAGTGTGTGTTGGGGTGAAGAAAGGGGTTCCTAAACAGGCTGTTGGGTTTCTCACATCCCCAACTCAGATGACCTTTGGTAGGTGAACTGGTCTGTGGCTGGTGGTAGAGTTCTCTAGAATCCCAGGTGTCTCTGCCTTATTGGCACTCAGTCTCTTGATGTGTAAATTGAAATTTAAATGGCAAGGGACACTTGCCTGTTTTGAGGTGTCTAGAGGCTTATATTTGTTATATTTCAGGTGGCCTTATGACAATATGAGAGATAGATTACGCTTATTTCATAGACGAGAAAACTTAGGTGTTGATTGCGATGTTAAAAGCCATGCTTTTCACCTTACTTTATACATGGTCTCCTCGCATCCCATGGGCATGTAGTCTGCTTTTCCTTTGCTTGGAAGGAGTGTGAGTTTGGATCTGTATTCCTGCCGGTGAGATGCAGGAGCTCCTATTTTTTTCCACCAGAAAAAATGTAGTGAAATCCTGTTCCCTGAAGACAACTACTGTTCGGCACGTTTCCTTTTCATCTGGTCCCTTTTTTCTCCGAAAGGAAGAGTTGGCGTCTTCACAGACACTAACCATGTGTTTTCTTTCAGCGGAACTGGCGGAAACCCAGAGGCATTGACAACAGGGTGCGCAGGAGATTCAAGGGCCAGATCTTGATGCCCAACATCGGTTACGGGAGCAACAAGAAAACAAAGCACATGCTGCCCAGCGGCTTCCGGAAGTTCCTGGTCCACAACGTCAAGGAGCTTGAAGTGCTGCTGATGTGCAACAAGTGAGCTGGGTCCCACATCTGGGTTCAGGTGTCAGAAGCCTGCATGTGTGAGCAGTTTGGGCAGGGACTCTGGACCTTCTGGAACGCATCTGGAGGAGTGCTGTGTCCTCAGGAGCTTGGGTGATGCTTGTTGGGGACTGCAGAGTGCTTGCTTTGCTGGAGAGATGTGGGTTGGGAGCTGTCCTGAAAAGTGTAGAGACCAGGACCGGAAGAGAGTAAAAGTGGCTTTGCTTGAGCTTGACAGCGCGGCTCCTGCCGTAGCCTCTGGCAGTCATTTTCAGAACATTACTTATGCCGGGGATGGGGGGGGGGGGGGATGAAATGTAGCCTCAGATCTAAGGGACACTTTACACTGTGGCCACAGGTATCTTCAGAAGGCTATAGGAGTAGAGGAATTGCTGCCTCATTTTGGGCTGTGATCTGAAGTGGAGAAATGGGGGGAAGGCTGCAGGCAGAGAGGACAGCTTACACAGAGTTGTAGGGGTGCAAGAGGGTATGGAGGTTCACAGCATTATTTTAGCGTTTTGAGAAATTTAGACAGTTGGCGAGCTCTGTGTGTAAGAGACTTTTGGTCTGCTTAGGGCCAGACTGGGGCGGTGGGATGAGAAAAGATTTCTCATGGGTAGTGATTTAGACACAATTTTAATCTGGATTGGGGGGAATGGTAATTTTTGGTTAAGCAGAGGACAGTTTGTTTTCTTCCCTTCCTGTTAAACAGGAGCTAAAAACCCTGCATTTTCTTGGTGAGTTAGAAAGGACATGGAGAGAGTGACCAGTAACATCTGTGTGTACGTATGTTTACAAAGATCTTTTACCTGTAGTAATTGTAGACACAAGTAATAAACGACCATTATTCTCACTTTCAGAAATCTAGCCAGGCATTGAAATGCTGCAGATACTCTTTAGAAAGGATGAGCATAGGAATTAATGTTGGATGCCCAAACTGCAGTAAGCAGGTTGATAGAGAATTGTGACAGAAAGATGCAGTTTCATATCTTTAGTGTAGCAAAGATGATTGCTGTGCAGATGTAGTTGGTTGCCATAAGATAAGTCTTTTTAATAGCAGCTTGGCAGTTTGTATCAAGAGGCACAGAAATACTCTGGATCTAATTTAATTCACAAGTTCCATTTCTGGGCACTTATCTTGAAATAATTGAAAAGTAGGGAAACTGTAAGCTGATCATTGCAGCAGTAACTGCACTATGTGTAATTGGTGAATGGTGGGGTTACAAGCGCCGGCTGGAATGTTGTGTGTACGTTAAAAACGGTTGTCATGTATGGAAAATGCCCAAGCAGAGGGGAAAGTATTTGAAGTATGTGCAGTGTGATTGTGATTATTAAATGCACATGGATGAGGACTTGGGGAGTTTTTGAAAAATGAAAAAAGTATGATGCAACTTACGTCTCCTTGGAAATAAAGATTGGGGAAATGTTTTAAGATATTGGACATAAAACAGAAGAAGTTCTCTGTCTGGATTGGTTTTTCTCTTGCTTTGAAGCTGTTTTCCTGCAGAGTTCTTAAAAAGAACTGTGCCCACTGCCTTAATCACTCCCTAGTCTTACTCCTCTCTCTGCTGAAATTCCTCCTGGGGTAGAGTGTCTTCTTAATTCAGTGTTGATGGCTTCATAAATCACTTCCTTACTGAAATGTGCTTATTAGGCCAATCTGTTGTCAAACTGGGGTGTGGTGTGGCTGTGAAGGAATGAATAGAACGGTACCTGGCACCAGCTCAGGAAATGTTAGGTGTTGTCATTCACTGGGTGAGTTTAGGTATTGTTACTTTTCAAGATTTTGTCTGCAGCAAACTGGTAAAATGTTTACGGTCTGGGCTGGGGAGCCCTTGGCTTAATCAGGCTGTTGGGTTTTGCTGTTGGTTGCTTTGCAGAAGTAAAGCTTTTCATGGGCAAGTCCGAGCTCCCTGAGACTGCCTTGAGCTGGGCAGGCTGGTTCAAAGGACTGAGGGAGAACCTTTGAACCTGGAGTCTGGGGCTGAGCAATCCTGCCTGTGTGTGACTTGGGAATTCACCTCCACTTTGTGGGCCTTGGTTTCCTCGTCTGTAAAATGGAGGTGCTACCTGGATTACAAGGCCGCTGGGAGGGTTAAACGAGAGGGATCATTACCAGGGAACACTTCAGAGCCGTGTTGCTAGTGCCGTAGAATTAGGGGAGTTAGCAGCGCCCCCCACTTCAGTGCTGTAGCTCTGGAAGCAGAGTGACCAGGGCTATTGCCTTTCCCGGTGGAACACATAAGTGTGTTTTCCAGGATGGCCTCCTTACGTACCGATTCTCTTCCAGGTCTTACTGTGCTGAGATTGCGCACAACGTCTCCTCCAAGAACCGCAAAGCCATTGTGGAGAGAGCAGCCCAGCTGGCCATCAGAGTCACCAATCCCAATGCCAGGCTGCGCAGCGAAGAAAATGAATAGACAGCTCGTGTGCACGTTTTGTTTAATAAAACCGTAAAACGGCCATCTGGCATTTCCCCCTTGGTTTTACTCTTCAGTTTGTTTGACAGCTTGTCACAGAGATTGCTCTTTTGCCTGTTTGTGCTCTATGCAACCTTCTGTTTGGAAGGCGTTTGTAAAGGATACGTGATCCTTCCTTCATGGGGCCCAGGCCTCAGGTGCCCAGAGCAGCCTTGGTCAGCTCCAGGTGGGCTCAGGAAGATGTGGCCCTCAGACCACGGTAGGTTCTGAGACCCCTGGTGAAGGACCTTGCATCTTGGAGCAAGTAGTCATTTTTAGCCTCACTTTATAAAGTGAGGAATTACCCTGTGTGGTTCTTGTGAAGATTGAGGACAATCAAGTTTCCTTTTCAACTACAGTCCTAGACCTTAGTCAACAGTACCTAGAATTCAGCTGTTTTTTGAGGCTAAGAGGCCATTTTTCCAAGACATGGTATTATTAAGTGGCAGCACAGGTCACAAGGAACAGGGCACGTGGCACTCTATAGCACAAGGTTGGATTTAAGGCCCTTAGTTCAGTAGATAAATGTCTTACAGATTCGCTCCTGTTCAAAACTCAGTCTGGAAAAAAAAAAAAAAAACTCAGTCTGAAACGTTTGAGTAAATTGGGGAGCATTCTGATAGTCTTGACTACAGAGTAGAGGAATTGTGTGGAGAAAACAGTAACAGTTGAGGATCTGTCCTTTATTAACCTGGGATAGCAGAAAATTCTTTGGCCTGTCGCTTAATGTTTCTGTGTCCTTGATACTAAAAACTAGAAGGGACATGTTCACAAACCACCTGGTTACACCTCGATGGGGGGACATGAAAGGTGGTTTGTACTTTTTCATTTGTGCTTTCCTGTCTCTCAGTTTGCTACCTAAGAGTTTCGGGATTAGAAAAAAACATTACATCTAATTCCCTACCCCACTCACCGGCCTCTGCAAAAATAATACACATTCCTGGTTTATCACTGCCAATGAGAAAGAAAAGCATTTTGGATTCTAGAGTGTGAATAGCTCCGAGAGGTACCTGAGTTTAAGATGCCCAGCCAAAGCACTAATTTTTGGCACATCGGATCAGGTGAAAACGTGGGAGCGGTGTGAATGGCGCATCTAGGACAGCGGGGAGGAAGGCATCCGGCTGCCTCCTAAGCTTTTTGCAGCTGTGAGCACAAGTATTTCTAAATACTAAGTACTCGCTGAGGCTGGGACCCCCAGTTTGAAGGAGCCAGGCTGACCTGTGTGAAGTCACATCCATCTTCCGTGGAAGCTTTGGAAGAACTACCACACCCGCTTTGAATAACTGTCCTGAGTTAAAAGGGCCCAACTGTTGGCAGCCTTGCAGCTCTGACTGGGGTCCCTGGAGAAGGTGCCCAACCAGGAGAGGGAGGGCCCCAGTGAGACGGATAAGGGGCAAAAGTTAGAGGCCTGTGGTGCTGGGAGGGTGAGACTCTGGCTTCAGTGGGCCTCCTTGTGAGTTAGGGTCCCCAGGGGGTGGGGTGGGGCACTAGCTGAGCTCCATGGAGTCTGTGCTGGGGGCTGAAGCAGAATCCTTCTGGATGCTTTCAAAGAGGGTGGCCAGCTCGGGGTTGGATCGAATTTGGGACGAGAAGTCAGCCATGATGGGGCTCTTCCCCACTTCTGGGATGGTCAGCAGGGCGGCCACTGCCCTCATCGCGGAGCGCTTCAGTTCATCTTGCTTCTCAAACTCCTGTTTCACAGAACCAGCTTTGACCTAAGGTGGGGAGCAATGAACAATGAGCCATCCTTTATTGAACACGGCCTTGCATTTCCCTGGTCACCTGTCATCCTCCCCAGCTCATGCGCCATCTCCTACCTTTATTTACTGCGCTTAAAGCAGGCTCTGGGCACCATTGGACTTCAAGAATGGGTTGCTGTGACAGCCTTCTAGCTGGCCTCTTACCCCCAGTCAAGTCCTTGCCTCTGCCACCCATTGTGCAGACAGGCTGGGGAGTAGACTTCCAAAGCTGCCTCGCCTGCGTTCCACTGCTTTATCCCCTCCCTCTCCCGCTTATTCACAGAATCTCAGGAATTTCCCCACTGCTTCTGGAATAAAGTCCAGATCCCTTCTGCTCTGCTCTCAGGACACTCAGCCCAGACAACACTCGGGCCCTTCCCCGAAGAGGCTCAGGTAGAGGTGAAAAGTTTGGCATTGGGGCTGGACGGTCCTGGGTTCAAACGGCTCTGCCCCCTAAGAGCTGTGACCCCTCTTTAAGCTCCAATCTAAAATACTCTGCTTTCTTCTTGGTTAATTCCTACTCTTCCAAAACCCAAATTAGTTTTGCATTCAGCAGGCATTTACTAGGTGTGATAGGCTCTGTTCTCCACGTGACAGCTTTCCGTGAGCCTTCTGCCCCAGATCCTCCCCGGACCTTGAGGCACTCCAGGCTAACTGCCCTATACCAATCAATGAATCAGTCAGTGATTCTATCTTTCTAAGGGTCTGACTCAGTTTCCCAATTAGGATGTGAGAGGAGGGAGTCCATCATGTTCAATGTTGCATCCCTAGTACCTTGCACAAGGCCCAACCCTCAGGAAGTGTTTAATGAGTGAAAGAAAGAGCTAGGTTTGAATCCCAGCTCTGCAATTTACTAACTGTGTCGCCTCAGTCAATAACTTAACCTCTCTGAACCTTTGTTTCCCTGCGTGTATAATGCTAAGAATAAGTACTCTGTAGGGCAATGATAATGATCAAATAAAGCACTTCATACACCACCTGTACTGCAGGAGATTCTCAGTAAACAGTAACCATGAACGATCTGCAGAGAACCCGGCCGGTGCACCCAGGGCTTGGCAGGGGGCTTACCTTAGCGGTACAGGTGGCCCTGAGGGGCTCGATGAGCCGGTCCACCCTCTGCAGGACAGGCACAGGACACAGGGTAGCTAGTCGGGCGAGCATGATGAAGGTCAGCATCTGCCCAGGAGGAAGGAGACAGTTCTTGGTGAAATGGCCCAGGACAGAAAGGAGCAGGCCCTGGGGAAAAGCAGAGGTCTGGAGCTCAAGCCCAAGCTCTAGCAGCCAGGCTGCCTGCCTGCCACACTGACCTGTGTGTACTGGCACTCACCAGATATTGGTTGACGAAATTAAGGAATGTTTCTGTGCATTTTCCCGGGAAAGACTGAGATTTACAACAGTGGTTCTCTCTAGGTGGAGTGGAACTTTTTGGCGATTACTACTCACTTTCCTATTCACTTTTAGATTGTCTAAACCCTTTAAGACAAGCCTAATTCCTTTTGATTATTTTACACTGGTTTTTTGTTACAAAAATGATTCATGTTCATTGTATGTATTTTAAAAAGCTACAAGGATAGAAAGTAAAACCTGTCTCCCTCACAGGTAATAAAAAAATGGCCCAAACTTCTACAACTCACTTATCACCTAACAGTGAGTCTTGGCCACCTTCCATGCCAGCACAGAGATCCCTCTCCGTCCTTGTAATGCTGCCAGGATCCCATCCATGGCTGGAGGTACCCGGCTTACTGAGCCAGCTCCCCATGAGTGGACATTTTGGTAGCTGCCAGCCTTTCCCAACTCCCAGAAAGCTGTGGAGAACCATCTCTCACATAAAACTCTGAATGTATTTGTATTTTTGAGTCAGTTCCATGAAGTCAGTTCATGGAGTGTCTAAGAATTCTAAATTTTAAAATGTTTCTAAGGTATGGGGATATATGTATTTGTATAGCTGATTCATTTTGTTATAAAGCAGAAACTAACACACCATTGTAAAGAAATTATACGCCAATAAAGATGTTAAAAAAAATTCCCCCCCCAAAAAAATAAAATGTTTCTAAATTCTACATTTTTCTAGTTCTGGTCAAACCATCCTCCCAAGAGCTTGCCCAGTGTAGACTCCCACCAAAGGTGTGAGACGTGGGTTCTTTTTCTTATTGTTAAAGAACAAAGGAGCTGTTTTCACGGGGGTGCCTGGGGCAGGGGTGGGGGACAAACAAGAAGTGGGCCCTGTGGCGCCTGGCTGTCCTCCCGCTGCGGAGTGGGCCTGGGTCCGGCAGGGGGCTCGTCCTACCCGGATGTCGTAGTGGTCCTTCAGGCCGTCCTCCACGTGGTTCAGGAACTCGCAGATGTCCAGCTGGCCCAGGCAGCTCTCGAGCAGCGAGTACATGCACTCGAAGGCTGCCTTCCGCACATCCAGCCCATCGTCCACCGTGTGCTTAAAGGGCCCCATCTCCACCTGCAGGAGGGAGGGATGACAGCGGGCTGGGGGCTGTGACCCCAGGGCATAAGGACACCTTCCCAGGTTCCTGCTGCACCCCTCCCCCTCTGCTGTTCAGTACTGCGTCCCATCCCCAAATCATGCCTTAGACCCTTAAGTCTCCATGCCTTTGCTCAGCCCATGATGCCTTTTGATAATAATAGTAACAATAATTATAATTACAATGATTAGAATCTACTGAGCAGTTATGATGTGCCAGGCACTGTGCTGAGTGCTTGACAGATGACATTTTACTCATTCAACAGTCCCAGGAAGAGAGTGTTACTATTAACTCCATTTAATATATGAGGAAACTAAAGCTCAGAAAGGTTAACTAACTTGCCCAAGGACACTAGCCCAAGCTAGTAAATAGCTCAACCAGAATTAAAACCCCAGGTCTCTCTGAAGTTATAACCAGAAGGCTCTGCTCTTAATGGTAACTCCTTCTTACCCCTCAAAGCCCAGCTCAAATGTCCCCTCCTTTTGGAAAACTTTCCTAACCCCTCTAAACAGAGTCACACCCTCCTCAGCAATGCCAGGTGGTTCAGCCCTTCTCATTATATCGTGCAATGACTTGGCTGTTCAATCACTTTTAATCTCTGCCTCTTAAATCCTAACTTCACCAAGTGCTCTAAGTAACTTAAATAATTAGCAGAGAGGGTATCCCTCCCTCTCCTTCAGGAGGCCATGAGCTCCCTGGTGCCTGGACGCAGGGCTGGTGCTCCATGAACACCTGCTGAATGTTGAGTGATAACAAGAGTCGCTGGGGCTTCCCTGGTGGCGCAGTGGTTGCGAGTCCTCCTGCCGATGCAGGGGACGCAGGTTCGTGCCCTGGTCCGGGAAGATCCCACATGCCGCGGAGCGGCTGGGCCTGTGAGCCATGGCCGCTGAGCCTGCGCGTCCAGAGCCTATGCTCCGCAACGGGAGAGGCCACAACAGTGAGAGGCCCGTGTACCGCAAAAAAACAAAAACAAACAAAAAAAAACAACCAAGAGTTGCTGACGTTTACTGAGCACCGACTGCGTGCCAGGAGCAGTTCTGAGCACTTGTAGGATTTAACTCATTAAAAATCTTCTCAACAACCCTATAATGTGGACATGGTTATTTCCCTCCCTTTGCCCGTGAGGAGAAACTGAGGTTTAGAGAGGATCGCGTTGCCCCGGCCAGGGTCACACAGCAGGGAAGTGGAGGGGCAAACCTGACCCTGTGGGCCGGACCTGCTCTGATGAGCTTGACCCTAACCCTGGCCCCAGCCGCAGGAGTCAGACCCAAGGGCTCCCGGCTCTGTCCTCCCACGGCTTCACCTCTCGGATGAGGTCCCGGCGGATCTTCGTCTCCTGGTAGAGGAGGGGCAGGATGTCGTCCAGCAGGTCGCGGACCAGTGAGGGCTTGTTGTGCACGGCGGAGTTGAAGAAAGCCAGGGTGGCCCGGCGCACATTCAGGTCTGGGTCCTGCAGGCTCTCCATGAACTCTCCTGGCGGAAAGACCAGAGGTGGTGTGGGGGGCAGCACAGCCAAACACAAACCACCCCCACCCCACCGTGCTTATCTGGTTAACGGGAGCCGTGCAGACCTGGCTGGACTGGGACAAATGTGTTCTGAGCATCTACTCTGCACAACAAACCTTCAAAGTCCAGATAAGAATGTAGACTTGAGTCTGGCCTGGGTTCAGATCCAGGCTTGACCACGTCCTAACTGTGGCACCTGCCTCAATGTCCTCAACTGTAAAATGAGTGTAACAGCAGTACCTACACTGTAGGACTGGTTTTAGGATTAAAAATGTGGTGATGTCTACAAAGCACACAGCAGAGCACCAAGTGAGGACTCTATAAATGTTAACTTGATTTTATTTCAGATGAGAATGCTGAAGATAAGAGAGGTGAAGAGACTTACACAAAATCACACAGCATTTCTTTTCTTATAGGTTAGACTTTTTAATAACTATGTTAATGTTTTATATATTCAATAAATAAATAAAATCAAGAATGGGAGGGATCCCTAAAAAAAAAACCAACTGAATTTCAAATGATTAATATAACCACCCAGGTTATGAAGGAGAAAACAACTCACCTAAGTAACTTCCAAAGCATTGTGACAAGACGCCCTCAGGCTAAAGACAAAATTATAAACGAATACTGATTTTTCACAGATAAGGGTTAGCAATTCTCATGACTACCTTCTGTGTATTCCAGGATTAAGTGAATACATATCTCAGGAGCTGGGTTTCTCCTGTAACAGAAGGGTATATGGAAAGGGAAAAGGCTAGCATGAACCCTGTGGTGTTGGACTGGAATATATATGTGTGTCTATGTACGTAAAGTCATACATACTTAGATTTCCTGATTCTGTCTGCTGAGAGGGCCTCGAAGTAATGGCACCCCAGTAGCAATGAGCACACCTAGTGCTCAGATCTTGGATTCTGAATACTATTCTCCACTAAAAGGAATCAGGCTCCTTGGAGAAATGGTTGATTCCAGGGCTGGGGCAGGAAAGGTTCAAGATGGGTCGGGAGCACCTTATCATGCCAAAAGGTAAGGAGATGCTCAAAGAATGATGGAAACATATCAACAGAACATAAGCAGCAGCTTGAAGGGCTCCCACTGGCTAAATGTGAGACAATCTTGGGAATCAAAATAAATTAAAGACAGTAATAGATTATAACCCATTGAGTGAAATACAAATCCCTGAGTCTATAATGATATGAACAAATCAATGAATAAATAAATGAGGGAAAAGGAAAAGTTATTTCTGAGAACAAAATGCAAACTAATAAATATGGGAGGAATGCTGGAATTAGAAAGTTGTCATTTAGCAACTGTCAGTAATCATTTATTCAGGCAAGAAACCACAATGGATGCAAAATGTAGTGGGCAAAAATTTGATGAGGAAGAAAATATTTCAATAGGCTTAAAAATACTTATTCATGGGGCTTCCCTGGTGGCACAGTGGTTGAGAGTCCGCCTGCCGATGCAGGGGACACGGGTTCGTGCCCCAGTCCAGGAGGACCCCACATGCCGCGGAGCGGCTGGGCCCGTGAGCCATGGCCGCTGAGCCTGCGTGTCTGGAGCCTGTGCTCCGCAATGGGAGAAGCGGTGAGAGGCCCGCGTACAGCAAAAAAAAAAAAAAAACAACAAAAACTACAATGAGGTATCACGCCACACCGGTCAGAATGGCCATCATCAAAAAATCTACAAACAATAAATGCTGGGACAGGTGTGGAGAAAAGGGAACCCTCCCACACTGTTGGTGGGAATGTACATTGGTGCAGCCACTATGGAAAACAGTATGGAGGTTCCTTAAAAAGCTAAAAACAGAACTACCATATGATTCAGCAATCCTGCTACTGGGCATATACCCAGAGAAAACCATAATTTGTAAATATACATGCATCCCAATGTTCACTGCAGCACTATTTACAACAGCCAGGACATGGAAGCAACCTAAATGTGCACAGACATAGGAGTGCATAAAGAAGATGTGGTACATATATACAATGGAATACTACTCAGCCACAAAAAAGAACAAAATAATGCCATTTGCAGCAATATGGATGGACCCAGAGATTGTCATACTGAGTGAAGTAAATCAGACACAGAAAGACAAATATTATATGATATCGCTCATACATGGAATCTAATTTTAAAAAACAATACAAGGGCTTCCCTGGTGGCACGGTGGTTAAGAATCCGCCTGCCAATGCAAGGGACATGGGTTCCAGCCCTGGTCCAGGAAGATCCCACGTGCCGCGGAGCAACGAAGCCCACGCGCCCCAACTACCGAGCCTGTCCTCTAGAGCCCGCGAGCCACAACTACTGAGTCCACGTGCCACAACCACTGAAGCCCACACACCTAGACCCCGTGCTCTGCAACAAGAGAAGCCATCACAACTAGAAGCCCGTGCACCGCAAAGAAGAGTAGCCCCCGCTACCCGCAACTAGGGAAAGCCTGCGCACAACAACCAAGACCCGATGCAGCCAAAAATAAATAAATAAATTTATAAAAAACAAAACAATACAAATGAACTTATCTACAAAACAAGAACAGACTTACAAATATCAAAAGCAAACGTATGGTTACCAAGGGGCTGGTGGGGAGGGATAAATTGGGAGATTGGGATGGACGTATACCTACTCCTATATATAAAATAGATAACTAATAAGAACCTGCTGTAGAGCACAGGGAACTCTACTCAATACTCTGTAATGGCCTATATGGGAAAGAATCTTTAAAAAAAGAGTGGGTAGAGATATAGGAATAACTGATTCACTTTGCTGTGCACCTGAAACTAACACAGCATTGTAAATCAATTATACTCCAATAAAAATCAAAAAAAAAAAAAAAGAAAAATCAGCTCAAGCCCAAGAACAGGGTGGAGGTGACCAAAGGGGGCAGAGGGGCGGGGGCACTCACCAACGAAGGTCTTCAGGATGGGGTCGATGGGGTGCGGCTGGTCCGAGATGAGGAACTTGAGGGCTGTGATGACAGTGCAGCGGGTGTGTGGCTGACCTGCAGGACGGGAGGGGGCACTTGGGGCGGGCGCGGCGGGTCCCGGACACCCGCAGGCCGGAGGGCGCTGAGGCTCCCCTTGCCTCCGTGGGAGACAGAACCACGTCTCCTCCCCACACGAAACGCCCCGCACATCTCTGGGGAAGCTGATGCTACCACTTTCCTTGGCAGCCCAGAATCTCCCCTGAATTCTTCCTACTTCGGCTGAGAGCGTAAAACTGCCAGCTCTCAGGCAGCCACGCCAAGGACAGGAACGGACGACGAGAACCCAGGACAGGGCTCCAGCCCAAGAAAGACCTCTCTGCCCAGGCCTTGGGGCTGCGTCCTATTTTTCAGACACATTATCTCAATTAATCCTCAGGATTAATTAATCCTAGTCACTGGTTGATAATAATAAAAAATCATATAGGGCTTCCCTGGTGGCGCAGTGGTTGAGAGTCCGCCTGCCGATGCAGGGGACACGGGTTCGTGCCCTGGTCCGGGAAGATCCCACATGCCGCGGAGCGGCTGGGCCCGTGAGCCATGGCCGCTGAGCCTGCGTGTCCGGAGCCTGTGCTCCGCAACGGGAGAGGCCACAACAGTGAGAGGCCCGCGTACCACACACACACACAAAAAAAATCATATGATATTAGTAACAATAATTAATAAAAATTCTTCTTAATCTCCATTTTACAGGAGGAGAGACTGGAATGGTTAAATTCACGTCTAAGGTCACCCAGCAGGTCCAGAATTCACCAGCTGCTTCTGAGCCCTCTCTGTGGGCTTCTCCAAGGAGGGAGCAGTTATGCTTCAAGCAGGCTGAACTCACTTAATTTTGCTTTTCTGCCTGCTTTCTGAGTAGAGAAGCTGCAGAGAAGGAAGGGAGTACACTTCCCATCAGGGTGAAGGAGATTAATCGGCAGCTTCCACCCCTCCGGCACACAGCACTGAATGGGTTAAGGCTGTTTCCATCCAAGACTGCAGTTCGAGACTCAGCAGAAAGTTTACAATTTGATGCTAGGGTATGAGTGAGTGAGTTACTGACTTCAGACTTGTAGTTTTTTCCTCTTTCTCTTTCCATCCTGACTGGCTCCTAAGAAGATTCAGGGTGGCTGATAAAGGTAATACACATAGAAGAGGATTAACTGAATTAAGAAAAATGAGGCCAAGGACAAAGTGAGATGGAAACCAGAGTGAGGGGCATGCAGCGAGAGGCAACTAGAAAGTCCTATGAACTTGCTAGAAGCAGGCCGCTGATTCGGCTCTAAGCATCCCAGCAGCCAGCAGTAAATAGGAAATATGACTGGTTAGCTGGTTCAACAGCGGGCACGAGGTCTAAACAAATCTGGGCTTAGAAAAGGCAGGGCTGCCCCTCATCCCAAGACTCTTGCCTCCCAAGGTTCCTCGTGAAGAGCCCTGTGCAGTGTTAACAGGTGAGGTCCTCAACGTGGCTGTCCTGCCCACACGGCGGTGAGGGCCCAGCGCTGCTGCTTGTACACCAGCAACCCAGGAAGGGCTTAACTGGAATCACTGACACAGCAGCGACAGTGGATACTAGCAGTGCTAATTAGGTACCACCCACTATAGCAAGCACTTTGGCTGCATTATGTCAACTAACACAGCACTGACCCTACGGGGACCAGGGGACTAGCTCAAGGCCTGGAGGCCTTTCGCCCTCAGGGGCTGTCACCTGCCTAAGAGCCCACAGTCCACCTGCCCGCTTTCTTCCCCCCTGAGCTGCAGAACACCCTGACGCGCCCTAACCCCAGAACGTAAGACCTGCCTTCCTCACCCCTTCCCTGGCCCTCTCCACACCCGGGGCCTGGCATCCAATCCTAGCCCACGTTTACATTTGCTCCTGCCTCATGCTAGCCCGACACAGCTGCATTCTGCAGGCTGCCGTTTCTGGCCCCTCAGAGAACTGCCTTTACTAACCCTCACCTGGAGCACAGGGCTGCTGTCCACAACAAGTGGCACCGTGAAAAGTTTATTTGTTGGAGGGACACATCAAGGATTCTGTCCCCTCCATCCCAGAGGGTCCCACAGGCAGGGGCCTTTAAATCTCAGGAAACACTGTTTTTAATGGCTCCTCTGCCTTGAACCTTGTCAACACTGTGACTCTCAGACCTGACCACCTGAACAAGTTCACCCTATGTGGACCTCTGCCCACCTCCGATCTGGGCTGCCTTTGCCCACCCCTGTGCCCCTACCTGCAGCAAGTTGCTTCCGGAGCCGCGGCAGGAGGAAAGGAGGGTTCACAAGGACCAGCTTCCCGAGGCACTCGGCCACCACCCCCCGGGTGCCCTCCTCGGCGCCCTCGCAGCGCTGGAACAGCAGGGCCCAGATGTCCTCGGCGTAGGGCTTCAGGCTGTCAGGCTGGGCGGCCCCCAGGGCCTCCCGGAGCGAGTGTAGCAGCAGGTACCGCCGCCGGGGCTCGGCCTCCATCTGCCCCAGCAGGAAGGGCAGGAAGTCAGGCAGGTTCCCCGCGCCCACGCGGCCCAGCGCGTAGGAGGCAGCCGCCCTCACGTCCTCGCTGGGCGAGCCCAAGGCTTCCAGGAGCACCGCCTTCAGCTCCTGCTGGGGGCCCGGCCCGGCCACCTGGCCCACCTCGGCCAGCGACAGGAACGCCAGGACCTTGACCCCTGGGCTCGAGCTGGGCGACCTGGCATCAGAGACCAGGCGGTTGACTGTGCCCGCCACCTCCTGGGGACAGGCCACCGCGAGGGCCGCCACGCACCGAGCCAGCGAGTGGAACACCTGCTTGTGCAGGCCGGGCCCGCCGTCCGCCACCTGCTCGTAAACGGGCGCCGTGAGCAGGCCGACGAGCTCGGCGTAGTCCACGCACGGCGGCCGGGTCCCCACCAGGGCCTGTAGGAAGCCTTCAGCGGCCGCTAGCACACCGGCTGGCAGGAGGGGCGAGCGCAGCAAACGCAGCAGCTCTGCCAGCACAGGGCCGCTGACCTCGGCCAACGAGTCTGGCTGGGCGCGGGTCACGGTGGCGAGGAAGTCCACAGCCAGCTGGGCCACGTGCATGTCGTTCTCACTGACAAGGGAGGGCAGCTCGGCCAGCACGGCTCGCACGGCGGATGGCGGGAGGCCGAGGCCCTGACTCTGGGCCAGGGCAGCCAGGGCGGCCAGTGTGGCCAGCCGCAGCGCCCGCTGGTTCTTCCGCAGGAACGAGGCCAGAATGGGCAGCGCCTCGGCTAGTATGGGCTGCAGGTCGATCCGCAGTGGGGACACGGCCACCAGTGTCAGCGCCTTGACGGCAGAAAGCCGGGTGATCTCATTCCGCAGGCGGTCCAGGAGAAGCAAGAGTGACGGCTCCAGGTTATCCCCGAGCCGGTCACCCAGGTGGCCCACGAGGTGGCCCATGCAGGAGATGGCCCGCTCCTTCACCTCCTGGTCCAGGTCAGTGGCACGAAGCCGTGCCAGGGTGGCCGCGGACATCTCTCCAATGTAGGGCTCGGGGTCCAGCAGCCGAGGCCTGTCCAGCGGCCACAGGGCCCTCACCAGCTCCTGGAGCACCAGCAGGGCCTCGGCTGCGATCTTGTAGAAAGGGTCAGCCACGCAGGCCATCACAGGTGGCAGGAGAGCGGGCAGCTGGGGGTGGAAGGCCTCAGCCGGCTCTGTGCCCAGCAGCCCCTGCAGGAAAGCCAGGGCATCCATCCGGATGGTGGAGGAGCTGGAGCGGTCCGCCAGCGAGAAGACGATGCCTGGGGGTGGGAGGCAAGGTTACCAGGCCACAGACCCTGACCCAACTCAGCCCTACCTGGATGCAGGGGTGGAGTACCCTCAGGTGTCTGAGCTGGACCCAGGCACCTGGGATCTCATGCAGCAGATTCTATGAAGTCAGGGCTTGGCCGGGGCCAGGGCTGAGGACACAGGCCAGGAAACCTATTTAAAAACAGAACATGGCACCCCGGCCCTGTTTTCACTGCTGGCAGTGGGGAGCCACTGTAGGTTGCTGAACAGGGGCACTCTCAGGGATTGGGGCTGGGGTCTGGGTTCAGGAAGAAGCCCAGAACAGCAGACACTGGGTTCCAGTCCATCTTACCTGCTACCAGCACGGGCATGTGCTCTGCCAGGCTGCCCGGAAGGACGCCTGCCAGCTCGGTGAGGAGGCTGAAGCAACCCTGGCGGGCCCTGACACTCCGATCTTTAAGCTGCCTCTGCAGGGCCTTAATCACAAGAGGCACCTGTGGATGGAGGGGGGAGGTCAGTGACCACCCGGGAACCTCCACACCCCACCCACTACTGCGGGACTCGGCCTGGGCACCTGCCCATGGAGGACCCCCAGCGTGGAGAGGATCATTCCACCCCAAGCTTCCCATCACTCGCTCTGTACCAGGCACCTGATTCCACACTCACCAGCTGACAGATGGGAAACAGGCACAGAGTTGAAGTAACTTGCTCAAGGTCACCGGGCAGTGTGGTTCTCACTCCTACGCTTGGTGAGGGTGAAGCACCGGGGCCCCCTTCCCTCCTCCAGCTAGATTCCCTCCCCAGTGAGTTCATCCACTTCCGAGTTGAGGATTCCCCTGAAGCAATGACTCCTAGATCTACATCTCTGACACGAGACTTGTGTGCCGACTGCCCGCCAGACACCTCCACTCCGGCATCCAACGAGGGCTTCGAACATAAATGTCCAGAACAGAACTCTGGACGCGCCCCCGCTCCACCCTCCACCATGTCAGGGACTGCACTATTTTTAGCCAGAGCCCCGAACTCACATGACACCTCCCTGCCCCTTGCCTTTCACATCCATCTGCAAACCCCAAAACTATCTCTCAAGTCCCACCACCTGTCCCCCTGCCCCCTGCCCAAGGCACCAAGCCCTTTCACCTGCACAGCTGCAGCGGCCTCCAGCCCGTTACAATCCATTCCCCACACAGCAGCCAGACTGAGCCTTTTCAAATGTGAGTGGGATCCCATAATTCCCCTCCCGTGGCGTCTACCCTCTTAGAATAAAACTGAACCCCCTTGCTGTGGCCTAGAACCCTACTCGTGCTGTTGGCTATCTGCCCGAGACTGTGTGGTCCAGGGGCAGGGACTTCATCTGTCTTGCCCCCTGTTGTGCCCCGCCACTTCATACACAGGGCCGGGCACACAGCAGGTGCTCGGTACGCACAATCCAGTGGGTGGAGAGATGGGGGGCGGTGGGAGGGTGAGGGGATGGAGGAGGGAAGGGTGGTGAGCAGGAGGGAGGGGCAGGGGGAGGGGCGGGCAGGCACACCTGTCCTCGCAGCATCTGGAGGTTGCTGCCCGACTGGGTGGGCTCCTCCTCCAGCCATCCCTTCGGGGGCCGCGTCTGCCGCAGCAGCACGATGTAAGCCCCGAACACGTCGGCCTTGACGTTCTCCTCGCGTTCCCTGAAGCGGCGGATGAGCACGGGCGCCAGGGTGCAGTGGAAGTTGGTCAGGAGGTCGGGCCGAGAGCTGATCAGGGCCGCCAGGCACTTGGCCGCTGCCCGGCGCACCTTCCAGCTCATGTCATCATCGTCGCTGTACTCGTCCTCGCTCTCTGGGGCGGGAACCAGACACCCATGGAGCCCTGCGCACCACCCAGGGCGGTCTCCCAGGACGGAGGGGTGAGAAGTGAGGGGGCAGTGAGGAGGGCTCCGCCGGGGCCTCACCTTTCCATGGTCACTACCCGTTAATGAACACCTGCCCTGTGCTAGGGGTGGCGTCAAGCAGGGAACCAGCTGGAGGTAGGCCAGGGTCCTCCCGCTGCCTCCAGACTCCTGGTTGTATTGACTACACCAGGGAAAAACTGACTCCCAAGCTTCCAGTGAGGATTTAGGGAATCCATTTGGGGCACAAGACCCAAACTTTGGTTTCAGGACTGGCTGCGTGATGTTTCATTTACTGGGATTTCAGAAGGGAAAGGTGATAGCTCCCCTGCCCCAGACAGAGTCCTGATTCCAGCTGCCAAGCAGGACTAACAATTAAGGAAAAGCTGTATTTGTGTGGCTCTCCACTCTCCAAGCTCCCCCAAGAGATCAGAGCTCAAGTCTTCACCATGCCTCAGGAATGAAGGTGTCTTGAGCCCCCTTTTATAGATGATACATGTAAGGCTCAGAGAGGGCGAAGACTCTCCTGAGAACACACAGCTAGAAACAGCAGAGATGAATGAGGCCCACAGAGCCAACTCATACATCTGGGAGACACGCATGAGGCTCAGGGGGGGACGGTCCTCCCTAGGGACACCCCCAGGCACAGGCTCAAAGGCCAGCATATTCCTACCCACACTGCCCTGCAGAGAACTCAGACTCTCAGAGCACGGCATCTGGACAAGCCATAGTGGGCCAGATGGATGGTCCCCCAGATGTGTCCCCTCTGATGGACCCTCGTTATCTCCACCCTATGTCACCCATGAAGAAACATCCAGAGCTCCCTGTTACTAACAAGAAAATGCCCAATCTCCTTGGCCGGGCATTTGAGCCCAAAATGCCTGTCCAATCTCATCTCCTACCACCGCATCTCGTTCTGAGTGCCCATCAGGACCTAAGGCCTTCACCTCCATCAATGCCTCCAGGGCCCAGGGCCTTCCCTCTGAGTGACAGAAAGACCCACAGGCACAGAAGGAAAGAAGCCATTGAGTCCATCCCCCATCCAGGTATCTCTCCCTGTCAGTGCCAATCATTCCACCACTAGAGCTTCACTCTGCTGGGTTAAAGCAATGGCTCTTGGAAGCCGTAACTAAAAGGGTACAGAGATGGCAGCACGAGGTGGGGGAGTCTGGCAAACATGGCTCCAAGTCCCAGCTACGACACTTCCTAGTTGTGTTATCTCAGGCAAATCTCCTCTCATTAAGTCTCAATCTCCTTGTCTGAAATATGGGGATGACAATAAATATCTGGTTTCCTAGGGTCATTATAAGGAACATGAAATAAGAGAGTACTCAGGGGACTTCCCTGCTAGTCCAGTGGTTAAGAATCCACCTTCCAAAGCGGGGGACGTGGATTTGATCCCTGGTCGGGGAACTAAGATCCCACATGCCATGGGGCAACTAAGCCCGCGTGCCACAACTAGAGGGAAGCCCGAGCGCCACAATGAAAGATCCCGCGTGTCGCAACTAAGACCTGACACAGCCAAAAATAAACAAATAAATATTTAAAAAGAAAATAGCACAGAGGACATCAGGAGATGCTCAATAAACAACAGCAATTACTACTATCTTGTGATTTGTGCAATCAGAGAGTGTGGGTACCACAGAGGATCCAGATTTCCAAGGGCAGGGCTGGAGCCTGAGGAAGAGCTGGGATCAGGATGGGGGCACCAGATGTGGCCCCTGTCTTTGGCTGGGGGATTCCCGGGAAGGCTGCACCCATTTCCACCCACCAGCCCAAGGACAAGTTGGCCACTCACCCTGCTCACTGAACTCACTGTCCTCTGTCTCCATCTGCTCCTCTTCCCCGTCACTGTCATAGTTATAGTTGGGGTCGTGCTTTATGTACTGGAGGCAGAGACTGGTCACGCTGGGCACGTGGGGGCCCATCTCCTTGGGGCACCTGTGGGGTGGGATGCGGGAGGCTCTGCTGGACCCAGGCAAGACAGGGTTGGGGATCGGGCCCAGTGGTGAGTCCTGAGACCTGACTGCTTTGAGGCCAGCATCCTGCCCCCACGCCATCCCCACCAACTTCTCAAAGAAACCCCAGGGCCCCCGTTTTCCAGCACCCCTGTTGCACCTACTTCCTCAGGAAGGCCTCGAATGCCTGGAGGCAGGACTCCCGAAGCTCATCATCATCCAGGTTGCAGAACTCCTCCACCAGGGGCACCAGTCGGTCCAGATGGGTCCCTGCAGGGCCAGGTGGGTCACTGAGGCAAGGTGAGATGAGGCCAGACCATCTCCAGGGCTCCCCCAGCCCACAGCATTCAGCCTGCGCCTGCACCTGCAGCCCTGGCCACTGCAAAGTTACTCAGAGGCTTCAGAGTCAAGCAGATGTGGGTTCTAGCCCTGACTCAGCACCCTATAAGCTATGGGACCTTGGGCACATCGCAACATTCTTTAACCTCAGACCACTCATCTTCACAGTAGGGATAACAACGCCTACCAGCCAGAGAGTTTGTCAAGATTAACAGTAAGATTCAGGTAAAGATCTCCACCCAGGTCCTGGCACGAAGCAGGCACTCAATAAGTAGCTTCTGTTGTTGAAACTATTACTCACGTTCTTGCCTGATTTCCTGCGCTAGGTTGTAAACCTGGGCAAGGAAAGTGGGGAGGCAGGCACTGCCCTTACAAACCAGGCAAGAGGGGCCCCCCCACTGCCCCCGGGGCTTTATACGGACTCTGCCCTAGCTTTTCTCCAGCCGTACCCTTCCCTACCCTGAACCTTTCCGGTCCTGTGCAGTTCTCTTGCCCAGGTCCATGCTCCCGAGGGTGGCTGCTGTTTGGGGGGATGTGGACAGAGTATGGACTGCAGGCTGGGGCCTCCATGTGCGCTTTTAAGGTCCCCTGCAGTGAGCGAGCCAGAGGGGAGGGAGGGCAGACCGTGGCCACTCTACTTACACTGCCCTGTTCTAGCCCGAACTAACTCCAAGGTGTTTGAGAATAAATTCAAAACTGATTGCAGGATTCCATTTCTACAAAACTCATCTCTGGTGACAGAAAGCAGGTCAGTGGTTGCCTAGGGTGGGGCAGAGGGTAGATGGACTGCAAAGAGGCACAAGGAAACTTTTGGGGGTGATGGAAATGTGCATCTTGATTGCGGTGGTAGTTTCACAAGTGCGCGAAAAGGTCAAAACACACTGAATTGTACACTTTAAGTAGTGCGGTTTATTGTACATTCATCATCCCTTTGGAGGCATGACTTATAATTACCCTCGCGAGCCTCTGGGTAGGGCTCAGAAGCAGGTTGAGCTCAGGGCCCACCTGGCTGCCTCTCGAGCCCTCTTCCTCTTCAGGCGCTTCAGCACCGCCACTGACCCTCCCCACCTCAACCACGCCCCCTAACCAGAGGTGGCTCACCCGGGCCCCACCCCCTCAGCCCAGGTCCCGCCCCTCTCCCGGGATCCCGGTAGTCGGCCCCGCCCCCTTACGTGGGGCCCCGCCCCCTTACCGAGGCGGTGGCCTGCCTGGCGGCCAACGCTGCCCAGGCACTGGATCAGGGTGCGGATCGCCGCGGGGCTCGCGGGCGCGCGTGGGCCAGGCAGCCGGTCCAGCAGGTGGTCAGCAAGCTCGACGAAGAGGTCGGTGCTGCAGGCGGCCGCCAGATGGCCGAGCGCCCCAACGGCCCGCTTGCGCACGGCCAGGCGCGGACTGCTCAGCTGCGGCAGCAGACAGTGCAGGAGGCTGGCGTGGAAGGCGCCCAGCGGGGCGCCCAGCCTGGGGAGCCGGAAGGAAGGGGTGTCGGGCGAGGCCCACCCGGCGGGCAGCCTGGGCCAGGCACTTCCCCTTTCCCCATGGGTGCCTGGCCGCCTCCCCCATTATGACAACCCAAGGACCCTCACCCTCCCCATCACTGAGGCCAGAGTGATCTAAAGTGTGCCTCGGGCTTCCCTGGTGGTGCAGTGGTTTAGAGTCCACCTGCCAATGCAGGGGACACGGGTTCGTGCCCCGGTCCGGGAAGATCCCACATGCCGCGGAGCGGCTGGGCCCGTGAGCCATGGCCGCTGAGCCTGCGCGTCCGGAACCTGTGCTCCGCAGCGGGAGAGGCCACAACAGTGAGAGGCCTGCGTACCGCAAAAAAATAAATAAATAAAAAAGTGTGCCTCTGCCTAACTCCTTCAGTGGCTCCCCAATGCCCTTTAGATAAGCTGAGCTCCGGGCTCAAGGCAAGAGGGAACACCAGAGAATGGTTTCTGCACAGATAGAACGCAGCCCCTGCAGCAGCTTCTGTCCCACCTTCAAACCAGGCCTGTGCTTTTCCTGTCCCATATGTGTCCTGAAACCTTTTCTTCTCTCACTCTACACCAACACATTGACCTCACCCTCCCATATCTCTCTGTCCAGCCCAGACCTCTCTCCTGGGTTTCATTTATTTATGTGTTCACCTACTATGTGACAGGGCCTGGGCTGGAAACTCGGGAGAGCAAGACGGACTCTGGCCCTCAGTCCTGCCCTATGGAGTTTTCAGTTGAGTGGGTACCTCCCAGGCACCTCAAATTCAACATGTTCCAAACGGAAACCATCACGCCCACCCCGACATTGCTCCTGGAGCGCACCTACACGGCCAGTGGCCCTGTGTCTGTGCCCACAGTTAGGAAAGCCAGACCCCTGGGTGTCAGCCTTGAGTCTTTGCCTCTCATCCACTCCAAGCACTGTGGAGTCCACCTCCTAAATACAACCTGAATTCACCTGCCTGCAGAAGCCTTCTAAGCAGTTTCCCTGCCCATTCAACCCCCTCCCATCTTCCGTGCACTCTGCACATAGAAAGATCAGTCTAAAACACACAAATACACCCAGGGCATTCCTCATGCCTGCCGAGAACCCCTCCGTGAGCCCCTCACACTTTCAGTAGAATCTTTAGTCAACTGCCCCACCTTCCCAGCCCTTATCTCTCCACACCAGCCCCTCCTCATGACACCCCATGACTGCCTTGCACAACCCCCAGGACCTCATGTCTCTCTGGTCTTTGCCCTCTGGGCCAAAGGCAGGTCCCCCATACGGGGTCCCCCTTATGCTCACCCACGCCTGGCCAAGTCCTGCCCACCCTTGAAGGCTCAGCTGGCTGGACCCTCTCTAGGAAGGTTCCCCACCCCCCAGCTGGGTTAAGGGCTCCTCCTCTGAGCTCCTACGGGCCCTGCTCTTAGCCGTATTGTTGTTCTTACTCCATTCACAGATTTATGTGCCTGTGAGCTTTTCCTTAGGGGCCGCCAAGACCCAGCCAACTCCATATTCCCAGAACTAGTCCAGCTCCTGACATTTTTCCAGTAGGTGCTCAAATCTTGAGAGGCTGAATGAATGAATACTTTAAAAATGTGTAGTGCAATTTAAAACCAAGGCCCAGCTACACTAATCCAAGGGAAGAAAAAAAAGAGAAAGAGGGCCGAGGGAGAGGATGAACACACGTGGGCTCCAGCTTGGAGAGACCTGAATTCAACACCTAGGTTCTGACATTTATTGACTGTGCCTGCAGACAGGCCACATCACCTCTCAGAGCCCAGAAAATGGTGACAAACGAGTTCTCCTGGGACACTGCTGGTACAATTAAAGAGCCCTAGCACAGGGACTGGCGGACAGTAAGTGCTGGCTCTGTGAATTTGAGACCCTCCCTGTCCCCCTGTCCTCCTTGCCCAGGGTGGCCTCCCGCACCTGCTCAGCATGTCAGAGAGGATGTCCAGGGCTTCCAGCTGCACAGCCACGTCCTCCTGCTGGGCGATGGCACTGGTGAGCTGGCCTGTGATCTTCCGGCACACACTGGTGGCCAGGCCAGAGCCTGCACAGAGCACAAGGTGGGTGCGGTGAGGCCCAGGGCTGGCCTCCACCTGTGGTCGGCCTTTGCTCTGGTTGTGTTCCTGAGCCCACATCCCTCAAATCCTGCTGACCAGGGAAGCCAGGGGTGGCGTGGTCCCAGGTTTGACGCAGAGTCAGACGAAACTAAAGGAGACAGCTGGGGAGCTAAAGAACCAAGGGCGGACCTGCTGGCTGGCTCACCCCACACCTGACCCCTTTGCCCTCTGCCTTCCAATGGGGAGGTGGGAAAAGTTAAGCACTTCTTCCCTAGACTCCTTTGCTGCTTGGAGAGGCCAGGTGACCATGTTCTGGCCATTGAGACACAGGTCAAAGTCTTCTGGGGAAACACGTGCTTTTCTTATAAAGGGCAAGAGACATGGGTAGAGACTTCAGCCCTGTCCTAAATGAGCTTCTGAATGGCTGTGAAAATGGAGTGGCTGATCCCTTCAGAGTTATGTGAGAAAAGTAACCCCCTACTTCTTCAAGCTGCCATTAGTTAGACTTCGTTACTTGCAGCTAAAAGCATCCCTGAAACAGAGCCATGAAGTTTAACAGATCTGGGTCTGAATTCTCTGCCACTTATTAGCTTGCTGACCTTGGGTAAGTCCTTTCACCTCGCTGAGCCTCAGCTTCTTCAATCATCAACCAGGACAAATAGCAATAGCACCGAGTCCCTAAGACCTGAGTACCTGTGGCTGCAGGGGGGAGCTCCGACAGGACGGTCTTGAGGCCGATGCCAGCGACGTCTCGGAGCTGCTCCTTGTCTGACCGCATGTTGGCACAGAGGGCATCCACGATGGTCTCCACCTGGTACTCCTTCACTTTGCCCACCAGAGGACCCAGGCTGAGTATGGAGGGAGGGAGGGAGGAGGTCCAAAAGCCCAGGCTCAGCTCGAGTCGGGCTACCCCTTACATCCCCTCATGTCTGTGGGGCCACATGTGCTGAGGAAAAGGCCCCAGATCAACAGGGGACTTCCTATTTTGCCAGAAAGAAAGGTACCGTCTGGGTATGCCGACATCATTCCTGGCACCTCCCAAACCTGCATCTCCTCTTGGGTTTTACATCTCAGTATATGGCCAAACCATCGAACCCGGCAACCTCAGCTGGAAACCAAGGAATGCCCAAGAGTAGGGTTCTCAAACTTGTGCGTGTATCAGAATCCCCTAGAGGACTTGTTAAAACACAGATTGTGGGACTTCCCTGGTGGCACAGTGGTTAAGAATCCGCCTGCCAATGCAGGGGACACGGGTTCGAGCCCTGGTCCGGGAAGATCCCACATGCCGCAGAGCAACTAAGCCCATGCGCCACAACTACCGAGCCTGCGCTCTAGAGCCTGCGAGCCACAACTACTGAGCCCGCGCTCCACAACAAGAGAAGCTACTGCAATGAGAAGCTCATGCACTGCAAACGAAGAGTAGCCCCTGCTCGCCACAGCTAGAAAAAAAAGCCCACATGAAGCAACGAAGACCCAACGTAACCAAAAAAAAAAAAAAAAAAAAAAACACACACACAACACAGATTGTTGGGCCCCACCCCAGCTTTTCAGACTTAAGGGGTCTAGGTGGGGCTTGAGAATTTACATTTCTAGCAAGTTCGCAGTAGATGCTGACGGTCCAGGGACCACACTTTGAGAACCTGCCTTAGAGGCTTGCTTCTCCTAGTGTGGTCACAGATCAGCATCATCAGCACTACCTGGAGATGCAGAGATGCAGCAGCTCAGGTCCTACCCGACAGCTACCGAACTAGAATCTGTGCGTCAACAAAACCCCCAGGTGATTCGAATGCACGTGAAAGTTTAAAAACTGCACCGCACTGCTTCTCAGCCTTAAGTGGGCATTGCCATCACCTGGGGCCTTTTAAGAAATTGTTACCCAGGTGCCAGCCCCAGAGTGTCTCAGTTAATTGGTTTCAGGTGTGGCCTGGAGCTGGGGATTTTTTTTTTTTTTTTAATTCCCCAGGTGATTCTAACATGCAGTCAAGGCTGAGAACCTCTGACCTAAAAGAGTGGTTCTCAGATGACAGTGCGCATTAGAATGCAGATTCCCGGGTGCTATATCCTCACCTGCCCGCCCCAGCCCACTCCTGAATTAGAATCCCTGGGTGGGGAGCACACAGTTTAAACAAGGGTCTCAGGTGGCCGCAGTGCACACCACTTTGCAAACTCTTGACTTCTTTCTCTAAGTAATCACAGGTCTTTCCACTCTACCTTCTATAGCACTGGTTCTCAGTAGGGGTGATTCTGCCCTGAGGGGCGTTTTGGATATTTACTGGGGGGGGCCTTCTATTAGTTATGTTCATCACAACTAATGAGATGACACTTCTGCCTTTTATTGAGGGAAGGGGGGGTTGGGGTGGGGGGGTCGGGGATAATAGAAAAACAATATTGCAAAACCATGTTCCATGTCCTGCTGGAGTTTCTAACATCCCACTGGGCATTCACACAGGTAAAAAGCCTTTCTATAATTATCTGAGTCCAAAACCTAATTTCATTTTACATATAAACACAAAGTACTTTTCTGCACTATTTTAATATATTAAAATATTAATATTTTAATATACTCTAAAATTTCCAAAAATGTAGTTATCAGGTAACTCGAAGGAAGACTGTACTTTATTTTCCTGGGAAACTTTACCGGGACACGGTCACCATTTCAGAAAATCTCCTAAGATCAATGCTGCCTGTGCTGAGTCCCCAACATCCACACCTGTCTCCACCTGCTTCCTGCCTTGGCAAGCCTACCTCAGGTGCAGGCTTCTCACGACTTCATTACACGTCTACCGTCAACGTGCCTGAGTATTTACACAGTGAAACACATACTATTTTACCATCAACAACGTTCCTCCTATTTGTCCTTTATGCTCCGGTTTAAGGCATTATATAAGCTGTTTTGTAATCATGTGTAAAGGCAGATTCTATTATGCATGAATTTCATTTCGTGCTAAGAAAAGAGTATTTCAGACCACGTGTTATAAAAAGGGGTTTTGCTTCTGCTAGTAGGAAACCAGTCCACCTGATCTCAATTCCACCGTTAGAGGGATGCTCCCAGACCACAAAGCTGAGCACGTCTTGTTCCTGCATGAAACTCTTTACTGAATTCCTATGCTCTTGGGATCAAGTTGAAATTCACTACCCACCCAGAACACCTGGATCCAGCCCACAGAGTACTGTTTGAGAGGCAGTGCCCCAATTCTGTTGACCCCCGCCATTCCTCAGTCCCCTGCTTACCCCGCCACACACACACATGCCCTGCACATACCCCATCTTGCTTTTTCAGCTCTGGGGGTAACTGGCAAAGGTCTCAGAACGACACCTCATGAGGCCTATGGCAAATGTGCCCACCCCCGCCGCGTTCTTTCACCCCCACCACTCCTGTGCATGCCAGCCTGACCTTCCAGCTGCCAACTCCTGCATCTGTGCCTGAGGGCTTTCCCTGGCTGGAGATGCCAAGGAATGCATAACGCTCCACCTACCCCAGGAGCAGCCCTCAACCAAGGAAAGCTGGCAGGTGCGAACACTCCAAGGTGCATGTCCTACACTGTGTGCCAGGGATCCCCAGCAGGGGTAAGCTCCACTCACCCACAGGAGAAACCTGCTTGATGCTTTATTGCGTTTCTTCCTTCCCTGCCTCACTTCTCTACCCCCCTACCTAGTTTCCTGGGATCTCTTTCCTAGGAAACTTACACTTGAATCCTTGCCACAGGGTGTACTTCTGGGGGAACCTACACCAAGTCACTGTCCAGCTCCACTGGGGCTCCAACAGTTGCTCAGCAATTCTTCTCTCAGAGGCTGTACCCCAAAGGGTCAGGGACCCTCCCATCACCACCAGGGTCGACACTCACCACTTGACCGCCAGGTTCTGCACCTCCCCGTTCTTGTCCTCCAGAAGCCTGAGAAGCATCTTTACCACCTTGCGTTCGCTGTCCTCATCCAGCTGGATGGAGTCCTTCTGCAGCTCTGACATCAGGTCACTGGTAGCCATGAACCTGGGCAGGGAGGACGGAGGATTGCTGAGCAGCTCCTGGGCCCCGGTGACCTGGGCAGTACCTCAGAGTTCCCCAGAAGCGGACCTTGATACAAAGGGTCAGGGGCAGTCAAGGGCAATAGATTATCTGGGCTGTGGGCACAGCTGGGCTACCAAAAGGCAACGCGTGTGTGAGACACCGACTGGCCCAAGGTGGCAGACTCAGACACACAGCATCCCAGCTAAAGGCTTAGGACCTCCAAAGCACATGGCTCCTGCTTCTGCCATTTATGCAACTGTGAACTTGGGCAAGTTACTTCACCTCTCTGAGCCTTATTTAACCTGTCTGAAAAGTGGGGATGAGAACGGTACCTGCCTTGTGGGGCTGTATGGAAGATAAAAGACGACAATGTATGGGGTGTGCTCAGCACACAGTGGGCACTCAGGAGGTGTCCCGCCACGATTATAATGTCACGTCATTCGCGTCTCATTCGGGCTAGAAGGTCGAACACAAACCTTGCAACCGAGTCAGGTGTCAGCAGGAAGCCTCTCTACCTGACAGGTGGAGGAGGACGAGCCCCGTCCAGCCCACCTGACCTCAAAGAATCACTCAGCCCTGCCCTCACACCAGCGGGTCTCAAACCGTGGCCAGCATCAGAATCACCTGCAGGGCTTGCCAAGTGCTGCTGGGCCCCAGGGTTTCTGAATCAGAAAGTCTGAGCTGGGGCCCCAAATTATGCATTTCTAACAAGTTCCCAGATGAGGCTGAGGGGCGGGGACCACACTCTGAGAACTAACGCCCCAGGCCAGGTTGACAGGCAACAGGCATATCTTAGACATAGATGGCAACGGCTGAGCAGTCCCCAGCCACAGCTCGCAGACCCAGGGTGGGCATCAGCGTCAAGGACCACCCACTCACAGCTGGGCAGATCCGTGTGGCCGGATGCCCTGTCCCCGGCATTTGAAATTGCAGTGGAGTCTGAGCTGGAAGGTCACGGAGAGCTGGGGCTGCCGTGGCAACATGGAGCACCATTCCTGCCAAGATCAGGAGGGGAGAGCAGTCTTAAACTGGCAGCCCTCGGCTGTGTCCACCTGGCAAATGTTCTTCGAAAATTTGAATTATTTATTGACATTTAAAAATTAGAAGAGTTGACATAAAAGTACTGATTTCCAGATTCTCTTGAAAACAGAATATTTGAATACAGCTGGGCCAACAGTCTCTGGTGACTATAACTGGCTCGAGGCAGTGGCGGCTGCCCGCTCTAGGTAGATGCACACTCCCCAGGTCAGCAGGTTCTCCCCAGGCCCACTGCAGCCGTTTACTGGCTCCTGCAGGCACTTGACAGCAGAGAGGAGGGATGCTGTGAAGTGCGCATCAGAGAGTGGCGGCCCCAAAGAAAGCGTCCAGCTTTTGCTCCCCAACCAGGCCTCTTCACACCAGCCTTGCTTTCTAGCTTGAGCGAGTCAACCAAGAACCCGCTCCCCCTGCCCCACCAAGCCTGCTATGGCAAAATCGGTCACAGTGGGATTCCAGCCTCATCTCTGCAGGCTCAGACCTGCTGCTGGATGTCACAGTGGCCCCTAGGGCCCCTTAGGCAGGAGGGCACTTGTCGGTGTCACAGCTGTTTATTTTTAACAGCTGGGATAAGCCTCAAGCCTGAGAGAAGAAAGGAGGCTGGGCTGGAGGCAAGGAGGGGGTGGCAGGGCTGACCATGCCCACCTGTGGGCCTGGCCACCTCAGGACAAGCAGCCAAGGTAAGATGAAGGATGAGGTTTGGATCTGAGCCAGGACAAGGCCAGGGGTAGCCACACGCACTCCTAAGCCTGTCCTGCTGAAGGGATGTTCAGAGAAGGCAGGCAGGGCCTTGAAGCTGAGTTTCTGCTGCAGTCCATGGAGACCCAGCTCAGCCTGGCAACCCAAGGGATGGACTCCTTTGCCCAAGATGGGCCTCCTGTCTCTCTCTTTCTTCTCCACCTACTGAACTCCCATTCACCTGTCAAGGGCCCAGCTCAAAATGTCCTAGTCTCAGGGAAGACTCCTCTCATCACCCTGCCCTATCCTCCACCCACAATCTCTAAGCACACTTGGTCCCCCTGGATAGGACCCTCTCAGATACTCTGCACCCCTCTATTATAGCATCTCTCACACTGCACTGCAAGCTTGGTCACCAGTGTCTCCCCTGTTGAACTGTGAACTCACAGAGGCCTGTCAGTTCATCTCTGGGACTCCAGGCCCAGCAAACAGGTCCAAAGAGGCCCTGAGGGGGCAGGGTAAGGGCAGAAGGGGAAGGAGGGTTAGGACCAGCCCCTAACAGGGCTCAGAGCCAACCAGCTGTGTGGAAATCCAAACTCAGAAACTAATCCTTCTGAAATACTCCCCAGCACTTCTGACACCCCAGAGTTCCTGCAAACACAGCTCTCACATATATGTGTATATGTGTGTGGCGGTCGTAAAGGGGGCGTATACAGGAAAGGGTATCATTTGGTAGATAAGAGTGTGGGCACCGAAGTTTGGCTTTAAGTAAATATACTGGCCATATACTTATCACCTGGGTGACCTTGAACAACTGACTCCTCTCTCAGCCTCAATTTTTCCATTTATAAAATGGGAATTTTCTTTGCCCCACTTTATAACACCTTTGGAAAGTTTTACTAGGACAAGCAGCTTTTGGCATGAGGCAGATGAGGCAACTAGGCTCAGAGAGGTTGCATGAACCACCCAGTATCACACAGCAGGTTGGGAAAAGAAGCACACTGGTCAGGTCTCCTGGCTCCTCAACCAATACTACTATGTTTTCAATAAATGATGTAGGAATTCCTGCAAGACCCCTCAATTTACCCATTTCACTGTTGAAGTCTGAGTGGGAGTAGAGCAGCCGCCTGCCCACAGAGTGGGGGCGCAGAACAACAGGGATCGAAGGCTTCCTCCACCTGCCTGGGACCCCCACCTGCAGTCACCGTCCACCTCCAGGAGCTAGAGGACACAGTCTCAGTTTCATTCCAGAGAAACCCTAGAGGCAACTCAACTGAAATACTCGGCCACATGGGTGCCTGGACAGCTGGTCAGGCCCCCTGGTATTTGGACTTTAAAAATAGATATCATCCTCATATGCTTGGGGTGGTTTTAAGTGTTCTCAGGGCCGCTGGCAGAGCAGACTGGAAGGGCTTCTCAGGCTCCAGTTGGCAGGGCCAATTCCCTCTCCTGGAGCCTGGACCTGAGGGCCTAGACAGTGGTGCAAATCCCCTCGGTGACTGGCCGGCTGTGTGACCTCGGGCAAGTCACTTCACCTCTCCAAGCCTCTAAGGAACAGGAAGAACGATCGCTACCACCCAGGCAGACAGGAAGACTGAATGAGATTACACTGGACAGCAGGGAGCCTGGGACACAGAAAACATTCACTGAGCATCACCTGTGTACCCAGAACATGCTCTGGACACAAAAGGAGACTGCACAGTCCAGAGGTCCAGGAGCTCTGGGTCTCCCAGGCTTAAAAAGTTATGCAGCAGAAATATGGGCTGGGGGAGGTGCCTAACCCTGCCTGGGTATCAGGAGGCATCCCAAAGAGGTGACAACTGAGTAGCAGCTAGCCTGGTGAAGGGGGGAAATGACGAGGCAGACAAAGAACTTCCAGGTAAAGGCCCAGACAGGGGAGGGGACTGGCAGATTTCTGATGTGCCCAAAATCACAACAGTGTCAATCTATTAAGCGCTTACCTGGTGCCAGACACTAATCTAAGCATCCCGCATGTATTAACTCATTTCATCTTCACACCAACCCTCTAGGTGGGTTCTGTTATTACCCTCATTTCACAGAAACAGAAGCTGAGGCTCAGAGGGGTTAAGCAGCTTATCCACAGTCACACAACCAGTAAGTGGCCGGAGGCAGGATCTGAACCCAGGACTGTGGCTCAGAGGCTCTACTAAAGCGGGGCCTCTTGAGCGGTGCTGAGGAATAAACTGCCGAAGGCAGGGGTCAGACCAGGAGGGCAGGGCCTGGGTATCCTTAGCTGTCAGGGGGCCTTGCTGAGATCTCATCCTCTGTGTTAGACTGGCCTGGCTGTGCACCTCGATTCTCCACTTCCTAGCTTTGTGACTGCACCTGGGCCCTTCTCGCCTCTGAGCCTCACTCTTCTTATCTGTAAAATGGGGGGGGGGGGGAGTAAAGTGACAGAATGTTCAACGGTCTATATTCTCTCTGAGGACTCCTTACAGCACAGAACTGGCTGTGTGGTTATGGACCAGTCCTTTTCCCTCTCTGGGCCTCAGTTTCCCCTGAGGAGGAGGGGACTGGGCCAGAAAGGGAGTGGCCCACAAAACCTATAAGCCCCCACCAGAACCATCACCTACCTCTGTCCGCTAAGCCACTCAGCCCAGCCCCCTCCCTCAGCTGGTGTCAGAGCAAACCCGGGAGGCGGGGAAAGAGTTCCCCTATGAAGTGCGGGGAGGAGGCGTGGGGTGATGTTGAGAAGAGTGCAGAGCTGAGGGTACGAGTGAAAAAGTCAGCACTGGGTTTGTAGTCCTGGGAGGGGAGCGAGTTTCAATGCGGAGAAAAAGAGGCAGGCGCTGGGTTCCCCAAGGAGAGGCCGAGGGTTTCAGTGGGGGTTGAAGAGGAGGGCCAGGGCCCATCAAATGCGGGGAGAGATGCGGGCTGGGCATAAGCGGAGAGAGGAGAGGCAGAGGAAGCGTGCAGAGGGGCAAGCTGCGGCTCAGACGCGGGACGGCAGGCAGGGGCTGAAGTTTGCACGGTGGGAGACGCAGCTGGGCTGGAGTCCCGGAGAGGACAGGGCAAGCAATCCGCGGAGAACTCAGCCCGAGCTTCCGCCGGGCGCAGAGGCGGGGAGGGGGCGTCTCGGGGGCAGGAGTGGAGCCCGCTGCGAGGAGCAGAGATGGTGGCTGCAGGGTGCCGGGGGAGGGCCGGCGCTCCGGGAGGGGAAGGCCGGGGGTTCAGGGCGGGGCGGAGAGGCGGGGGCCGGGCAGCGGGCGCACCTGAAGTCCTTGTCGCTGGACGTCATCTTCTCCAAGAGGCTGGAGATGTGGAAGGCGGCGGTGCTCATGGTGGCTGCGCCGCGGGGCCGCCGACGGGAAGGAATATGGCGGCGCGGCCCCCTCCCCCGCCGCACGCGGGCTGTGCTCAGCTAACAGAAATAGCCGCCCCCGCCCCGCCCCGCCCCGCGGCGCAGCGCTCGCCTCTGCCTTGGCCGCCGCTGCGGGAGGCGGGAGGCGGGAGGCGGGAGACGGGAGGCGGTTGGCGGGAGGCGGGAGGCGGGAGGCGGTTGGCGGGAGGGGCCCGCCAGTAGCTCTGTGGTCTCGGCTTGGCGCCAGCCCTGCAGACGGCCCATCACCGGCTTGCACACTCCTACAGACGTGAAGCTCACCACCTATCACCGGACAGCCTCTCCCTATGATTCCTGTGGGCCTCAACCCTGCTCGCGAGACACAGGCATGGTAACAGAGAGTCTCAGGTTCGAACCCCACCTCCGTCAGTTCTGCTGCTGTGAGGCCTTAGCCAAGTTACTTGACCTCTGTAAGCCTCAGCTTTCTCATCTGTAGGCATTCAAGGAACAGGAGCTGCTATTGTAGGTCAAGCCAACCAAAGCACTTCCACCCCCACCCTGCTCCACATGCGGTCCACCCCAAAGCCAGACAGGATATGGAGTGTACCCTATCGCCCCAGGCCTCCTGCCTGCCACCTCCAACCCTCAGGACATCACGGCCAGTTTCCTCATTTTATAGCTACACAGCTGAGGCCCAGAGAGGCAAAGGGACTTGCTGCAGGTCACACGGCCAGTGAATCTGGGATGGAATCAGGACTGACCCCAGACTGGGCAACAGTTCTTACCCAGAATGAAGCTGTGCACAGTTTCTCCCCAGGTAGGTACAAGCTCAGGGTGGGAGAATCTGTAGGAGGACGAGGAGAGTGGCAGAACTTCTCCAAACAGCCAGGAGGCTGCTGGCTCTTGGGAAAGTGAGTCGCATGTGCAAGACAACCCTGGGTTCAAATCCCTGCCAGGCTGCTTCCTGGCTGTGTGGACTTGGGATAATGACACAACCTCTCTGAGCTATGTTCTTCTCACCCATAAGATAGGGATAAAATTAATCTTTATTTTATAACACACTTCTTGGGTACCAGTTATTATGGGTTCCTGGGCTCTAGAGTAGCACTGTCCAACAGAACTTTCTGCAATGTTGGAGATTTTATACATCTGCACTGTCCATTATGGTGACCATCAGTCACATGTGGCTATGGAGCACTTGAAATGTGGCTTAAATTAAATGTGACTTAGTATGATTGAGGAATGGAATACTTATTTCTATTTACTTTTAATTAACTTTAAAGAGCCACCTACAGCTAGTGGCTACCATAGTGGACAGTGCATTTCTGGACAGTAGGGACACAGCAGGGGACTAGACACACACAGCCTCTGCCCCTTGGGGACCATACATTCTAATGGAGGATGTGAGCATTAAGGAAGTAAGTGATTAGATAAGGAAAATAAGAGCTATACAGAAAACAAAAGAGGGTGAGAGCATAGAGAGTGCCTGGGTGTGAAGGGGCAACTTTAGCCATGTTACTCAGGGAGGGCCTTTTTTCAGGAAGAGACATTTGGGCTAAGGCCTGAACAGAGGAAAGGAGGCAGCTGGGCAAAGTTTTGCAGGAAGAGCTCCTCAGACAGAGAGAACAGCAAGTGCAAAGGTCCTGAGGTGCGAACAAGTATAGGAGGAAGTAAGGTCAGAGAGGTGGGCAGGAGCCAGATCATTTGCAGCCTTTCAGGCCAAGCTGAGGAGTTAGTTAGGATTTTATGTCAAATCTCTAGGGAGCCACTGAAGGGCATTAAGCAAGGAGGTGACATGATTGGTGTTTTGGAAAGACCCCTGTGACTGCTGAGCAGTCGTGCAGTCAAGTGTGATGGGGGCTGCATGAGGGGAGTAGTGGTGAAGGTGGGAAGAAATGGACAGATTTGGGTATGTTACAGAAATAGAATAAATAATGACACAGCCACTCTAGAAAACAGTTTGGCAGTTTCTTATAAAGTACGCTTATCATATGACCCAGCAATTACACTCAGAGGTATTTATCCAAGAAAAATGAAAGCATACATTCACACTAATACTTGTACATAAATGTTCATAGCAGCTTTATTTATAATCACCAAAAACAGGTGGGATAAGGATTTGTAAAGACTTTTTTCCTGCAGAGTAGGCCTTTGTTATGGAGAACACTCTGGGTGTATTTCGCAGAGGTTACTCTTTGCCTCCCCTTCTCAGAACTCAGAGGGGAGCTCTCTTCATTATGAGAACTTAGTGAGGTGCCTGGAGGTAAAACCCACAAAAGTGTGGGGGGCTCCCTTAAGGCTGTGGCCCCAGGAGTTTCTCACTCTCCCGCTAGTTCCCAGTCAGCCTCCCTCAGTTTGTCAAAATTGCCGTAAAAGTGTTCCTACCAGCTTATGGCTCCAGTGGCTTTTGCTATAGGGAAGCAGATCTCAGCTGTAACTTTCTAGATTCTCCTGCCTCTTTAAATTTTGGGGTGGTGTTTGCCCTTCAACCTCACTTCTCAGTTGGGTCTAAGAAAAGTTGTTGATTTTCAGTTTGTTCAGCCTTTTCTTGTTGCAAGGATGGGAATGATGGCTTCCAAGCTCTTTGTGTGTTGGTGTTAAAACTGGAAGTCCTGTCCTCAATCGTGAAGTCTTCTTTATATGTGGTATATTTATATATGGTATATTTTGCAAACGTTTTATCCCAGTTTGTCAGTTGTCTTTGACTTTATGATGATTTTTGCCATGCAATTAAAAAATATGTTATTCTTCTGTATGGTAGGAGATATGGATCTAATTTTACTTTTTCCAAATGGTTACCTAGTTGCCTCAGCATCATTTATTAAAATGTCCACAAATATAAAGGTTTATAGCACAAAGTAATTTCCTTGTGGTGGTGTATCAGCTCTGTATCTTGATGATGGTGGTGGTTATATGAATCTATACATGAGCTAAAATGCATAGAAACTGTGCATACAAATGAATGCATGTAAAAAATGGTGAAAATGGAGTAAGGCTGATAGTCTAGTTAATGGTACTGTATCAGTGTCAATTTCCTGGCTTTGATATTGTAGTACAGTTATATAAGATGTCACCATTGGGAGAACCTGGGTGAAGGGTACATGGGACTCTATGTATTATTTCTGCCACTTTATTTGAGTTGATAATTTGTATCAAAATTAGAAGTTTAAAATAATTTACCTTAAAAAAAATTTACCTTTGCTACAGCGAGCTGAGATGGCTAGATTAAATTTTTTTAAGTCCAATTTGTTGAAGTGGCAAGTCTGTTCCATTTATGTTCGTCGTGATTACTGATATGGTTGGTCGACTTTTATCCTCACTTATATTCTTTTTTTTTAAAGGTTTAAAAATGTTTTTTTAATTGAAATCTACCATACATACATCAAAGTGCAAAAATCCTAAGAGTACAACTTGATTATTTATTTTATTTATTTATTTTTTTGCGGTACGCGGGCCTCTCACTGTTGTGGCCTCTCCCGTTGTGGAGCACAGGCTCCGGACGCGCAGGCTCAGCGGCCATGGCTCACGGGCCTAGCCGCTCTGTGGCATGTGGGATCTTCCCGGACCGGGGCACGAACCTGCATCCCCTGCATCGGCAGGCGGACTCTCAACCACTGCGCCACCAGGGAAGACCAACAAATTAATTTTTAAAAATTACATTTAAACTTATAATTTATTAAAAATAACTTAAACTTGTAATTTAAATCATTTATAACTTAATTTAATTTGTAAGTTAATCAATACCTCTACCCTCCTCCTGAATAATATGAGGATCTTAGAATGCTTTAACTCTAATATTTCCAGTCTGATATGTATTATTGTTTAATATGAATTTGGATTCTACCTTTTGTTTATACATCTCAAGTTGTTTATTATTATTTTAGAGAGCACTTACTTAGATTTACCTATGTTTACCAATTTCTTTGCTAACAATTCCTTCTCTTCTTTTGCGGTTCGCGGGCCTCTCACTGCCATGGCCTCTCCTGTCGCGGAGCACAGGCTTCGGGCGCGCAGGCTCAGCGGCCATGGCTCACAGGCCCAGCCTCTCCGCGGCATGTGGGATCCTCCCGGACCGGGGCACGAATCCGCGTCCCCTGCACCGGTAGGTGGACTCTCAACCACTGCGCCTCCAGGGAAGCCCAGCAATTCCTTCTTTGATTCTTTACTTCCATATTCAATTTCTTTTTTCCTCATCTAGGGAATGAGGAAAGTTCTTTGAGCAAGAATCTGGGAATGATAAACTTTGTCAGTTTTTTGCCTGACAATGTCTTTATTAAGCCTTTGCTCTTAAATATTTAGGTGGATTTAGGATTTTAAGTTGATGTTTTCTTTCAGCACTTTGAAGACATTGTTCCTTGTTTTCTGGCTTATCCTGTTGCTGTTTAGATTCCTGCTCTCACTATAACTAAACTGCCCAAGATCATCTTATAGTCAAATATTGCTACTGTGACTCCTGTCACACACCGACGTTCCATCTAGTTGGATTGAGGAGAAGAGAAAAGGGGCAATTTGCCAGATGTGTTTTAAGGAAAGTTCTCAGAAGCTGATACTTCACTTACAACCCATTGGCCACCCATAGCTATTAGGGCACTGGGAAATGTAGTCTTTATTCCGGTGGCCATGTGCCCGCTATGCCCCTAGCATGGGGGGCAGGACTGGTTCACTCCTGGACCCTCCCCCCAGGAGGTGCCCCACAGGGGTCTGAAGATGGAATTTGTTGCAAATGCTTCTCCCCACTCGTACATGGCCAGGGCTTGAGGTGTTGCCTGAGGAGAAGGCCCAGGCAGCAGAACTACTCCCTTCCCCCGCAGAAACAGCCCCTGCCCCAGGAGTCATCTCACTCGGCCGTGTGAGAGGCTGGGCTGCTCCCTCTGGGTCCCACTTCTTCTGTCTGGACCTCAGCAAGGGCTTCTGCCCATCTCCTGGTATTCCAAGTTGTGAGATGCCAGTCCACTGCAGAGGGGCACTAAAGGAATCCTTTGGCGGCCTCCTGGAGAACTAAAAAAGGAACACTTGCTTAGTACTCTCAGGTGCTGTCTGTGTGGGGCAGGTGATTTCTCCATTTGACCTATGAAGAAGCTGAGACTCAGAGAGGTTAAGTGATTTGGCTGAGGTCACACAGCTAGAGGCAGCACTCAAATTGGGGTCTCCCAGCTATTTAAAATACTGAACCACTTGAGGGCTATTCGTAATACTAAACCACTTCTTTCTGGGATGGAGAAAGATTTTTGTGGCTTGAAGCAAACAAGGTTGAACTCTTGTTCTATCACATCTTTTAGGAGTGAACGAGGCAGGCAGGTTGCTGGGAGAGGGTGACAGCCCCCCAGCCTGTGGGGGGAGCCAAGGATCCAAGCAGTGAGTATTCCTGTCAGCATTTACCAAAGAGCCAGGCCATGTGCTAAGCACAGGGGGGTATAGAGGAAAGCTGATCAGGGATGTGGTTAAGAACAACTACTTAGTGAGAAGACAGAGCTGAATTTGAGTCACCTCTAGCTGTGGGGCCTCGGGCAAGTGACTCAGTCCCTCTGAGCCTCAGTTTCCACATCTATAAAATGGAAATAATAGCACCCACCCAATAAGGCAAAGCTCTTGGCAGAATGCCTGGCACATGGCAAACCTGCAGCGAATGGTAGCTATTGGTTGTTTTTATTATCGTTACACCTTGTAGGGGAGACATATGCTGATGTATGATGGTCGAGGGAAGGATTGTGGGGACACAGAGGAGAGGGATGGGACGTGTGAGCCAGGCCTTGAGGAGCAGTACATCCTCCAGGCAGAGAACCGGGCCAGTGTTCCAGACACGAATGCCTGTATACTCACAATCTCAGGCTCCATCATCAGGTGCCCTGGGTCTGCCCCTCATGCCTACAGGACAGATGCGTCCTGTGACATCTGCCCAGGCTTGAGTCCGGTCAGACATCGCTCACAGGTGAGTCACTGCCCAAGCTTTTAGGAGAATTCCCAAGCTGAAGGCTCTGGGTCCTTCCAGCACAGGTGAGCCCGTTTCAAACATTTGGGTCTTGCATCTCAAGATGCTCTCAAGAGCCTTTTAAAAAAATCTCCCTCCCTCCCTACTTCCTTCCTCCCTTCTTCTTTTCTCCCTCCCTCTCTTTCTTCCATTCTTTCTATTCATCATAAAGGTTAACAACTTACACATTTACTTACAGAGATTCGTGACACCTCCTCAAGAACAGAACTATACTTGCAAACCAGACAGCACTAGAACGGGATGACCAAGGCTGATACAATCCAAAGTGGGAGATTCCACAACAGCAGTTCCAGCCAGGAGTCTCCTGGTGTCTGGTCGCTAAATACTGGCTTCAAGCAAAGCAATGGAAACCACAGTCCAGACACTATGGTAGGACAAGACCGCCTCTCTCCAGATGTGGAATGTAAGTCCAGTAACACAGCATGCTCCAAGACTTTTTTTAAATGGAAATATCCTAACGTACACAGAAGTAGGAAGAACAATATAATGAATTCCAACGTACGAATCACCCAGCTTCCGCTACTGTCAATGTTGGTCAGTCGTGCTTCCTCTCTCCCCCTCCCCCATTTTTCCCGAGGCTGGAGTGCTTAAAGCAAATACCAAACGCAATGTCCTGTCACCAGTAATCGCTTCAGCCTGCCACGCCAACGGATGGTATTTTTATATAACTGCTGTGCCAGCGTCACACCTAACAAAAATAACAAAAACCCATAAATAATCTAACATTTAGTCCATATTCAGGTTTCCCAGATTGTGTCAAAGATGTCTGTTGGCAATTAGTTTGTTAGAAGCGTGTTCACGAAATTCACTTGGCTCTGAATTCCACAACTGTGGCACTTCACATGTTTTGCTTCCTGGATGGGCTATAAGGGGCATGGAGACAGGAATGCATCCTACCCCTTCTTAAAACCTCCCGCTGTGTGCTGGACTCAAGCTAGCTCACAGTAGGCCCTCAAGATGAGGCCAGGTTCCCTGTTAACCTCTGTACCGGGTCCAGCAGCCCTGGGTGGGGTGGGCCCTACCTGTGTACCATGGAGTATTACTCAGCAATGAGAAGGAACAGGCTGCTGATACAACAACCTGGATGAATCTACAGAGAATTAACGCTGAGTGAAAAAAGCCAATCGCAAAAGGTTACAAACGGTATGGTTCCTTTCCCATAACTTTCTTGAAATAAAACTATAGAAATAGAGAAGAGATTAGTGGTTGCCGGGGATCAGGGAGGGGAGGAGTGAGAAGGAAAGTGGGTGTGCCTATAAAAGGGCATCATGGGGCTTCCCTGGTGGCGCAGTGGTTGAGAGTCCGCCTGCCGATGCAGGGGACACGGGTTCGTGCCCCGGTCCGGGAAGATCCCACATGCCGCGGAGCGGCTGGGCCCGTGAGCCATGGCCGCTGAGCCTGCGTGTCCGGAGCCTGTGGTCTGCAACGGGAGAGGCCACAACAGTGAGAGGCCTGAGTACCGCAAAAAAAAAAAAAAAAAAAAAAAAAAGGGCAGCATGAGGGGTCCTTGTGGTGATGGAAATGTTCTGTATTTTGATGGTATCAGTATCAATATCGTGGTTGGGAAATTGTACTATAGTTTTTCAAGATGTTCCCATTGGGTGAAGCTTGGGAAAGAGTCCATGGGGGTCTCTGTGTTCTTTCTTAAAACTGCATGTGGTGATCTCAAATAATTATCTCAAAAAGTTTAATTTTAAGTAAATGTGGTCAAGCAGAGGTAGTTTCCCCTAGAAACCAAAGGGAATATTTTCTGGACCTATTTGTCCCTCTCAAAGAGATTTCCAGGGATAGTTTGCGTTGCTGCCCTCCAGTGGTTGTCAAACTGGGTTCCCTGGAGCCTTTGGGTTCTCAGTGGGCACTCCAGTGGCTGCCTGCAAGGTGATGCTGAGCAGTGCTTCCATCAATAGCCCCAAGATCCCCACTTGAACTAGAAAGAAGTCCATTCTGATCTGCTAGAACGTCTTAAATTTTATTTGTTAAAAGGATCTCTCTGCTTAAAAAAAGAAAAAGGAAGTTTGAAAGCCACTTAAATTGAGTCTGAACCCTCATTTTGCATTTGTCAGAATGAGCTAGGGTTGACCTTTTCCCCGCCACCCCCCCTTTTTAAAAAAAATTTAACTTTAGTCCTTGTTCTTTAGAAAAGGCATTGAGACACTGGCATCTGAGAGTCAGAGGACTTTCAGGATGATCAGGTCCAACTTCTGCCTTCAGCTGCAGAGGTTTTCCTTAGAACCAACAGTTGAAACCACTGAGATCCAGAGGCCCAGGGTGAGTCAGGCTTAATCTAGATTTAGGAATATTTTAAACTCCATCTCAAATTGCATCAGATACAGCCATTGTTTCCCAAAGAATATGGAGTGGCAAAGAGTCCAATCTAGGCCAGAGGCTACCTCTTCAAACATGGATTTAAATGACACATACAGGGGCTTCTAAATGAGGTTAGGTTGGAGTTTCTCCATGGAGGGGTGAAAAAAGTCCTGCCTTTGAAGTCAAGGAAACCGGGATTCAAGTCCTGACTTAGCCACATCCCAGTTATGTCACCTTGAGCAATCATTCACCCCTCTGATTCTCACTTTTCTCATCCATGAAATGGGCGATAGTCCCTGATTTAGAGCATTCATTTAATAAATGTTTTAATGTGGTTAAGACAGGCCCTGCCCTCAGAGGCATCCATTTGCTGAGTAAGTAAAAACTCATGTCAAGAACCAGGCTCCAGGGTGCTCATAGTAAGGGCACATTCTTTGCCCTCTACACCCACCGCGTATCATTCTCAGACCCAAGAAGTCTCTGGGGAGTTCCCATCAGCCTGAGGGATCCCAGGGCCTCATCACAGGAGTGTCAAGGCCTGGGGAGGGCCGACTGTGTCCAGGCACTGCCCCGAGTACTTCATACAAATAATCTCACCATGGATTGGGACTGCTGTCTCCCCATTTTTATGGATGTGGAGACTGAGGCCAAGCTGTGTAACTGTTGCCTCCAGAATTCACATGCCTGCTGAGTCAGGGGGGCCCCCCTGGCTGTCAGTTCTAGAATGCAGGGAAGCCAGATGCCACACTCAGCTGCTGAGCTGGCTCCCTGGGGCTGTCAGCTGTGGCCACAGGATGGTGGGATTTTGCCCCATGAATCACCCCACACACACATACACACACACATGCAGGGCAGTGAGGTCACCTCAGGATGGAGCTGAGCTGGACCTGCCTTGCGCCTTTGGCAGCTCTGTCGTGGCCCTGGAGATCCGCCCATGGCAGAGAGGTAGGAAATGCCCTGAGATTGTGCCTCCACCCTGTGCCAGATGCTGCAGGAGGTGAACTCCTATTTGCTCAGAAAGGGGAAGTACCCTAACCTGGGACTAGAAGGAGGCAAACACAAGGTCATGACTGGGTCTTATGAGCACCTACTATGTGCCCGTCACTGAAACCTTTAAGTGGTAGGAAGTATTATTTAGACCAGTGGTTCTTAAAACATGTACAAGCATCAGAATCACCATGGGGTGGGGGTGGGGGGGCTGTTAAAATACAAATTGCGGTCCCACCTCCAGAGTTTCTGATTCATTAGGACTAGGGTGGGACTCGAGAATTTGCATTTCTAGTTTCCAGGTGATGCTGATACTGCTGGTCCAGGACCCACACTTTGAGAATAGCTAATTAGTTCAACTTCCTTTCCCTTGTTTAATGGTGGTTCTCAAGTTTCTTCTTCCAGGGATGGAGGTCTCATTGCCTATTCTGTCAACCTATTTCATTTCTAGATAGTTTTTACTGTGAAGATATGACTTGTGTGTGTGTGCTTATGTTGCGATGAAAACTAACCCTCTTGGCTCTCCTCTGTGGCTCATTCTCTATGCCTCTGGCCTGCATGATCTCATCAAAAAGGAGCAATTGGAGGGGAGAGGAGACTTGCAATTAGACCAAAGGTCTCCCTCACCTGCACAGTCCATAGCCACCAAGCCCTGTCCATTCTACCTGTCCATTCTACCCTCTAAATCAACAGCGTCCAATAGAAATATATTGTGAGCTCTGTGTACAAAATTAAAAAAAATTTTCCAGTAGCATCATTAAAAATAGCAAAAAGAAGCAGGTGAAACTAATTTTAATAATATAGTTTAACCCAACTATATTCAAATATTATCTTTTTAACAGGTGATCAGTACAAAAGTTATTAAGGAGCTATTGTGTATTCTTTTTTCTCGTGCCAAGACTTGGAAATCCAGTGTGTATTTTACACTTACAGTACACCTCAATTCTGACCAGCACATTTCAAGGGCTCCATAACCACACGTGGCTGGTGGCTACTGTTTTGGACAGCGCAGTGACCTTGTTCCTAGTACTCAGCTGCCCTGCCACGGCTCATGCTTACCAGGTTCCTGCCCCTCATGTCTTGCCTGCCAGTCCACAGTACGGCAGCCAAATCATGGCCTGAAACGTAAGATTTGATCGTGTCCCTGTCACCCTCATGATGAGGTCCGGCCTCCTTGGTCTGGCTTCTGAGGCCTCTCTTGCTTTCCCTTCTCCCCTCCTCCAGCCCCCAAGCCCCCCACTCTCCTGCTGTACTGAATTATTCACAGATCCTCAACACAGTAGTGCCTGTTACCTCTAAACCTTTCCACACTTGGTTCCCTCTGCCCCAAATACCCTTGGAACGCATCTTGGGCTACCCTTTCAGGTCACTCATTCAACGAAATTTATTGAGCACCTACTATGTGTTGGACACTGTCCCACATCCTGGAACAAACCAATACATAAGAAGGAAATATGCATAACAAGAAAATATACGGTGTGTCAGACAGTGAGCAGTAAAGCAGGATGCGAGGGAAAGGTGGTACAGGCGGTTACTACTGTATACAGGGTGTCAGGGAAGGCTTCTTGGAGAAGGTGACATTTGAGTAGAGAGACCTGAAAAAGTGAGGGAAGGAGCCAGGTGGCTGTCTAGGGAAAAGCATTCTAGGCAGAGGGAACAGCCAGTGCAAAGGCCCTGAGGAGGAAGACTGACTGGAGTGTTTGGGGCACATTCCTGGGTGGCTGGGGCAGAGGGAGAGAGGAAGTCATAGAAATCAAGATCAGAGAGAGCAAGGAGTGAGTGGCACATCATACAGGTCTGTGTAAATACGGGGGTGAGTGAGGTGTGAACCCTGGGAGGGTGCTGAGCAGAGGAGGGACATGAGCTGACTTGAGTTTTAACCAGATCCCTCTGGTTGCCATGATGAGAACAGACAGGAGCATAGGGACTAGTGATGTGGTGGCCAGACCAGGGTGGTTGCCAAGCCGATGGAACAAAGAGGCTGGATTCAGAATATGTTGAAGGTGGGGACAACAGGATTTTCCAGATAGGTCAGAACCAGAGTATGAGAGAGCAAAGGGTCAAGGATGACTCCAAGGATGACTCCTGAGCTTAGATGACTCCTCTTCCAGGAAGCCCTCCTGGGAACCCATCACTCCCTGGGCCTTGCCCGCATGGGGGCTGTCGTGGCCTGGCTCCCTCAGGGTGCTCCCCATGGCAGTGTAGGACTTGTTTACTGTCGTGCTTCCAGAATGTTTGAGAGGTGAGTGAGAGGACCGGCCTCAGCTTTGAGAGGTCAGTCCTCACCCCCTACCCTGTTGGGATCCACAAGGCAGTGGATGTTCTAGCCTTTGCCCAGTTTCCTCACGAGGAGAGGGCACTGCCAGTCCCACCCACAGGAGTCCCCCCACCCAGCCCTGAGCCCCAAGGCCTCCTCTTATGCTGCCAGCCCCACCTCACTCCTGTGGGGGAGCATCCGGTTGGCCCACATGGCTGGGCCCTGAGTCGGCCTCACCCAGGCGGGTGGGGAGCATCTGGGACACGCCACCTCTTCCCCGCCCAGAGCCTGGCACCGTCAGGGTGGTACGACTGCCCCCACGTAACCACCCCTGAAGTCAGAAGGCATGGCCCCGGCCCGGGGCGGGTTGGGGTCTGCAGCCGCCCCATCTGCCCTCCTGGCACATCCGGGGGGCAGTCAAGTCAGACAGGAAGGCCTGGCGCCTACAGCACCGCAGGAAGGAGGGCCCCCCGGCTGAGCGTGGGCGCGTGGGCGGGTGAGCGTGGGGCCCAGGGCGACGTCACGTCCCGCCCCTGCCTGTCATGGGGGCGGCCCCGCCTCTCTGCCCTCTTCCCGGCCCCGCCCCGCCCGCCCCCAGAGTGTGAGCGCCGCTAGCCTCCAGCCCACACCGGCCTCGGGAACACAGGTAAGGGGCACGCGGAGCGTGAGAGGCGGGATGGGGGTGATTTTTAAGAGAACTGGGGAGGAACAGGCTCTTCAACAGGCCTGACATTTTGTGGTTACCTGCGGGCCTGGGTTTGAGTCCCAGTTCAGTGGCTTCCCAGCTGGGTGAGCGCCTGTGTCTCCATCTCTGGAAAATCAGGGGAGGGTGAAGTTCTCCAGGGGTGCTGTGAGCCTCCAGCCAGCCTGTGCCCCGCCCCCGCAGGCGACCCGTCCCGTTCGTGAGGTGAAGGGTCCCCCTAGCTTCGGAAGGCTTCTCCCACTCTGCCCTCGTGGGACTTACAGCTTTGGAGGGTGTTTCCTCACAGACGCCCGGCCTCTGCGCTTTGACCGGCGAGTGAAGGCAGCCGCCCTCCTGTTCCCCCCAGAAGCTGCCCTGGCCTCGGGCTCAAAGGCATCTCTGGGGAAAAAGTGCTGAACAGAGAGCTGGAGGCGCTGGGAGACCCGCTGAAGTCAGAGGCTCACAGGGTGGAGGGTGCGGCCTAGAGGGAGCCCCCAGCCACCCCGGTCCCCCAGGCCGTCATCCCGAGTCTGGAGGACCCACCTGTGCTCAGAGCATCCCGGCTTGTCTCCTCAGAGGCAGCCTTTGGGCCGGAAGCCAACCCATTTTCCTTTTATGGGGGACAAGAAAGATTATGGGGTTGTGCTTATCATTTTGACGTGGTTTGTTTAGAAACTGAGAGAAAAGTGAAGTCAGGAGTGTGTGTGTCCTGTTTGGAGTCCAAGCCAAGCGGATCTGTAATAACGAACCCCTCTCCTGTCTCTGGATCTCCCAGAACTCGGTGCAGCCCTCTAAAAGGCTAGGGTCCCTGTTCCTTGATCTCCTCACCAGGCCACCTTCTTAGGGAGACATCGCTCACACGCTGGCCACATGCCAGGACCGGGGACCGCTCATTTCACTTTCGTAACAGCTGTATGTGGGAAGTTGTGTTTTTTTTTTAAAGAAAATAACCTTATGGAGATATCATTCACATGCCATAAAGTTCACCCTTTTAAAGTGTACAAGCCTGTGGTTTTCAGTTTATTCACCAAGTTGTGAACCATCACCACTGTCCAATTTAGAACATTTTTATCCTCCCCAAATAAGCCCCATACCCTTTAGCAGTCACTCACCATATCCCCTTCTCCTTGGCAACCGCTAATCCACTTTCTGTCTCTATGGATCTGATTATTCTGGACAATTCATGTAAATGCAGTCATACAATAGGGGATCTCTTCTGACTGGCTTCTTTCACTTAGCATAATGTTTTCAAGGTCTATGCATGTTTTAGCGTGTGTCAGCACTTCATTCCTCGTTTTGGGTGAATAATATTGTACTGTGTGATTATATCACATCTTGTTTATCCATCCATCAGTTGATGGACATTTGGGTGGTTTCCACTTTTTGGCTATTATGAATGACGCTGCTGTGAACATTCATGTACAAGTCTTTGTGTGGACACAGGTTGTCAGTTCTCTTGGATAGAATACTAAGGACTTGCTAGGTCTTATGGTGAAACTATGTTTAACATTGTAAGGAGCTCAAACTGTTTTCCAAAGCGGCTGCACCATATTACATTCCCACTGACAATACGTTAAGTCTCCAAATTTTCCACGTCCTCTTCAGAACTTGTTATTTTCTGTATTTCTTATTTTAGCCATCCTAGCACATATGAAGTGGTATCTCATTGTGGTTTTGATTTGCATTTCCGTAATGACTAATGATGCTGAGCAACTTTCTATGTGCTATTGACCATCTTCTTTAGAGAAATGTCTGTTGAAATCCTTTGGCCATTTTAAAATTAGGATGTCATATTATTGTTGAGTTGTAGGCGTGCCCATTCCAGGGGAGGATTCTGAGGCTCCCAGAATGGGTGAGACTTTCAGTGATCTCACAGTCAGTGGTGGGTAGAGCTAGGAACTGAGTCCAGGTCTGTCTGATATTCAAGAGCCAGAAAGCTCTTTCTCTTTCACTGGGTGCCTCCTTTCTGGTTTTTGCTATTGTCAATTGTCTCTCTCTGTGTGTGTGTGTGTGTGTGTGTGTGTGTGTGAGAGAGAGAGAGAGAGAGAGAGAGAGAGAGAGAGAGAGAGAATGTGAGAGACCAAGAGAAAAAGATGGAAAAGAGAGCGAGAAGAGAGAGACAGAGAGAAACTGGCCTGAGAGGCTGAGAAAGAGGAGCCTGGCCTGGCACTGGCTGTTTAACGAGACACCCACCTTGGAGAGTCAGGGCCAGGGAAAATTCTTTTCAGAGTTTTTGGTTTCTTCCCATTCCTCTTCAAACATTTTGGGGGCCTCAAAAAAGTTTATTGAGGAGCACACTCCCTCCTGGTTTTTCTTCGTCTCTAAATCCGAAACAAATCTGATTAGACCCCCAAACCTAAACAGGGAATAGCATCCCCCTAGCGTCTAGCTGGGTCTAAGAATCCGGAGCAGTGTTTGTCACACTTTTTTTTTTTTTTTTTTTGCGGTACGCGGGCCTCCCACTTCTGTGGCCTCTCCCGTTGTGGAGCACAGACTCCGGACACGCAGGCTCAGCGGCCATGGCTTACGGGCCCAGCCGCTCTGGCGGGCCCAGCCGCTCCGCGGCATGTGGGATCCTCCCGGACCGGGGCACGAACCCGCGTCCCCTGCATCGGCAGGCGGACTCCCAACCACTGCACCACCAGGGAAGCCCCGTCACACTTTTTGATGTCACTCTCTGCTCAAGAAAAATGTTTAGGGCTTCCCTGGTGGCGCAGTGGTTGAGAATCTGCCTGCCAATGCACGGGACACGGGTTCGAGCCCTGGTCTGGGAGGATCCCACATGCCGCGGAGCAACTAGGCCCATGAGCCACAACTACTGAGCCTGTGCGTCTGGAGCCTGTGCTCCGCAACGAGAGGCCGCGACAGTGAGAGGCCCGCGCACCACGATGAAGAGTGGACCCCGCTCGCTGCAACTAGAGAAAGCCCACGCACAGAAACGAAGACCCAACACAGCCAAAAATAAATAAATTAATTTAAAAAAAAAAAGAAAAATGTTTAGGCACCCACAACATTTTATATATGTATATGTATATATATATGTGTGTGTGTGTATATATATATATATATATATGGATGGATTTAGAAATTATATACAAGTACTGTGACAATTAACTAATGTCTCAAGGCCCAGTATATATTCGGAGTGAATTTCATCACCAACAGTAGTGGATAGAAGTCCACCTTTCAAGGAGTTTTCTTACTATGATTTCAGTCAGCAATAATGTGTATGTGAGATGCCATTCTTTACTGTTTTCAACGTTAGGGTGGCTGTTGTAGGGCTTGAACTAGGAGCAGTGGTGGGTTTGTCCTACACTTTTCCTGTCGCTGGCTTGCACTTTCTCGATTAGCATTATCTCCATCCATGATTTCTTGGCAGGGACTTTTAGAAGCCACTTGTCCACACTACAGGGATTGATTCAGTTACAGCTGTGTTGTTTGATCCTCAGCTCCACCGAACCCGCCACCAGGACACTGCAGTAAACAGCAGTAGGCTGAATGTAAAGGAACAGAAGACATGGGCATAGCAAACCTGTCTGCATTGTGGGCTGCCTTTGGCCTCTGGAGACCCCACTTAATGGACATGGCATTGGGTGTCTGACATATGGCCAAGGGTGCACATCAGGGTTGAGCTACATACTCTTTTTTTTTTTTTTTTTTTTTGCAGTACGCGGGCCTCTCACTGTTGTGGCCTCTCCCGTTGCGGAGCGCAGGCTCAGCAGCCATGGCTCACGGGCCCAGCCGCTCTGCGGCATGTGGGATCTTCCTGGACCGGGGCACGAACCTGTGTCCCCTGCATTGGCAGGCAGACTCTCAACCACTGCGCCACCAGGGAAGCCCTGAGCTATATACTCTTAACTACTTTTAGCTAAAACTTAAGTAGAAATAGTGAGCTAATATTTTCCTCCTGTGCTTTGGAGATTATTATTTGAGAGACTAATAGGTTCCGACCTAAAAACATCTAAGCCCACCTCTGCCACACCTTTGCTTGCCACCCCTCATGGCAGGGTGCTCATGACCACTCAAAGCAGCTCTCATTTTTAGAAAATTCCTTTACATATTGAGCTGGCATCTGCCCTGGTGACTCCCCAAGGTCCCAACCCCTCCCTCTGGGCTCACAGCCCCACCTGGTCGTCCTGTCCTGGAGGGGCCCTGCAGAGACCTGGGGACAGTGACCAGGTCTGTTCATGCAGTGCTCATCCCTAGGCTGAGCACCCTGCTCCTCCGGCCACTGCTCTTGGATGTGGTCTCCGTACCACTCACATCCTCCGGATTATCTTGGTTTGTCCAGACTCTGTTCTGTTCAGGACCTAGGATTGAGCCTAGGATAGGAGCTGGTGAGGTATAGGTCACCTTCCTCACTGTACACTCTGTGCTTCTGTTAATATGACCTAAGGCTGTGTTAGCTTTGCTTTGTTGCTCTATCACCTTGTTGACTCGTATTTCACTTTAACAGACATTGGTTATGTACCCCCTGTGTGCTAGAGTCCAGTCAGATGCTTGTGCTGAAATGTACTTGTCTTTCAGAGAGTGTTTTTAAAATCCTAGGTCTTTCTGTATGAACAGCCTCCAAGCTGGGCCCACCCATCCTCCTTCTGCACAGACTGGATTTTTGTCCCTTTTACCTTCTTCTTTCGGTGCCATCCCCACTTCTCAGGCCCTCGCTGCATCCTTGGATGTGCTGTGGCCACGGGGTTCACCCAGATTCGTGACAGGTCCGTCCAGCTTGTGGGCAGCTGGCTGAGCAGTTTGGATTGTTCTCCCACCATTAAATTGCCTGGATGGACTTGAGACAAACGGCTGAGGAGGTGGGAACGGTGGCGTTTTCACTCTTTTCCTCTGTGAGGGTCCCCTTGTGCTTGGACTTCAGCCTCAGATCCGAGTTCATATCATTTGCTTCGTGGCCTGTGGGGAAGCCCCTTCCCCTCTCTGGGCCTCAGCTTTGATCTCCTGGCTGTAACTATGTGGAATTCAAGCTTGGGGAAAGAGAGAGAGGGCCAAGCCTGGGGAGTGAGGTGAGGTGGGAGGTGAGGCTGAGGCAGGAGGTGTAGCGGGCTGAAGAAGAAGGGGGACGGGAGCAAGCGGAGGATCTTATAAAGGGAAGGGGGAGATGCTGAGACACTGCTGGCGTAACATTATTTCTCTAAGCTCTGAAATCCAGCACTTTACGGCTTCTTTTTCTGAAGCACTTTCTCTAAGCCAGGGGCTAGAATATAGTAGCAAGAAAAACGTGATTCCTAATCCCAGGGAGCCCAGAATCTAAGTCCATTTTATCTGAATCCTCACAGCGACCCTGCAAGATAGTGACACAATCCCTATTTTACAGACAGGGAAACTGAGGCTCAGAGTGTAAAGTTATTTGCCCAAAGTCACCGAGCTGGGGAGTAAAGTGATGAGACACGATTTGGAGTGGGCTCTGTCAGACCCCACTGCTAGAGTGACTTAATCAAGATACCTCTCAGTACAGAGTATTGGCTAAGAGCATGTCATTTTACTATGTACTGTCCTGTCCACAGCCCCAGGCGAGCTCCAAAACCCTTGGTGAGTGACACTATTCTTTGTCTCATAGATGAGAAAAAGGACCTAGAAGAGAGAAGTGATGTGCCCAGGGCTTGGTGGCAGGGCCCGGCCAGGCCCTTGGTCTCACAGCAGCTAACTCTCTTTCCTCCCAGCCCCTGCCCTGAGGGTGCCCAGAGGACTTCCCACCCATACCTTGGGATCTGGAGCTCTGAAAAGACGGTTTCTGTTCCATGCCTCTGGCTTCCCAGGGTCTGTTTCTGATTCATTCCCCTCCCCAACTGTCCTGCTTGATGGGTGGAGGAACTCTGGACCTGGGAAGCTGGCAGTGTCCAGAGGGGGCAGCGAGAGTGCCCAGGCCTGGATTCTAGGACAAAAAGACGGGCCCCAGGCACAGCAGGGATTGAAGCAGATGGCACTTCCCAAAGCTGTACCAAAAGACATTGAACCACATTCTGGGGAAAAGGACTATGCTCTTGTGTAGTTTGGGGAAGGATTGGATTAACTAGAGTGAAAGAGCTTTCTATCCTGCAGGCCTTCTCAGAGCCTTTAATGTACAACTTGCACTTCATGCAGCTCCGGGGTGGGGTGGGGGGCTATGGAAAGCAGTGTTGCCCAAACTTCTTTGAACATAAAATCCACTTTTTTCTTGGAGCATTTCAAGGGCCCCACAAGATACTGTATGTATCTTACTGTTAGAACATGCTCTTCTGGGCCCTCCCCTGGGTCACATCAACCCTGAGCGCCTTTGCCGATTGAGTGGATGAACCCTGACTGCTTTAACAGGACCAGAGCTTTAGTATCCTAGAACGTCCGAACTGGAAGAACCTTGCAGGGTGCAGCCCAGCTTCTCCATGTGTGGGAACTGAAGGCCAGGGCAGTGCAGCAACATGTTTGGAGGAGGGAGGCCAGAGACAGACAAGCCTGTTGGGAGACTGTTGTAACACTCAGGGGAGAGTTTCTGGCGGCCTCAGTGGACCACACTCTGCCTAGCATGTGGTGCCTTTGTTAACAGTACAGACTTCCCTGAGCCACACCCTAACCCTAACCTTGCTCTGAACACCAGACGCTCTGAGTGAGAGAGTCCTGGGCGTCTGCCCTGTCAACAGTGCTCCCAAGGACATCTGACCATTACCCAAATTTGAGAGACATTGAGCATGGGAAAGGAAGGGGAAACTCTCATTTATTAAGTTGCCAGTATTCTAGGCTTGTTGTAGGCGCGATATCCTTTTATCCCCGCAACACTCTGGAGGATAGATATTAACACACCATTTTATTGAAGCTGAGTGGAGCCTGGCAGCAAAGGAACAGGGACAGGAACACAGTTATGACCAAGTCCCAAACCCTCAGTCCCCTTGTAGGATCTCTTGGGAGGGAGGCAGTGGGAGTAGAGAACCCAGCTCCTCTTGAAGGGAAGATGAGACAGGCTTGGGCTTTGGCTGGCTGTGGAGGGAGGAGCCGTGTCATCCTTCCTGCCTTTGGAGCTTAGGGGCCCAGGAGGGTGGTGGAGTCAGAGAAGTTAGGAAGGAAGATGGTCAGCATCTGAGGGCTCCGGGCTGAGGCACGCACTGTGGTGGAGAGACGGTGATAAGCAGAGTGATAGCCCCCAAAGGTGCCTATGTCCTGATCTCTGGAAACTGTGACTCTGTTAGGTTATGCAGCAGAGGGGAATGAAGATTGCACATGGAATTAAGGTTGCTCATCTGCTGGCCGTCACATACGGGATGATCCTGGGTGACCTGGGTGGGGCCAGTGTCATCACAAGGGTCCTTAAATGTGGAAGAGGGTGGCAGAAGAGGTCAGAGCAGTGTAGTGTGAGGACTTGACCTGACATTGCTGGCTTTGAAAATGGAAGCAGGGGCCACAAGCCAAGGAATGTGGGTGGCCTCTAGAAGCTGGACAATGCAAGGAAATGAAGAAGGAGGGGGAGGGAAAGGGGAAGGAGAAAAAGCAGCAGCAAGGAAACGGATTTCCCCTAGAGCAGGAAGGAAGGCATCCCTGCTGACACCTTGATTTTAGCCCGGTGAACCAGTGTTGGACTTCTAACCTACAGAACTGTGAGATGCTATACAGGTGTTGCTTTAAGCCTCTAAGTTTGTGGGAATTTGTTACAGAAGAAATAGAAAACCAGTGAGGAGCTGAACCAGCTCCAAGATGGTCTCTGTCCTCAGCAAGTGTACAGGCCTCTAGGGCAAGATCTTCAGGACAACTGGCTTGGGCAGTTACAGTGCTGGGGAAACCCGGGAGCTCCCCAGCCCAGCCTGGAGTTGAGACAGAACACCTCGAATGGGGTGGGGGGCCTCAGGGGCCCTGCCCGTCCCGCCCTGGCGGCTGGAGTGAAATCTGTGGACCCTGGCCTGCCCAGCGAGCCCCGCTTCGCTCTGCCTGCACTCTCAGAGCCCCTCCCCCCGCATTCATCTCATCTCAAATGCTTTGGTTGCAAGTAACAGAAACCACCACAGGCTACCATAACAGGACTTTCTTGGGAGGATACGGAGGTCTCACAGAACAGAGGGAACTTCTGAGGAGCCAGACTGCAGAGAAGACGGTGCCCAGGAGCAGAAACAAGAGGGCCCTGTCTCAGGGGAGACCAGCGCCCACAGATTGAGGGCTTTGTGTCACTCACGTCACAAGACCGATTCCCGGGAGGGAGAAGCTGATGGTCTAGCCTGGCTGGAGGGCAGTCACCCCTCCAGAGTTCCCATACGGTTGTCCTGGAGCAGTGTCTGCCTGACAAGGATGTGCTTGGAATTAGGGCGCATGCTTGTTTGGGGTGGCTTGGGAAGCTGGAGATTATCCAGGGCTCTGACTTTCTCCTTCGCTGCAATCACCAGAAGGGGCTTCGATGCCAGGTGGGCAAAATCAGTAAGTTTCCACCCCTCTGTCGGCTCTGTCCCCCTCTTAGCTGCTGTTTCTGTTCCCAGGGTCTCCCATCCCATTTCCTGCCCTCGGCTTGTTTAACTGAGCTGGTCCAACATTGGTGGCCCTCAGGGGTGAAGTTTCAGTCCACCTGTGGGGAAAGTTGGCCATTAGCCAAGCGTTCAAGGCCCTGGATGATTCCCCAGCCTCACGGGGTTCCTACCCCTTCACCAGCCCACTGCCACCCACCCCCTCCACTAAACCTTCATCCCACTTTGGCCACATGTTAAAATCCAACTCAATCTTAGTAAGCCCCCTCCTCCAAGGTGGGACACCCGAGAAAGATAGGCAGCCCCTGAATCAGGAGACAGGGTTCTGGAGCCAGCCTTGCCCCTGAATCTCTGTGCGATCCTGTGCAAGTTCCTCTCCATTGCTCAGTTTCCCCTTCTGTAAACTAGGACACGGATCTCCACCCTGCTTCCTGCCTGGTTAGCGTGAGGATCCAGTGAGCTGAGCGGGGAAAGCTCTGTGAGGCTGTGATGGCCTGGTGTCCCCTACTATCCCTCCCACCTCGGACCCAGGCCCTTGTAATAGCAGGAGCTTAGGAAATCCGGGCTGAACTGAAGTGGAAATCCAGTTTAGCAAAGCCTGTGGGTGCAGCGGCCCTGGCACCACCGGTGACTCAGCAGGGCTGGGCTTTTTGGAGAAAAGCGCTAAGCATTGCATTTCCTTGTAGGAACAGCCTCAGATGGTGGGGGGGTGGGGGGCACCTGAAAGAGGGAGGCCTACGGGCCTCTAACCAGGGCCAGGGAACGGGGGTTCTCTGTTAGGGCAGGGGATGGATTCGAGTCCATCTGTAAGCTGGGAGACCTTGGACAAGTCACTTGTCTCTTTGAACCTCAGTTTCTTTTTGTGTAAAATAAGACTTGCAAGGGTGAAATAAGATCACGGGGATTGCGCCATGTGCTCTTTCCTCTCTCTGCTTTCTTCTGTCTTCACTTCTCCTGTCTCAATTCCGTGTTCCATCTTGGCTCAAAGGAGGTCACGTGCTGTGAACTTGAACTTTCAGAAGCCTCTCACGGCAATCCCTCTGCCTGATGTCCCACGACTAGTGCGCTGTCCTTTTGTCTTAAGCATTGCCCTACACACTGATCTTAGAGTTTTAAATTTTTACATTTCTGTTTATCCTTTCTTACAGCAGAAATATGGGTGGAGGAGGATGAGGCAAGGACATTAAAAGGAAAAACAGGGCTACCTCAGGTCCTGCCTCCATGATCGTTCTATTTCCCCTCCTGATGGATCAGTGTGCTGAAAAACTGCCCGAGGAGGTTCCCTGGGCTCTGGGGACACTTGCTCAGGGCTCCAGAACTAAATAGAAGCCAAGTCAGCATCATTTGCATAACACTCGATGACTGTTAGTGGCTTCTTTCCTGGTGCTAATGACAGAGGCCTGGGAAGAGGTGCCAGGACGGAGCAACTGCCCTTTTGCTCAGCCACTTACTAGCTCTCTGGCCCTGGGCAAGTTACCTTGCCTCTCTGGGCCTCAATGTTCTTACCTATAAAATGAGCACAACCACGGTGAGCCCTGATAGAGTTGTGGTGAGGCATATGTGAGGCACACGTGTCACGTGCTCAGATCCTTGCCTGGTAGATAGGAAGCACTTATTTGTTATTGTCTTCATCATCATCAGTATCATCTTTTTTGCTTTCTGCCGGGCCCTATGCAGGGCACAGGTGACACAGAGATGAATCAGCCATGGTCCCTACCCTGGCTGGTTAGTGATCTAGTGGAAGAGACTCACCCTGGGTGTGTCAGACCCTCTGCCGGGCCCTGATTGGAGATCTGAAGGTGAACAAGGAACAGTGGCCCCGGCAGTTGTGCAACAAGGCTCCTCTCTCAAGAAGGAAGAGTCTGAAACAAGGCACAGCTGATGAAGGCTCAGGAGAGCAATGTGCCCTCTGGGCCTCCCCCAAATCCCACCCTTCTTTAGAGTTTCTTCATGCCAACTGTCTCCCATGTGGGCCAAGGCCCCTCACCTCTGTGCCTTTGCACACGGCTCCTCTGGCCCTTCCAAACTCACCCGCAGCGTTCCCTCCTTCAGGAACTTGCCCTGACTGACCCTGGTCTGATTTGGCCCCTTGGCTCCCATGGGACTACCCCCTGGGTCTACCGTGAAATTCCTTGAGGACAGGGCTGCAGATTGTTCACCACGGTATCCCCAGTGCTAGCACACAGTAGGTGTTCAATTAATGTATGAAGGTAGGGGAGAGAAGGTGTATCAGTCAGAATTGTGTTCAGCTACAAATGCCGAGAATCCTGACTATAGAGGTTTAAACAAAATGGGGTTTATTTTTCTTAAATAACAAGAAAGCAGGCAGCTGCTGTCAAGGGCTCATCAGTTCAGTGACCCTGCATTTGCTTTGGCTTTTCCTCATGGTCACAAGATGGCCACTGTAGCTCCTGCCGTCACACTCATGTTCAAGAAAGAAAGGAGAGGCAAGACACAGCACCAACACTGTTGGCCTCTTTGGTCAGGAGAAGCAAAACTCCTTCCCAGAACCCCATCAGGCTTCTCACTTCTTTTTGGCCAAAACTGAATCACATGGCCACTCCTAGCTGGGAAAACAAGTATCTACTTGATATGGAAGAACAAAATTCAGTTTTGCTCACAAGAAAGAAGTCCAGGGGTGACGGAGGGGGGAGAAGGAATAAGGGAGTCGGGGTAAGGAGGGTGGGTACTGGTTAGACAACCAGCAGAGGGCTTCATGAAAGAGGTGGTATTTGCACAGTGCCTGGAAAGTCAGATACAATTTTGGTAACCAGGAAGAATGGCATGGGTGGAAGTCTGGAGGCTTGAAAATGCTGAGTGTCACCAGGGGCTGCCACGTGACCGAGACAGCTAGAGCAGGAAAGAGGTAGAACGAGCTTGGCGAACTGTCGGCGTATTTGCTGTCAGCCAGCAGCTCTCTTGCCCCCATACAGCTCTAAGTCTCTTCCTCCACTCCACCTGAAATTCCACCGTGAGAGATGATCTCAGCCAGTGAGACATACTGGACACCTGCTATGAACAAAGAGTCCTTTTCAAAATATAAATATGCCCTGAAGGCTTGTGGTCATCAGTCATTCATACCTGGATATCGATTCATTTTATTGGCTAGTGACCTCCTAATGCTTAGCTGAATTCTGCCCTGAGAAATAGGAATTTTTATTCTAGAAAGGGGTAATGGAGCCTGGGCCCTAGGAGATGGGAGATGGGTGGGGCTGGGTCTGGACCCCGAATGTCCGGGGGTCATAGGAGGTCTGTAGAAGAGGGAACTCACACTCACCAAGACCTCCTGTGGGCAGGCACTGGCCATCTTTCTTCTCTAAGGTGCTGCCATCGCCAGTTCACAATTGAGGTAACTAGAGCTTGGAGAAGGGGCCTGTCCTGCCAAGGCCATCTCGTGCACAGGTGACGGAAGGGGGGTTGGACCCTTGTCAGTCTCACCCCAAAGCATATGCTGTCTTGTTGCCACGCCCCGTCATAATAATGATCATCATCTCAGCTGGCATTTGTTCAGCCCTTGCTCTATACCAGGCATTGTTCTGAGTGCTTTATGGATTTTAAGTCATGCCATTTTCACAACAATACTATGAGGTAAACACTATCATTGTCCCCATTTTACAGACGGGAAACCTGAGGCACATAAGAGGTTAAGTGACTGGCCCAGAATCCCACAGCTAGAAGTGTCAGATCAGATTCACAGCCAGGCAATCCAGCTCTGAGGCACAGGGAAGGATGCTGCCTTGTCAAGGTCTTGTGGTGGGTTAAGAGTAGATTCTCTACTAAAAACAAACAAAACCCCCGCAAAGTCATAGATACAGAGAAGAGATTGGTGGTTGCCAGAGATGGGGGGTTGGGGGTGGGCGAAATAGGTGAAGGGGGTCAAAAGGTACAAACTTCTAGTTACACAATAAAAAAGTCCTGGGCATGTAATGTACGGCATGGTGACTATAGTTCATAATACTGTACTGCATATTTCAAAGTTGCTAAGAGAACAGACCTTAAAAGTTGTCATCACAAGAAAAAAAATTTTGTAACGATGTATGGTGACAGATGCCAACTAGACTACTGTGGTGATCATGTTGCAACATATACAAATATCGAATCATCATGTTGTACCCTTGAAACTAATATAATGTTATATGAGCTTTATACCTCAATAAAAATGTTTAATTAAACTTTTAAAAAAAGAGTAGATTCTCTAGACCAGTGGTTCCCAAGTAGGGGTGATTTTTGCCCCCAGGAGACATTGGGAAATGTCTGGTGACATTTTTGATTGTCACAACAACTGGGTGGGGTGTTACCTGCATCCAGTGGGGAGGCCGCTAAACACCTTACAATGCACACACCGGCAAAGGATCATTGGTCCCAAACGTGGGGAGCGTTGAGGTTGGGAACCGAGGTCTAAACTTGTTAGAGAGGAGTGAATCTACCTCCTCTTGAAGTTAAGGCCTTAGTCTCAGAGCTGGGAGGAGAAGAAATGGCAGGGGGGTGCTTCAGAACGAAGCCTGCACAGCGTGGCTGAGATGCTGTAACAGAGACCGAATCCCTGGGATTACATAAGCGAGAAGCTCATTTCCTGTGCACATAAATGACCAGAGACAGGTCCATGTGCGCAGACGGCTTTGTGCGTGAGGCCTTTCGGGGCCCAGGTTCCTTTGCCTTGTTGCTCAGGGATTCCCTGGGGTGTTGGCTCAGTTTGCGTGATTGAAGTTATTCTCCACCCCATGTCTGCATTCCAGCATACAAAAAGCAGGAAAGAGGAAGTAGAAGGCACAGAAGTTTATAAGCCCAGAGCTGGGAATCGGTTGTTAAACACAACCATTATTAAATTAAATTCTATAAATGTATAAATAACTAATTTATGTTAAAAAAAGGTTAATAAGTACTCAAAATGTATCACTTCCTAATTTATTTTGCTACATTCTGCCCATTACCTAGGCCCTTGAGATTTTCACATCTGTTTTATCTGTATTGTGGAATCACTGCGTAATGCTGTGTTCCACTGTCCATGCCTTCCCAACTTTTTTTTTTTTTTTTTGGCGGTATGCGGGCCTCTCGCTGTTGTGGCCTCTCCCGTCGCGGAGCACAGGCTCCAGACACGCAGGCTCAGCGGCCATGGCTTACGGGCCCAGCCGCTCTGCGGCATGTGGGATCTTCCTGGACCGGGGCACGAACCCATGTCCCCTGCATCGGCAGGCGGACTCTCAACCACTGCGCCACCAGGGAAGCCCAGCCTTCCCAACTTTGCAGTCCATGGCATCACAGTGGTATCAGTCACAGAGATCAGTAAACTCTACAAATTAGAGCTTGAATGTTTGCTTTGTCGATTGTCTAAATTTAAGAAAGTGATCAAGCAAATGTTAATAATGGAGATTAAACCTCAAACCTGTAGGCATTGCATTACACCTGTTGCCATTACACTGTGAATAACACAAAAAGTTGAGAAAGTATTCTTCCAGAATCTGTAAAATATGATTCGATTCAGCAAAGATGTTGCTTATATCACTGACAAACTGTGATGACAAAGGCATTTGTTGTTTGCCTTTCATCTTACTTGTTAACATGAAAGAAGTTATCAGCCAACATTCACGTTGGCAGTGCTCTTGTTCATCCATGATGTGAGCAGCCTCTTTTCTGAATTTGGTAGTGATTGAGCATTTATTTGTAGTTTGATTTTGTGACACTATTTTTTTTTTTAATTTATTTTAAAGAAGATGTTGGGGATAGGAGTTTATTAATTAATTGATTTATTTTTGCTGTGTTGGGTCTTCGTTTCTGTGCGAGGGCTTTCTCTAGTTGTGGCAAGCGGGGGCCACTCTTCATCGCGGTGCGCGGGCCTCTCACTATCGCGGCCTCTCTTGCTGCGGAGCACAAGCTCCAGACGCGCAGGCTCAGTAGTTGTGGCTCGCAGGCCTAGTTGCTCCGTGGCATGTGGGATCCTCCCAGACCAGGGCTCGAACCTGTGTCCCCTGCATTGGCAGGCAGATTCTCAACCACTGTGCCACCAGGGAAGCCCTTGTGACACTATTGTTGGTGATAGATTTGTAAAAACTGATAGTATATTTTGCAAGAAATTCCAAGTCACACTGAAGCTAGAGGTGTATGAAATTCACAATAAAGAGGACTGTATTTTTATTTTTTGTAACTCTGTGCTATACATTCTTTTTAAAATTTTATTTATTATTTTTTACTGAAGTATAGTTGATTTACAATGTTTCAGGTGTACAGCAAAGTGATTCAGTTATACATATACATATATAAGTATTCTTTTTCAGATTCTTTTCTATTATAGGTTATTACAAGATATTGAATATAGTTCCCTGTGCTAATCGTTAGGTCCTTGTTGTTTATCTATTTTATGTATAGTGGTGTGTATCTGTTAATCCCAAATTCCTAATTTATCCCCCCATACATTCTTTACATCAGTAAAATTTACAGCAGACATATCTGTGTGTGTGTATACTTTTTCCCCCAGAACCCTAGAACATCTTGTCAGCTCACCACCACGCAGATCCCCTTCATTCACGGTCTGGTGGCAGGAATATGAGTCACATGGTCCCAAGGCCACGCCTAGCTTCAAGGGATGCTGGGAAATACAGTCTCTAGCTGGGGGCCATGTGCCCAGCTAAAATCAAGGCAGCCCAACCATGGCAGCCCCGTGTATTTTCCCCAGAGGAGAGCACCAGCTCACTGGGGTTAGCCGTTTAGATTTTCCAGGGCCACACTTATGGCCTTCTCATGGCCTCATCTGAAGGCCGGCTTCGAGTTACCACTAGCTCCCACTCAGAATTTCAGGAAAGCACAGAGTATGGTGTCCTGAGGGGACAGATTCCCAAACCTCATGCTGCACCTTCAAGTGCCTGCTTCCTGCCCTTGCTTTACCGTTTGCATCTGTAATCCTGACAGCCATACCAGCAGGGCTTGACTTTGAGCAGTTTTGTGCTCCACACCAGTGTTTGGGGTACATTAAACAGAACGTGGGTTCTGGAGTCCCAATTCATGCAAAATCTCTTCATCTCTTTGAGCCTCAGTTTCCTCCTCTGTAAAATGAGGATGATAAAATTTACCTTGCTTGGGCTTCCCTTGTGGCGCAGTGGTTGGGAGTCCGCCTGCCGATGCAGGGGACACGGGTTCGTGCCCCGGTCCGGGAGGATCCTACATGCCGCGGAGCGGCTGGGCCCATGAACCATGGCCGCTGAGCCTGCGCGTCCGGAGCCTGTGCTCCACAGCGGGAGAGGCGACAGCAGTGAGAGGCCTGCGTACCGCAAAAAAAAAAAAAAAAAAAAATTTACCTTGCAGGGTTATTGTAAGAGTCAAGTGAAACAATCTTTGGGGAAGTTTTGTTGTCTAGAAACTACAATTCAGGTGTGAAGTAATTAATTCCAATTCCTAACCGACTGGTTTGTGATCAGGCTCAGATGGAATTACAGACACATAAGCCCTTTGTAAAACTGTTAAGTACTGTACTGATATAAAGTGGTATATTACATTTTTAAGTAATGAAAAATTATTGGTTGTTTTATTATAACAAAAGAAATACTGACATAGAAAACAAACTTACAGTTAGTTACCGAAGGGGAAATGGGGGGAGAGATAAATTAGGAGTATGGGATTAACAGATGCACACCACCATATATAAAATAGATAAATAACAAGGATTTACTGTATAGCACAGAGAACTATACTCAATATCTTGTAATAAACTATAGTGGAAAAAGAAAAAACAAGGAAAAGAAAAAAAGCAATACTGCTAAAAATTTAGAAAAGGCAAAGTAAAAATACCCATAATGCTACCACTCAGAGATCTAACTACTGTTTATATTTTGTTATAGCTCCAACAATTATTAACTCGTGGTCGTGTTTGTTATATTTGGACCCCCACCTACGCCCTCCAACTCTCTTATTCAAATAATCAGATTATTTTGAAGCATGTCCTAGACATCATATAATTTCATCATAAACATTGCAGTATTTATCTCTAAATTTAAGAATACTTTAAATAAATATAACTTCAATATAAATATCACACCTAAAAAAATAAGTTCTCTAATGGAGGATGTTGATAACAGGGGAGGCTATGCACGTTTAGGAGCAGGGGATATATGGGCAACCTTTGTACCTTCCACTCAATTTTTTTTTTTTTTTTTTACCTTCCACTCAATCTTGCTGTGAACCTAGGGCTGCTGTAAAAACTGAAGTCTCTTTTTTAAAAAATAAGCTCTTAATAGTATCAAAAGGTGATCATTATTCAAATTTCCCTAATTGTGTATTTCTTTTTTCATAAATTGTTCTTGTACCTTTGAATATTGGTTGTTTATATTTTTCTTATTTATTTGCCAAGCTCTTTATATATTAAACATATTAACTAAGGTAATATTAATTACTATTGTTCTTCCAACAGGGGAGGCCATGGAGACTTCAGGATCACTTCAGGACCACAGTCGAGTCCACGGAGAATCAGAAGATCTAGACCGTATGTTTGCTCTCTCTGCCCTCTGGGCAAAGCCGCACGGGAGGTGAAGTCCAGCAGTAGGTGGAACAGAAGACCCTGCTCAGCTCATGCGGCACAATGAATGGCCCAAGTTACGGTCAAAACCTCTAGAGAAGTAGTGACTTTACACACATGCACATGTGTGTGCTTGGTCCAGTCTGTCCCCCAGTACTCTAGCTGTGTGGACCCTCAGTTGCTCCCCAAATCTCAGAGGCTCTGGGGGCTTGGACTTGCACTAGGGAGTGTCCTCAGAAGGTGGGAAGCGTCCTGCATGGCCCCAGAATGGGGAATGGGAAGGTTTAGGGCTTGATCGGATCCCACCTGCCCTGTAATTTACAGAGAATTTTAAATTGGCAACTGCTCTACACAGTGTAGTGGTCTCTTGGGAAGGATAGAGGGCTTAGAAGCCCCTCTCTGGGCTCCACATTCAGAGAAAAGTCTGCCTTTGGCCTTCCTAGAGCCTCTGGGGCCTCTGAGATCCCTGGTCTCCTGTACCTCCCATTGGCCCTAGGGGTTTGGGAAGAGTGTCCCAGTGAATCCAGCCACTCCTTGCTCCCCACATCCAAGTAGACCCCTGGGGAGGCCTGGGTGGTCTCTGGGGTGGGAAGGGCAGGAAACGCTCATCCTTGCCTATGTGTGCCTCCCAGATGGAGAGACGGATTTCCACAAGCAAGACGAGGAGGCTGAGCTCTATTCTCAAGACCAAGATGAGAGCGGCAAGTCTTCCTCCTCTTCATCCTCCTCCTCAGGTAAAGCAATGATTTCATTAAATAAATCTATATTAAGATATTAAAGACAAGCATTTACATGGAAAAACCAATCTCCTGGACTTCCCTGGTGGCGCAGTGGTTAAGAATCCGCCTGCCAATGCAGGGGACACGGGTTCAAGCCCTCGTCTGGGAAGATCCCACATGCCGTGGAGCAACTAAGCCCGCGAGCTACAACTACTGAGCCCGTGTGCCACAACTACTGAAGCCCACACGCCTAGAGATTGTGCTCCGCAACAAGAGAAGCCACCGCAATGAGAAGCCTGCACACCGCAACGAAGAGTAGACCCCGCTCACCGCAGCTAGAGAAAGCCCGCACACAGCAACAAAAAGCCAACGCAGCCAAAAAAATAAATTAAAAAAAAAGAAAAAAATTAACAAAAAGAGAAAAGAAGAAAAACCAGTCTCCTGAACCTCCCACCTCGGTACTACAGCTCTCTTTTTCCATGTTCCGTTCCAGAGCCTGCCTCTCTGTACATGTAGCTTGTACACAGTTATAACTACCATAGAGGGACTTCCCTGGTGGTCCAGTGGTTTAGAATCCACGCTTCCACTGCAGGGGGCACGTGTTCGATGCCTGGTCAGGGAACTAAGATCCCATACGCCACGTGGTGTGGCCAAAAAAAAAGAACCCAAAAAATTACCATATAGACAATTTTGTCCTTGGTTTACAATTTTTTTTGCTATCTTATCCTAAGCATTTTGCCATGTTATTCCATAATATCTTAGCGGCTATTTTTCATGTTTCCCAAGTAGCCCCTCAAAGTGACTGCGTCTCATGTAAAGGAACGTTTAAGTTTTGTAGGAGCACTTTGGAATCAGGGGCAGTGCATGTGTCCATTCAAGCAGCCTGCAGGTTCATACCCTTTCTTTGCCACTAACTAGCTAAGCGTCCTTGGGTAAATTGCTTAACCCTGTATGCCCTGGAGTCCTCATGCATAAGATGGGAATGATAACAAAAGTTATCTCATAGGATACCTGTGAGGATTACATTCTACACGTGCAAAGGCTTAGCACCTATCAGATAGTAATAGCTCTAAAAATAACTGCTATTGTTAAGATTTTCCCCCTTCCCCACCCCAGTTTGGCCTGCTCAAGAGCATCCTTGCACAAAAGCCTTTACTTTTTGAATTTTTCATACAAATCAAGTCCTACATATCTACTCCCACAAGCACTTTAATGGGTTTAGAGGGATGAGCATCTCTAATTGGACTTTGATTACAAATTGCCACATTATTCTCTGAAAAGAAGCAGGATGTCTCTCTACTTTTATTCTTTTAACTCAAAAGGTAAGGCTGAATTTATAGCGGCAGCAACATCACAGCTAGCATTTATTGAGCACTTACTTTGTGCCAGGTAGCGTTCCAAGCACTTTATGTGGAATAACTCAGTTAATTCTCATAGCAACCCATGAGGAAGGCATTGTTGTTATTCCCATTTTACAGGTGAGGAAACCGAGGCCAGTGAGGTTTAGTTCTAGAAGAGCTTCCAGAGGCAGGAGGGCTACAACACGGGATTCTGTCCCTTTGTTTGTCTTCCGTAGGTGGGAAGGGACGTTCTGTCTTCTGATTCTGATTGACCCTCAGGGGTTGCTGCTCCCCCACAAATGTTCTCCCCCAAGTGTGGCCATAAGTTCCTTCCTTCTGGTCTCCAGAGTACATACACATGGGACTGGGCGTAGTTAACAAAACTGAACACTTAAAAGAAAGCAGCAGGAAAATAAACATGGAGTCCTAGAAGCATTGAGACAGACTGACATTCAGGATCCTGGTCTCTGGTCCTACCCTGGTTGGCCTGCTGCTGGAACTCAGACCCTGCCCATTCTTCAGGCTCAGATGGTGACCATTAGTCCTTGGGCCCCAAGCCTGGGTGCCTCCCAGCAGCCCCCCACCTTCCTCCACGTTAGGGCCCTAACTCAGAGTCTGGCATGCAGCACCACTCTCCCTACATACCTTTTTGTTCTTTTTTTTGTTTTTGTTTTTGTTTTTTGCGGTACGCGGGCCTCTCACTGTTGCGGCCTCTCCCATTGTGGAGCACAGGCTCCAGACGCGCAAGCTCAGCAGCCATGGCTCACGGGCCCAGCCGCTCCGCGGCATGTGTGATCTTCCCGGACTGGGGCACGAATCCGTGTCCCCTGCATCGGCAGGCGGACTCTCAACCACTGCACCACCAGGGAAGCCCAGCTTTTTGTTCTTAACGTATCCTGTTTGGGTTTTTTAAAATATTTATTTATTTGGTTATGCTGGATCTTAGTTGTGGCTCGTGGGCTCCTTAGTTGAGGCTTGCCGGCTCCTTAGTTGTGGCATGTGAACTCTTAGTCACGACATGCACGTGGGATCTAGTTCCCTGACCAGGGATCGAACCCGGGCACCCCTCATTGGGAGCACGGAGTCCCAACCACTGCGCCACTAGGGAAGTCCCTATCCTGTTATTTTTAAATTAAAACGTTTTTTCATTATGAAAGATTACACATGGGCACATTGTAGAAAATATGGAACATACAAAGAAGTAGAAAGAAGGAAAAAAATCATCCTTTGCTCTGTTAGATAACCACTAAACACATATTAGTGTATCTCCTTACAGTTATTCAATAAATATTTATTGAGCATCAACTATGTGCCAGGCTCAGTGATGGATACTCGGGACACCAGAAACAAACGTGATTTTTTCTGCCAGAGTTAATTTTTTAAACAATTGAATTAGACAGAACACAGAAAAATTATCCTCATTCTTGACAGCATACAATTCTACAATACCTTTTATTAAAAATTATATATTATGCATAGGGAACTATATTCAGTATCCTGTAATAAACCATAATGGAAAAGGAAAAAATCAATCCTTGAACAAGTTTTAAAAATTATATCTTATGGGGCTTCCCTGGTGGCGCAGTGGTTGAGAGTCCGCCTGCTGATGCAGGGGATGCGGGTTCGTGCCCCAGTCCGGGAAGATCCCACATGCCGCAGAGCAGCTGGGCCCGTGAGCCATGGCCGCTGAGCCTGTGCGTCCGGAGCCTGTGCTCCACAATGGGAGAGGCCACAACAGTGAGAGGCCCGCGTACAGAAAAAAAAAAAAAAAAAAAATTATGAATATATCATGGAGAAAGCTAAAATAATATTGATGTGAATGTTAATAGAGATTGTCCCTGTTGGATAGAATTTGGAGTAATTTTTGCTTTCTTATTTTCTGTATTGTTTGATATTTTGCAAAATATGATGAAAAAGCCTTTTGGGGGCATTGATTGATATTTGTAAAATACAGAAAAGAAGAAAATAGAAGCCACTCAAAATGCCATCTCTTGAGATAAATACCACTGTTGTTATCTTGATGTACTTCCTGATACCTCTTTTTCTGTACCAGTTGAGATCACATACGCACTGATTTTTTTTTTTTCTGCACTGATTTTTAAGCACAGTTAACTTGGTTTCCTATAATTAAAAAATTTATCCATGATAGACCAGGAGGTCCCCAAGCCCGCTGAGGAACATCGGGATTGCTGGGGCCCTCTTGGTCATCCTGAGGAAAAGGGAATCCTCTGGACCTGAAGCTAGAAACTCCTAGGCCTGAATCCCCAGAATGCTGACCAATCCAAGAGTGCCAACAACGCGGTCATTCTTCAAGGCTTTAATCAAACTCCTGCTGCAGGCGGGGCAGCCTTAGGACAGTGATACCCAGGCCTCGTCCTTCAGGAGCTCAAGGTGGTTGGAGGGATGAGCACCACCAGGGACCCTCATGCCCACTGTGTCAAGCACAGACAGTTGATGCTATAGAAACCCCAGAGGAGGGTGGGCAAGATGCGTGTGAGCTGGGGCAGCTGGAAAAGCCCTTCTACAGGAGGTGTGACATCAGCTTAAGCTTCAGGATAAGGGAGCAAGTGGGAAGGGCATTCCAGGTGGGAGACAGAGCACGAGCAAACCCAGAGTCAGCGTGGTGTTGGTGGCATCACAGAGTTGATGCAGCACCCATACTGGGCAGTAGGGAGAGCACCTCAGTAACACGATACTTCACAGGACCTTGTCTTATCTTAGTGAAAGCCGTATTGAACATAGTAAGTGATTTGTCTGAGGTCACACAGAAAGTTCATGGCAGTTCCTGTCCCCTAACCCTCAAAGCAGAATTCTTCCCCCAGACCACACTCCTCACATAAACTAAATTTTGAGAACCGACACCAGAATGAGGTATTCCAGGCTCGATCCAGGCTGAGGTTCTCCCACAGCTTGTGTTTGTTCCCTGCAAAGAGCAGCAATGAGGACTAGCCCCCCTGAGTAACTGGAAAACGTTGGCAGAGACGGGGGCTGGTCTCCCCTGCAGGGGCAGCTCGCCCAGTAGGCAGTAGGCCTCACCATTTCTCCTTTGCCCACTTGGCTGATGGTTGAATTTCTCAGTGGGCCTGAGCATGTCCGTGTGAAGATTTTTTTTTTAAATAAATAAATACATTTATTTATTTATTTATTTTTGGCTGCGTTGGGTCTTCGTTGCTGCGCTCGGGCTTTCCCTAGTTGTGGCGAGCGAGGGCTACTCTTCATTGCGGTGCACGGGCTCTAGGTGTGAGGGCTTCAGTAGTTGTGGCACATGCGCTCAATTGTTGTGGCTCACAGCCTCTAGAGCACAGACTCAGTAGTTGTGGCGCATGGGCTTAGTTGCTGTGTGGCGTGTGAGATCTTCCTGGACCAGGGCTTGAACCCGTGTCCCCTGCATTGGCAGGCAGATTCTTAACCACTGCACCACCAGGGAAGTCCCCCGTGTGAAAATTTGTTCCTTGCAGTGTTATTTATAGTAGGGCAACAATAGAGGCAACCTAACGTCCAACAACAGCAACATAGAGCAGTGATGCTACACCCTGTCCTGGTCAGAGCTCTGGTCTTCATACATCTCTAAAGTGAAAAAGAGAAATTCAAATCATAGAATTCGTTTGATCTCATATACACTTTGTAAAAATTCACACATACATGATTGTAAACAAGACTGGAAGGAAAAATATCAAAATGTTAATAGTGGTTATCTCTGGATGGTTAAATTATGGGTGATTTTCATTTGCTTGTTTTTTTTTTGAATTGACTTATACCATAGATACTTTACAATAATCTTTTTTATCTTTATAACCAGAAGAATATAATTTTGTTTTTTTAAAAGAAAACTTTAATAAATGTTAGCCTAAATTCATTGTGGGAAGAAAAGAACTTGGGGGAAAGAGCCTGGATTAATGCCTAGTACAGATCCTGGCACACATAAGGTGTTTAATAAATGCTCTCATGACTCTGGAGCTGAGCTCTGGGTTCTATTTTTGGAGATAAAAATGATTAGAAGTGCAGGCCTTGGTGACAGACCTGGGTTTGAACCCTGGAATTTCTGCTTCCTGACTGTGTGACTTTCAGCGAATAACTTAACTTTTGTGAGCCTCAGTTTCCTTATCTGTAAAATGGGGAGAGAGAGACATTAATACCTTCTTCACAGCATTTCCAAGAGGATCAAGTGAAATATTAACTATAAATTACTTAGTTCAGTGTTGGTACATAGTAAGTGCTCAAAAAATGGCGACTCTTATTACTGACTTTGAACGAGGCCCAGGTCCTCTCAGGCCCCCAGTTCTTCTTCAATCAGCTGAACACAGTCACCTCGGGGCGTGTGAGGGATGTCAGACAGAGCAGCAGGAATGCTCTTGTACAGCTGTCTTGCCTCTTGAAGAGCGCCCACCTCACCCCCAGCGCAAAGACTATGTTACTTTTTAAGGCTTCCGACACCAGGAGAGGGAAGCCACTCTGGGGTGCTGTAACTGTGGGGAGCTGACTAACAGGCTTTGTCTACACCCAGGTGCTGAGCATGGGGAGCCTGACGTTTTGAAGGATGCGCTTCAACTCTATGAAGGTGATTGTCCAGTGGCTTTGGGGAAAACAGAATTAAACAAAGGACATGAAGGCTTAGGACCTTTTTGGGAGGAAACAAGGTGATGAGGGTGTTTCATGAGCTCAAAGTCCTGGGCAGATATAGGAGGTGTGGCAAGGTGAGTGGTTATAACATGGGCAGATGGAGGTGGGGGCAGGCATTTTCTGCCACAGTCAGACTGTCTTGGAATCTCTTCTGATCTATAACCCTGACTTGCAGGTTGACTGTGACCAGTCACCCAACCTTTCTGGGCCTCAGCTTTCCAACCAGCAAGATGGAACTTAATCAGTACCCTCTCTCTTGGAATACTGGGTTGTTTAAGCATGCAAGGGAAAATTAAGGACCTGATTTCTACAAAACTCAAATTACGGAGTAATTGTCTCTAAGCATCGTGATTTTTACAGCGAGCAGATATAAATATTATGGCACTTTGCTTGGTAGCACTTTGATGAAATGGAGGAATTTGTAGGAATGAACCAGTTTGCCAAAAAGCCTCATAAATGAACACTGCCAGATAAGAAAACCTGTTTAACTTTGTTTAATCCAACATTTACATAATCCGCCTAGTCTCCTAATGCCAGATAATAACCCAAGAAATACAACTGGAAACACATATACATTCAAAGAAATGGAAATGAAATATCTTAATATTCTGCATCAAGGTATTACCAGTGGCTGCCACTGGGTGGTAGCATTGTGAGTAATCGTCATACTATTTTCTTTCATCTGAATTTTCTGATTTTCTTTTTCTTTTTTTTTTTAAACAAAAACAGGTACTATCTAATTTTTTAAAATGTTGTTAATTAAGTAGTGTAAGAAAGTTTTCACTGAGTGTAAAATGAGAGAGAAACTGTTACATATACATACATTTTAAATGTTTTTTTCTCATCAAAAAGTAAGTCATGTTCACTGTAGAAAACGTAGATATCGTCACGTATTTGTGAATTAATTCCCCCAAGTAATGAATTCCCCGCCCCGCCTCCCCCTTCCCGACACACCAGAGGCACTTGGTAATTATGCTGCCGGAGTCTCATTTCATGCCGTTCTTGGTTTGCCTTCTGTACCCTTGGTGCTGGCCTCTCTGGTCACTTGCAGACACTGGCTCCTGTTTGCACATTAGCCTAAAGACAGTTCAGCATACTGAGTGTTTATTGCCATGAGCTGAGTGCCCCCTTCAGGTGTTCGTGTCCTGGGGCTGATCTGGAGGGCGGAAGTGTACAGAGTGGGGACTCCGGCCTCCCCTTGAGGGGAAGAAGGTGACAGGCTAGGAGAGAAGTCACTGGGAATAGAGTAGGCGCCAAGAACCAGAGGGTGGGGACTTCCCTGGTGGTTCAGTGGGAAACACTCCGCGTTCCCAATGCAGGGGGCCCGGGTTCGATCCCTGGTTGGGGAACTAGATCCCTCATGTATGCCACAGCTAAGAGTCTGCATGCCACAACTAAAGTTCCTGCGTGCCACAACTAAGACCCAGCACAGCCTAAGTAAATAAATATTAAAAAAAAAAAAAAAGAACCAGAGTGTGAATGAGGTGGGAGGGCTACCCAGGCCAGATTAAAGGGAAGGCTGTACCTCAGGGCACGTATAGGGCTCGATTCACCCTAGGCAGCCCAGACAGGAGCTCCACACTGGGGTCAGGGGCCAAGGCCTCCATGGTACAACCCAGCTTGGCTTCCACAAGCTCAGGGCCTGGTGGGGCTGGAGCCACGTGGCTAAGTGTCCTCACCTGCATCTGGATAGGAATGAACAGGCACAGATTGCAAACTGGTGGCCTGTGTGTACAGATGTATATCATCTGGCTCACAGAGTATCTTTATTATTATTATTGTTCTTAATATATTTCATCACGTCTACAACTAACAGTTTTTCACATCTGGAGATCTGTGAAATCAGGGTGCCTCTTAAAATCACTGGCAACTTGCGGTTATAATTGGCAGTAGTTTTCCTTCCATAAAATGACGTCATTCTCACAAACCATGATATCTTTGATTCGATGGAATATGAATTGCCAGCTTTTTTTATAGTCAAGAAGTTTATATAAAAACCTGGATTTCTGGCTTCTCGTGGGAAATTAGAAGACCTGTAACATGGGGCAGGCATTGCTGCGGCAGCTTTCGGGGACTGCGGGGTGGTGCCTGCCCCTTTAGATGAAAGAGGAACCCTCCAGTTTGCTCCAGTGCTCCCTGCAGATCAATGGGAAGTCTCTCTGCAGTGTAACTTCTCCCCACCCAGAGGATATGAATATGCAGTCACTGATTTCCCTTCTGTGCAGGTGCCCCCGGGGAGGTGGTGCCGTCTGAGGAATCAGGTGAGTGTCTTTTAGGGGAGAGGGGTCGTTGGTACTGGTGTTGAACGAGGTCTGGGCACCGTCTTTCCCCCAAAAGAGGCAGGTGCTATCAGGTGCACGGCTGTGAGAGATGGGACTCCCAGTCTGCTTGGGGCCTGGGGCTCTGACCCGGGCTCAGCAAGCAGGCGGGGCTGGCTGTGGCATGAGACAGGGGGCCAGTGGAGGTTAGAAACGGGGTCCAGGCAAGAACAAAGGGATTATTAATAACAATCTATAGATAGAAAGATCCCCTGGGGGCTGGAGAATTCAACAGGGGCGTTTTCAGAAGTCACCTGTGGCACTCGTTAAGGACCCAAGCTGGCCTGGGCACTAATGTTGAGTTTCTAATTTCCAGGACTCCGAAGGAGAGGCTCTAATCCAGAGAGTGGTAAATATGCAAGCTCCAAGAGGGGAGTGGGAGGCGGCCTGGATTCCAGGGGCTGGGACAGGACCACAGGCAGCCTGGGGGGGAAGGAGATCAGTCCCAGCAGCAATGCCGTCACCAGCCAGAGTGTCACCGTGATCCAGGAAAGGGGCCTCCGGGCTCAGGTGACATGGATCAGAACAGACACAGGCCTGTGGAGGAAGAGGGCATCAGTGGAGGTCCAAGGACAGCCACCCCACCTTCAAGCTTTGCCCTGACCGGTCCTGCAGTGAGTGCCCTCTGACCCAGGAAATAGAACCTGGGAGAGCCATTCTCAGTGAGGCAGGGGAGCGAGAATCCCACCAGCTATACCGTGTCAGAGTTAAACCGTCGTCTCTCTCTTGTTCCCAAGGAGAAGTGGAGCCCTCTCAGTTAAGAAGACTAAATATAAAGAAGGATGGTAAGGAAATTGGGGTTCTAGGGCTGCTGCTTTTGTCTGGTCCAGATTTCTCTGGGTAGAAAGTCAGCTGGTGGCCTGGAACGACAGTAATCATGGCCCACCTCTGCTGCGGGCCCTGCAGTTTGCAAAATCCTCAGCTTAGAATCACCTTGAGAAGGTGGTACAATGATTCCTGTTTTGCAGATATAGAAACTGAGGCTCAAGGACGGGGAGTGGTCTTACAGCTAGTGAGTGACACGACTTGGGCTTGGATCCTGGTCCTGTGCTCTTTCTGCTGTACGCGGAGTCACTAGCATGATAAACGCCCTCCAGGCCTTATGGCCATAATGGGGAGCTGGGAACAGGCTGGGCCGAGGAAGCTGTGAGGTTAGATTAGACTGGACTCTAGGGAAGGAGTGATGAGAACCGGAGGGACTGCCTCGACTCCAGGCCTGGAATCGTGGGGGCTTCAGGGAGGAGGGTAAGGGTGGGAAGGGAGACCATGTTTTTTGGGGGGGTTTTGGGCGGTTTTTTTGGCCGCATTGTGAGGCATGTGGAATCTTCTTAGTTTGCCGACCAGGAATTGAACTCGGGCCCCAGCAGTGAAAGCCTGGAATCCTAACCACTATGCCACCAGGGAACTCCCGAGAGCATAGTTTTTGTTTTGTTTTGTTTTTTATATATAAATTTATTTATTTATTTTTGGCTGCGTTGGGTATTCGCGTGCAGGCTTTCTCTAATTGTGGCGAGAGGGGACTCCTCTTCGTTGCGGTGTGTGGGCTTCTCATTGCAGTGGTTTCTCTTGTTGCAGAGCATGGGCTCTAGAGTGCAGGCTCAGTAGTTGCGGCGTGCGGGCTTAGCTGCCCCGCGGCATGTGGGATCTTAGTTCCCCGACCAGGGATCGAACCCACATCCCCTGCATAGGCAGGTGGATTCTTTACCACGGGACCACCAGGGAAGCCCTCTAGAAATATTTTGAGTTGTTCAAAAGCCCGCCTATAGGGAGTGGGAGACCTGTGTCCGAGCCCCTGGCTCTGCCTCTATCAAGCTACATGAACCGGGATGTGCTGTCGAGCTGTCCCGGGCTATGAAGTGAGCCTCATCCCACTAAAACTGAGATTCCCAAAGCGCAGGCCATGTCCAGGTTGCTTCAGGACATGGCATTATACCCCCAAGTGAGAAGGTGACTGCCCTTTCCCCTCTCTTTCTCTGCTTGGAGCCCCCGGGCCTTTAGTGCCACCCTGACCCTTGCTCACTGCCCTCCGGACACAGAAATCAGGACCGTACGCAGAGCTGTCTGCAGGCAGCGGCGCGTAGACCTTCACCGTCTTGCTTTATGGGCCTTGCGTTTGTTCTTAAGACATGGAATCCTAGTTTTCCACTTAGTGTTGTAACATGAAGTTTCCTTTTCAAGTAAATCTATTTAAGGAAAAATAAGAATCTGCTTAAAGAAAAACTTTAAGTAAATAGTACAAGTAGTCCTTGGGTAGCAAGAAATTGTGAAGGTCATAAGCAGTGCTACGTAGCAAGGGCAAAACCCACAAAGGTGGTGTGTGGATGGCTGAAATCAGAAAAAACAGACAAGGGTGATCCCCTAGGTCCCTCTTGGCTCCAATACACCTTGGAGTCCTTATCCTGGCCTGATCTCTTCAGCCCCCAAAACTTCTAGTTCCCTAAAACTTGAAGTTCTCTTCCCAGAAATTCACTTACCCTGCCCTCACCTGGTTGAACCCTTCACTGTACTGGGTCTGTGCCTTGGTCCCACCTTCTTACCTGTCTCATGGCACGTGAATGTGCGCACGCACACGCGCGCGCGCATACACACACACACACACACACACACAAAATCTTCCCTTTCATCCAGCTCCTACTGCCTTGGCTATCTTTAAGGCTTACCTCAAACTCTCTTTCTTCCATTAATCCCTGCCCCAGATATGGTGAGTCCTGAATGCTTATGACATCTTACAACTGCATCCAATTCCACAGTGTGGGGACCTTATAATGTATTTACCATTCCCCACTTGATAGATGTTTAGGTTATTTCTAATTTTTTGCTCTTTCAAACTAAGCTGCCTTAGCCATCCAGCCCTCTGTTTGGCCTTACATTTCTCTGCAGTCTCTCTCTTTTTAAAAACATTTGTATTTTCTAAGTATTTACTCATAAGAAAATGGGGGAAAGATCAGGGAGAAATTCTCTGCTAGGAATTCATTTTGCATTTCTGAAGATTTGGGTGAGGAAAGAGTTTTCACCCCCACTCTGTCACATCTCTGAACAGACCTAAGGCTGATGCTTTCTTAAACGTTAAGTCTAGTTCTGCATGACGTCTTTTTTTCCCCTAAAGGACAAATTGATATCAGAGCCAAGAATGTTCTAGAAATAATCTTTTGATTTTTCCCCGCAGAAAAAAAATAACAAAAACAAAACCAGAAATACCCTCCTCACTTCTGTTCACTTGCCTTCCACATGCCACCTGACAGCAGTGATATGTAGTCTCACTCTGCCTTTTACCATTTACAAAGGACTTTCCCCTCCAAGACCCCCATCCATCCCTCCGTCAGTGGTGTAGAGGTTGCTCTCCTTGATTTATTAATGAGAACGCTGAGGCTCAAGGGAGTCAGGACACTTGTCCAAAGTTCACAGCACATCAGTGGCCAAACTGGACTAAAGTAGGACACATTCTCAGCAGCCTCGGCCACTCAGAGAGCCTGCCTCGTTCCAGGGAACCGTCTCTGAATTGTCCTCTCTTTCTTCTTTTTCTTTCTTTTAAAAACCTTTTTGGCATCTTCCCTATCACAACCCTCTGCCTGGGTCAAGGCCCCTGTGTTCTCTCCCCTGATGACTCCCACAGCACCTGGCAAAGGGCAGGGGGGCCTCCTTCACAAACCATCCCTGAATTCCTGCCCAGGGCATGGGCCCTGCCTCCCAGCTACTCTCTCTACCTCCATTAACTACTAGGAAGAGCCTGCAATGCTGCTTCTGGGCACCAGGCCCACGGAAATGCACACACAAGGGCACAGACACATTCATATGCGGTGATGTTTGGTGCAGAAAATCAGTCCCTTCTAGCTTCCTCAATGGGAGACTAGTTACATAAATTAGGGTAAGTTTATGCCATGGAACACTATGCAGCCATCAGAAAGAACAGGGCAGGGGCTTCCCTGGTGGCGCAGTGGTTAAGAATCCGCCTGCCAGTGCAGGGGACACAGGTTCGAGCCCGATCTGGGAAGATCCCACACGCCGCGGAGCAACTAAGCCCGTGGGCCACAACTACTGAGCCCGCACACCTAGAGCCCGTGCTCCGCAACAAGAGAAGCCACCACAATGAGAAGCCCGCACACCATAACGAAGAGTAGCCCCCGCTCGCCGCAACTAGAGAAAGCCCGCGCGCAGCAACGAAGACCCAGCGCAGCCAAAAATAAATACATAAATAAATGTATATATATATAAAAAAGAACAGGGCAGATCTGTATATGCTCGGAGATAGAAAGGATGGCCCCAATCTGTCAAAGAGAGGAAAACAAACCATAGAGCAGCAGGTACACAAACCGATTCTGCTTTTGTTTGTTTTGAATGTGCATGTATATACTTGGAAAAGTTTTGTCAGTCACTGCTTGCTTTTACGGAGTTGGATCAGGAAGGGAGAAAGGAGCAATGGGAAACTTTTAAACTAGGCACGTGCATTTTTTACAATTGTATTTAGCATCATTTGACAAATAAGGCGTCAGACACCTCTGCATGCCCGGCGCCGCTTTAGATGATGGGCAAAATCCCCAACCACCATCCTACAGAGTGGGTCAGAGAATAAACACAGCAGTGAAAATCCAGCAAGTTGAGTGGTGATAAGTGTTAGAAAAATAATAAAGTGAGGTGAGGGCTGAAACAGGTGGGACTTGGGGTGCTGTTTTAGTTGGGCTGGTCAGGAGCAGCTTCTCTGAATAAAGCTCCCTTTGAGCAGAGACAGGAATATTTTAGTTAATTAAAAAGAGAGAAAGAAGCAAACAGTAATCTTCACCTCTGCCTTTACAGATGAGTTTTTCCATTTCATCCTCCTCTGCTTTGCCATTGGGGCCTTGCTGGTGTGTTATCACTATTATAAAGGTGAGTGTGTGGGGGTGGTGAGAACAGGGGGCAGAGGTCCAGACTTGCAGGCTGACCATTCTCTCCCTCGCTGCCCCTGCAGACTGGTTCATGTCCCTTGGGGTCGGGCTGCTCACCTTCGCCTCCTTGGAGACTGTTGGCATCTACTTTGGCCTGGGTAAGACCTTCGCACACAGTCTCTGGGAGGGCAGCGGCTGGGCTGGCCGCAGGGGCTCGCCAAGGGCTGGAAAGCCACGACCTAAACTTTTTATAAAGATTTCTTTATGCTTGTGTTTGCTTCCTGACCGCTTTCAAGGTCAATGTGAGGTCGTTGGCAAAACCCCATGGAAAAAATGGGCAGCTCCATAAAAATACAACAAAGACAGTTTAAAGTGGCAAACAAACAGAATCAGCCAGATACTGAAAACAGGGCAGTTAATGGAGTGAGGTACTGAATTCTCCGAGCTTCCTGGCATTGTTATTGCTGCTCGTGGTTGTTTTTAATAATAAGAACTCAATACCATTATCTAAGCTTAACCTGCAGCCTGAAATTCCACCATCAGAGCTTTGTTTGTACGGGTTAGGCCTTTGTTCAAGGGCAGGAGGGGGAGGTCTGACCCCGGATCCTTCGAGGGGACGCAGAGCTCCATCACCTTTCTCTCCTCCGTTCTTGACAGTGTACCGGATCCACAGTGTCCTGCGTGGCTTCATTCCCCTCTTCCAGAAGTTTAGGCTGATAGGTAACTTTTACATTCTTCTATGTTCACTTTCTCTCCCTGCCAGGGTCGTCTGTTGCAAATGAGGCTTAGCATAGTGGAAAGAGCACAGGGCCTGGAGTCATGGGCTTGGGTTCAAGTCCTGCCTCCTTCAATTTACCATTTCTGGGGCTCTAGAGCCTCTTCTAGCCTCAGTTTCCTCAACTGGAAAATGGGTGTAATAATACCTACAGCACAAAGGTGTTGTGAAAATCAAGTGAGGAATGGATGTAAAAGTCCTTAAGTCTGAACCATTGTAGGAAAGTGGAGGGGACCTGGGTATCCCTCATTCTCTCATAGAAGTTTGCATCTCTCCAAACAGTGTCTTCTTTGTGATTTTATTTGCCCAGCTGGGGGTGAGAGGGGGTTTCAGTTATCTTACACTTGGCTGATGAGGAAACTCATTAGTCAGTTACATTCATCAGAGAGGTAGAGTGACTTGCCCAGAATCACACAGCTAGGGTGGCTGGGCCAGGCTAAAGGAGATCCCCTTTCTTGACCAGCAGCTCTGTGTCTACCATTAAATCACAAAACTGAGACCAGGGGCTGTGTGCCTGTGTGTCATGAACTTTTGTCTCCTTTAATCCACCTCGTGCATAAAGGGGAAATTCGTTGCAATGGCTGTGGGTCATGACTGCCTTATCCCAGCTCTGAGGGGCATTTGGGCATCTGGGGTAACGGTGGGGAGGAGGCCTGGCTGCCTTCAGAATCCCATGCCATCCTGTGGGCTTTGCCTTCCAGGCTTCAGGAAGACCGACTGAGGCCAGTGCCAGGTGGGCAGCCAGGCCAGGCCCCGGTGTGACCACCACTGCATCCTTTCAGCCCACGAGGACAGAACAGCGTCCTGGGAGACACGCTGGCGGGCCAAGCTAGAGCAATAAAGAGAGCGCTTTGCCTTCCATGTGTTCTGAACATTGGCACCAGCTGGGCCAAGGTGTCCCTCGGGCAGTGTTGGCATGCAACCCAGCTGCCAGGATGGCAGGAGAGGGAGGGAGCGGGCCTGTGCCCTTCCCGGGGCCTGGATCAGCAGGAGGATCCTGGGACATCACTCCTCTCAGGAGACAGTGGGAGACCCCTGGGCCCTGCAAGGTGTAACCTGTCGGGGCTTGTGAATTCTTTCAAGTCCCCAAGCCATCCCGGGACAGACAGATGGTCCACTGCCCTGAGGCAGGGAAGTACCACGTCAGGCCCCTGGGGTGAACCTGATACAGGCGAGATTTGGGGGAACTAAATCCACAGCATCCAGGTCTTCCTATTACCTAGTGCCAGCCCTGCTGTCCTTGGACTCCATTAAGAGTCAAATAAACATTCTCTTCCCTGGACTAAAAAGAGTCAGCTAAATATTCCTTTCAGTTTCTTGAGTGTGAGAATACATTTGAGGTCTTCTTTGACCCCATCTAGTCAGAGGGGGCACCTTGTCCTACTGGACAAAGTATAAAAGGGAATAAATGCAAAAAGCCCCTCATTTTAGGTCCAAGACTTCAATTGCACAGGTTTGGAATAGGAGGCAGGGTTTTGCAAACGTTCTTGTGAAGAAGATCTGGAGCTGTTAGGTATTCTCAGCTCAACAAATACCAAAGAAGTAAGATAAGAGCACAAAAAAATCCATTGCAAACTCGGGTTGTGTTAGTGGAGGTATAGAGTCTAGACTGAAGGAGGTGATATTAGGTTCTCTCTTGTACACAGCCAGACCACGCCAGTAGAATATGTTCTAGATTCATATATCAAGAGCGACAGTGACAAACTAGAGAATACACAGAAGAAGAAACTAGAGTGGGGATGTAAAGAATAATTGAAGAAGTGACAACTCTTTGACTTGCCGAAGAAAAAAATGGGGACCTTTACTGAGCTCGTGGACTCTGAAAGACACTTTCTCAAGTGTCTGTGATTGTCCAGGTCCGTTATGTGGTTTAATTCTCACAACAGCCTTGAGATGTGTACATCATCCTCTTTTTGCAGATGGAGAAACAGAGACTCGAGGAGTTGTAGTAACTTGTCAAGTTCCCACAGCACGTCAGTGACAGAGCTGTGAGTGGAACCCAAGCCTGTGTTCTCCTGACAGAGCTTGGCTAGTGCAGTCCCCCACCCCAGGCAGAGCATCCCTGAGGCAGCTGCAGTTTATTCCCAGTATTTCCCAGATTTGGGAGTTCTCAGACTTACAGAATTGTTTTTTAATTTATTTTATTTATTTTTGGCTGGCATTGAGTCTTCGTTGCTGTGCACAGGCTTTCTCTAGTTGCGGTGAGTGGGCTTCTCATTGCGGTGGCTTCTCTTGTTATGGAGCACGGGCTTTAGGCATGCGGGCTTCAGTAGTTGTGGCACACGGGCTCGGTAGTTGTGGCTTGCGGGCCTAGTTGCTCCGCAGCATGTGGAATCTTTCCAGACCAGGGCTTGAACCCATGTCCCCTGCATTGGCAGGCAGATTCTTAACCACTGCGCCACCAGGGGAGTCCCCCAGAGTATCTTTATAAAGTGAGAAAAGGAGGGCTGCCAACTCCTTATCTTGCCAATTAAGGAAATAAAAATAGCAAAAAACATCAACTGTCAGCATCATTTTATAACAGAAAGGATAGTCCCGCATCAAAAAAGCAGGGAAATTGTCATCAGAAACAAAATGGGGCTTAAAATGAAAAATGAAGCTTTATGGAAATCTCACTATGTGTCCTTTGCCCTCAAGTCACTGTGGTCTGGTGAAAATTTTATCATTTGGAAACCGTGAGACTAAAGAACGCCTCAGGACTTTTACATTCTCTCATTTTGGGGGTTTTCCAACTCAGCTCCCACACCTCAAGGGATGAAAGGCTTGCTACCTCCCAAAGCACCTTGTACTGCAAGAATTTTTCTGCTCTGTGCTAAGACGCCTCTGTCAATGAAGCTTAAGGCCTTCTTTCAACAGAACAAATGACCCACGAGTAGGGAATGTTCCTGATAGTCATGACTATGTTATCTCAACTTTCGGCTCTCAGCTCAGCCCTGACAGCAGCACCTGGGGCCCAGCCCTCCAACTTTGTCCCTCGTTTTCAAGATTGTTTTGGCTGTTCTGGGTCCCTTGCATTTCCACACAAGTTTTAGGATCAGCTTGTCCACTTCTGCAAAGAAGCCGGTGGGAGCTCTGCTGGGATTGCATTGCACCTGAATATCAGTGTGAAGAGGATTGTGCTTCCTCTTAGTGATGTATTACCTCCTTTTACATTTTGTTAGAAAAAAAATTGCCCCAAATCCCAGAACCAAAATCCACCACAGATGGTATTTTGGTGTGTTTCCTGTGAGTCTTTTTATTGCATAAGTTCATTTATTTTTATTTTGGGCCCTTTTCTCTTTCATATATAATAAGCATTTTTCCGTTCCTACACACTCTCCCTAAGCATCATTTCCGGCCGCTGGGTATTTCATGCTTTACAGAATAATCCGTCTATACTTAGAAGATAATATCCGCAGCTAACATTTGTTCAGTACTTGTTCTGTGCTGGATGCAGAGCCAAGCACCCTGCATACACCGTGTCGTTTCATCCTCATCACAACCCTGAGAGGTAGCACCTGTCCACGATCCCCATTGTACAGACAGGAAAACGAAGACACGGAAAGTTAGTTTCTGAGGTTTGGATTTCAAGCACTTGTGTATAACTTACTTTCCTCAAAAGGGAGCCTGGAGTGCACAGATAAGATATTTATCAAATGAACAAACAGCATGCAAGGTTTCACAATAGAAACATGAACTTGCTGACTTGAGGGCAGTGTGGTTAGCTTTCCCTGTCCCAGCCTCAGTTTCCTCATCTGTACAATGGGGATCACAGCAGCGCCCACCTCACAGTGTGTGGTGAGGGTTATGTGAGGTGATTGCATTTCCGGCACAGAGTAGAGGTACTTGATTTGGGCAGAGGCACATATTAAGGCCCTCAGGGGCAGGCAGGCAAACTCAGCCCGGTGTAGAACAGTGTGGAGCAGGGAAGAGAGGGGGCCGAGGGAGCCGATCCCTGATCTAAGGGTGACTGCCTGTGAAGACGTGAGTTCGAACTGCCGCTGGTATCCTTGGGCTTTCTGGGCCCAGGTGTCAAAGGAGGGGCTCAGGTGGGTCAGGTTGTAGGGGCCCCTCATGCGCTGGGAGAGAAAGACCCCCACCTCCAGATCTCAGTGGAGGGTCTGCCTGCCCTAGTGTGCTGCCTCCCTGGGGCCCCAGCCCCCAGCACTGCCCTTGGAACCCCTCACTGCTTCTCTGCCGAGCTACAGCTCAAGGCCAGTGCCAGTGGGGTCTGGTTACACCTCAGGCGTCAGGCAGATTCCTGGAGCCCCAGTCCAACAAGTGGTCTAAAAATAAAGCATTGAATCCTGAGTCCAGGAAGGCAGGGTTGCAAAGCGGGGCGGTGGAGCAGGGCTTGGATGGGCTGGGCTTCTATCTCTGGTTGCCCTGGACACTGTGCACTGGGTTTCTGCTGTGACCACAGCAGAGGAGGACACGGGTATGAGGGTATTTCGAGGCCATCCAAGCCAGCTTGCACTGGGAGGAAAAGAGGGAAGCCCGGCAGTGCTGTGGCAGTTGTCTCCTTCTCCTGACACGGCCCCAGGAATCCTCCGTCTACTCCAGAGGACCCAGGCAGGACCAGAGATGGAGCCAGGGTATGCTGCTGACTGAGCCTGGGAAGCTGGGGAAAGTACTTGACGTGGAGGCTGGGCTTTGCGAGGAAGATGTAGGGAAGGGCTTTGCAGGCAGAGGGCCCAGGGTGGGCAAAGGCATGGAGGAGTGAAAGGACAGCATGTCTGGGGGGCAACAGGTATCAGTCCAGCATGGCTGGGTAGGAGTGAGGATTAGTGGGCAAGATACCACCAGGGCAAATGGCCTGCTTCCCCCTGGAGAACCTTGAGAGCTGGGGTAAGGAGCTGGGCTTTAGCCTGAGGACAGTGGGGAGCGATGGAAGGTGTTTGAGCAAAGGAGTGGCATGGTGAGATTGCATTTTAGAAAGATCACTCTGGTGGCCCTGTGGGGGCCATGCGAATGAGCATGACCTCCAACTACGGGGAAGATAATGGACCAAGGGCTGCTGTGCTCTGTGTGTGCCCCGAGGCCATGCTTCCCGTGGGATGCTCTTCGCCGTTGACTCAGGAGACATACTAAGCAGGCCCTTTCCTGGGAGACACAGGACTCCCCTGACAGTTGACTTCAGCTTGAGGACTCCCTGACGCCTGCCGAACTCTCCTTAGGTATCCAGCAGACAAAACCCTTCCACCTGACCCTCCTTCCCTGTCTTCTTCCCCTGGGGCTAGATTTGCATCTTCCCAGCCTTCCCCTCCCTCCCTTTTTCTCTCCCATAGGTGTTTTCCCTAAGGACATCCTTCCATATTTCACCTCATCCTGTGCTAGCTTCTCAGAGGGCCCAGACTAATGGGATGAGACTAGAGGGGCGATAGGTGCAGAGAAGAAGGGTAAATTTGGAGACATGAAGGTCTAATCCACTGTATGGCTGGAAGTGTGCACCCACCGCAGCCCCCTGGCCTTTCCCCATGGCTGGCGTTCTCAACATGCAGCACGGCAGTCCTCTATGTCCATATTGGTCTTCTCAACTAGGCTCTGAGTTTGTTTGATAAATAAATGAATGAATGATTAAGCAAGTGAATGAATGAATGAAGTGAAGAGAAAAAAGGAGTCTAGGATGATCCGGAGCTCCAGTTGGGGTCACTTGGTTGTAGCCATTATTTGGTATTTGCCCGGTGTTTTTTCTGCCACTGCAATTTTCCTTTGAAGACTAAACCTCTTTTGTGCATCAGAGGAGATTATCAAGAGTGAAAAGACAACCCGTAGGATAGAAAGTTATTGCAAGTCATCTGATAAGGGTTTAACGTCCAGACTATACATATATAAACTCCTACAACTCAACAACAAAATAAACCACCCAATTCAAAAATGAGAGAAAAAAAAGCAACGGAATTGAATGGACATTTCTCCAAAGAAGATGTTTTTAAAATAGCCAGTAAGCACAAGAAGGCAGGTTTTCAGCGGATTGGATGAGGCCTACTCACATTAGGGAGGGCAATCTGCTTTGCTCAGTATCATTTGTCATTAGGGAAACGAAAATCAAAACTAACAATGAGATACCACTTCACACCCATTATAATGGCTATTACGTTAAAAAAAAAAAAAAAGGAAAATAACAAGTCTTGGTGAGGCTGTGGAGAAATTGAAACACTTGTGCCCTACTGGTGGGAATATAAAAAAAAAAAATGGTACAACCACTCTGGAAAACAGTTTATCAGTTTCTCGAAAAGTTAAACATAGAACCCAGCAATCCCACTCCTAGATATATACTCAAAAGAATTGAAAACAGGGACTCAAACAGGTATTTACACACCCATGTTCACAGCAGCATTATTCACAGCAGCTAAAATGGGGAAGCAACTCAGGTGTCCATCAACGGATGAGTGAGTGGATAAACAAAATGTGCTCTACACACACAATGGAATATTGTTCAGCCATAAAAAGGAATGAAATTCTGACACCTGCTACAACATGGATGGGCCTTAAGGACACTAAGTCAAGTGAAATAAACCAGTCATAAAAGGACAAATATTGTATGAGATATGAGATCCACTTATATGAGATACTGGAATAGGCAAATTCACAGAGACAAAAAGTATCACGGAAGTTACCAGAGACGGGGAGGGTGAGAGAGGCGGTTTTTGCATGATGGGTACAGAGTTTGTTTAGAGTGATGAGAAAGTTCTGGAAATGGATAGTGGTGATGATTATAAGACACTGTGAATTTAGAAATGCCACTGAATTATATATGTAAAAATGGTTAAATGGTAAATTTTATGTTATGTGTATTTTACCACCAAAAACTCCCCCACAGAAACCTGCACCTGATGGATTCTGGGAGGGTCAACCGCACACTTGCTCTGGCGGTGGGTACTGAGGGGCTTTAGCCAGTCGGCACATCCCAGTCACTGATTCAGGGCTGGGCATGTGGCAGAGGCACTGGTTGTCCCCCAGCATCTTTTCTTCCTTTTTCCCTTTCTGGGTCTCTCTGACACAGCCACAGAGGTTGTAAACCAACTAATCCAGGCTCAGCACTCAACAGAACCCGGTCACAAGGTGACGAGTCTCCCCACATGGACCCCAACCATCTCTCCCCTCCTTTTGCACATGTGCTGCTTCCGCATTGGGGGGTGGGGTGGGGCGGGGGTGGGGGCTCTGTTTCCTCAACCCCTGACTCTCAGATAGAATTGTGACTTACCTTGACCAATGGAATGGAGCAGAAGTGACATGTGACTAACCCAGGCCAAACATTTAAGAGGCCTGGCAGCTTCTGCTTTTCCTAGTGGAATTCAGGCTCCGTGTAAGAAATCTGACTGTCCTAAGCCCTCCTGCAGTGAGAAAGCCCAAGCTGGCCATTGGGGGAGGCCAGGCAGAGAGAGGCAGAGAGAGACTGGCAAAGTGCGGGAACTACAGATTTCTGCTACAAACACAAACAACCCAAAAGAAAATGGATACAAAATTTAATGACACTCCAAATAAGAGGAAATCCAACTGGGCAGTAAACATAGGGAAATGTGCTTGATCTGATTAATTACCAGGAAATACAAATTAAAATGACAATGAGATACCACTACACGTTCACCAGATTGGAAAAATTCGTGTCTGCCAATATCAACTGTAGCCCCATGGAGCACTGGGAACGAACATCCGATGCCAGGTGGGAACATTTATTTGTTCAATCACTTCAGAAAATCGTTTGGCATTATCTAGTAAAGTCAGAGATACACATTCTGTTGCTGGGCAATTTCACTCTGAGACAGCAGCATTGTTCAAAATAGTCCCAAACTGGAAACAGCCCAACGTCCATCAACAGGAGAATAAACTGTAGCACAGTCACATACCGGAAAGTTACCCAGCAATGAGAATGAATGCACTCCACCTGTACACAACAACACAGATGGAACTTATAATATTGAGTAAAACCATGCGGTTTTATTTATATAAAGTCCGCAGACAAACCCAGAGCTATATTGTTTAGGGCACATGTACAGGTAATCAAACCATGAAGGAAAGCGAAAAAGGGATTCCCGAAGCATTGGGAGAGGTTTATCTGTAGAGAGAGGAGTGTGATGGGGGAAGGGTGTTTGACTGTGTCCCAGGTGCTGGCAATGCTGTTTCTTTACCTAGGTGGTGGCTACCCGGGGTTTACTTTATAACTATTTTTCAAGCTGTGAGTATATCTTGGATACTTTTCTGCATATTATATTGCACAATAAAAATGACTGAAATCAAGTATTAAAAACAAAAAATCTTTGTTCTTCGCTCAACTGAAAGTGCTATTACAGGGCATGGACGCAAGAGGGGGCTCTAACTGGTGAGCCGCGGGAAAGCGAGGTTTCCTGGCAACGGAGAAAGACATTGAGCAGGTCGATTCTTGAGATTGGGTCAGCAGTGTGTTCTGGCTCCTGTACCTGCCAGGTGGGCCCGAGGTCCGCTTCTGGCACATGAAGCGTCTCTGTTGGTTCTGAGAGCGTCCTTGACCTTTCCTGATGAGAAGGGCTCTTCTTCCAAAGGCAAGGGAGGGTCGGCAGAGCCCAGGAGGCTGCGCCCTCGCATCGCGGAGCTCTTTGCCTGCTAGAGTCAGGTAGTGATATCCGAGGGCCTGGACTGAGGGACCTTCTCCAGAAAACTCCAAACACGTCGTAGTGTTTCTAAGAAAAGAAAAGAAAAGGGGAGGGGAGGGGAGGGGAGGAAAGAAAGGAAAGAAAAGAAAAGAAAAAAAACAGAACAAATACCAAACTGAAAAAATTAAGAAGGGGCTTTGCCCACAGCATTCGAAGGCACCACATCACAAAAAAAGACGGCTTTTCAAGACTTGGGCTGTGATTGGAGGTTTTCTGGATTGTTGACAAAACAGAAAGTTGTTGGTTGTTGGTTTTTTTTTTCCAGAACGTTTTAAAATAAATTAGTAGATAGGTACATTTGAAGCTAAGTGGGGGTGGGTGATAGTAACACCTACACACAGAATACATTGTTAATAAGAGCTTTCCCATACTTTGTCTCACTTGATTTCACAGTCACTCTGGTATCACTCCATTTTGTAGATGAAGAAACTGGAGCCCAAAGATGTTAAATGGTGAGAAGTCCAGAACTTTTCTCCCAACCCAGTTTACAAAAGAATAAATATTTACTAGTTTATTTTTCAAGGGGAGAGGCTGTTAATTGTCTCTAATAATGTAATTAAAATTAAAACAGCAGGAAGGTAACTTATTTTCTCCATTAAATTAGCAAAACTATTTTAAATCATAATCCCTCACCCTGGGGAGGCTGTTTGGAAACTGGCAGTCTTTCTAATACTTAGTTGCAGTGGAAACCAGTGGCCACTCTTTGGAAGAGCAGCCTGGCAACACCTAGCAGGAGCCATAAAAATGTTTCTGCCCTTCGATCCAGCAGCCCGCCTTCTGAGAACCTATCTGAATAACATAATTTGAAATTTGGGAAAAAGTGTATGTGCAAATATTGGTGGCAGCATTATTTATGATGGCAAAAAATTGAAAACACAGGGGAAGAGTTAGGTGGCCAAGAGAACAATCATAATTAACACTAGTGCCTCCATTTTTTAAATGATTTTTTTTTTTTTTGTGGTACGCGGGCCTCTCACTGTTGTGGCCTCTCCTGTTGCGGAGCACAGGCTCCGGACACGCAGGCTCAGCGGCCATGGCTCACGGCTCCAGCCGCTCCGCGGCATGTGGGATCTTCCCGGACCGGGGCATGAACCCGTGTCCCCTGCATCGGCAGGCGGACTCCCAACCACTGCGCCACCAGGGAAGCCCAGCATATGTTCATTGAATGCTATTTTATGCCAGGTATTTTAGGGACTCAAAGATGAACAAGACACAGCAATCCTATGAGCTAGAGACTATTACTATTCCCATTGTATAGATGAGGAAACTGAGACCCATGAGATGACTCGCCTATGAAGACACAGAGGGTAGTCATACCTTGGGGCTGCTTCATCATTTGCACAAAAGAGTCACTGTCGGCTCTAGGCAGCCTCATGCTTCATTGTTCCTCATGGAAGGGAATATTTTAATTTGGGGTGGCAACTCTTTTTCTTTTTCTTTTTTTTTTCTTTCCATCATGCCCTGGAAAAATCAAATGAGGAAACATCCTGGCATACAGCTTAGGAAATATAGCCCATCCAAAAGCTGCCAGGAATAAAAGCTAACAAAACTTTCTCAACTGAGTTTGATTTTCTACTCTTAAGAAATTAGGTAGAATTTGCCCCCTCTGATTCCAAAATTAGATTTGTTAGGAAAACTAACAAAAAGCATGATGGATGTGTTTGGACATGTAGCAATTCAGTGAGATCTTGTTTTTCACTTTCCTAAATGAATTCTATTTACAGCTGTTGATTGGGGGTAGCTTAGTGGTTAAGTGCAAATGCTTTGGTTTGACAAAGCAGGAAGTTTTATAATAAGTAAACTATTTTTTTTTTAACTCTTTAAGCTTCAGTTTCCTCATCTGCCGAATGGGTCTAAGAATACTTTCTTCAGAGATCTCTATGTAAGAGCCAAAGGATTCAGGGGTAGTGGTCACCATCTGTCCCCCCTTTTAATTCACGAATCTGACCCAGGCAAAAACCAGGTGGTTCCTGGAGGCTGACACTGAACTACTGCAAACCCAAGCACATAGTAGCCCCAACTGCAGTTGCTGTGTTGGATGTGGTAGCCTTGCTAAACATTAACATAGCTCCAAGTTCATGGTATCCAACCATTGATCTGGCTTATACATTCTTTTACATCCCTAACAGGAAAAAGGACCAGAAACTGCTCACTTTTATGTGGGGCAGACAACAGTACACATTTACTATCCAGCTCAGCCTATGTTAACTCTCCTGCCCTCTGTCCTAATACAGTCAGAAGGGACTGGACCATCTGGACATTCTGCAAAACAGCACATTGTTCCATGCTGTTGGTGAAATACTGTGAAGAGGACTCGAAGAACAAGACATGGTTCCAGAGGGTAGTAGGTAAACCATACAAGAATTCAACACTCTAGAAGATGGTTAGTTAACACTTCTAAGTTTCAGGGGCTCATCACATCAATAGTTTGGGGGGTTCAGTGGTCTGGAGCATGCTGGGATAACCTCTCCAAAGTAAAGGACATCTGATTGCATCTTGTACCTCCCACCGTCCAGAAGGAAGCACAGCGTGCTGGTAGACCTCTGCAGGCTGGGGTCGGCATACCTGATACTTGGGAATTGTATTTTTTTAATTTTATTTATTTTTGTCTGCATTGGGTCTTCGTTGCAGTGCGCGGGCTTCTCATTGCCGTGGCTTCTCTTGTTGCAGACCACAGGCTCTAGGTGCGTGGGTTCAGTAGTTGTGGCACACAGGCCTAGTAGTTCCACAGCATGTGGGATCTTCCCAGACCAGGGATCGAACCCGCATCCCCTGCATCGGCAGGTGGATTCTTAACCACTGCACCACCAGGGAAGTCCTGATAACTTGGAAATTTTGATCCAACCTATTTTCTGAGTGATGTGGAAGGCTGCCATCTCTGAGCAGGTCCCGGGCAGAAAAGAGCTCTGCAGAAGAGCCAGGCTGTCCTGCAAGCAGTTCTGCCTCTTGGGCCATAGAACCTGGGAGAACCTATAGTATTAGAGGGAAAAGGTGCCACATTTTTATGACAAGCCCTGCTGGGAATATCACAACCCAGATCCCTAGAGTTCTGGAGAAAGGCCATTCACTCTGCAGCAGAGAATTATCACTATTTGAGAAAGTCCTCCTGGGGTGGGCCCTGGCAGAGACGGTGCACCTGACCATGGAACATGAAGTGACCCTGCAGCCCAAACAGCCCCTCAAGCTGGGATCTGTCGGACCTACCATGTCATGAGGTCAGGTGGGCATGACAACAATCCAAAGTCAGATGGCACGTCTCGGATGGGGCACAAGTAGGGCAGAGGGTACAAGTAAGCTGCCCAGGCAGATGGCCGAGACCCCCATGTCACCCACCAGCACTGCGCGAACACATCCCCTTCATCTCACACCTGTGGCTGCATGGGACCCCCCCATGGCCACCTGATAAGGAGGGAAAGGGCCGAGCTTGATCCACAGATGGATCTGTTTGGTATGTGGGTAGAAGCTGAAAATAGAGGGTGGCCGCACTGCAGCCTCATTCCGAAGTGACCCTGAAGGACAACAAATAAGGTGGAATCTTCCCAATGGGCAGGGCTTTGGGCAGTGTATGTGGGCATCCACTCTGTGGACAAGAGAAGTGGTCTGAGGTAAGAATAAATACAGACCTCATGGGCAATGGGGAAAGAAGGTAGGATAAATATTAGAAGACTGGGGACAAAGAGGCCTGGGAAGGAGGGATGTGTGTGAACCCACAGGGATGGACACAAAGTGTGAAGGTCTTTGCACCACATGTTGGTGTCCATGGAAAGCATTCATCATTGAAGAGGTACTAATCAACCAAGCAGAAAGAGTGATTCAGCTAGGTCAGCAGTCAGCTTCTGTCACTGGTCACCCCAGTTTGGGCACAATAGCCGCATGAATGGAGGTTACGTGGCAGGGGTAGAAGCTCTGCATTCACTAAGAATGATCTGGCTACTGCCACTTCTGAACGTCCACTTTCCCAGCAACAAGGATTAACATGGAGCTGCCAACATGGTACCACCCTTCAAGGAACCCACCAGCCACTTGGTAGCATGTTGATTACATTGGACGTCTTCTACCAAGAAGCAATTTGTCTTGGGTGGGACTGACACATATTTTGGGTATGAGGTTACCTTTCCTGGTTACATGTTCTCGGCCAATCTAAAGATTTGCAGAGTGTTTGATCCACTGCCATTTGGTCTCAGAAAACATCACCTTGGACCGAAGGACTCACTTTACAGCAAAGAAGGTGCAGCAGTAGACGTATGACCATGGGACCCACTGGACTTATCACACACCACATTGCCCAGGAACTGCTGATTTGGGGGAGGCTTTGGACTTATGAGGAATTTGGGGCTAAAACGTACATCCAAGCCAGTCAAACTGGGCCCCCAAAAGATAACAGGTTTTGGGTCTGTCCCCAACCCAGAAGTATTATCTCATTTCTACCCCACAGACATGTAAGAAGGAGGTACTTTAGTTCTTAATACTCTCTGACTTGAATCCTTTCTCTCTTCCACACATGCAATAAATTCTTCCTGAAAGCTAATGTACCACCAGGCTCCCTTGAGGACCACTGGCCAAATGCTGCTTCCCACAGACCTCCCTGGCCTGCCTGGAGGCTTTCTTGGTCAATACCTGGCAAGACTTCCAGCCCTGTTGGGCCAAAGGCTCTGTCATTCCTTCCCCTTGCAAACATCTGAGCAGACCAAGATGCTAGCTTTCTAGAGTCACAGGCAAGACACCCTGGTAGGAGGTAGGCTCACATTCAATTTCTCTTCTTCTCCCAGGAGGATTTTAGCTCTTTCCAATCCAGCCGTCTCTAGAAAACTCTATTCTGTGCCCCAAAGGCATGATCAGCGGAATGCTGAGGAATGATAAGGTTGCTCTCAGTAACAACCACTCTCCTCTTGTCTCCTAACTGGATCTGGCTTTCCCGAGAGGTGGTGATGATGTTATTTTGGAGGCGCCGGCTGCACTCAGGCCGCCTTAGAGTGTGCTGTGTGGCCCCTGGCCTCTGGCTGAACTGACTTGTCTTCTGTGAAGACCATGTTCTCACAGGCAATAGGGGTGAGGGAAGCAGTCAGGAACCTGAAAACCTGCCCTTCCCCTTCATAATCCCGTCCCCACTCCCCCACCCTGTTCTGTGGATGCTGTTGTGAAGTTTGTATATTAAAGAATTGTTGGGCTTCCCTGGTGGCGCAGTGGTTAAGAATCCACCTGCCAATGTAGGGGACACAGGTTCGAGCCCTGGTCTGGGAAAATCCCACTAAACCGTGGAGCAACTAAGCCCATGCGCCACAACTACTGAAGCCCGCGGGCCTAGAGCCCGTGCTCCCCAACAAGAGAAGCCACCGCAATGAGAAGGCCGCGCACCACAATGAAGAGTGGCCCCCACTCACTGCAGCTAGAGAAAGCCCGCGCGCAGAAACAAAGACCCAACGCAGCCAAAAATAAATAAATAAATTTATTTTAAAAAAAGAATTATATTAAAAATGTTTGATAGGGCTTCCCTGGTGGCGCAGTGGTTGAGAGTCCGCCTGCCGATGCAGGGGACATGGGTTCGTGCCCCGGTCCGGGAAGATCCCACGTGCCGCGAAGCGGCTGGGCCCGTGAGCCATGGCCGCTGAGCCTGCGCGTCCGGAGCCTGTGCTCCACCATGGGAGAGGCCACAACAGTGAGAGGGCTGCGTACCGCAGGAAAAAAAAAATGTTTGATAGGTCTAAAAAGGAAACACTTTAGCTAGAAAAAAGAGATGCAACTGAGGCACCAACTTGTGAAAAGATACTCTGTGTGGATGGAGCATCCTCTTCCACAATTCACCTTAAATCAAAACCGTGATTGGGTGCTGCCTACAGTACATAGAAGAAGCAGACCTGGGGATCAGCAGGTGGAAGCAAGAGTTACTCCTTTCCTCGTACTCCGAATGAGCCACTGGGAGAATGTGGGCTTCCCATCCTCACAGCTCTAGGCTCTGTAGGCCTTGAGGTCTGGGTTCCCAGCAGGGGGATGCTCCCACCAGGATACACAAGAATCCCACTAAACTTTCAGCTATAGCGGCTACCTGATTGCTTCAGGCTCCTTGTGCCAAGAGACCAGCAAGCAAGAAGAGGAGTCACCCTCCTGGCGGGTGAATTGACTGTGACATCAGCAGGAGACAGGGCTGCTGTTACACACCAGGACAGAGAGAAATACATTTGACACTCCAGGTGACCCTCTTGAGTGTTTCTTGGTTCTTCTTTGACCGATTTTGATGGTAAATAGACAGATGCAGCAGCCATAACTAAGATGCGCATGGTGACCAGGGTCACTCAGACGTCTCAGGGATGAAGGTCTGGGCTGTCTGGCCAGGTACGCCACCTTGAGCAGCAGAGGAGCCAGCTGATGGTTAGGGGGTCTAGAATAGATAGTAAGGAGGGAGATAACGACTATACCAGCTGGAGTGTGAGAGCTGTAGCTAATTCCACTAAGTGTAAGTTTCCCCAGAAAAAGAGATGGATCAGAATCCTGGAGATGTTCTCAGATGGTGTTAACTTATGAAGCAGGAGATCCAGATGGTATGGAACTGTAGTGAATGCTGTGGTGTGCATCCTGATCTCCCGCGGGACCGAGGCACCAGCCATCAGGAGTCTTGCCTTTTAACGGATGGGACCGTCGTGTTTTTTTTTTAATTAAAAAAATATTTATTTATTTGTTTGTTTGTTTTGGCTGCTCTGGGTCTTAGTTGCGGCACATGGGATCTTCACTGCAGCATGCGGGCTCTTAGTTGCGGCATGTGGGATCTAGTTCCCCAACCAGGGATAGAACCTGGGCCCTCTGCATTGGGAGTTCGGAGTCTTATGAATGGGGCTGCCTTGTCTACATTTAGGACCCCTGCTTGGGGGCAGCCCCAGCCAATGAGTAGCCTAATCAGGGGTACAAGGGCCTGACCCCCCACCATCAACTCAAGACAGTTCTGAAGGTCTAGCCCACTCCCTTGCAGGTGGTGTTCCTGAGAGCGCTCTCCAGTAAATCTCCTGTGTGCAAACCTTCTCCTCAGACTCTGTGTCCCAGGGAACCTGGCCCAACACACTGTGCACATCCTCAACCACACTAGTTAGTATCAAACTGTCGCCAAGATGGTTGTACCAACTTACATTCCTACCAACAACGCCTGAGAGTTCCATTTGCTCAACATCCTTGCCAGATCCTGGTATTGTTAGGCTTTTTATTTATAGCCAGTCTGGTGGGTGTGAAATGGAATTTCATTGTGGTTTGAATTTACGTTTCCCTGATGACTAAGGAGGTTGAGCACCTTTTCATGGGTTTACCGGCAATTTGGATTTTCACTTTTTGGGAACAGCCCCAGCTCCTTTGCCAGTTCTGGTTTCACAGACCCCCTCATTTAGTGCTACCTACTAAGGGAGGGAGTGCAGGACTAAGCCCAAGGCGGACTTAAATGGCTTTCCTGAAGGCCACAATCTCAATGGATCCTTCATCCTCCTCTGACTTGCCATCTGAGCGGTGTGAGATTCGGTGGACCATTCCCTCCTCCCATCACCTTCTGCTCTTGGCTTCCCTGACAGTGAACAAACCTAGCGTTCTCTGCCTCTCTGGCTGCCCGCTCTCTGTCCCCTCTGCAGGCTCGACCTCCTGCAAAGGCTTAACTATGAATTGTTGGGTTCCTCAGGGAGTAGTCCTTGGCCCTGTTTTCATCTTACTCTGACCTCCTCTCTCTTTTCCAAATCCCCTCTCCACCCTTCTCCACTCTGCTCTCTGTTTTTGGTTTTTTTTTGGCCGCGCCATGAGGCATGTGGAATCTTAGTTCCCCAACCAGGGATCAAACCTGCACCCCCTGCATTGTAAGTGCGGCGTCTTAACCTCTGAACTGCTGGGAAGTCCCCTCCACTTGGGTCTCTGCCTCAGGAAGCCGATTATATGGATACCTTGAGTGGGCTTGCTTGTTCTTTAATTTTGGATTGGGTTTTAGTTATTGCTGCATAACAAATTACGTCACAATTTAGAGGCTTAAAAAAGCCACCATTTTATTATCTCTCATGATTCTGTGGGTTGACTGGGATCATCTGGGGTCAGTTCTGCTCCACGTGACGTCACATAGGGGTAGTCCACTGGGAACTCAACTGGAACACCCAAGATGGTACTCTCACGTCTAGCAGCTTGGTGGGAATGGCTAGAAGTCTGGCCTCAGCAGGACTGGGAAGCCTGAAACTCTGTCTCTTTCCAAGGCATTTCAGGGCCTCCCCATCTCCCTAAGGCCTTTCCCTCCCACAGTCCTTCTGGTACAAGGGAGCCAGACTTCTTATATAGCAGCTCAGGGTTCCTCAAACTGCAAAAGCTGAAACTGCCAGGTTCCCTTAATTCATGGGTCCCTAGTTGGCACTGCATCACTCTGCTGCCTCTGTTGGTTAAATAGGTCACTGGACCAGGCCAAATATAGCATGGGAAGGGACTGCACAAAGGCATGAACACCGGGCCGCAGGATTCCTTTGGGACAGTCTTTGGAGACTAGCCACTACAGTCTCCTATCTCGTCCTCAAGCTCCCTCTCTTGTGCAGAATGAATGTTTTCCCCCACTTTCCGTAACCCCAAACTCTCATCCTATTTCAGCCTCAAGGGCAGGCCAGAAGTCTGGTTTCTCGTCCAATTGTTGATGAGGCACTTGGGCAAGGCTCCTCTTGACCTGAAGACCTGTGGACCAGAGAGAAGTTATCTGCCCTCGCGTACCCAGCATATTAAAATGAGACAGGAACTGCAGCACCACAATGTACACTCCCATCCAGAAGGGAAGACAGAGCAGTCACAGGTCCATCACAATTCTGCAATTCTTCTGGGTACAATTCTCCATGCTCCAGGGCTAGGGAATGCATGTTGATCGGGGCCCAGGTCTGCTCCCTGGGAATGGTTCTATTTGGCTCTTGGCCTCTGAGTCATCCTTGTTTTACTTAAGAAATGGTTCATGTTTGCCTGATTCCTGTCCTTAGGCAGTTGAGAGTCACAGAGGCTACATTTTGTTTTATAATGTTTCTGTTCCTTTCTTAAAAAAAATTTTTTTTTTACCTTTTGACACACTTCACCCATAAAAGTACATATAATGTGTGTATATATGTATATGTACCTTATATGTTTATTTTTTAAATAAATTTATTTATTTATTTTTGGCTGTGTTGGTTTTTTTTGTTGCTGAGTGGGGGCTGATCTTCATTGCAGTGCGAGGGCTTCTTATTGCGCTGGCTTGTCTTAGCTGTGGAGCACAGGCTCTAGGCGCGCAGGCTTCAGTAGTAGTTGTGGCTCGCGGGCTCTAGAGCACAGTCTCAGTAGTTGTGGCGCACGGGCTTAGTCGCTCCGCCGCATATAGCGATCTTCCCTGACCAGGGCTCGAACCCGTGTTCCCTGCAATGGCAGGCGGATTCTTAACCACTGCGCCACCAGGGACGTCCCTGTATTTTTATTTTACATATACGCACACATACAATTGGCCCTCCATGTGCACGTGTTCTGCATCTGCAGATTCAACCATCCACAAACCGAAAATATTTGGAAAAAAAATTCCAGGAAGTTCCAAAAAGCAAAACTTGAATTTGCTGCACTCCCACCATTTTTTTTTCCCCTGCAAAAAGCTTTATCGTTTCCATTTGCTCTGCGGTGTGGGAGAGGGCTCCAGGCTGGTTAAAAAGCTGCCTAGTGGCGGCAGGCAGAAGCCCTGGCACCAGGGGGTTGTCAGAGGGGTCGTCAAAGTCCGCTGGGCTCCAGAGGCTTCTAGCCGTAGTGGAGGGTGATCCTTTCAAAGAGATACTCGTCCAGCCCAACCTGGGAGCCGGCCAGCCTGCGGAGGTTAGTCAGGTGGTCGCCCTTCTTCCTGATGAGTTTCACCTCCTCATCCAGGAAGTGGCTCTCCAGGAACTCACAGAGATGGGGGGGCAGAACTCAGAGAAGGCAGATCCAAGAGGGCTCGGTTCAGCTTCTTCTCCAGGACTGTGGCGACTTCCACAGTGTTCAGGTTTTACCCCACTCATCTTGGGACGGCTTCTGTGTGTCCTGGAAGCGTGTGCGGCAGCCACGCCGGTTTTGCATCTGCAAGAGACCCTCTGCAGCCTCGCGTTTCTCCCGCACCAACTTGCCCAAGAAGTGGTCCACGCCCTCCAGAGCCACGTGGTCTCGGTGGAAATAGAAGCCCCGAGAGAGCTGGGTGTGGGAGGCGCGCAGGCGCGTGTTGACCGGGTGGTTGATTGCGGCCTCCACCGCAGAGAAATAATCCTGAGGAATGTGGGAGCTCCGCTGATCCTCAATACGGAGAGAAACTCCGAATATGGTGTTGGTTGGTCCCTGAAGCCGAGGCTGGCTGAGAGGTTGGTGCCTAAGGTTGTGGCTGGGAAAAAAGTTGGAGGGTGGTTGGAGGCTGGAAGAAGGGGTGTCCCTGGTGGTGTTCTGTCCAAACACTCTAGAAGCTAGAGACAGATTCTCGGGACAGCCGGTGCACTGGCCCTCCAACAAGCATTTACACAGCATTTACGTTGTATTTACAACTACTTATATAGCATTTACATTTTATTAGGTATCATAAGTCATCCAGAGAGGATTTAAAGTATACGGGAGGATGTGCCCAGGTTATATACAAATAGTAGGCCATCGCATATATAAGGGACTTGAGTATCTGTGGATTTTGGTATCCACGGGGGTCCTAGAATGAATCCCCCATGGATACTTAGGTACAACTGTATACGTATAATGTCTCTGTTCCTCTCAGTCCAAATTAGTAAAATGAAAGCTTTTGTGCATTTCCTGTGTATCAAATGACCTACTCCATTAGACAAAAGCCACACTTACCATTTCTTTCTGAAACAGACACTTTGGGCCACATGCAAGCGCTAAGGGATGCGCCTTCAGAGGTTCTTAGAAGCCTGTTGTCCAGCTGAGAGGCTCTACCGGCGCCGTACCCTGAAATGCATCTGAGTTCTCAAGAAAGTCTGTTGTATCTGCACCCTTCATCTGATCTTGACCCGGAGGCCACATTGCACGGGAAGCACCCTGTATTTGATCTTTGCCACCAGGTTCCTTCCCTCCCCCAGGTTCTTATTTCCTTTGAGACTCTTTATTGGGCTATAGATGTTGGGAATGAGAAACGGTCTCACTTTCCAACCTAACAAGCTTGAGGCGAGGAGCGTTTCCTATAGATTCCTCTGTGATACGGAACAGCTCTTTCTTTAGCTCATCCTCCATCCGTCCCTCAGCTAAAATGAACCAGTTGATTCTTTCAGCATTCTGCCTTGAAATCTCCTCAGCCAAAACAACAAGGCTATGAACTGTACTTTCTGTTTTCCACGATATTACAGGGAACAGTTTTATTACATTTTTCTGTCAGTACGTAAGTCGCGTCCCCTTTGGTCAGGCTCCCGTAACAATTTCTCACATTCTTCCACATTCCAATAACAATCTCTTCAAGGCCCCCTAGCCTCTGCCCATTGCCCTGTTCCTAAGCCAGTGTCCCCTGTTTTCAGTGCTGTTTATTGGAGCCCCCCCTTGGGTAGCAATTCCTGTATGGGCTGTCTATGGCTGAATAGCAATCACTCCAAAGTCTAAAACAGCGACAGTTTATGATCTCCCAGTTCCGTGGACTGACCGGCTCAGCTCCACATGATGTTGGCTGGGGCGGTGATCCTCCGGACCCTCCTCCAAGACGGCTCACTCACATGGCTGCACCTTGGTGGGGACAGCTCGGAAGCTGGGCTCAGCTGGGGCCCTAGGACACTGGGCCTCTCTTCTGTCACTCCTTGGCTTTTTTTTCTTTTTTTTTGCAGTACGCGGGCCTCTCACTGCTGTGGCTCCTCCCGTTGTGGAGCACAGGCTCCGGATGCGCAGGCTCAGCGGCCATGGCTCACGGGCCCAGCCGCTCCGCGGCACGTGGGACCTTCCCCGACCGGGGCACAAACCTGTGTCCCCTGCATCGGCAGGCGGACTTTCAACCACTGCGCCACCAGAGAAGCCCCCTCCTTGGCTTTTCATGTGATCGCTCCTGGTGGTCTCTTCAACAGGGCAGACAATCCGGACAAGTTTCATAAACTGTCCTGGCTGTGCCCACTTATCTGCCCCTGTTCCTGCCAGAAGGCTGCGACTCTGCGTCCTTCTGACAGAGCAGCTGTCTTGTATGAGCCACAGTTTACTGACCACTTGGGATTCGTCTGTTCTGTCCTGGGCTGAGCCCTGTGCTCGGGACTTGCCATGTATTTTTTCTCTTAACGCTCAAGGCCGTCCCTGTTAGAGATTGCTTCCTCATTTCATGAAGCTCAGAAACGTTGAGTGACTTGCCCAAGGTCATGGGACTAGACAGGGGCAGAGCTGGACTGGAATCCAGGTCCACCTGACTCCACAGTCTGTGCCCTCTTCAGTCCACTGTGCAGACATCCAGGGTCAGTCAGTGAACCCCAGAACAAGGCCACCATTGGCCGAGGAGCTTCTGGACTTTTTAGGTATAACGTACGTACACAGGGTGAAGTTCACGAAGCACATGGATCTTCCATGTATAACCCAGTGATCCTTACCGATGTGCAGCCCCAATCAACAAATACCCGGATCAAGATGTATAACACCTGCAGCTCCCTCACCAGCTCCCTCGTGCCTCTTCCCAGTCTATGCTCCTCTGACTTCTATCGTCATCCATTAGTTCCGCATATTCTTGAACTTCATAGGAATGAAATCATAGCGGATGGGCTCTTTTGTCTGGCTTCTTAATGCTCAACATCATATCAGTGAGATTCATTTTTGTCTGGCAGGTAGCAGTAAGTAGTCCCTTTGTCGTGCTCTGTGGTATCCATCGTATGCATACAGCACAGTTTATTTATCTGTTCTCCTCGGCATGGATATTCGGGTTGCATCCAGTTTGGGGCGATTATGAACAAAGCTACTAGGAACATTCTTGTACGTGTCCTTGGATGGACTTAAGCACTCGTTTGTCTTGGGCATGTATGCAGGAGTAGAACTGCTATATGATATGGTAGGTGTAAGTTTAGCCTTACTAGAAACTTCCAGTTTTCAACAGTGTCTGCTCCGTTTTGCTTTCCCACCAGCTATGGATGAGAACTCCTGTTAGCAGATTGAGAGAGAATTCACAAACCCTAAAATCCCCTCTGTTAAAGTGTATAATTCGGTAGTTTTAGGATACTCACAGTTGTACAACCATCACACTGATTCCAGAACATTTCATCACCCCCCAAAAAGCCCCATGTTCCTTAGCAATCTCTCCCACTCCTCCCTTCTCCCCTCCCCACCCCAGCCCCTGGCAACCACTAATCTACTTTTTTGTCTCTATTTGCCTATTCTGGACATTTATGTAAATGGAACCTTACAGTCTGTGGCCTTCTGTGTCAGGCTTCTCTCACTTAGCATAATGTTTTCAAGGTTCATCCATGTTGTGGCATGTATCAATACTTTTTATTGCCAAATAATATTCTATTATACAGTGATACCACATTTTATCCATTCATCAGTTGATGGATATTTGACTCGTTTCTACCTTTTGGCTATTATAAACAATGCTGCTATGAACATTCTCTTGGGTAGGCACCAAGGAGTGGGATTGCTGGGTCTACCTGGGTTTTATAAGATTCAGGGGAAAGACCCCATGGTGAAGGAATTTCCAGCGTGAAAATAGTCCACCTGTACAGGTGGGCCTCATCTTCTACTCTGCAGCAGACCATTCTCAGCTGGGAGGTATCCAGACTCTCTTCATGATCAATGGCAAAGTTAAAATCTAGATATCTTGGAGGTAGTGTGTAGAACATTCTCCCGGGGTTATAAAAGAAGACAGACCTGAAGTCACAGTTCACCATTTCCTGGTTGTGTGAACTTGGGTGAGATACTTCTCTCAGCCTCAGTGTTCTTATCTGCATAATGGACACAAATAACTCCTCTTTCACAGGTAGCTCGGCTTCTGGCACTTGGGTGCTAACCAGCATGAGAGGCATGGACCCAGTAAGGGCGAGTCCCTTCCCCCTTTCCCTTCCTTCAGTCAGTTCTTCATGTTCCTGAAAAATGTGCTTCTCAGAGCAAAAAAAAAACTTTAGGCAGGAACAGTGGCTCTAGACCCTGTACATTCAAAGCACATGGGGAGTCTTTTTTAACGTATCAGTGGCCAGACCTACCCACAGAGGTTCTGATTTAATTCATCTGGGTTAGTGAGCAGGCATTTGTTTTTTTCAAATCTCCCCAGGTGATTCTAAGGTGCATCCAGGGCTGAGAACTACTACACGAAAGGAATTACCTGTGTTTGAGAGGCTGGGAATAGGGATATGGTGACCAGCCATCCCAGTTTGCCAAGAACTGCCCCAGTTTTAACACTGAAAATCCTGCATCCCAAGAAACTCCCTCAGTCCTGAGTAAACTGGGCTACCGTTAAGGAAATGATGCCCAAATGCTGATCTGTGGTACTTATATTTAGGATTTTCTTTCAACTGTCAGGTTTGAAGCCAAAGTACTTTTGAACTTAGGGAATGAAGAGCAGAAAGCTGCCAGCTGTACCCCAGCACAGTTTGAAACGCACAGGAGACAGAGGACTTGGGGGGAAGGGGTTAGTTAGGGCAGTACCTCTCAGACCTTGGCGTGCATGAGACCCATTGCAGTGTCCTGTAAAATGCAGCTTCTGACCAGCAGATCTGGGGTGGGCCTGATACTATCTGTTTCTAACAAGCTCCCAGGTGATTCCAATGTGGCTGGTCCAGGGACCATGCGTGGAGGAGCGAGAGTCTAGAGAGATGGAACTTCTCTCTTACAACGAACATAACCTTGAGGGAATTCCTTCTTCTTTCAGACCTTTGGATCTATCAGCTATAAAATGGGGATAGTAATACCCACATCACAGGAAACCCCCAGGAGGTTTCACAATAATTTAGAAGTGTGTTGTTGGGAAGAGTCAGCGTGCCTGGCGTGCAGTGGGGGCTGACTGGATACAAGTCCTCTTTGCATCCTCATCTCCACCCAGCTTTAGCCTCTCGTGCTTGCAGGGCTCTGATTAGTTTCTTAACAGTTAGCAGAGTCCTTCATGGAGAGTGGGCACCTCAAGAACGGTTGCTGATGTGTTCAGAGAGATGCTGAGTAGAGGCAGATGACTGCAAGCCAGCGCCAGGGTGTGTGGCCAGCTAAACCTTTAATCTAACCATTTGTATGCCCTGTGGAGGATAACCTCATTTCACTTAGAGATGATGTTGGAGTCAACAGTTTTTATATCAAGGCCAAAAAAAAAAATTAAGAGAAAAGAATGCTACAGGGAGAAATTTTTTTCTTTTTTCCTTTTTTTAAATTGAGCTGGTACTGTGGGCAATACCATTCCCCCTTTTTTAAAACAATTAATTAATTTATTTTTGGCTGTGTTGGGTCTTTGTTGCTGGGCTTTCTCCAGTTGCGGTGAGCGGGGGCTACTCTTCGTTGCAGTGCACGGGCTCTAGGCGCGCGGGCTTCAGTAGTTGTGGCTCACAGGCTCAGTAGTTGTGGCTCATGGGCTCTAGAGCGCAGGCTCAGTAGCTGTGGCGCATGGGCTTAGTTGCTTCGCGGCATGTGGGATCTTCCCGGACCAGGGCTCAAACCCGTGTCCCCTGCATTGGCAGGCGGATTCTTAACCACTGCACCATCGGGGAAGTCCCCAAATTTCTTTTCTTAATTACTGTTGTCAGAAAGCTGATGTTGGAGGAACTGTTAGAGAAGGAAAGGACGAGACTCATAAATAGCCCTAGAAGCACAGGCTTTGGAATCAGAAGTTCCTGGGTTTGAATCCTGGCTCTATCAGACACTGTGCTGCAGGACCTTGGGTAAATTGCTACTCTCTGACCCTCAGTTACGTCATCTGTGAAATGGAGATGAGAATCCCTGCCTAGTTAGCTGGTGCCGCTTGCCTCCAAACACAGGTATCTGTTACTCATCGCGCTTCTCACTGTCAGCTGCTGGGTGTCAGGGTTCCTCTGGGGAGCCAGGACCATTGAAGCAGGAGGCCCATGGGAGCGAGGCTGCAGGCTGGCAACCTGGGGCCAAAGGGCTCTGCAGGTCCTTCTTTGTGTTGTTCAATTTGAGGCAACATTAAACCTTAGGGGACTTTTAATAAAATCCTGGAGTTATAGCTCTTTCAGAAAATGCATTGGATCTTAAAACAGTGCAGCCCCTTCCAGCCACAATTTTGCACTCTGCCGATGGCCACAAGCCTTACCCCTTGGAGTACTGACAGCTGCTGACCTCCCCATGCCTGCTGGGCCCCTGAGGACCTTTGCTTTTGCATCTCCTTGCCTTCCCTCTACAATCTGAGGTGCTGGATGGTGGCAAGCTCTTCTGGAGTCCTTAGGGTGTGCCAGACACCGCCTCGAGCACTTTAACACGTTTATCCTCCTGCCCGGCCTATGAGGTAGATGTTATTTTTAGCCTCCATTCCATGAGTGAGGAAACAGGCCCAGAGATGCTAGATGAATTACCCAAGGTCACACAGCTGGGAAGTGGCAATGCTAGGGGCGCCTGGCTCCTGAGTGTGTGGGCTGTTGGCCACTACACACACTACCTCTACCAGAGACGTTGAGGGCTCGCTTCTATTTGTTTTTCTCGAACTATTGTTTGTTTTTCTGATAATATAACAGATACATACTCATAAAAAAATAAACAGGAACATTTAAAGAAACAAGTAAAAAATGTCTCAAACTTTCACTCCCTGCCCCTCCCCAGAAGTAGCATTTGGGCGTCATGTTAGCAGATGGTCACAAATACGTGTTATACAAAATGGGATAATATCATCTGCATGTAATAAAAAGCTACAATGATGAGAGAATTATGTAGAGCTCACAGCACTGGGAGCCATTCAGCTGGGTTCAGGTCTCCCAGCCTGTCCTCTGACTGTGTGACCCTGGGCAGCTCAGTGAAATTTCCGTTTTCCCTTCTGCAGAATGGGAACCTCACAGAACAGGCCTAAAAATTCAGTGAGATAATAGGGGAGAAATGCTTAGCGGGGCTCTTGCAGCCAGTGAGTGCTCCCTAAAAATTCAGTTGTGATTAGGATTATTCATGGCTGATGGAGGCTCCTTAGTTCGTGAGCCACAGGCCACAGACGAGCCACACTCCGGCCACGGAGAGAAGCAAAGGGTGAAGGCTGCACACAGTCTGAGGGTTGAGGGGAGGCAACCAGCATGAAAGCAAGGCCTGCGGTCATGACCTGGAGGCCCAGGAGCAGTGTAGAAAGTGAGGTGCGTGGGGGCCAGGATATGGATTGTGTACTGGGGTGAGGGGTGAAGGCTGGAGAGGTCGCTGGACTGGCCCTGTGACGGGGAGGACCCTCTTCTGTGGACTGAGTGCACTGGGTCCCCGGGTCTGGATAATAACCGAAGTGCGGAAAGTCACCCTGCAGTCTCCTCCCTCCAAGTAAATAGGTGTTGCTATTCTAAGCAGGCCTGTGATAAAAATATACTTGCTTTGCTTTGGAAGGTTTTTTTTTTTTTTTTTTTTTAAGCCGTGAAAATAACAGGGCAGTAGGCTGACTATTTTAGGTTGGGGCCTTTGGCTGGATTTCAAAGTCACAGCCCAAATGAGATCTATTTACGAAACAGGTCGCACTGCACACTTCGCACGCGTTGATCGTCCGTCCGGTAGAACAAGCGCGGCTGCAGGCATCTAAGAGACTCTGGGGCCCACACCCGAGCAGCAGAGCTGGAGGAAATCGCTGGCACTGTTTATGCCAGACTGTAACAGCGAGCCCAGCGACTCTCTCTGGGCCTCTGAGCCCTTCCCCACATGCCCCTCCCCTCCCCTCCCCCCAACCCGCAAGTTCTCAGGGGGCGGAGCCAGCAGTCTGCTTCTCTCTCCACTTGGAGTATGGGGAATGCTCCCCACTTTCTCTGTAAATCAGCAGGGTAGGCGGCAGCGTCGGAGCCAGGGAGGAGCCTGCTATCCTGTTGGGGCCTGCCATCTGGAACTGGGCTGAAATTTTCCACCCTCAGTGGACCAAAGGGTGCCTCTGGACACTCTGTAGGGGACAGCCTGAGATGGAGTAGAAATAACCTGAGCAAACTTACATTTGAATCTTGGCCCTGGCCCTTGCAGCTGTGTGACCCTGGAAAGGTAACTTTACTTCTGTGATCCCTTGTTTCCTTATTAGTGAGATGGAGATAATAAAGCAAATCTTACAGGACTATAGGGAAGATTAAAGAAGATAATGTATTTAAAAGTATCTAGCATATATAGAGTGGCCACCAAATCTGGAAACACATAGGAATTTTCAGAATAAGTGGTTTATTGATTATACATAATAAAATTCTCTATATTTCCAGACTTTAGGGTCACCCCATGGTGATAATAATTGCCAGCACTTACATGGTACTTACCATGTGCCAGACACTGTTCTAGATGCTTTACATATATCAGCTCATTAATTCTTCAAAACAACCCTATGAAGTAGGCATTACATCATCCCCATTGTATAGATGCGGAAACCGAGGCTCAAAGTTAAACCACTTACTCAGGGTCATATAGCTAAAAAATGGCAGAACCAAGAATCAGACCCAGGCAGTTAACCATTACACTTTAGTTAACCATTTGCTAGAGTTGCTTTTTCAAGTACCACTGATGTCTTGACACTCAGCTAATGCTAATAGGTAAAAATAATGACAAGGACAATTATGATAATCATAGAGTCCCAACACTGCAAAGAATTTTAAGAGGTCACCCAGAGATTGTGATCTTAACCTTGCTTTTCTCAGTCAAGAATACACTGAATATGTTTGGGAGGTAATTAGCAAATTTTTTTTTTTTTTTTTGCGGTACGCAGGCCTCTCACTGTTGTGGCCTCTCCCGCTGCAGAGCACAGGCTCCGCACGCGCAGGCTCCGCACGCGCAGGCTCATGGGCCCAGCTGCTCCGCGGCACGAGGGATCCTCCCGGACCGGGGCACTAACCCGTGTGCCCTGCATCGGCAGGCGGACTCCCAATCACTGCGCCACCAGGGAAGCCCCAGCAAATGTTTTTTGACTTTGCCCAAGCTGATAGGTGAGAAGTGGTCTCTCAGTGTGGTTTCTCTTATTTGGTCTTTTCTTACTGATTTTTGGAGCTCTCTTTATTAAAGAAACCAATCCTTTGTGAATTGAGTTGCAGATATTGTTTCCCAGTGCCATTTGATCTTTGATTTTGCTGAAGGTATTTATTACTGTGCTGAAAGTTGACTTTTACGTGGTTCAGTGTCAACTTTTCCTTTTACAGCTTCTGGCATTTGTCTAATGCTTAGAAATGCCTTCCCTGCCCTGAAAAAGCCTTTTATTTCACATGTTTTCCTCTAGAATGCCTCTAGTTTCATTTAAATCTTTCAGTCATTTGGGGTTTATTTCAGTGTAATTTAAGGTAAATTACAAGGTAGAGATCAAACCCCCCCCCCCTTTTTCCAGATGGTAGTAGGAAAACATCACTTTTCTTCTATATGTCTGGCATTTCCACATTTATCATGGGATAATTTCTGTCCAGTTCTCCTTGGGTCCAATTTTAATAGGAAAATTTGGCTTTAATTTGGCGTAGTTTCTAGGGCTGCCATAACAAAGTACCACAAACTGGGAGGTTTAAAACAACAGAAATTTATTCTCTCACAGTTCTAGAGGCCAGAAGTGTGCAATCAAGGTGTCAGCAGGGCCGTGCTCCCTCTGAGACTCTGGGTAGCATCCTTCCTTGCCCTTCTCTTAGCTTCTGGTGGTGGTCGGCAGTCGCTGGCTTGTAGCTGCATCACCCCAGTCTCTGCTCTTGTTGTCCCATGGCCTTCTCTCTGTATGTCTCTGTCTTCTCTTCTTCTCAGGATACCAGTCATATTGGGGTAGTGCCCACCCTACTCCAGTATAACCTCGTCTCAGCTTGATTATGTCTACAAAGACTCTATTGCCAAATAAAGCCACGTTCGCAGGTTCTGGAAGGTTAGGGCCTCAACATCTCTTTTGGAGGGATACAGTTCAACCCATAACATTTGATTCCTCAAGAGTATCTAACTCCCAGATGGGTCAGCTTAAAATTTAAAGAACAAATTATAAAGAAAAACATCAAAATACAGATGAAACACTTCCGTGGCTTACAAACCTCCAAAACTACCACAGCAATAACAACAAAGATCACTAAAAATAAATGAAACATCTTCAAATAGAAAGACTTATTTTTATTTATTTATTTATTTATTTTGGCCTCACCATACCGCTTGCAGCATCTTAGTTCCCTGACCAGGGATTGAACCCAGGCCCCGGCAGTGAAAGCACTGAGTCCTAACCACTGGACGGCCAGGGAATTCCCATCAGCTTCAAAATAAAAAGCAAAGAAAAGACTAGGAACAAATGTTTGCAGTCAGTATATGCGAAGTTAATTTCTTTATTGTAAAAAATAATTCACACATATTGATAAGAAAAAAAGTGACAATACCCCAATAGTCAAAGGTCACGAACAAGCAAGTCAGAAAACAGGGAATGTAGATGTGAGGAAATATTCACCTGCCAATTAATGGAAGATATACAACTTAACACAATGATACAATACTTTTCTTTTTCTAATACCCGAAAGGGGGGAAAAAAAAATCTTAGTCTGGCAAAGAAATTGTGAAACTGGCAACCTCACATGCCACCAGTGGCAGGACCCTTTTGGAAAAGAAGTTGGCGATACAGATCAAGGGTCATATAAATGTTTCTTCCAGTTGGCCCAGTATAATTCTACTTCTAGGACTCTATTCTAGAGAAATCATCTGAAGTATGGAAAAAGCTATTTGAAAAGGTGGAGGGAATTTCCTGGCAGTCCAGTGGTTTGGACTCAGTGCTTTCACAAGCTGCTTGGCTTGGCCCAAAAAAAAAAAAAAAAAAAAGTAGAGAAAAGGGATATTTATTGGATCCCTGCTAAATGTCAAGCTCTTTGCAAGCTTATCTCATTAAATTCTCTCCATAACCTCCCGAGGTCAGCATTCTTAGCGCCGTTTACTGGCAAGGAAACCAAGGTTCTGTGAGGTTAGGCCTTGTCTAAGATCACGCAGGCTGTAAGTGACAGGGTGGGGCTTCCATGTGAGGTGATCCAGTTCTAAAGGCCCTGGGCTCGCGGCTCCCCATGGCTGCTTGGGAAGCAGAGCACCCTAGTTGCTGCTTAAAGCCAGCTCCCACCCATCTGCTAAATGTGGGAGTTGGGAGAGGGGCTTGCACTGCAGGGTCTCTAAGATTTCTGTAAGCGCTAAGCTTTTGTGAATCTATTTATTGCTGTAAGTAAACCTCAGGAAGGATAAATACAGAAATGAGTAAGAATTGTACAAAAAATATTAGACACCCTTCATTTCCCTCTTCAGCTTCGGGACTTTCATCCAAGATTAATCTTTGTTTTGGATTTTCATCGTGGGTATGTTGGTGTTTTCTTTTTTCTTTTTTTTCCGGTACGCGGGCCTCTCACTGTTGTGGCCTCTCCCGTTGCGGAGCACAGGCTCCGGACACGCAGGCTCAGCGGCCATGGCTCACGGGCCCAGCCGCTCCGCGGCACATGGGATCTTCCCGGACCGGGGCACGAACCCGTGTCCCCTGCATCGGCAAGTGGACTCTCAACCACTGCGCCACCAGGGAAGCCCTGGGAAGCCCTGGTGGGAAGCCCTGGTGTTTCCTTAATTAAGATTAGCTACTTGCTATGTTTGAGTACCTATTTTTTCATTGAACAAATATAGTGTAATGATTAAAAATGCAGGTTCTATATATGCGAGTTCCTTATAGTAGTATTGTGAATTTTCTCTTTGTTCGAAATTATATCAAAATAAATAGTTATCTTCTTAAAAATAGAGGGGGGTAGGGTTGGACTGCTTGGATTCTGCCCAGAGCTCACCCGCCATTAGCAGCATGTCCCTGCCTAAGTTCCCTTGCGTGTGAAACAGGATGATCCTGGCACGCATCTCAGATTCAGTCATAGGATTTGTTGCCATATGCCTTACGGCATTATGCCTGAGACATAGTTAGCTCTCAATCACTGTCAGCTATTCCTGTTGCTGTTAATTTCCTTTCTATGTTGACCAACTTGCTTTGGAGTTGTTTGCCTTCCGAAACGGTTTCTGAAGAAAAGCATTGACTTTCCTGATAGAGCAAACGTGGACTGGACACCAACATTACGAGGAGTGGTCCGAGGAGAAAGATAAAACCAAAGTTGCCCAGAACCATAATGAGGAAAGGAACTATGAGAAAACAATATCTAGAATTTGAAGTGTGCAAACCATATTTGAGGCTGAGAAAAGGGCTGCACACACAGGCCTGATTTCTACGAATCTGGTGTCAGAAGCTTCTAGCTAAGGTTGACCTCTGGTACCATCTCTAAGTCTTTCCCTTTCGGAGAGGTAGGTGGAGGGGTACAGGTGGAAGCTGAATACCAGAGGGTCCCAATAAAAAAGGCCCCTCAGTTCCCACCTACTCAAAGTTAGGAGGCCAATGCCTACTTATAAAGGACGCAGATAGTGCTAATAATGTAATAATAACAATAATTCCCAAGTTCTCACAACATGCTGGACCTAGTCTGGTGAAGATGGCCAGTTAAGCTCTCCAGTATCAAACCGTAAATCCACAAGAGCCTCGGAGCTTGGCCAGGTGAAGCAGGCTGTCTGAGGGCACAGAGCTGCTGAGGGCCAAAAGATGCTGGGTGGCTTCTCCCTCGGTGGTCCTTCAGTTCACAGACCCTCTCCCTCTGGAAGTGTGTGCATAGCCTCCAGTGATTTCCATGTTCTAGGAGATTTCTTTTCAGAAAAAGAAAGAGAAATAACCTTAACCGACTGTCAATATTGCCAGAGAGGAAATCAACAGGTAATCGCACGAGCATCTATTAGGACTCTATTACAAGTAATGGGAAAACTAACTCAATGGTTTTAGGTTAAAAAAAAGGGAATATCACGCTGCATGGAACTGAAAAGCTCAGGTCTGGTTGGTTTCAGTGCTCAGCAGAGGTCAGCAGGCTCCTGCAGGACTCCAGGCTCAGCTCTGTAAAGGTGTAAAGGTAGCCGAGGCATCCCCAGCCTTCCCTCGCCTCAGGGTTCAAATCCAGGGGAAAAACTCAGAAGATGTATGTGGGAGCTTCCTCAACAATCCTGAGATTCACTTTGATAGGATCCAGTTGGGTCATATGTCCATCCCTGAACCAATCACAGTGACCAGGCTGAGTCAAGTGCTCTGAGCAAGGTCAAGCCCCGTGCACAGTATCATGTTTGAGTTGCTTGCATGTGGCTGTATTTCATTTGTTCCTCCCCCTCCCCCAACTGCACAGTAAGCCCCTTGAGGGCATGGACCGCTCTGGGCATCTCTACATCTCCAGTGGCTAGCTCAGCATGTGGCCCCCTGAATGCTCAGTAAACGTTCATTGAAATAAATGGCACTGTAGGTAATGGAGAGTGAACTGGAGAACTGAGATGATTGTTCACATGATTTATGCAAAACAAAGCAACACAAGCACATCCGTGGTCCTGAGTATCTGGCTTTCATTCTCCCTGTAGAATAGCCAAGCCAAGCCAGCGAAGAAATTGGACCCATTTCAGACTCTGGATAATGGTGCCAGTGAAACAACCTGAAATTAAAGTGTTAGTCATCCAGTACGTCTTGTTCCTTTAGATTCGCCTCAAAGCTGGAGCCACAGTTTCTCTTCTGTCTTAGTGAATAGTGAAATTGCTGAATATTAAGCACCAACTGTGTGCTCAGTGCTACACGCTGGGGGATCAGGGTAGTAGAATATTACAAAAATAAATAACTAGATCCTTGTTCTGGAGATTGAGAGAGACCCGAGACACTTGCATTTTTTGAAGCTCCCGTTATTTATAGTTTTAAATGTAGAAATGCCAAAGCAGATATTAAAAAATGGCAATGATGTGTTTTAAACGCTCATATTTAACAAACTGCTTTGTTGAATATAATGAATACGATGCTTTTAAATCAAAATCCCGTTACAAGCATAATGCAAACTAATGATGCTCTTCACAAGATAATCACAATTTATTTTAAAACTTAAATCATTGTTGTAGCTGATTGTACTTTTCAAAGAAGGCTGCAACAATATCTCCCATCGCATATGAGTTTCTGTAACCTTGTCAGTCCCCCTTCAAGAGATGGAGTCTGTGTTCCCTGCTGTTGAATCTGGGAAGGCTTGTGAATACTTCAGCCAGTGCAGTACGTATGACCCTGGGTGACCAGGTCATAAAAGATGGTGCAGCTTCTGCATCGATTGCTGGTGCTCTGAGCTGCCAGGTAGGAATTCCGACTACCCTCAGGCTGCTGTGCTGGAAAGGCCAGGAGGTGCTCAGGCAGACTGTCCTGGCCAACATCCACCCCCCGCCACCCCGACACACACACACACACACACGCACACACACACACGCACACACACACACACACACGCCTTCCAGACATCCCCATGGATGTACCAGACATATGAGTAAGGAAACCATCTTGGAAGTGGACCCTCCAGCCCCAGCTGGTCTAGCCCTCAGCCATTCAGATCACCTCTAGCCACTGGAGTCCTTCCTCCTGAGGTCCCAGAAATTGTGGGACAAGCCATCCCTGCTAGGCCCTGTCTGCATTCCTACGCCACAGAATTTGTGAGCATAACAAAGCAGAGCACGTTTACACCCCTAAGTTCACGGTGGCTTGTTACACAGTGGGGCGACTGGAATGATAGGCTCCAGGTTAAACCTGCAGGATGCAATGGCGATTTTTAAGACCCCTCCAGGGCCGTATAACCCTGCTGGCCTCTCTCCAGGGCACCTACATAATGTCTGGGGCCCAGTGCAAAGTGAAAGTGTGGGGCTCTCGTTCATGAAGCAGGAAAAGTTGCCATTAAAGGTACTAAAATGTAGAACTTTTTCCTTTCTCTAGACCTGTCTTGGCGTTCTGTATCTGCTATTAAACACCGGGCTTCCTGAGGTGCGGGGATGCTCACAGCGTGAGTGCAGACCCAAAGAGGGGCCCACGTGGGCCTCCTGGCTGCAGGAGTCCATTCCGGGGCTGGAGGACAAGGATGGCAAAGGTCGCTGGGTGGGGTTGGAGGCTGGTCAGGAGGGAAGTGCCAGAAAGGAAGGGAAGCAGGCGTCCAAGAACCCCTGGGAGGCAGGAGACACGACTATGTGCGAGCGGAGGGTCCATAGCCCTGGGTGCAGGCTCCGTTGTCCCATCAGGTTCACTTACCAAAACACAAATTCAGAGATGAAGTTATCAAGAATTTCAAGATTAAAAAAAAAAAAGGATTTCACGATAGAGACCACAGAGCATTAAACCCCAAGTGCTGGGCCTTCTGAGTTCAAGCGGCCTTGTGTGACTTCCCCAATCTCATGTCCATGCCGCCCACCCTGCCCCTCATGAACACAAGATAAGATGCTTTAATAAGCATGTCAGCCTTGCCCAAGCCCTGTGAGGTGGGCCTTTATTATCCCTGTGCACAGATAAGAAAACCTCTCAGAAAGGTGTATCGGCTTGTTTGCCTGGCCCAGAGGCACACAGCTAAAAGGATAAGGAGATGGAAATTCAGTGTCTGGTTCCAAACCTCAGGCCTTTTCTGCCAGTGGAAGCAGTGAGAGCCTGAGAAAAGGCAGCCCGATGAGGTGTGGGGCTGAAGCAGGAAATGCACAAAAATGCAGAGAAAGGACAGAACACTGAAGGTTGCAGGTGCCAGAGGCGGCTCTGTGGAGACGGGGCCCTGGAGCTGGGATGGAGAGTAGGGAAGAGCGTTTCCAGCAGAGGGAATAACACGAGCTGCTTTGCCACGTGCTCTGGTTTCCACAGGCCTGAGAGGAGAATGGTGGCCGGTCCTGTGACAGGAGACGTCAGGCAGAGGCAGAATTTCAACAGGAAGGGGATGATGCCCTTTACCAAACGTCATAAAGGGCACTGAGGCCTGGGCTTGGGAAAGCCTTCTGGAGGGCGCGCTCAGTGACAAGGAGACTGTGGGGCTTCGTGGAGGGACGGGTGAGAAAATTGAGCCTGAGTCTAGACCATTTTTGGATAAATTTGACCCTAAAAGGGAAGAAAGAATTACGGTGGTAACTGGAAGCGGGAAAGGGACATTTGAAAGTACGGGTGTTTTCCTTTTCCAAGACCTGGCAGACTTGTCGGTTGAGGGCAGAAAGCAGGAAGTCAGGAAGAGGTGTGGGAGAGGGGATGAGGGGCAGTGCTCCCTGATCACCCACTGTGTGCCAGGGTACCTACTGCATGCCACCTTCCCATTTCCTTTCTTCCCAATAACCCTTGAAGGCAAGTGTTTCTACTCCTACATCACCCGAGGGAGGTGGTGGGAGAGGCCCTTGGAGGCTGTGTGGCGGCCATGCTCAAAAGGCAGGTGGACCCCCCAGCAGACACTGTAGGTGTGGCTATGTAGTCAGGGCCCCTTTTATCTCCAGGCCCTGTAGCTGAGGAGCTAGAGTAGAAAAGGATGTGGTCCTGGGAAGTGTGGAGAAGCTGGTCAGGCATCCAGGGGCCCAGGCATCCCAGAGGGCACTGCCTCAGGCCTATCCCTGGAGTCCTGGGTGATTGGTGTCCTGGTGAGGGTCACGCTAAGTTTGTGGGTGAGGGGCCTGTTTTTTTTTTTTTTTTTTTTTTTTTTTTTGCGGTACGCGGACCTCACCGCTGTGGCCTCTCCCGCTGCAGAGCACAGGCTCCGGACGCGCAGGCTCAGCGGCCATGGCTCACCGGCCCAGCCGCTCCACGGCACGTGGGATCTTCCTGGACTGGGGCACGAACCCGTGTCCCCTGCATCGGTAGGCGGACTCCCAACCACTGCGCCACCAGGGAAGCCCCCAGGCCTGTTTATTTTTAATTAAATTTTTGAGTGGGTAACGTGCTCACATGGTTCAACAATTTGAAACTATAAAACGTTTAAGAAAAAAGATAAGAAAACTAAACAAGTAAAAATAAGATATACAAAAGAGGGGCTTCCCTGGTGGCGCAGTGGTTAAGAATCCACGTGCCAATGCAGGGGACTCGGGTTCGAGCCCTGATCAGGGAAGATCCCACATGCCGCGGAGCAACTAAGCCCGTGCGCCACAACTACTGAGCCCGTGCTCTAGAGCCCACGAGCCACAACTTCTGAGCCCGCGTGCCACAACTACTGAAGCCTGTGCGCCTAGAGCCCATGATCCGCAACAAGAGAAGCCACCACAATGAGAAGCCCACGCACCGCAATGAAGAGTAGCCCCCGCTCGCTGCAGCTAGAGAAAGCCCGCGCACAGCAACGAAGACCCAACACAGCCCAAAATGAATAAAATAAAATAAAATTTTAAAAAAAGATATACAAAAGAAACCAAAGATTAAATTGAAAAGAAAAAACAAAAAAGTAACAAAGAAAGAAAAAGAAGGAAATAAAAATTATAAAAAGTTAGGCAGTGAAAACAATTTTTTCCACTCTGGTACTTCATCTACTGGGATCCCACCCTTCCCCTAGCCTGTGATCACCAGTGGTAGTATTTTGTGTGTCCTTCCCAGTTAATTTAAGCCTTTACCAGCAAATGTTTTCCTTTTCACAAAAAGTGGCATACAGTTCATGCTGTTTTATTTTATTTTATTTATTTTGTGTGTGTGTGGTATGCGGGCCTCTCACTGTTGAGGCCTCTCCCGTTGTGGAGCACAGGCTCCGGAGGCGCAGGCTCAGCGGCCATGGCTCACGGGCCCAGCCGCTCCGCGGCATGTGGGATCTTCCCAGACCAGGGCATGAACCTTTGTCCCCTGCATTGGCAGGCGGACTCTCAACCACTGCGCCACCAGGGAAGCCCAGTTCATGCTGTTTTGTCCCTTGGTTCTTTTTCTTTCATTCAACAGAATTTCTTGGACATCTTTCCATATACACATCATTTCACACATTTACAAGTCCCTCTGTAGGATAAATTCCCGGAAGGAGAATTTCTGGGGGGAAAGGTTTATGCATTTGTGATTCTGATATTGCCAGATTGACTTACGTAGAGATTGTTGCAGTTTATAAGCCCCAGGTAATCTCCGAGGGCATCCAGGCCTTAATTGTTCCTGGTTTCCAAGATGACTGCACTAGGCTTTCCTGCACGTGACTCCACAGCGTGTATTGTGGTTGACCACCCGAGGAGGCAGCTCCTTACCTCCCCATTACAGACTGCCCTGTTATGGCCTGAGGGAGGTTGACTGTGGCCAGACATCCTTTGCCCTCCAGGTCTCCCCTTCACCATTCTCTCTGGGCACCCAAGGGCTGCTTGGGGTTTCCCAAACATAAGTCACACCTCTACACTTTGGCCCACATTGTTCCCACCTCCTGCCCTGTCCACCCTCCATTCTCAGTCTGGAAAACTCTGACTCTTCCTTTAAGACTCAGCTTCAAGGTGGCCTCTGCAGAGGCCTCCCTGACCCTCCCAGGCAGAACCGGTCATTGCCCCCTTCCCCTGGGTGCCCTCCCACAGAACTCAGGCAGCTCCTCGCCATTCGAGCACATTTGGACCCGCCAGTGGGGTAACTGTCTGTTTACATGGCTCTGTCTCTCCAGCACCCAGCCCAGGCTGGGCCCACACGTCCAACTCATCTGTGACTAAAATTAAACTCGCTGGAGAGGTAGGATGGCATGGAAAGGGCACAGGCGTGGGAGTCAGGCTGCTGTGGCTCCATCCTCTGTCCAGTCCCCACTGCGCCAGCCCCAGCTCCCCCTCCTTGGCTGTGTTCTGACCACACTGGCCTACACTCCTTTCCCACTCATGGCCCTTCACGTGCTATTCCAGCTGCTTAGAATGCCCTTCTCCCGACTCTTTCTCACTTCCAGTGCCCAGCTTAACTATCACCTCCTCCTGAGACAGGCCTTCCTTGGCCCCTGAGTCTGAAGGCACACTGCCCCCCATTCCTTCGTTCTCTGGTCATTCCCTTCACAGATTTACTACAATCCTGAGTCTCACTTTGATGTGTTGGTTTACCTGTTCGCTGCTTGTCTGCCCCGCTGTGACCCTAAAGTCCTTGAGGGCAGAGACTGTGGCTTATTCGCTGCCATGGGCCCAGAGCTAACATGGGGCCTGGCACATACTAGGCACAACAGAAATCTTCAGCAACTGGATGAGGAATGAGCAGAGGAACGGGTCCTGACCCCCACTCCACCACTTCCCAGCTTTGTCCGTAGATTAATTACCCTCTCTGAGGGGCTCCTCATTTGAAGATCAGGCCTTTTAAGTTGTGATGTGTATTGAAGATTGTGAAAAATGCCTGATCACATGAAGAGGCTCCATAAATGGTAGCTGTTATTTGTGAAGTTTTTCTTTCTTCTGAAAAATGCACCCTTTTTGGCCAGGTTTGGAGACCTTATTGCCCATCTTTTCTGTGCTGAGGTGGAACGAATGTATAGAAAACTACATACAGCCATTTCTACATACATATATATATCTACACACTCATGAAACCACCTCCCAAATTAAGAAGTAGAACATTCCAACACCCAGGAAATTTTCCAGGTTAGCCTCCCCTCATCCCCTTCCCCCACCAATGGACCCCTCCCATTCTTTCCCTCTTCTCTTTGACCTGAGCTCATGGCATGTCCATTCTTCAAGCCGTTTCTGACTCATTCCTTTCCCCACTTCCGTTCCTCTTCTGAGAACTTTCCTAGGAATTCTAGCTCTCCTGACTTCTCCTACCACCAAACCGGAGGTCTGCAAAGTAGGGGACATGCAACCCAGTGGAGTGCAAGATGGCCCAGTAGTTCCACTCCTATGTATATGCCTGAAAAAAACTGAAAACAGGTACTCAAACAAGTACATGTACACGCATGCTCACAGCAGCACTATGCACAAGAGCTGAAAGATAGAAACAGCCCAAATGTCCATTGACAGATAATGGATAAACAAACTGTGGTATATACTTACATACTCAGCCATAAAAAGGAATGAAGTACTGCTATGTGCAGCCACGGGGATTAACTTTGAAAACATTATGCTAAGTGAAAGAAACCAGAGCAAAAGGTCACATATTATATGATTCCATTTATATGAAATATCCAGAACAGAGAAATCCATAGTGATAGAACACATAGTGGTGGTGGTCAGGGGCTGGGTGGGGATGGGAGGGGGAGAAACTGCTTAAAGGGTAAGGGGCTTTACTTTGGAGTGATGGAAATATTTTGGAAGTAGAGGTGGTGGTTGGATAACATTGTGAATGTACTAAATGCTACTGAGTTGTTTACTTTAAAACGGCTGATTCCGGGACTTCCCTGGTGGTCCAGCGGTTAAGCCTCTGCCTTCCAGTGCAGGGGACGCAGGTTCCATCCCTGGTTGGGGAACTAAGCTCCCACATGCTGCAGGGCAACTAAGCCTGCGTGCTACAACTACTGAGTCCACATGCCACAACTACTGAGCCTGAGCGCCACAACGAAATATTCCACATGCTACAATGAAGATCTTGCATGCTGCAACTAAGACACGATGCAGCCAAATAAAATAAAATTGTAAAAAATTTTCATGTTATGTGTACTTCACCTCGATAAATTATTTTTGAAAAAATGAAGTAGCCACTCTTACTGGTGAGCTGGGAAGTTTGAATGAGGCACAGACTCCAACTTTCTAAGCTGTGAAGTGCTGGGCAAATACCAGCTGGGGGTGGCTGAAGAAAGGAATGGCCTAGGGGTCGGCACGTGTGGTTTGCTGCTCTGCCCTAAGCAGTAATGATAGGATGATAAGAGTTAACTATGATAATTACAACTAACACTTCTATAATGTTTAATGTGAACCAGGCACTGTTCCAAGTGCTTTACATCTTAAACTCACTAAATCCTTACAACTCTTAATAGGTGAGTGCTATCGCTTTTTCATTACAGATGAGGAAACTGAGGAACTGAGGTTTAAATGACTTATCCAAGTCACAGATGAGGAAGGGGCAGAGTCCAAATTTGAACCTTGGCAGTCAGCCTCAACCCCCAGGCTCTGTGCTAAGTGCTTTTCATGTTTTATCTCATTTAATCCTGTGAGGTACGTATTATTGAGACAGGCTGGGACGTGTGATCTGGGACCTGGGACCCTTTGCTGCAGTGCTTACACCTGGACAAAATACAAAGAAACTATAAGGGACTAAAAATAACTGCGTGCATGCAGTTGGGGCAAATTATAGAGAACAAGATACAAACGACCAAAAACCCAACTGCTGCTTCTGAGGTGTCGGGAGCAAAAGCAGGGTACTTCGCATGCCCCCTGCACACAGCACCACGAGGGGGCTGGGCAGACCACCTAAGCACCCCATCCAGCCTGACCCTGGACCCGTCCCTACCCTCATCCCTTATAAGGAAACACCTCACCACCCACCTGGGGAGTGAGCTTGTTTTCACTCCCCCTTGCTGCAGCAGGGGACCCAATAAAGCCTTGCTTGAATTTCTTGTCTGGCCTCTGATCAATTTCTATTGATTAAGGAGGCCAAGAACCCTGGCAGGTAACATCATTATTCCTAATTAAAAAAAAAAAAAAAATCCCTTCATGGTCCCTACATGTTCAATGCCTTCCAGTCTTTCCCCTGCATTTATGTATATTTATGTGTATTTACATATTTACATATTATTTTATTATGTATTTATATATTTATGTATTTATATATAGGTCCACATACTCCTGTCATTATCTCCTCTTCATCTTCATTTCCCTCTATTTATTTTTTTAAATATTTATTTATTTGGCTGTGTCGGGTCTTAGTTGCCACATGTGGGAATTTTCCTTGCGGCACATGGGATCTTTCGTTGCGGCGCAGGCTTCTCTCTAGTTGTGGCAGGCAGGCTTAGCTGCCCCGTCGCATGTGGGATCTTAGCTCCCCGACCAGGGATGGAACCCGCGTCCCCTGCACTGGAAGGTGGATTCTTAACCACTGGATCACCAGGGAAGTCCCTTCATTTCCCTTTATACTGTACATATTACTACCTGAATTTATTATTTATGCTTTCTTTGGGTTTCCCATCTCTGCAAAACAGAGCTTTTGATTACTGTTGACTTCCCAATACCCAGAACAATGTGTGGTACATAATAGGCTTGCAATAAAAATTTAAATGAATGACTTGTACATGGTATTGGGTAGCTTTGTGTGCCTGTGTTTGAATGAATAAAATCATTCTGTACATGTTCTACTTTTTAAAATTTAATGTCCTGGATTAAAAAAAAATCAGTACATAGATCTAGCTCATTCTTTTTAACAGATGGATATCCTGTACTGTGTAGCTAGCACCCTTTATTTAACCTGTTTCCTATTTAATTAATCCACATTTTTTCCAGTGTTATCTCTAACACAAACAACATGGTAATAAACATCTTAGCAGGTGCCTTTTTGTGCGTATGTGTACCTATTTCTCTAGCATGAGTGCCTAGAAGTGGACTTGCTGGGAGGAATACTATATACACTAAAATGTCCATAGATAACGCCAAATTGCCCTCCCGATATCCATTCCTGCCAGCGTTGGACGAAGGTACACAGCAGGTTTTCACACATCTTGCACCAGACTGGGTATTATCAGTCTTTTAAACTTTTTGCCAGTCTGACGGGGGAAAGGAACCCTCAATTTACAGGTGAGGAAACTGAGACTCAGAAAAGTTTAGGGACTTTCCCGCATGATGGGTTGCGATTTGCCACTTGATGTGTCCGATTCCAGGGAGGACGGGCCAAAGGTGGACACGGTCCTCTATGCTATGCGTCCTCGGGCACGTCTGGTTATCTCTGGGCCTCGCGATGCCGGCAAGCTGGCCTTCCTCCCCCCGCCAATTCTCAGGCTCCTTCAGGGCAGCCAAGTCCTGGCCCTTCCCGATCGCCAACCCGGGGCCAGGGAGGACCCGCCCTACTGCCTTCACGGCTCCGAAATGGCGACCAGGGGGATGGCAAAGCCACGCCCCCTGGGAGGCGGGGCCTGAGTTCAGGCCAGAGCGATGGATATCCGAGCCCAATTTGAAGTCCGCCGCCAGGCGAGCTCACGCAGAAGCAGAGAGCTGGTGGCGTCGCAGGTCGGGAGGAGGAGCACCGAGTGGAGGGCTCGCTTGCCGGGGCCGCCCGAAGGCGTCTTCAGTGCGGGCGCTGGGGCCGCCATCTTAGATGGCGGGAGTAAGACGAGAAAGAGCGTGAGAAGCGAAGGCTTCCCTGCCGCTCTTCTTGGGCACCGAAGAGGGCCAGCTGGCCGGGCTTTGGGGTGTGTGCCCTGAGGTGCGGAGTGCGAGAGCGACGATGCGAGGGCTGCCCGGGGCCCCGTCCCCTGGGCTGGGGACGCGCCGAATGTGACCGCCTCCCGCTCCCTCGCCCGCCGCGGGGAGGAGGAGCGGACCAGACGCCACTGCCGGACGACTGGACACAGAGGCGGCCGGGCTCCCTCAGGTAGGCTGCAGGGCCGGGCCCGGGATGCCGGGGGAGACGGGCGGCGGCGGGGCTGAGGGGGCCGGGTTCCCCGGAGGCCCGGCCAAGGCGGCGCTGACGGAGCGGCCCCGCGGCTGCCGGGCGGAGGGCCCGGGCCAGGCCGCTGTCACCCCGGGTGGCGCTGGGCGGGCGGGGGCCCTGGGGCCCGGTGTCATGGCCGGCGAGCCGAGTTCCCACATCTCCACTCAGGTTTCCTAGTGTTTTGGGGAAACGTGCCGGCACTACCCCTGTATCTGGTGTACATTCCTTATATTTTGGCCACGGGAAAAACCGCCCAGAGCTGTCTCGGATCTGAGTGTTGTCACTCAGATGGGTTAATGTTTTTTTGGCCGCGGAGTGGGGGACCCGGGCTTGCATCTTCTCTCAAGTGACACCCTTTTCCGGAAGATGAGAGCAGTCAGGGACGGGAGGAGGAAATGGGTCGATGCTCCACCACAAAGGCATAGGGGCCTCCCCTTGGGTCTCAGGACTCTGCGGGTACCTAATGAGACGTTTGCGGTGCTTATACTGACGATTGGCCCCGGGATGCCTTTGGAATGAAGATCCAGGGCTCTTGTGTGTGAAGTGAGAGCCTCCAGGACGCTTCAGTTCTGCAGCTGCAGAGGCTCTGCAGAGCTAGTCGATGCCCAGAGAGAGGAGTTTGGACATCAGGAGAGGCGAGGCGGCTCTGTTCATTCATTGTTCTCTTTCAAGGGCTCTGGGTGTGCCCCCCTGGTATTCACTCTCTGGTGGGAAGAATGATAGGGTCTCCTGTGTCTCCTCGAGATGTGGCCGGGTTCTAGAGGATCACCGAGTCTAAGTAGGGAATGGATTCAGCGCACGTTCATCATTTCTGCCTGATTCGTCCTCTCCGGGCTGGAGGGAGTCTGCCCTCTGTTAGCTCCCGAGGCATGAACACTGTGCGCTGTGATTAGGATGGATTTACCAAGTGTCTTGGGAATTTGGAACAACTAGTTTTGCCTGGGGGAGTTGAGGAAGCTTGTAGACTGGAGGGGACTTTTGTGCTGAGGTTTGGGCTGATGAGTAAGTGCTCATCAGGTGAGGAGGAGGGGAGAGCATGCTAAATTGAGGGAACAGCTGGTTCAGAGGCACGGAGACGTGCAGGAGTTTGGGGAGCAGCAAGCAGTCTGGGGTGCAGGAAGGAAGTGGTGGGAGATTAGGGTCTGAAACAAAAGTTGGCTAGCTTGTGGAGGATCTTTGTTGAAGATAGTGAACTAGTTGATTTAATCGGGATTATTTTAAACGGGTGTTGCTAATTCTCTTTTCTTGCTGATAACTTTATTTCCTCCTCCTGTTGATGTTAAAGCTGATAGTAATTGCACAGATTGACTTTGTTAAACCCAGTTAAGAACATTTTGATACGGGCTTTATGTCAAATGTTTTGTACTTGCATTGTGGTGAACGAACTGAACTCATATTCCTAGGGATTCTTGCAAACGTTTCTTCTGAAGTTACACTTGCTAACAAAAATGTTGATTTTATAAATGTAGTACACTCTACTAATACTACATTTTCAGTGGCTGTTGACAATATAAACCATGCTCCCCAGTCATTTAGAAACTGGCATATTGTATGAAACATCTGAAAAATTGTAGAATGCAAGTGAGTATATTTTTAGTTAAGTAAATGTTTTATATAGTAAACTGTTTCTTTGGATTGATTCCGTGGATTACAATTCTGTTATAAAGTCTTTAGCTCTATGAACATAATTTTCCCCAAAGATCTGTATTTTGATTAACGTTTATGCTAAAGTGATTATTATGGTATTAACGGACTTAATCTAGCAGTTCCTAAATCTTTCTTGGGTTGTGATGATTATATACCACTGGAGAACCTTTTGGCTTGTTTTCACCCTTATCACTTCAAGGGATAAGCTGTTGAAAATGCAACAGAGACAGTTTGACCCAGTTGAACACTGGATACTTGGGAAAATTAACCTGTTACTCTTTCTGTTGTAAAAGCTCATCTTTTAGGTATGCGGTGTTTGTGATCGTAAGTTGTAGTGGAACTGCTTAGTCTTGTTAAACTCTTGTCAAATAGTTTAAAAGATGTGCATGCCTTCAAAATAGAAGGCTTGAGTGAAATACATTAGAACATATTTTGTGGGATTTGGTTTAGCAGAAGAAAACAGTGAGAAGCAGGTTAAGCTGGTCACTTATGATGAAAAGTATCTAAAAGATGAAATGGAGAAAGGTTAAACATTAAGTATTGTATTATAACTGCTTTGAGACTGGTTGCTTTTAGTTTAAAACATGCCGTCTGTGAAATCCAAAGTAGGAGTTTGCTCTGAAGATGAAACAACTTCTTGGAAGTTGAATTTGACTTTCAGAAGCACCAGATTATTTATTAAATGGAAAATATAATTAATAACTTGAAATTACTATTTCAAATAGCCTGTTAGTAGTAGGTGCATGATTCTATCACATCTTAATTCCAGGTAAAACTTTGTTAATAACCTATTGCTTAAAGTAGAAAAATGTTACATGGGAGAGTGCTTTTGTTTGCGTGTTAACATAGTAGGCCATATATAATAATCCTGGTCTTGGGAGGAGCTTGTTAGCCAAACAGCATGCCTTAATGTTGACTTGCAGAAGAGAATTTTAAATATTGTCTTTGAAAGGCAGTGGAGTAATGTCACAGCGGGATGGGGGTTAATGAAACCACAAAATCGAGCTTTGACTTATTAAAAGGTCTTCTGTTTTTTAAATTGTGCGTGTCATGGAAGTCAGTTCTCCATAACAAATGTCTGTAGTCGGAAAATTGCTCACCTTGGCTAAATTAATTGGGAAATCCAAAGAACACTTGGGTTCATTTAGGATAAAGTTGTTTAGGATTTAGGTTGGGGTGTGTGTGTGAGAGTGTGTTTATATTTATGTATGTGTATGGATGTATAAGAATGCTTATTTGCTAAACTGACCAGGTTGAAAATGTGATACTAGATATTTGTGTTATAATTCACTTAGTATTTCTGGTATAGGGCTTAACTGCCTTGCCTGTAATCCTCAGGATAGTAATGTCTGGGTATTGCCTTAAAGTTGTGAGTAAAAATTCCTTAATTACATATCAAAATTTTCATCTTTAATTTTACGGTGGTTGAATCATTCTGTTCCTCCTTTTCTCCCAGAATACTTGTGTAGCTCGCAATGATTTTAATAGTTAACTTCAGATCTGTTAGCTTTTCTTCTAAAACTACTCCTAGAATGTCAGTTTAACCAAGGAAAATGTCAAATGGGTGTTGTTCCTTTGTTACTGGTTTTGGCCCAGGCTATCTCAAGTCTCTTTGGCAAATCACTCAAGAAGTGTGTTAATTGCTTCACATTCCAATCAGTGTACATAGTTTTTCTTGAGGAACACTTGACACAGAGTTTTATTTTTAGATCAGATTCTAAGGGATTTTACTGGGTGGGGATTAACAACCCTAAAACTAGTTTGGAATCAAAACCTTTGTGATTTAGAAACTGTTTACATTTTTGGTTAATGAATGGGAAGCTGCAGGCAATGACAGTGTTTTAGGGAACCAGATATGTCTAATTGCTTCTGAGGACCCTTGTAGACTATACCGATGACATCTTTCTACCTGTTGGGTTTCACTTATTATGATCCAGTAAGTAGCAAGAGTAAGTACATCTTTACTGTTGTAGTCAAGATGTTGTCTCCTATTTATTTTCTTCCAGCCTGCTAGGGAAGGCAAAAGTAGTCTGATTTCTTTGAAGCTACTTCTTTCTAGGCATCATATTTGGACAAAGTATTTACCTTTCTCCACCCATAAACATTTCTGATGGAAGAATCAGGGTAGTTAATGTTTTAACTTTGATAATAGGTCTTTAAAGTTATGACATTCTTAATCTGGGTTTTATGGAGGCATACTTTTCAATCTCAGATAGCTTTTAACATCTGTCCTTTACCTAGGTTTGGGGTAGATGAAATACTGAGTTTTCCTTAGAACATGATTCTTGTTCTGTGTGGCAAATCTCATTAGGAAGCTCAGAGTTTTTGGGAGAGGCATTTCCCTGGATCCAGATAGATCATTCAGAAAGGAACTCCCATTTGCATTTAAGAAAGTTTGTTTACAGTAGGAAAAAACTAGAAAAAGTTCAAATGTACAACAATGATAAAATGATTAAGTAAACTGTGGTACAGCCACTTATGGGGCCCTATGCTTTTCATTAACTGTGGCGTATATGAAGCATTTATGATGCGGGAAATGCTATATCCAAATGATTACAGTTGTGTTAAAAAACGAAACAGTACAGTGGAATATTACTCAGTAATAAAAAGGAATGATGTACTGGTACATTCTCCAACATGTATAAACCTTGCAAACATTATATTAAATGAAAGAAGCTAGTCAGAAAAGACCACATATTGTATAATTCCTTTTATATGAAGTGTCCAGAGTAGGCAAATCTGCAGAGAAAGTAGATTAGTGGTTGCCAGTGGCTGGAGGGAGTAGGCAATGGGGAGTGACTATGACAGGGGTTTCTTTTTTGAAGTATTGAAAATTTTCTAAAATTGATTGTGGAGGTGAATGCACAACTCTGTGAGTATAATAAAAGCCATTGAATTGTACACTTTAAATGGGTGAGGTGTATGGTATGTAAATTATATCTCAAGCTTTTTAAAAAAACTCAAAACCTACCCATAGGGAGAAAACACATGTAGATGTTAACAATGGTTGTTAAACAGTAGAAATACGGATAATGTTCCTCTTTATACTCTTCATATTCTCTGAATATATTGGCTTATAATAGAAAAATACATATAATAAAGTTAAATTCTATTCGTGGTGTGGGCCCTTATGTCCCTCCAAACCATTCAGTCACTCTCAGATTACACTTACAACTATATTTTTGAGCTTCTTTCACCTGTTTTCTACTTCCTCCAGATTAGTTCAGGCTTTTATGCTGTATTTGCCTTGACTGTTGTTAGAACTTCTGAATTGAACTTCTTTTTCTTATTTCTTCCCATGCCAGTACACTTTTCACATTATTGCCAGATTCACTTTTTAAATGTGTAGAATCTTAAAAATTGAGTTTCATTAATTTTTTGTATAGGTAGTACAGTCACATGCTACAAAATTCAAAGAATACAGAAAGTTATGCTGTGCAGAGTAATTCTGCTTTCCCCTTTGTTTCCCAGATACCCAGCTTTTTTTCATGGAGGGAAATATGTTATGGGGTTCTTATGTTTCCTGTTTTGTGATGATACAAGAATATTCAGGCGTAGATGTGCTGGCCTTACTTCCTTTGGCAAATTGTCCAAGAGTCTCCATTGCTTTTCAGACTAAGCATACAGTTCTTGCTTCTATGTCTTGCTAATGTGGATTCCTCTTACTATCTTCAGTGGAATTCAGAAGCCATTTTTTTTTAGCACCTAAGTAGGTGCAGAAGGCTAGTGTGGTGGAGGGTGAATTAGGTAAGTTCCTGCCTTCAGCGACCTTATCTAATGAGGAGAGATTCACAGGATTTCCTCACTTTTATCTGTTCCTCTTTTAAGAGTCATTTTGAACACCATCTTCTAAATATCATTTCCCGATCTTTTTCTCTTCTTCTCACTCATTGTTTCCTTCTTTGAACCCCACCTTAAAACCCTTACATTTATTTTTCTTATGGTCTTTATCATATAGTCATTTGTGAGCTTATCATCCCATTAGGTTATCAACTCAAATTAATGCTTTCTAGTCAATGTGCAAGTCCTTCTTTACTGATATTTGTGAAAAAATTTGAGAGGCTGAGGGACCAGGCCTGTGTGCTTTGGTGAAAGTATTGAATCTAAATTACCACATTTAATATTAGGTTTTATAATAAGACCTTTTATTTAAACTTAACAGGGTTTCTGTATGTACTTTTCAGTACCATGCACTGTAGACTTTATATGTATTTATTGTGACGTATTGATATTTTATTAAAGTGTTTGTTTACCTCTCATCTTTTCTCGGAGGACTGTATCTTAATCATCTTTGAATACCCAGAGTTTAGCACAGTGGCTGGCCCCCCTGATTTCAGTTCAATTTGTTGAATGTAAGGTGCTAAATGATGTTTATTGAATTGAATTTTTTGTATAGATGTCTTACGTCTCTGGCTAAACTTAAGCTCCTTAGAGCTGAGCCATGTCTTATTTATAAATCTCTAGTTCTTAAAACTTTCTCTTGATTATGTAATAAACATTAATTGCATGAGTAGAGATTCACAGGTTAATCACCTGTGGATTTAGTTCCTTCCTACTGCCCACCACACAAATGCTTACAATTAAAAGGGTATACTACTTATTAAACTCATACTCAGAACTTTGTAACTTAGACATCTGTCGGAGGAATTACCGTGTCTGTTTTGCTTTATCAGTAGAGTGCTCTGGGTTCTCACTGCCAGCTCCTTGAGGACATTTGCCTGCTTTGGCAGCTCACTCATTGGTTCAAGCCACTCTTGCCATACTGGCTATTTTCTTCTGCATTCATAGGCTTTATATGTGGAGGAAAGTTTCAGCCAGAGAGAATGAGGGGATAAATGATACTCTCCTGCCTTCCTTGATCTTAGTCTGGACTGGAATTAGAGAAGTGTGAATGTGAGAATAGATATGTCCTTCACGACTAGTATTTATCTAGCTGTCTGACAATGCAAAATGGACCCTTTCGGCTTTTTTTGGGGGTGGTGGTGGTGGTAACTTATACAAAATATAAAATATACCATTTTAACCATATTTAAGTGTATTACTCAGTGGCATTAAGTGCATTCATAGTGTTGTGCAACCATGACCACTAATCTTTTTCCAGAACTTTTTCATCATCCCAAACAGAAGAACCCTGTAACAATTATAGAATAACTCCTCATTCCTCCCTACCTCCACCCTCTGGTAAACTCTGTTCTACTTTCTCTCTGTGAATTTGCCTAGTCCAAGTATCTCATATAAGGGGAATCACACAATATTTATAATTTTGTATCTGGTTTATTTCACTTACTGTGTTTTCAGGGTTCGTCCATATTATATTGTGTGTGAGAATTTTATTCCTTTTTGTGGTTGAATAATATTCCATTATGTATGTGTGTGTGTGTATGTATGTGTATGCTCCCGTGTGTGCACACATAAAATATTTTATTTATCCATTCAATAGTTGATGGGCTCTTGGGTTCCACCTTTTGGCTTTTGTGAATATTGATGCTATGAACAGTGGTTTACAAGTATCTATTTGAGTCTCTGCTTTTATTTCTTTTTAGTATATACCCAGGAGTGGAATTGCTGATCATATGGTAATTCTGTTTAACCTTTTGAGGAACTGCCAAATTATTTTCCACAGCAACTGAACCATTATATATTCCCACCAGCAATGCATGAGAGTTGCAATTTCTCTGCATCCTTGCTAACACTTGTTATTTTCTGTTTTTTGATAGTAACTGTCCTAATGGATGTGAAGTGGCTCTAGGCTTTTTTCTCACTGCTGATTAGATCGAATGGTCAAACCAGAAGGTTAGGAAGTTGGCTGTATTTGCATCGCATGGACTTTTTCCTTCCTTATAAATGTATTTGTATACAGTGTTCTTGAAAGAGATAAATTAATTACACAATTAGTGACTCATTTTTTGAAAAAAAAAAGTTTTTTAAGCTGGTACATACAGTTGTTGTAGTTACCTTCTTTGTACCCTCATTCCCCCCCGCTTTTTTTTTCTTTAATTTTCTTGGTGGCCACGTGGCATGTGGGATCTTAGCTCCCCAACCAGGGATCAGACCCGAGCTCCTTGCATTGGAAGCGAGGAGTCTTACACTGGACCGCCAGGGAAGTCCCTACCCTCATCCCCTTTTAATCTAAAATGTATTCAGTTAACCTGTAAAAGATGATTTCAGTTAATCCTGGGTGGTAAGATATAGTAAGTGAAAAAAGTAGGGTACTAAAATATGTACAATAAGACTCCATTTTTATAAAGAAAAACATTTACATGCGTCTATTAAAATGCTACCCCTTCAAGTTCAAATACTACAATGAAATCATTCTTTAGTGTCTACCTCTTCCTCCACTTGAGCTATAAGTGACCTTTCCATGCTCCAAATTCTTATAGTTTTCTTAAGAAGTTAACGCCTCTCCACCCCATCACCACACACAAAAAAGCTGTCACATCTTGTTGTAGGCCTCTTTGTCATCCTGAAAGCTCATAGCACATAGTCTTTGGGAAATGATGATTTTTTTTCTTCTACTTTAAAAACTCTTGGAAGGCCAGGTCTGTCTTTCTTAACTTTATATTCTTCGAAGCAATTAGCAGTTGAAATAGATTCTTAGAAATTGTTAAATGATAGTGCTCCTTATACTTTTCCACTCAGTTCTCTGCCAGGTTGCAGTATACAGAGAGGCATTCTGGTCCTTTAGATTGTATATATCAGTACTTTTATGTGGTAGATAGTGATTCAATATCCATGGAAAAGAATTAGGGTAAATATTGTAATGATAGCTTTTCTCCATTAATATTTTATTCTGCTATTTAAGCATCTAATTTTGTGCGAGGTACTATAGTGGATGATGGAGTATAACAAGATGTAGGAAATGCGTATAGTTCTTTTCCTTAAGGCATTCAGACTTTGGTGTATAATTACATAGGTTACATATTCGTATTTTGTTTTTTTGCTCCTGTGGCAAAGTAGCTGGGTATAATTTAGGGCTTTAATGATTCAGTGGTCTAATTTACAGAGAAAACTTCTGCACATTTCCTTGTTTCAAGAAAATTATTCTTGAAAAGTTGATTTAAAATATTTTCTGGGAAACAAGTGATACTATCAGTTTTACAGGTATCCTTATTGTAATTGTTACTAGTTATTAAAACAAGCAAGGTGATTGATTACCTTTGGGGGTATCATTGAAGACTAGGGAATCTTTCTGTGTATGAAAGCCATTGACTCCAGAATGCATTGTAGGAGAAATAGCCGAATCAGATGGTTACTTCTTGAAATAGCTTTGGCAAGATTGTAAACCTGGAGGAGTACCTCCTATCTTGAGGATAAATCTCAGTGTCTGTCCAATTGAGAGATGCTAGTGTGCAGAATAGTGGATTCACTTATTTTATATTTCATGTCTTTATTTTTGAGGAAAGCTAATGCTGTTTTTTAAGTCACTTGTTAATTATGCAGGACTTGCCACTGAAATGGATGCCTTTTATGTGGAACAGAAATTATTGGTACAAGGTTAAGTCAGTGTTTTCAGGCATTAACTTATTAGCAGGATGAGATGTCTGCGTGTTTTTTTTTTTTTTTTTTTTTTTTTTTTTCGGTACGCGGGCCTCTCACTGCTGTGGCCTCTCCCGTTGCGGAGCACAGGCTCCGGACGCGCAGGCTCAGCGGCCATGGCTCTTGAGCCCAGCCTCTCCGCGGCATGTGGGATCCTTCCAGAACGGGGCATGAACCCGTGTCCCCTGCATCGGCAGGCGGACTCTAAACCACTGCGCCACCAGGGAAGCCCCTCTGCGTGGTTTTTATTTCCTCTCCATCCCCTTCCACTGACTAGGCGTTTTTTACTTCATTATTACCCAGCCATCAAAATGATCATTCCTAAACCATATTTTATTTGTGCATTGATGTATTTTCATGCTTGTGTTAATGGTTTTACTTTGTAAATGGCTCTTTTCATTTAAAAATGAGCAGTTGCTGCCTAAATGAAGAAGCAATGACTGATTTGGAGATGAAAAGTAAAACTTGGGTTAAAAAAGAGTTCAGACAAAGTGACTTAAAATGAAAATAATGAAAAAGTAAGAGTTAAAAATAAAATTGGCTCCAGATGTCTTTCATTGTGGAACTGATTGCTTTAACATAATTGTTTGGACTAGCTGATTAACTTGTTTTGAAATTAATTATCCTTTTAAAAAGTTAGACTCTTTTCTAAACTCCGGCGGCCCTGCTTGCTAACTATTAGAAGGGTAGAGTATCACATTTTTTCATGTTCGTGTATGCTGGCCAGTCATCTGATGATGTTACCAGTTTGTGGTCAGAAATTGAGAAAGAGGGGTGAGAAAACTCAAAATATTGACACA